>NW_027361839.1:1697500-2326000 GCF_039654945.1 Dendrobates tinctorius
TTAGTCTAGGCCTAGAATATGACATACCTTGTATCAGGAGTTTCAGCTTAACCTCCCCTTTACCATGGGGGCTGATGGCTTTGCATGTGTACAAGGCTTCATCCAGATAGTCCACATTACGTAGTAACATGGTCAAGTCTCCCTCACTGATCACTGAAGTGTCAACCTTCACTCGGTCATGATAATTGTAGTCCTGTTCTTCAAAGTCTTCCCTGTCCTTGTGGAAGCTGTAGACCAGCTTGGGTTCCTTGTATTCGTAGGTCTGCTGGATGTAAGCATAGATGTCCTCCACCTCGATCTCTTCAACAATGTCCTCCCGGTGCCAGCTGAAGCCCAAGTCATAGGTGCCCTCGATGAAGGAGAAGTGACAGGGTAGAGTGGCATTACCAAAACGAGGAACGAGTACCTCTTCATGCTTAGGCTTGGGTATTTCGTAGTCACAGTCTAATGACAAGAGAAAAAAAAACAAGATATAAGACCACCCAACATTTCTATGGTTGGACCAACACCCTAAAGGAAGCGAGTTCAGAGTGGATTTTTGTTTCCCCTTTCATGTGAATCATAATCAAAGTTTCGGCAGTTTGTCCCATGCAAAGCAGTGACTGGGACCAGGCAGCTTACATGTGTCATGGGGCAGAATGGGGATTAATGGCCTAGTTGTATTTGTTAGTGTTTGCGGTGGGTGGAGTCTTGGAGTGATAAAGGAGTCCTCTTCTCCAAAGAACATGCACAGCAGCAAATAGCTGCCATTTCCACATGAAAGGAGGCGATGAACAGGCCTTTACCGAAGATTATAGCCTGGTAGCCTTTACAGACATCAGAGGTTGGGAAAGGTGAAGGACAAAGGTCTGAGGATTACGGATGGTATAGGTGGGAGGTTTGTTGAAGGTTGATATGGGTAAGAAATGTAATGGTTAGCATAGGTTGGAGACTTGCTTTTCTTTGGCATGGATCATGGTCATGGACTGGTTAATGGTTTTTATGGGTCAGAGACTTGTTAATGGCTGGATCCTTGGGTCATGCTTGTAGTAGGTTGGCAAAGGTTGGAGATTGGCAGATTGTTAGTAGGGGTGATATGTCTGGGGGTTGTCTTTGGTCAATGACTTGGAATTGGCAATGGTCTTGTACTTGTTAACAGTGAGGGTTAGGTTTGTAGAGGTTTGGTATGAGTTAGATTCCTGTAGATTGCTGGCATGGGGCAGGGACTTGCTGGTGTTTGGTACTAGTCAGGGACTTGTTAATCGCTGGCACAGATCAAGGAGGTGTTGTGTAGCCTATATCTAGATGTTATACATTTTTGGAGCATTGCAGGATAGTGCAGGGCAGAGAAACATTATTGGGTTACAGAAGTGTAATGTTTGTATTCAAAAGAGACTTGTGAATATTTTGGACTTGTTAATGACTGGATCTCAAGGACTGGTAGACAGCGGCTACGGGACACAGAATTTTTGTAGATTGACATAAGTCATATACATTATAGGATGCACACAGAGAAAGGTAATTTTTCCCAGGGTCAGAATGGGAGGAAGTTAGAGATAATTGTAGACTGGAAACAAAGATGTGTTGTTTTGTAGAGGTCTGAGTCGTTGGTGGGAGACAGCTGCTTGGTGGTTGACCGTGGACAGATGTTTGTTGCTTGGCCAGAGACAGATGTTTGGTGATTGGTTGGGAACAATGCTTGGTGGTTGATGCTGAGTGGTTGGTGAAGGACAGATGCTTGGTGGTTGGCCTTGGTCAGATGTTTGGTTCTTGAGTGGAGACAGAATTTTGGTTAACTTGAGACAGATGTTTGATGGTTGGCCAGGGACAGATGTTTGATGTCTGGCCAATGATAGGTGGTTGGCCAGGGACAGTTTCTTGGTGGTTGACCAGGGACATATGTTTGGTTCTTGGATTGGGACAAATGTTTGGTTGACTTGTGACAGATGGTTGGTGGTTGTTCGAAGACAGATGTTTGATGTTTGACCGCTGACAGCTGCGTGGTAGTTAGCTGTGCAAATATGTTTGATGGTTGACTGTGGACAGATGTTTGACAGTTGGCCGGGGAAACTTGCTTGACGGTTGGCCGGGCACTGATGTTTTGTTCTTGGTTGGGTACAGATGTTTGGTTGACTTCATAAATGCTTGGTGGTTGGCCGGGCATAGGTGGTTGATGGTTGGCCGGGTATAGATGTTTGAGGTTTAGCCAGCTATAGCTGTTTGGTGGTTGGCCAAGGACAGTTGTTTGGCGGTTGGCCTGGGACAGATGTTTGGTTCTTGTCTGGTGAAAGTTGACTTGGGGCAGATGCTTGCTAGTTGGCCAGGGACAAATGTTTGATGTTTGACCAGGGACAGTTATTTGGTGGTTGGCTGGGGACAGCTGCTTAGTGGTTGGCCAGACACAGATGTTTGATGGTTAACCAGAGACAGATGTTTGCTAGTTGGCCGGGGACAGCTGCTTGGTGGTTGGCCAGTGACACTTTATTGATTGTTATCTGTGCTCAGATGTTTGCTTCTTGGCTGGGGATAGATGTTTGTGGTTGACCAGGGACAGATGTTTAATGTTTGACCGGGGACAGCCACTTGGTGGTTGGTTGAGGACAGCTGCTTGGTGGTTGGCCGAGGATAGATGCTTGGTAGTTGGCAGGAACAGCTGCATGGTGGTTGACTGGGGACAGATGATCGGTATTTTCTATGATTACTGAGCAGATACCTCACCTGCCATGTATGAGAAGAGCATCACAGTGAGCAGGACATACAACAGCGCCATCATCAGGGCAGAGATAAGAATCTCCTGCAGTGTCGGTCAATATCACAAAAGTGAAGGTTCACTATACACAAAAAGGTGATAATGTCAGCATGTTAGTAAGAAAATATTACAATTATACTTTAACCAGAGTGGAAACTACATGCCCCCCAATGTAACCAACAAAACACAATGTACAGAATACCGCAATTACATTCAGAAGAGTGCAGACACTGCCACTTACATAGGACTGCAGATACCTATACTACCAAAGTTATCATTGTATGATCTGTGGTGTTACACAGGACTGCGGGTGACATCTACTACATTATCTGTACTCAGAGAGTTATCACTGTGTTATCTGTGGTGTTACATAGGACTGCAGGTTACTACATTATGGGTCTTGTCTAGTCACTTACTCCAGATCTATAACCTATTGAACTCTCTCGGACCCCAGGAGCAGACCACCCCACATATTGCACAGATCTCCCTCTTACCGTTGTCTCTTGCTCAGGTTTAGAAGCTTCTGCTGATAATTACACCTGTACCTGCTGTTTCTCAGTGGATGTGAGGTCCCGTGGGGCCCCTGAGCCGGAGGCAGCCAATAAGGTGCAGCCACACAGGCCCCTGACACCAGGGCGAGGACTGGAGCAAAATTAAAATGTAATTATCCGCAAAGTAATTAATAAGAAAAAGAGTCAGGCGCAGGAGAAAACGTGCCACCGGCCCCAGGCAGAAATCTCAGAATCCATTATATACATTATATACAGTCATATGTTAAAGTTTGGGCACCCCTATTAATGTTAACCTTTTTTCTTTATAACAGCTATATATGGTTTTTGCAACAGCTCTTTCAGTTTTATATATCTAATAACTGATGGACTCCGTTATATTTCTGGATTCAAATGAGGTTTATTGTACTAACAGAAAATGTGCAATCTGCATTTAATCAAAATTTGACCGGTGCAAAAGTATGGGCACCCTTATCATTTTCTTGGTTTGAACACTCCTAACTACTTTTTACTGACTTCCTGAAGCACTAAATTGGTTTTGTAACCTCATTGAGCTTTGAACTAGCCAGGTGTATCAAATCATGAGAAAAGGTATTTAAGGTGGCCACTTGCAAGTAGTTCTCCTATGTGATTCTCCTATGAAGAGTGGCATCATGGGCTCCTCAAAACAACTCTCAAATGATCTGAAAACAAAGATTATTCAACATAGCTTTTCAGGGGAAGGATACAAAAAGTTGTCTCAGAGATTTAACCTGTCAGTTTCCACTGTGAGGAACATAGTAAGGAAATGGAAGAACACAGGTACAGTTCTTGTTAAGCCCAGAAGTGGCAGCCTAAGAAAAATATCAGAAAGGCAGAGAAGAAGAATGGTGAGAACAGTCAAGGACAATCCACAGACCACCTCCAAAGACCGGCAGCATCATCTTGCTGCAGATGGTGTCACTGTGCATCGGTCAACAATACAGCGCACTTTGCACAAGGAGAAGCTGTATGGGAGAGTGATGCGAAAGAAGCCGTTTCTGCAAGCACGCCACAAACAGAGTCGCCTGAGGTCTGCAAAAGCACATTTGGACCAGCCAGTTACATTTTGGAAGAAGGTCCTGTGGACTGATGAAACAAAGATTGAGTTGTTTGGTCATACAAAAAGGCGTTATGCATGGAGGCTAAAAAACACAGCATTCCAAGAAAAACACTTGCTACCCACAGTAAAATTTGGTGGAGGTTCCATCATGCTTTGGAGCTGTGTGGCCAATGCCGGCACCGGGAATCTTGTTAAAGTTGAGGGTCGCATGGATTCAACTCAGTATCAGCAGATTCTTGACAATAATGTGCAAGAATCAGTGACGAAGTTGAAGTTATGCAGGGGATGGATATTTCAGCAAGGCAATGATCCAAAACACCGCTCCAAATCTACTCAGGCATTCATGCAGAGGAACAAGTACAATGTTCTGGAATGGCCATCCCAGTCCCCACACCTGAACATCATTGAACATCTGTGGGGTGATTTGAAGCGGGCTGTCCATGCTCGGCGACCATCAAACTGAACTGAACTGGAATTGTTTTGTAAACAGGAATGGTCACAAATACCTTCATCCAGGATCCAGGAACTCATTAATAGCTACAGGAAGCGACTAGAGGCTGTTATTTTTGCAAAAGGAGGATCTACGAAATATTAATGTCACTTTTATGTTGAGGTGCCCATACTTTTCCACCGGTCAAATTTTGTTTAAATGCAGATTGCACATTTTCTGTTAGTACCATAAACCTCATTTGAATCCAGAAATATAACTGAGTCCATCAGTTATTAGATATATGAAACTGAAATAGCTGTTGCAAAAACCAAAATTGTTATAAAGAAAAAAGGTTAACATTAATAGGGGTGCCCAAACTTTAACATATGACTGTAGATATAGATATAGATATATATATTATACACACGGGTGCACACCTCTCCACATTCATAGTCTCCTCTTCATAGCTTCGCCCACATGGTCTCCAGACCAATCTCCAACTATCGCTGGTTCAAAAACAAAAGAGGACTCATCACTAGGCAGAACTTCATTCCAGCCTCCACCGGGAAACCACATAGGTGACACCATCAAGAGGCTTCATGAAGGAACGTCACACTGATCCTGCTCCTGGGATCTATAGCGTGGGGGTGACAATGTCTGGTAGCCGGACTCCTCAGGTCACTAATAGCTCAGCGTAACAATGATTTGGAGGTAGAGCCAGCAGTGAGGCCATTTCTCTAATGAGTCCAGAAGCCATTGGTCGGTGATTACGCAGGAGCTGCCGGCAGCGTCCCCGGATTTGTCCCCATCAAGCACATAGGGGACTTCATTGGTCTGTGATTACACAGGAGTTTCCAGCAGTATATTCGGACTTGACTGAAACAAGCACATTAGAATCATAGAATCATAGAATCATAGAATCGTAGAGTTGGAAGGGACCTCCTGGGCCATCTGGTCCAACCCCCTGCTCAAAGCAGGATTCGCTAAATCATCCCAGTTAGATGTCTGTCCAGCCTCTGTTTGAAGACTTCCATTGAAGGAGAACTCACCACTTCTCGTGGCAGCCTGTTCCACTCATTGATCACTCTAACTGTCAAAAAGTTTTTTCTAATATCTAATCTGTGTCTCCTCCCATTCAGTTTCATCCCATTGCTTCTAGTCTTTCCTTGTGCAAATGAGAATAAAGTTGATCCTTCTACAATGTGACAGCCCTTTAGATATTTGTAGACAGCAATTAAGTCTCCTCTCAGTCTTCTCTTTTGCAAACTAAACATTCCCAAATCCTGCAACCTTTCCTCATAAGACAGGGTTTGCAGACCGGTCACCATTCTGGTCGCTCTTTTCTGAACTTGCTCCAGTTTGTTGATGTCTTTTTTAAAATGTGGTGCCCAAAACTGGACACAATATTCCAGATGAGGTCTGACCAAAGGGATGTCATTGGTCAGTGATTATACAGGAGCTGCCTGTAGTGGATCCAGACTTGTCTCCAACGAGCACATGGGGGAATTCATTGGTCTGTGATTACACAGGAGCTTCTAGCAGCATATTCGGACTTGTCTGAAACAAGCACATTGGGGATGTCATTGATTGCTGATCACACTGGAGCTGCCAGCAGTGTCTCGGGACTTGTCTCCATAGAGTGCATCAAAGATATAATTGGTCGGTGATTACACAGGAGGTGCCATTAGCATCTGCGGACTCATCTCCATCTGGCACATCCGGGACGTCATTGGTTGGTGATCACACAGGAGCACATCAAAGATATTATTGGTTGTTGATTACACAGGAGGTGCCAACAGTGTCTCTGCATTTGTCTTCACCGAGCACATCGAGAACGTCATTAGTCGGTGATTACACAGTAGCTGCCAGACTTGTCTCCATCGGGGAGGTCATTGGTTGGTGATTACACAGGAGCTGCCAGCAGCATCACCAGACTTGTCTCCATCAATCACATGGGAAACGACATTGGTTGGTGAACACACAGAAGCTGCCGGCAGCATCTACGGACCTGTCTCCATCGAGCACATTGGGGACGTCATTGGTCAGTTATTACACAAGAGGTGCCAGCAGCATCTTTAGATTTGTCTCCATCAGGAGCGTTATTGGTCGGTGATCACACAAAAGCTGCAAGTAGCATCTCTGGACCTGTCTCTATTGAGCACATCAAATATGTAATTGGTCATTGATTACACAGGAGGAGTCAACAGCGTCTCTGGACTTGTCTCCATCAGGCACATCGGGAACGTTATATGTTGGTGATTACACAGAAGCTGCTGCCACTCCCAGCAGTAGACACACAACCACTCCCAGCAGCAGACACACAAAAACTCCCAGCAGCAGACACACAAAAACTCCCAGCAGCAGACACACAAAAACTCCCAGCAGCAGACACACAAAAACTCCCAGCAGCAGACACACTACCTCTCCTGGAAGCAGACATACCACCACTCCCGGCAGCAGACTAACAAAAACTCCCAGCAGCAGACACACCACCACTCCTGGCAGCAGACACACCACCACTCCCGGCAGCAGACACACTACCACTCCCGGCAGCAGACACACTACCACTCCCGGCAGCAGACACACTACCACTCCCGGCAGCAGACACACTACCACTCCCGGCAGCAGACACACTACCACTCCCGGCAGCAGACACACTATCACTCCCGGCAGCAGACACACTACCACTCCCGGCAGCAGACACACTGCCACTCCCGGAAGCAGACACACTGCCACCCCTGGCAGCAGACACACTACCACTCCCAGCAGCAGACACAACGCCAATCCTGGCAGCAGACACACCTCCACTCCCGGCAGCAGACACACAACCACTCTCGGCAGCAGACACACAACCACTCTCGGCAGCAGACACACAACCACTCTCGGCAGCAGACACACAACCACTCTCGGCAGCAGACACACTACCACTCTTGGCAGCAGACACACTACCACTCTTGGCAGCAGACACACAACCACTCTTGGAAGCAGACACACTACCACTCCCAGCAGCAGACACAAAACCACTCTTGGCAGCAGACACACTACCACTCTTGGCAGCAGACACACAACCACTCTTGGCAGCAGACACACAACCACTCTTGGAAGCAGACACACTACCACTCCCAGCAGCAGACACAAAACCACTCTTGGCAGCAGACACACTACCACTCTTGGCAGCAGACACACTACCACTCTTGGCAGCAGACACACAACCACTCTTGGAAGCAGACACAAAACCACTCCCGGCAGCAGACACAAAACCACTCTTGGCAGCAGACACACTACCACTCTTGGCAGCAGACACACTACCACTCCCGGCAGCAGACGCACAACCACTCTTGGCAGCAGACACACAACCACTCCCGGCAGCAGACACAAAACCACTCTTGGCAGCAGGCACACCTCCACTCTTGGCAGCAGCCACACTACCACTCCCGGCAGCAGAAACACTACCACTCCCGGCAGCAGACACACTACCACTCCCGGCAGCAGACACACTACCACTCCCGGCAGCAGAAACACTACCACTCCCGGCAGCAGACACACTACCACTCCCGGCAGCAGACACACTACCACTCCCGGCAGCAGACACACTACTACTCCCGGCAGCAGACACACGACCACTCTTGGCAGCAGACACACAACCACTCCCGGCAGCAGACACAAAACCACTCCCAGCAGCAGACACAAGACCACTCCCGGCAGCAGACACACTACCACTCCCGGCAGCAGACACACTACCACTCCCGGCTGCAGACACACAACCACTCTTGGCAGCAGACACACAACCACTCCCGGCAGCAGACACAAAACCACTCCCAGCAGCAGACACAAGACCACTCCTGGCAGCAGACACACTACCACTCCCGGCAGCAGACACACTACTACTCCCGGCAGCAGACACACAACCACTCTTGGCAGCAGACACACAACCATTCCCGGCAGCAGACACAAAACCACTCCCAGCAGCAGACACAAGACCACTCCCGGCAGCAGACACACTACCACTCCCGGCAGCAGACACACCTCCACTCCCGGCAGCAGACACACTACCACTCTTGGCAGCAGACACACTACCACTCTTGGCAGCAGACACACAACCACTCTTGGCAGCAGACACACAACCACTCCCGGCAGCAGACACACTGCCACTCCCGGCAGCAGACACACAACCACTCCCGGCAGCAGACACAAAACCACTCTTGGCAGCAGACACACCTCCACTCCCGGCAGCAGACACACCTCCACTCCCGGCAGCAGACACACTACCACTCCCGGCAGCAGACACACAACCACTCTTGGCAGCAGACACACAACCACTCCCGGCAGCAGACACAAAACCACTCTTGGCAGCAGGCACACCTCCACTCCTGGTAGCAGACACACTACCACTCCTGGCAGCAGACACACTACCACTCCCGGCAGCAGACACACAACCACTCCCGGCAGCAGACACACAACCACTCTTGGCAGCAGGCACACCTCCACTCCCGGTAGCAGACACACTACCACTCCTGGCAGCAGACACACAACCACTCCCGGCAGCAGAAACACTACCACTCCCGGCAGCAGACATAAAACCACTCTTGGCAGCAGAGACACTACCACTCTTGGCAGCAGACACACAACCACTCTTGGCAGCAGACACGCAACCACTCTTGGCAGCAGACACGCAACCACTCTTGGCAGCAGACACGCAACCACTCTTGGCAGCAGACACACAACCACTCTTGGCAGCAGACACACAACCACTCCCGGCAGCAGACACACTACCACTCCCGGCAGCAGACACACTACCACTCCCGGCAGCAGACACACTACCACTCCCGGCAGCAGACACACTACCACTCCCGGCAGCAGACACACTACCACTCCCGGCAGCAGACACACTACCACTCCCGGCAGCAGACACACTACCACTCCCGGCAGCAGACACACTGCCACTCCCGGAAGCAGACACACTGCCACCCCTGGCAGCAGACACACTGCCACTCCCAGCAGCAGACACAACGCCAATCCTGGCAGCAGACACACCTCCACTCCCGGCAGCAGACACACAACCACTCTCGGCAGCAGACACACAACCACTCTTGGCAGCAGACACACTACCACTCTTGGCAGCAGACACACTACCACTCTTGGCAGCAGACACACAACCACTCTTGGAAGCAGACACACTACCACTCCCAGCAGCAGACACAAAACCACTCTTGGCAGCAGACACACTACCACTCCCGGCAGCAGAAACACTACCACTCCCGGCAGCAGACACACTACCACTCCCGGCAGCAGACACACTACCACTCCCGGCAGCAGAAACACTACCACTCCCGGCAGCAGACACACTACCACTCCCGGCAGCAGACACACTACCACTCCCGGCAGCAGACACACTACTACTCCCGGCAGCAGACACACAACCACTCTTGGCAGCAGACACACAACCACTCCCGGCAGCAGACACACTACCACTCCCGGCAGCAGACACACTACTACTCCCGGCAGCAGACACACAACCACTCTTGGCAGCAGACACACAACCACTCCCGGCAGCAGACACAAAACCACTCCCAGCAGCAGACACAAGACCACTCCCGGCAGCAGACACACTACCACTCCCGGCAGCAGACACACTACCACTCCCGGCAGCAGACACACAACCACTCTTGGCAGCAGACACACAACCACTCCCGGCAGCAGACACAAAACCACTCCCAGCAGCAGACACAAGACCACTCCCGGCAGCAGACACACTACCACTCCCGGCAGCAGACACACTACCACTCCCGGCAGCAGACACACAACCACTCCCGGCAGCAGACACACTACCACTCCCGGCAGCAGACACACTACCACTCCCGGCAGCAGACACACTACCACTCCCGGCAGCAGACACACTACCACTCCCGGCAGCAGACACACTACCACTCCCGGCAGCAGACACACTGCCACTCCCGGAAGCAGACACACTGCCACCCCTGGCAGCAGACACACTGCCACTCCCAGCAGCAGACACAACGCCAATCCTGGCAGCAGACACACCTCCACTCCCGGCAGCAGACACACAACCACTCTCGGCAGCAGACACACAACCACTCTCGGCAGCAGACACACAACCACTCTCGGCAGCAGACACACTACCACTCTTGGCAGCAGACACACTACCACTCTTGGCAGCAGACACACAACCACTCTTGGAAGCAGACACACTACCACTCCCAGCAGCAGACACAAAACCACTCTTGGCAGCAGACACACTACCACTCCCGGCAGCAGAAACACTACCACTCCCGGCAGCAGACACACTACCACTCCCGGCAGCAGACACACTACCACTCCCGGCAGCAGAAACACTACCACTCCCGGCAGCAGACACACTACCACTCCCGGCAGCAGACACACTACCACTCCCGGCAGCAGACACACTACTACTCCCGGCAGCAGACACACAACCACTCTTGGCAGCAGACACACAACCACTCCCGGCAGCAGACACACTACTACTCCCGGCAGCAGACACACAACCACTCTTGGCAGCAGACACACAACCACTCCCGGCAGCAGACACAAAACCACTCCCAGCAGCAGACACAAGACCACTCCCGGCAGCAGACACACTACCACTCCCGGCAGCAGACACACTACCACTCCCGGCAGCAGACACACAACCACTCCCGGCAGCAGACACACTACCACTCCCGGCAGCAGACACACAACCACTCCCGGCAGCAGACACACTACCACTCCCGGCAGCAGACACACAACCACTCCCGGCAGCAGACACACTACCACTCCCGGCAGCAGACACACAACCACTCCCGGCAGCAGACACACTACCACTCCCGGCAGCAGACACACTACCACTCCCGGCAGCAGACACACTACCACTCCCGGCAGCAGACACACTACACTCCCGGCAGCAGACACACTACCACTCCCGGCAGCAGACACACAACCACTCCCGGCAGCAGACACACTACCACTCCCGGCAGCAGACACACTACCACTCCCGGCAGCAGACACACAACCACTCCCGGCAGCAGACACACAACCACTCCCGGCAGCAGACACACTACTACTCCCGGCAGCAGACACACTACCACTCCCGGCAGCAGACACACTACTACTCCCGGCAGCAGACACACCTCCACTCCTGGCAGCAAACACATCTCCACTCCCGGCAGCAGACACACCGCCACTCAGAAACACCACCATTGTGCCACACCGCATTTTAGAAAGTCTGACCTCTCAAAATATTAAAATAATTACCCCGATCGGTAAACACCATAAACAAAAAAATTTAAGAGCACCAAAATGACGTGTTTTTGGTCACTGCAATGCCACAAAAAATGCTGTAGTAAGTGAACAAAATGTCATTTAATCCAATATGAAATCAAGAAAAATGTTATCTCGCCCTGTAAAAACTGTCACACAACTGTATCAACCGAAAAATGAACATGTTATAGGTCTCAGAAAATGGTGACTCCCCCAAATTTTTTTCAGATTTTTTTTCCACCTCTAAAACAATGAAAAAACTGGCCATGTTTGGTATCGGCACAATCGTACTGATGAGCAGAATCATATTGTGGGGTCATTTTTTACCACATAATGCACATCATAAACAAAATTCCCCCCCCAAAATACCAGAATTGCAATTTTTTAACACTTGGTAAAATCAAGTAGTGTAATTCAAAAGTGAAACTCGTCCCACAAAAAACAAGCTGATATGTCTATGTGGACAGAAAAATAAAAAAGTTATAGTTCTGGGAAGAAGAGGAGGAAAAACAGGAACTCAAAACGCAGAGATTTGCCACGTTGTGAAGGGGTTAAGTTGTGCTCATTTTGAAGCCCATCTTCTACTTTTCCGTTTTTTTCTTTGCTCCCCATTGTGGTGCGGTTTTGTAATCCAGAAACTTGCAGCCAAATGATCATTTGAGTAAATGTGCCCCTGTTACCGCCCACAGTGAATGTTAGTGTTCCCTGTGACATCTTAATGGAACAAGCGACTTACTGCTCGAAAAGAGGACAAAAAAGGTAAAAAAAAATCAAAAGAAATACACATTTAGATTTTGCACAAACTTCATTAATCACCAGCATTGTTTAACCTATTAGGCTCACAAAATGGCAATGGGTACCAAAGACAACAAGGAAAAGGGCCGCCCATCGGGGATTGCGTCCGAACCCCCCAACAAACAGGATTTGACCGTAAGCACCTATGGGGCCATAGACTATAATGGTGCTGGCAGAGCAGGCGTTTGCACCATTTTTGAGCGTGCACGCCTACTGGAGGTGGACACCCAGACGTGGAATCCTGTGTCCACCCCAGTAGGCATATACGCCCCAAAATGATGCGTGGCAGCGCGCACATTCGCTCTGCCAGCACTACTATGGCCCCATCAGCCAAACGCTCAAACCCGGTTTTGCATTGGGGCTCTGACCTCAATGGGCCCACAAACGTTAACACAATGTAAAACATTCTTCCAGCACGCGATGACCTCTGAGGCCCGGAGGTGGTCGAGATTCGTGTGAAAATGTTGGAGATGTGGCACGGCAGAAGGAAGAGGACCGTCAGGGGCAACATCCAGCATTTGTGTGAGTAATGGCTTCTTTCTTTATCTTTTACATCGTACGTTTGTAATTGACTCTTGTAAGTCGGGAATGTGTCTGACACCACTAACCCTCCCAGCTCCGGCCCACATGTTATGATAACAAGAAATTCTAAATATATACAAATATACCACATTTTATTTATAAAAGTACAATACAAAGTAATGTCAAAAATATATAATAGTAAAGTTCATGAATAGAGGGGAGGGACAAACAAGTAAATATGTAACACCGGGTCTGGTATTATAAATATATATATAAAGAGGTGGGAAAGTAGCCGGGCTAATACAAGCCAATCATCATAGTCAGTGCAACAATGTATATATCAATAATAAGGTCACATTTAAATAGGCACCCAGGTCACAAAAGACCAGTGCTGGATAATTGTAGAAATATCCTAATGGCTATGTATAGCCGCTGAGAGCGAGAAATAGTGACCAAAAAAGTGCACGAAAGTCTCAAAAAATGCCACTTTTACCCATAGTCCCCCTTCCCAGAGTCCCAGAACACGCAGCCCCAACACGCGTTTCGCGCTGGCTTCCTTGGGGGGCCGTGTCCAAAGTGTGTCCATACTGCTTTAAATACCTAACAGAGCGTGGCGCCCACCTGTGACTTAATTACTGGCGCGTGTGTTGCTCCCATGCCCCGGAAGTTGCGAAGCACCCGGCACTCAAAGATGGGGCGGATCTCAGGGAAAAACCCCGCTGACGTCACAGGCCCGCCACGTCATCAAAGAGCGCCCGATGCGACGCTCCGGCAACGCGAACACACAAGACATGCGCACTCGTCACCTCTGGTACAGGAAATACCCGGACCGCCATTTTAACTGTGGAACCAAAGCTGATAAACCATTAAAACTTGCCCTAACAGGGATCGCATAAAGAACATATACTAGTAAAAGCGATCGCGAACATGGACACTATAAAGGGTGTATTAGCATAGAGGATAGTAAATATATTTGCCATATAATAAATCTAAGGCACAAGATACAATAATATATAGTGACAATACATGTATATTCCCATATGGAGAATAAATAATAGCCATAGATAGTGATATGATAAAAGTGACCACATACAACAATGACATTTTTTGTGCAGTCCGGTGTTTACTTTTCTTGATTTGCTAGTATGATGATTCCAGCAGAAATCTTTAATATGTACATTATAAAAAACAGGATAATACTAAAAAAGACAAAATATAATAAAAACAATAAGACACACAAACACAAAAAACAAGAAAATATATAACATAAAACAAACCCAAGAACGATGCCAGATGGTTTAAAGAAAAGGAACAAAGCTAAGTTGTTCATTCAAACCAGCTGGCGTCATTGGATCAAGGGTTGAAATCCATTGGCACTCCCTACCTGCCAATGCACGCTTCACATCGCCTCCACGGATCCCCAAATGAATACAATCGATCCCCCAAATCCTCAATTCCTTTGGATTGCAATTATGTTTCGCCGTGGCGTGGAATTGTCTTCAAACCGTTCAAATCGTCTATTTCTCGTGCTGCCAAGATATCATCCCTCACGGGTTCGCGTGTTCTAACACGTAACTCCCTGGAGGTAAGACCTATATAAATGAGCTTACAGGTACATTGGGCATAGGAAACCACATTCATTGTCCTACACGTGATATAATGCCTAATCTGAAACGCTCTCTGGCCATTGGACGACAAGAAACTGCTTGCTCTCACATGATCCCTACACGCCAAGCAGTCACCACATGGGAAGAGACCCATTCTTTGCCCTCCAGTAGATAGCATCTGTTTCGTACCTCCCACATAATGGCTCCTACATAGGATGTCTTTATGATTTTTGCTACGACGATCAGTCATTAATGGGCCTTTAGGAAGATGATAGAATTGGATCAGTCAAAAGTATGGACCAGTGACGCCTCATAATGGTCCGCATTACATTCCACTGTCTATTAAATGTCGAGATATAACGTATCCCCACCTCTTTCTGGGGTTTCTTTTGATATGTCAAAAGATCCTTTCTCGTGGCTCTCTTGGCCATCAAATAACCTTGTTTAATACTCCGATCCCTGAATCTTTGCCCAAGGTCCACAGCCTGTTTTTCATAAAGATCACTAGTAGTACAAATCCGTCTAACACGGAGAAATTGCCCCCTGGGGATGGCCTTAATAGTCGAGTTCACACGAGCAGAGGAAGCATGCAGTAGTGCATGAACTGACGTCTGCTTACTAGTGTTGAGCATTCCGATACTGCAAGTATCGGGTATCGGCCAATATTCGCGGTATCGGAATTCCGATACTGAGTAACGATACTTTTTGCATATCGAATACCGGAATCGGAAGTTCCCATAATGCTATGAGCCAGTTTGATTTTATTCAGCCAATGAGGATCCTAAGAAGTGTGGGCACATCCTGTTAGGCATATTAACTAATGGCATGGCTGTGATTGGCTGCTGAAATTATGTCATGATGCACTATAAAAGCCGCCGCCGCCATTTAGGGTTCACTCTGCTGTGAATTCAGTTAGGGACAGGCTGCTGTTCAGACTCTGAGGGACAGTTAGAGATAGCGATTTTCTATATAGTGCTTTACCCAGGCTACATTATCAATCACTGTAGCTTTCTTTTGCCTTGCAGCGCTGTTCACAGCTGTCTGCAAGGTCTGTGTGAGTGCAGCTCACACTGTAGTGTGTTCTGCAGCCACCTCTGGTTGTAGTCCGCTCAGCGTGCGTCACTGCCTCATGCATAGTCCTTTTTTTGTTTTATTGCTGCTCATTTTTCCTGATTTCTCCTATTAGTGTGCATCCATCCGTATCCATCTACATTGGTTGCAAACACTATAGGAGTAGACAGCGGAGCCTTTCTGCAGCCTTTCAGTGCTAGTGCCCAGTTCTCTGCACTGTTCACGGCTGTCTGTGAGGTCTCTGTGTGTGAGTGCAGCTCACATTGTAGTGTGTTCTGCAGCCACCTCTGGTTGTAGTCCGCTCAGCATGCATCACTGCCTCATACATTGTCCTTTTTTTGCTGTAGTGCTGCTTATTTTTCCTGAATTTCTCCTATTAGTGTGCTTCCATCCGTATCCAGCTAGATTGGTTGCAAACACTATATAGGAGTAGATAGAGGAGCCTTTTTGCTGGCTTGTCCCCTGCAGCCCCAGCCAGATTAGTATTAGCCTATTTTTTGGAGCCTCATCTATCGCATTGTAGGTTACCTGCCTGCATTGTAATAGCTCCAAAAAGTTTGTGATACTATCGCTTTCACATCTTTGGTCACATCCTTTTTTTTTGTGTTAAAAAAAACACGTAAATAAAGTTCACCAAACACTCCACTTGACAGTTGTGTAGGCCACATTAGCTCATATTAAAGTGTAGTCCACACTTTATAAAATTAGTGTTTCTTATACCTGTTAGCAGCTGTTCAGGAATAAGCACACTAAGCCCCCCCCTTTGTACTTTTCTGCCTATCTTTATCAGTCTACCAAGATGAAGAAGGCAGGGAGTAAGGCACATGGTCGTGGCCGTGGAGTTTCAGCAGGGAGAGGACGTGGGGATTCTGTGCCTGCTGTTGGCACCAGTGACTTAGCATATCCCAGTTTTACCAGACAACACTCCTTTATGCGCAGCTTTGTAGAACCTCGCGGTACCCCACTGCTGCGGGATGAACAAATTGAAGCCGCTGTCGGATGGATGGCAGCTAACGCATCGACTTCAATTACTTCCACATCCTCTCAGGGCCAGATCACTGAAGAGCAACCATCTGTCTCTTCACCACCTGCCAAATTGCCCAGGCAGTCAGAGAGCCCTGGACAGGAGCCATCTCTACTTCTGTTCTCTGAATCTCTTGGCTTGGAAACAGGGGACCAGCCAAGCAGCATTCGAGAATGTGAAGAAGAGGGAGTATGCAGTGATGCGCAACTGCTTTGTCCCTCTGAATCTGAAGAGGCGAGTGGGCCAGTGCCTATGGTCAGCACACCTCAGTACGCATCTGATGATGAGACTCAGGTGCCACTTTCTGGTGCGTACGGTGCTGGCAAGACTACCCAGGAGAAGCAGGTGTTTGAAGAGGGTAGTGTAGATGATGAGATCCTTGACCCATCATGGCGTGAGGAACAGGAAGGTGGTGGAAGCAGCTCTGAGGAAGAGATTCCCCGAACGGCCAAAACAGGAGGGAGAGGGAGGGGGCAGACTCGGTTGCCTGTATCCTCCACTTCGGCACCCATTAGGAGCATTCCTCTTCCAAAACCCAAAACGGGAACTCCCAGGACTTGCAGTGCGTGGTCCTTTTTTGACACAGTTGCAGATGACATTTGCTTTGTCAAATGCAAGCTGTGTCATCAGAAAGTCAAAAGAGGGAAAAGTGTCAGCAAGCTCAATACCACAAATATGTGGAAACATGTGCGGACCAAGCACGTGGTGGAGTTACAAAGACACACTGAAGACGTAGGCCAACCTACAGCACCACCACCTTTTCAGCTCGTTTTGTAGCCTCTTCCACCAGATCGCACACAGCTGGTTCGGCTTCCTCACAGGATCGCCAAGGAAGAACCTCTGGCACTGTTGTCCAGAGACCCAGTGACATTCCACCCACAGCACCATGTTCCCGTTCATCCTCACACTCCCAGGCCAGTCTACAGCCATCGGTAGCACAGGCATGGGAGAAAAGGCGGCCATACTCGGCAAACCATCCCCGAGCACAGGCTCTGAATGCTGGCATTGCAAAACTACTGTCCCTTGAAATGCTCTCATTCAGGCTGGTGGAGACTGACACCTTCCGTAACTTCATGGCATTGGCAGTCCCACAATGCACCGTGCCCAGCCACTTTTATTTCAGCAGGCAAACCGTCCCTGCCCTGCAAAAGCATGTGGAGGGAAAAATTAAACATGCACTACTAAACGCCGTCAGTAGCAAGGTCCACCTGACCACCGATGCGTGGACCAGTAACCATGGACAGGGACGATACCTTTCCCTCACTGCCCATTGGGTAAATGTTGTGGAGCCGGGTACAGATCTGGAGAGTGGCGCTGTACGTGTTCTGCCAACTCCAAGCATTGCAGGAATCCAGTCTGTACACATTGACTCCTCCTCATAGTCCAGTTCCTCTGAATCAGCGCTGCAGGAGCCGTCACGGTCTACCTCCACATGGACCTGTGAACGCTTACCTGTTATAACCGATATGAGCACAGCCATGGCCAAACGTCAACAGGCCGTACTGAAATTAATTTCTTTGGGGAATCGAAGCCACACAGCGCAGGAGCTCTGGAATGCCATCAAGCAGGAGAGTGACGTGTGGTTTGTGCCAGTGAATCTCCAGCCAGGCTTGGTAGTGTGTGACAATGGCCGAAATCTGGTGGCAGCGCTCTGGGCCTAGGCAACCTCACTCACATCCCATGTCTGGCACATGTGCTCAACTTGGTCGTGCAGAGCTTTCTGAGGGACTATCCGGATCTTGATGCACTGCTGCACAAGGTCCGCATAGAGTGCGCTCACTTGCGGCGTTCCAGCATGGCAAGATCGCGCATTGCAGCTCTGCAGCACCGATTCCGCCTTCCGGAACATCGCATCATATGTGACCTACCCACCAGGTGGAATTCAACGTTACATATGTTGGAGTGGATGTGTGAGCAGCAGGCAGCAGTAATGGAGTACCAGCTGCATCAAGCGCAAACAAGTTGCACTGCGCGCAGTTCACACTTCACCACCACTGAGTGGGCCTCTATGAAGGACATCTGCCACGTTTTGCATGCCTTCGATGATTCCACGTGGATGGCGAGTGCAGATGATGCACTAGTCAGCATGACTGTCCCCCTTATCTGCCTGCTTGAAAAAACACTGCAAGCACTAAGGGAGGAGGTTTTGGAAGAGGTGGAGGATGAGGAGTCACAAATGCCATCTGCTTCTGGACAGTCTGCGCTACGTGCTTCCTCACAAAGGCCCAGGCAGGGGACACTTTGTGAGGAGGATGAGGAGGAGTCAATGGAGGAGGAAGACATCTCTCCAGAGGAGGGAGGTACACAATGCTCTAGTAGTCAGTATGTAGAGCGAGGGTGGGGTGATGCAGAGCAGGCAGAGATGACGCCTCAAGCAGGGGACAGCGTTTCTTGGCCAGTTGCGAGTCTGCAGCACATGGTTGATTTCATGCTGCAGTGCCTGAGAAACGACCGCCGCATCGCCCACATTCTCTACACGGCTGATTATTGGGTGTACACCCTCGTAGATCCTCCTTACCGGGACAACTTACAAAGCCTCATAACTCCAATGATCCGGGAGCGTAAAATGCGGGAGTACCAAGACACACTGGTGCATTCCATCATGTTCTCCATTCCACCCGAGAGCAGTGCTGCTAGTGCTTTACAAAGCAGCTCTGTGCGTCGAGGCAGTGGAGGAAGCTCTGCACAAAGAGGGAGCAGAGGCAGCGCCTCAGCACAAGGCAAGACCACTATGGCCCAAATGTGGCAAAGTTTTGTGTGTCCGCCACAATTGTCTACATCATCACTGACGGCTCCAGTCAGCAGGAGGCAATGTTTCCGTCAGATGGTGACAGACTACATGTCTTGCCCTCTCAGTGTACTCCCAGACGGCTCTTCCCCCTTCAAGTTTTGGGTCTCTAAGCTGGATACATGGCCAGAGCTTAGCTTGTATGCATTGGAGGTGCTGGCTTGCCCTGCTGCCAGTGTATTATCGGAACGCGTCTTTAGTGCCACAGGTGGTGTACTAACAGACCGTCGCATGCGACTATCCTCCGATAACGTTGACCGGCTTACTTTTCTGAAAATGAGCAAGGCCTGGATCTCACCGGAATTTGCCAGTCCTCTTCCAGATTAAATAATTGGTTGGCAACAGTATCCAGGTCTCCTGTTGTGTTCATGTTTCTACCACCTGAACTGTAATACCTGGGCTCCAACACCGCCAGTTGCTGCTCAGAAGTGCCGTCTGTACAGAGAAAAACACTAGCTCCGGTGTTAGTGGGGTTCAGTAACGTCAGCTGCTCCCCTGCTGTGTGTCCGGCAATATCTCCTGCTCCGTCCACATTCACACAACATCAGATATTAAACTTGCTCCAATTAGGCCTCAGCCTACACCCTGATTGACCCTGGGCTCCAACACCGCCAGCTGCTGCGCAGAAGTGCCGTCTGCACAGAGAAAAACACTAGCTCCTGTGTTAGTGGGGTTCAGTAACACCAGCTGCTCCCCTGCTGTGTGTCCGGCAATATCTCCTGCTCCGTCCACATTCACACAACATCAGATATTAAACTTGCTCCAATTAGGCCTCAGCCTACACCCTGATTGAGCCTGGGCTCCAACACCGCCAGCTGCTGCTCAGAAGTGGCGTCTGCACGGAGAAAAACACTAGCTCCTGTGTTAGTGGGGTTCAGTAATGCCAGCTTCTCCCCTGCTGTGTGTCCGGCAATATCTCCTACTCCCTCCACATTCACACAACATCAGATATTAACTGTTGACTGTGCAGACGGCACTTCTGAGCAGCAATTGGAGGTGTTGGAGCCCTGGGTAAATACTAGAAACAGAGTGAAGCCAGAGGCCTAATTGGAGCAAGTTTAAAATCAGTAGTAGTCTACAACGTATATAAATTTTGATCCAATTAGGCCTCTGGCTCCACTATGTTTGTAGTATTAACCCTGGGCTCCAACAACGCCAGTTGCTGCTCAGAAGTGCCGTCTGCACAGTCAACATATGCTCCAGTGTTATTGGGGTTCAGCAATGTCAGCTGATCCCCAGCTGTGTGTCCGGCAATTTCTCCTGCTCTGTCCACACTCACACAACTGCAGATTTTAAACTTGCTCCAAATAGGCCTCTGCCTCCACTCTGTTTGTACTATTGACCCTGGGCTCCATCACCGCCAGTTGCTGCTCAGAAGTGCCGTCTGCACAGTCAACATATGCTCCAGTGTTATTGGGGTTCAGTAATGTCAGCTGATCCCCAGCTGTGTGTCCGGCAATTTCTCCTGCTCTGTCGACATTCACACTTATACAGATTTTAAACATGCTCCAATTAGGCCTCTGTCTCCACTCTGTTTGTAGTATTTACCCTGGGTTCCAGCACCGCCAGCTGGTTCCCGGCAGTGTCTTTGGCACGGGTACTCCCTCCTGCCCAGCCTGGTTCCAGCACGCCAGCTGTTTCCGGGTAGTGTCAACGTCACTTTGCCTCCAAAACTTTGTCCTGTCGTGTTGCGGTCGGGTTAGCCGACTCTATGGTACCTGCAGGTTAGGTGCTTCCTATGTGGGCTGCGGGATCTGGCAATAAAGGCTGGTTCCGTAGTGCCAATAGGACAAGCACCTCCTGTAGGACTGTTGGATTTCGGTAACTGCGGCCGGCTCGCGGCCTTGCAACTTTGTTTTTCATGGGTACCTTCTGCTACCCCTCCGGGTTCCAGTACCGTCAGCTTGTTCTCGGCAGTGCCTTTGGCTTAGGTGCCTCCTTCTCAGTATCCGAGGTCCAGCAACGTCTGCTGGCCCTTGGTAGTGCTTTCTGGCACAGGTACCTCCTGCTTAGTAACCGGGTTCCAGTACCATCAGCTGGTCCTCGGTAGTGCCATTGGCTCTTGTTCCTTCTGCTGCCCCTCCAGGTTCCAGCACCGTCAGCTGGTCCTCGGTAGTTCCATTGGCTCTTGTAGCTTCTGCTATCCATCCGGGTTCCAGCACCGTCAGCTGGTTCTCGGCAGTGTCTTTGGCACGGGTACTCCCTCCTGCCCAGCCTGGTTCCAGCATGCCAGCTGTTTCCAGGTAGTGTCAACAACACTTTGCCACCAATACGTTGTCCCGTCGTGTTGCGGTCGGGTTAGCCGACTCTATGGTGCCTGCAGTTTAGGTGCTTCCTATGTGGACTGCAGGATCTGGCAATAAAGGCTGGTTCCGTAGTGCCAATAGGACAAGCACCCCCTGTAGGACTGTGGGTTTTCATAACTGCGGCCAGCTCGTGGCCTTGCAACTATGTTTTTCATGGGTACCTTCTGCTACCCATCCGGGGTTCCAGTACCGTCAGCTGGTTCTCGGCAGTGCCTTTGGCTTAGGTGCCTCCTTCTCGGTATCCGAGTTCCAGCAACGTCTGCTGGTCCTTGGTAGTGATTTCTAGCACAGGTACTTCCTGCTTAGTAATCGGCTTCCAGTACCATCAGCTGGTCCTCGGTAGTGCCATTGGCTCTTGTTCCTTCTGCTACCCCTCCGGGTTCCAGCACCGTCAGCTGGTCCCCGCTAGTTCCATTGGCTCTTGTAGCTTCTGCTACCCATCCGGGTTCCTGCACCGTCAGCTGGTTCTCGGCAGTGTCTTTGGCACGGGTACTCTCTCCTGCCCAGCCTGGTTCCAGCACGCCAGCTGTTTCCGGGTAGTGTCAACGTCACTTTGCCACCAATACGTTGTCCTGTCGTGTTGCGGTCGGGTTAGCCGACTCTATGGTGCCTGCAGTTTAGGTGCTTCCTATGTGGGCTGCGGGATCTGGCAATAAAGGCTGGTTCCGTAGTGCCAATAGGACAAGCACCCCCTGTAGGACTGTTGGGTTTCGGTAAGTGCGGCCGGCTCGCGGCCTTGCAACTTTGTTTTTCATGGGTACCTTCTGCTACCCATCTGGGTTCCAGTACCGTCAGCTGGTTCTTGGCAGTGCCTTTGGCTTAGGTGCCTCCTTCTTGGTATCCGAGTTCCAGCAATATCTGCTGGTCCTTGGTAGTGCTTTCTAGCACAGGTACCTCCTGCTTAGTAACCGGGTTCCAGTACCATCAGCTGGTCCTCGGTAGTGCCATTGGCTCTTGTTCCTTCTGCTACCCATCCGGGTTCCAGTACCGTCAGCTGGTTCTCGGCAGTTCCTCAGCCTTCTTGTACCGTCTGCTACATTTCCAAGTTCAAGCATTTTGAAATGGTTTTTGGTAATCACTCTGGATCTCCCTGATGACGACCCTGAAGACGACGACCCTGAAGACCACCCCGAAGAAGATGACGACCCCAAAGACGATGACCCTGAAGACGACCCTGAAGACCACCCCGAAGAAGACGACGACCCCAAAGACGACGACCCTTATGACGACGACCCTGAAGACCACCCCAAAGAAGACCAAAAAGATGACCGTGAAGAAGACGACCAAGAGGACAAAGAACATGAATACAACCACCAAGATACAGAACAACGAGAGACAGAAGACCAAGAAGCAGAAGAACAAAAAGCAGAAGAACATTAAGCATAAGACTAAAAATCAGAGCAAAAGATATTATCTAAATTATAAGCAGAAGAAGACTAAGCAGTGTATGGGGGTGGGTCTGTTCCTCCTCGGGGTGCCCCTGGAAAATGCCTGCTGCTGCAGGCCAAACTGAACACGGACAAATCCTGTTGTAACTCTTTTGTGACAGGCAGAACGGAAGGTGTAATCTTCAAACTTTTATAGATAACAACTACAGGAATGCCTGTCACAAATAAGAATATGATGAAGAAGAAGAATAGGAAGATGAAGACGTAGAATATGAAGAAGAATAATAGTTGAATAAGAAGAATATGAAGAATGTAAAAAAAAAGAATAATAGGAAGAAGGTGAAGAAGAAGACGATGAATAAGGTGAAGAAGTTGATGAAAAAGATGCTGCTGAGGATCATGAAGGAGAAAGTGTGGAAGAAGTAAAAAAGAAGGTGTAGAGCATGGAATAGTGAAACATACATATCTGACAAAATATAAAAAAGGTTAACATAGTCAATATCTTTGTAACTCCGAACGTCTTAAACATTTTTTTTATTCCTGCTACTCCATTTGATTGGGCTAAACCTCTATGCCTTTAATGTCTCCTCCACCTCCCCCAATACATTCTACATTATTCTTAGTTGATAACCTTCATGTAGAATTAACCTACAAGGAGAGAAAGGGTTTATTTTAATTCCGATATTTCTGTCCCATTGACTTGCATTGGTTTCCGGTATCAGAATTGGCGATATCCGATACTTATTGGGTATCGTCTGATCTAATCCGATATTTCACAAAATCGGAAGGTATCGCTCAACACTACTGCTTACGATATACGTCAGTATGCAATTGACCATTGGTTTGTACCCTGATTTCAATATCAAGGAAAGAGATGGTCTCCTTATTATAGGTGTAAGTCAACTTGATATTGCGACTGTTGCAGTTCAGACCCGACATAAAGGCATCCAGTTCATCCACAGTACCCTGCCAAACAAACAGTATATCGTCAATGAACCGATACCACTCCAGGATCTGGGAGGAGGCGTGTGCGCCATCAGGGAAGATCTCTCTCCCAATATCCAAGAAACAAATTTGATAAGAAGGCGCACACACTGCCCCCATAGCTGTACCACGTCTCTGGAGGTAGTATCGGTCCTTGAACGTAAAGAAATTATGTGTCAGTATGAACCGCAACAAGTCCAACACCAGCTCCCTCAAATCTGCATCCAAATTACTGGCCTCCAAAAAAAAGCAGCAGCCTCAAGCCCATCCTCATGACATATACTTGTATAATGACTCGACGTCAGCCGTTACAAGTAACATGTCAGAATCCAATGATAGACCATCCAGTCTCCTCAGGACGTCCGTCGTGTCCCTGACATGGGAGGGCAGCGTTTCAACCTCAACCTTGAGATAATAATCAATAAATTTGCAAATGGGTTCACACAGCCCTCCCATGCCAGAGACACTGGGACGACCCAGGGGGCAAACAGGGTCTTTGTGGACCTTGGGAAAAAGATAAAAAGTCGGGATCACAGGAAATTGCACCATCAAACCACGTAGCAGTTTTTTTGAAACAACACCCCTCTCATGAGCAATCTCAAGCACAGCGAAAAGCTTTTTTTGAAAACAGGATAGAGGGTTCTCATTAAGTTGGGTATATGTCTCCCTGTCCCGCAACTGTTTGAAGGCCTCACGTTCATACTTATCCACCGACCAGACAACCACATTCCCCCCCTTGTCTGCAGGCTTTATAACTACATCATCCCAATTCCCAATTTCACTTAAAGCCTTTCGTTGCGATGGGGTAAGATTATCCCCACCCCTATTATGGGTGATCGTTCTAAAGTCATTCTCCACCAAACGGGTGAAAATTTCAACCTGTGGGCATAAAGATAGAGGGGGGAATGTGGTTGAGGGACATGTAATGGGGAGTGGAGATGTACCTTTAACTTCAGGATTAGATTCCATTTCCAACTCCTCAAGAATTTGAATTGCCTCCTGCTCCCTGTTCGTCAGGTCAGTGGACTTGGAATGCAATATCTTTAATACAAGTTTTCTAGAGAATAAATGGAGGTCCTTCACAGCTGCAAAGAGATTAAACTTATTACAGGGAGAAAAAGATAGACCCAAACCCAAGACTTCCCTCTGTGCCTCAGAGATCACATGAGATGATAGGTTCATTACCTCCAGTGGGTTAGTCTTGGCTCTTTGATCACTCTGTGGGGGTGTGGTCATCTTACGTTTTTGTCTATTCCTGCCCTTATTGGACCCGGTGTTACATATTTACTTGTTTGTCCCTCCCCTCTATTCATGAACTTTACTATTATATATTTTTGACATTATTTTGTATTGTACTTTATAAATAAAATTTGGTATATTTTTATATATTTAGGATGCACACTCTGTGTTTCTTGTTATCATACTATTGTATGAGTGCTCCTATTGAAAGACATGTTTGTCCTGGTCCCAGTAAAATTGAATCCTGAGGATCTTATGTGATGCAGACACAATGTATTTCGTTCTAATTTGTCTTTGTGTTCGGCCCACACATTGCCTCTTCCCACTGTCATACCCTCCCAGCTCTAGCCCACACATTTCCTCTTCCCACTCTCGTACACTCCCAGCTCCAGCCTACACATTTTCTCTTCCCACTCTCGTACACTCCCAACTCCGGCCCACACGTTGCCTCTTCCCAATCTCATACACTCCCAGCTCTGGCCCACACGTTGTCTCTTCCAACTCTCATATGCTCCCAGCTTCGGCCCACACATTGCCTCTTCCCACTCTCATACGCTATCAGCTCCGGCCCACACGTTGCCTCTTCCCACTCTCATACGCTATCAGCTCCGGCCCACACGTTGCCTCTTCCCACTCTCATACATTCCCAGTTCCTGCTCACACGTTGCCTCTTCCCACTCTCATACATTCCCAGTTCCTGCTCACACATTGCCTCTTCCCACTCTCATACACTCCCAGCTCTGGCCCACTCGTTTCCTCTTCCCACTTTCATACAATCCCAGTTCCGGCTCACACGTTGCCTCTTCCCACTCTTGTACACTCCCAGCTCTAGCCCACATGTTGCCTCTTCCCAATCTCATACATTCCCAGCTCTGGTCCACACGTTGTCTCTTCCAACTCTCAGACATTCCCAGTTCCTGATCACACGTTGCCTCTTCCCACTCTCATACATTCCCAGTTCCTGCTCACACATTGCCTCTTCCCACTCTCATACATTCCCAGTTCCTGCTCACACATTGCCTCTTCCCACTCTCATACGCTATCAGCTCCGGCCCACACGTTGCCTCTTCCCACTCTCATACATTCCCAGTTCCTGCTCACACGTTGCCTCTTCCCACTCTCATACATTCCCAGTTCCTGCTCACACATTGCCTCTTCCCACTCTCATACACTCCCAGCTCTGGCCCACTCGTTTCCTCTTCCCACTTTCATACAATCCCAGTTCCGGCTCACACGTTGCCTCTTCCCACTCTTGTACACTCCCAGCTCTAGCCCACATGTTGCCTCTTCCCAATCTCATACATTCCCAGCTCTGGTCCACACGTTGTCTCTTCCAACTCTCAGACATTCCCAGTTCCTGATCACACGTTGCCTCTTCCCACTCTCATACATTCCCAGTTCCTGCTCACACATTGCCTCTTCCCACTCTCATACATTCCCAGTTCCTGCTCACACATTGCCTCTTCCCACTATCATACATTCCCAGCTCCGGCCCACACGTTGTCTCTTCCAACTCTCATATGCTCCCAGCTTCAGCCCACACATTGCCTCTTCCCACTCTCATACGCTATCAGCTCTGGCCCACACGTTGCCTCTTTCAACTCTCAGACATTCCCAGTTCCTGCTCACATGTTGCCTCTTCCCACTCTCTTACATTCCCAGTTCCTGCTCACACATTGCCTCTTCCCACTCTCATACATTCCCAGCTCCGGCCCACACATTGCCTCTTCCCACTCTCATACATTCCCAGTTCAGGCTCACACGTTGCCTCTTCCCAGTCTCGTACACTCCCAGCTCTGGCCCACTCGTTGCCTCTTCCCACTTTCATACACTCCCAGCTCTGGCCCACACTTTGCCTCTTCCCACTGTCATACGCTACCACGACAATATAATTGGGCTTTAGAACTGGTCATTTTTCTCGTCTGTTAGTTCTTAGTAACGTCCTGAACAGATCCCCATCCATCCATCATATTGCTGGTAAGCTCCTATACAGGCGGGAGGAGGAGGGGCTAGAGGCAGAGCTCCTCTGCCTACATAGAATTTTATCAGCACTAACTGTCATCTCCAGTCTGGGGAATGTAACAACGTGTCATCACTGGATACAGATGTTATCCGGGAATGGAGAATATTGAGAATGAATGATCTGTCCTGAAAGAAGCAGATTTCTCAGGTGCGATTTACTACAAAGCTTCTTATTTTCTCCTGATTTATGACATTTCTCTTTAATGACAAGTTTCAGGAGGATTATAATCTACATTCCCTTCCGTCATCATTG
This sequence comes from Dendrobates tinctorius, assembly GCF_039654945.1. NCBI lineage: Eukaryota > Metazoa > Chordata > Amphibia > Anura > Dendrobatidae > Dendrobates > Dendrobates tinctorius. The sequence continues at coordinate 1,725,523 of NW_027361839.1, forward strand.
TCACCTGCACCACAGTCCATCAAACTGCTGCACTCCAGCTATTGTGGAACTACAAGTCCCATCATGTCCTGAGTGCCAGCAGAGAGCCTGGGGCTGCTGGGGGATTCTGGGAGGTCAGATATCTGCAGATCGTCCTTCACTGTGGCTGTATGCATAATATATGTAAATTCTTTCTGTAGCAGTATAGACCCTCAGTATACACTGTGTGGATATCACAGCATGTCGGTCCCCCGGCGCTTGTGCTGTCACCTGGCGCCATGTTCTCTACCCCAATATCCTCCCCAGACAGCACGACACCTGCGTCCACTCTGTTCTAGCAGGGGTTAATAATTTAACTACTTCCTGCACAGGCAGAAGGTGTGTGTGTGAGCAGGTTGCGGGATGCAGTGACGGACAGGAGTCAGAGCAAGGGTTAACAGATTTATTAACAGAGATATACTCCACGCAGGGAGATAATGGGTTAAGCGGGGGGTATGGGAGGTGGTATTAGCACGGTATGGGTGTGAGGTAAGGTATAAGGAAAAGCAACTGTTCATGAAAGGGTTAACTTATCAGTCCACCGGCTTCCTGGCTGCAGAGCCTTAGGTTCCAATGGTGGCACGCACGCAAGTGGCGTGTGATGACTCCAGTTTCGTCCTGAAGAAGTTGGGGGTCCGGTTCCTGGTGATGGTGGTGAGTCCTTGTTGTCCTTAGCGGGGTCCTTGATCCACGGTTGTCGTACGGGGTGCAGCACAGTCTGTGATACCGCCGGAGTATGCGCGTGAGGAATGACACAGTTCTAGATGAGTCACCTGATCTGTCGTAGGCGGCATGCGCATAGTAACCACCGGCCCGGAGTGTCTGAAACTTTCAGTCACGGGAGACATCGGGCACACGGCGGTTTCCTGTCCACAGTCAGTGTACCTGGACACAGGGAATCTACAGCGCGGGCCTCAAAGGACAGAGCACCAACCTCCCCCTGCTGCGCTCTGTCTTCCCGCCAAGTCTGCTTTCCCATTCCTGTGCACATCGCTTTTTCACGCTCCTTGCTGTCGAGTGCAAAGGTCGGTCCGGGTCGGAAAGCTTTCCCCCGGGCAACAATGGTGACAGCCCCGACAGTTGCGGAACCGGCACAAGAGAAGGTACCCCCGATCCATCTTCTTACATGTGCATGCTTACCACAGCCCCGGCGACTGCATGTACAGCTGCGTTCCCACCAAAAGTCTGTGCTGTGGATTTATAGGCAGAAAAACACCTTAGATGAATAAAATAAAGTCCAGCTCACCGGATAAGACATCATGAAGATCGGAGCACGGAACCGCCGTGTCATGGCGAGGAGAGTGTTTCAAATGAGAGGAAAATCCGGCGCCACGATAAAGTGAAAAATCAATTCTTTATTCACTCAAACATTTACAAAATAGAGGATAAAAAGTATCAGCATAGATCGCAGCAGGTAGTGCGTCATCAACGCGCTTCAGGTGTCATGATAACCAACAGCTCTTCAACAAAACATTTTTATGCTGAAATCCGGTGAAACAATTCGCTCACTTCATTAACGTCAGCAAATAACAGGTGAAGACAGACACAAAAGCAAATGGGAAATTCACAAGACTTAAAGGCAAAGAAAGAAAAAAGATAAATGTGCGTTGCAGACGCAATATCCTTTGTTTCCCTGATACATATATTCTGTTTTGCGCATATAAATAGCAGCCATATTATTATGAACAAATAGAGCAAAAAGACAATATTCACCAGCAACAGAGTAATACATAGGAATGATGGGGTAAAGTCCCGGGGATAATATATCACGGAAGGCATTTACAAACATTTACAATAAAAAAAACGCAATTGCAGATGAAGATATTCTTCTCCATGACTTGTATAATCACAAAGTGGGAACTAACAATTCATGGAAGTCAACGGGGAAAGTCCTAGTGACTGAGGGCAGACTTGTCTGAAAACCACACAGCACTTTGCGTTAGAACAAGAAGAAGAATGGCGGTGAAGTCCAAACAGCCTTGGCACATATTCATCAAGACTTGGAACACAAACTTAACATGTTGCACATTATTTTAAGACTAAGCAGATTAATATGTTTAAGAAAAAATTGCTCTGATAATAAAAAGCTATTTTTTTGTTTTTTTATCTGCACTTTTTATGAATACAAATGACTAAAGAATAATGTGTCATTCAAAAGAGTACACAAAATTATACACAGTATAATGCGATTAAACATTAACTCTAAAGGTGCTGTCACACTTAGCGATGCACCAGCGATCCTGACCAGTGATATGACGCGGTCAGGATCGCTGGTGAATCGCTGAGTGGTCGCTAGTGAGCTGCCACACAGGCAGATCTCACCAGCGACATCGCAGGGGTCGGGGGTCGCTACTTACCTTTCACACCAGGCGATCCTGCGTCCTCCCGCCCGGCTCCACGCGTTGCTCGTCTCTCCACAGGAAGAGCCGCGGTTCAGGACGCTCTCACGCGATCAGCGATAAGCAACGGGGGAGCGGGTCGTAGGTAAGTATCACACACAGCGATGTCGCTAGCAATATCGCTATAACGTCACATGTCGCTTAGTGTGACAGGCCCTTAAGGCTCTGTGCACACGGTGCGGATTCTGCTGCCGATCCGCAGCGTTTCAGGCTCTGTGGGTCCACAGCAGTTTCATTGTTTTCAATGGTAAACTGAAAAACGCTGTGCCTAGGCTGGTTTCACATTTGCGTTTTTTAGCGCTGGAAAAAAACGCATATGTGCGCATGCGTTTTTCCCCTATATTTAACATGGGTGCGCATACCTGCGCGCTGGTAAGCGCATGTTTGCGATTTTCATGCGCTGCGTTTTTTTGGGGTGTGCGTTTGTATTTTCCAGACGCAGCATGTTGCATTTTTTGGCCCTGCAAAAAAGCGCATGCGCACATATGCGCACGTTTTGCGCTAAAAATGGCCATTATAGCCTATGGATGCGCATATGTGCGCACTGGCATGCTCATGTATGCGTTTTTTTGCACATGCGTTTTTTTTGATAACCATGGAATTTAGGGGTTTGGGTTAGAGTTAGGGTTAGTTAAGGGGGTTTAGGGTTAGGGTTAGGGTCAGGGTCAGGGTTAGGGTTGGGGTTTGGGTCAGGGTTAGGGTTAAGTATGGTTTGGTTAAGGGTTAGGGTCAGGGTTAGGGTTAAGTATGGTTTGGTTAAGGGTTAGGGTCAGGGTTAGGGTTAGGGTTAGGGTTAGGGTCAGGGTTAGGGTCAGGGTTAGGGTTAAGTATGATTTGGTTAAGGGTTAGGGTCAGGGTTAGGGTCAGGGTTAGGGTTAAGTATGGTTTGGTTAAGGGTTAGGGTCAGGGTTAGGGTTAGGGTTAGGGTTAGGGTTAGGGTCAGGGTTAGGGTTAGGGTCAGGGTTAGGGTTAGGGTCAGGGTTAGGGTTAAGTATGGTTTGGTTAAGGGTTAGGGTCAGGGTTAGGGTTAAGTATGGTTTGGTTAAGGGTTAGGGTTAGGGTTAGGGTCAGGGTTAGGGTTAGGGTCAGGGTTAGGGTTAGGGTTAGGGTTAGGGTTAAGTATGGTTTGGTTAAGGGTTAGGGTCAGGGTTAGGGTTAAGTATGGTTTGGTTAAGGGTTAGGGTTAGGGTTAGGGTCAGGGTTAGGGTTAGGGTCAGGGTTAGGGTTAGTTAGGGTTTAGGGTTTGGGTTAGGGTTAAGTATGATTTGGTTAAGGGTTAGGGTCAGGGTTAGGGTTAGGGTTAGGGTCAGGGTTAGGGTTAGTAAAGTCATGGTTTGGGTTAGTGTGAGGGGCCACCTAATGTTGGAAAAAAACGCAAACGCGGTAAAAACGCACTAAAAACGCATACAAACGCATAAAAACGCTGCGTTTTTTTCATGCATGCTCATAAAAATGCTTGAAAAAAACGCAGCAGTTGTATGCTTTTGTATGCGTTTTTTCAATGCGTTTTTTTGCGGGAAAAACGCGCTGCAAAAAAAAGCAAGTGTGAAACTAGCCTCACGCTGCGGATTTTTCCGCGCGGATTTGCTGTGGGTTACAATCCGCAGCATGTCAATTCTTTGTGCGGATTCCGCTGCGGTTTCACACCTTATCCATTCTGAGGTGTGAAACCGCAGGCAAATCCGCAGATAAACTGCAGGACTTTTGTCCTGCGGATTTTTCAACAAAATCCACACAACCTAAAAACTAGGTGTGCACATACCCTTAGAAGAGAGTCTCATCATTATCCATATGGAAACAGAGATGGAAAAATATGTTATTCTTGCGTATGATTGTAGCATACATAGAATCGTAGAGTTGGAAGGGACCTCCTGGGCCATCTGGTCCAACCCCCTGCTCAAAGCAGGATTCGCTAAATCATCCCAGTCAGATGTCTGTCCAGCCTCTGTTTGAAGACTTCCATTGGAGGAGAACTCACCACTTCTCGTGGCAGCTTGTTCCACTCATTGATCACTCTAACTGTCAAAAAGTTTTTTCTAATATCTAATCTGTGTCTCCTCCCATTCAGTTTCATCCCATTGCTTCTAGTCTTTCCTTGTGCAAATGAGAATAAAGTTGATCCTTCTACAATGTGACAGCCCTTTAGATATTTGTAGACAGCTATTAAGTCTCCTCTCAGTCTTCTCTTTTGCAAACTAAACAATCCCAAATCCTGCAACCTTTCCTCATAAGACAGGATTTGCAGACCGGTCACCATTCTGGTCGCTCTTTTCTGAACTTGCTCCAGTTTGTTGATGTCTTTTTTAAAATGTGGCACCCAAAACTGGACACAATATTCCAGATGAGTTCTGACCAAAGAGGAGTAGAGGGAAATAATGACTTCACGTGATCTAGACTGTATGCTTCTGTTAATACATCCTAGAATTGCATTTGCCTTTTTTGCTGCTGCATCACACTGTTGACTCATATTCAGTCTGTGATCTATTAGTATACCCAAGTCTTTTTCACATGTGCTGTTGATTAGCCCTATTCCTCCCATTCTGTATATGCTTTTTTCATTTTTATTGCCCAGATGTAGCACTTTGCATTTTTCCCTGTTAAAAACCATTCTGTTAGTTGCTGCCCACTGCTCCAGTTTATTTATACCTTTTTGAATCCTCTGTCTCTCTTCTCTAGTATTAGCTATCCCTCCTAGCTTTGTGTCATCAGCAAATTTAATCAGTTTACCCGCAATTCCTTCATCTAAATCGTTGATAAAGATGATGAACAATACAGGGCCCAGGACAGAGCCCTGTGGTACCCCACTTGAGACATTCTTCCAACTGGATGTGCAGCCATTTACGACCACTCTTTGGGTCCGATCACTAAGCCAGTTATGAATCCACCTAACAGTTGCCTTGTCCATTCCATACTTAGTCATTTTTTCAATAAGGATTGTATGAGAGACTTTGTCAAATGCTTTGCTGAAGTCAAGATATACTATATCAACAGCATTTCCTTGATCCACCCAATCAGTGATTCCGTCATAGAAGGAAATTAAGTTAGTCTGACATGACTTATTAGTTACAAACTAAATACATCGAATACTTGCAAGAAAACTTCTCAAGTCTTTTTTCTCACTGCTCCTTTGGGTTACCATAATTATTTGGAGAAAACCTGTGTCCTAAAAATCATGAAAGAAAGGAATAGAGTAACAAACAAATTATTTTAATAAAATAACATTATATCCTTTCTTTTGTTCACGCCGAAGGGCGCTCTGGTGTTTAATTTGAATCTCCGCCAGGCGTCTCTGTGTCTTAATGTGAGTTCAGTATCACCACCTCTAATAGGTGTGTGTATTTTTTCAATCGCATATACTATACCTTACAGATCAGGCAAAGCGGAGGCGACTTATCAACGTCTTTCCCCTTGGACAAGATGTGGAAAATGCATAGATAAAACAGCATGCGGGGGCTTCTATTGCGTCTATGTGGCGGATACGCAGTAAGACCGCATGTAAACCGCATATGACTTACTGAGCAAACGGGAAGTTTCCACACCTGTGCTGTGTGTTCAGAGCGAGACGTACAGAACTGACACCTCGTGCCATTATTCAGTGTCCCCTGCTGCGGATCGCACCGATGGCGCTACTGCTAGATGCCTGTACAGTGAGGTGCACATCGTACTATGTGTGTAATAGTGCTGACATGTGTAGTGTCGGTGCTGCTATCGTGTAACTCGCCCTGGTCAGACAATGCCTGATGGTACGTCACTGGTCTGAGGAGCGAGGGTTTTGTCCATTACAAACCTAATGCCCTGTGGCTGGTGACACGGCTGGGTCAGAGGTCCTCATGGGGTCTGCATTATACTAATCCGACCCCACTGATAATGTGATAAAGATTCCTGTTTACTGCCAGTAGATTTAACACAAAGGCAGATGGAGCAGCTGCAGAATGGTGGGAGCTGTGGAGCCCAGCAGGAAATGTCTGCATTGTAGCTGGCTAGTAGTGGGAGTGAGTAGCACTTGTTATATGTGGTGGGCTTTCCTAGGGCTAAAAAGATGGCCCCAGAGGAGCAAGTAAAGAGCTGCAACCTGCACTGCGGTAGATTCTCCAAGGTGGTAGAGACGAAAACACCAGCAAAACACCTCTACCCGTACTGAGTTTCATACAGCGAGAGTAGAAGAGACTGGAGAGGAAAGGCTCCCTTCCCCCGCTTTCAAGAGGAAATATCCTTTTGAGGAGCCTGCATCATCATCATGGGATAAAGCCTCAAATCTGGATGCTGCAGTAGCAAAAGCGTCCAGGAAATCCTCATTGCCTTTTGAGGATATCGAGAATTTAAAAGACCCGCTGGATAAAAAGCAGATACTTTTCTTGCAGGCACTTGGGAGATGTCAGCGGCATCTGACAGACCAGCGGTCACAGCTATGTGTACGACCGGATCATTTATGGAAGCCTAAATAAAGAATAAGGCTTCTAGAGAGAACATTCTAGATTCATTACCAATAAAGCAAGGTGCCGCAGCCTTCCTGTCGGATGCCTCGGTGGAGTCGGTCAGATTGGCAGCGAGAGCTGCAGCCCGGAGAGCATTATGGCTGAGGTGCTGGCCGGGAGACATCCAGACTAGATCAAAACTATGCGCCATTCCCTGTGAAGGAGAACACCAGTCTTAGATGAGCTCTTGGAGAAACCAGGGGACGACAAGAAAAAGTTCCCTAGTATGTCGGTTCCCTGGAGGAGGAGATTCATCCATGGAAAGCCCTCCAGGAACAGGATCAAATGGGAACACAGAAGAAGGAAAGGTAGATCTTTCATGTTTGGAAACTTGTCCCAAGAACATAAGAAACCACCCCAATGATTGATGGCCCAGGTGGAGGGGGGTTGACAGCTTACTACCCGGCCTGGACAAAGGTATCAAGTGGTGACTGGATCCATAGCGCAATAAGATCTGGACTGAGGATGGAGTTTCTTTCAGTTCCACAGGACTCATTCATGATAATTCCTCCTTGATCCTCCTCGGCAGAAAAACAGGACCTGGAAGATGAAGTCCTGGAACTGTTGCACAAGGTGCTCCTGGTGGAGGTTTCTTTGTCAGGCAGGGGGTTCTATTCCCCTTTTTATGATTGGGAAGCCAAGCGGTTCCTTTAGGGCCATTATTAAATTAAAGGGTTTAAACAAATTCCCAAATGTGCCCCCCTTTATAATGGAGTCTGTAAGATCAGCAATAAAACGTCTCATTGAAAATTGCTTTATGGCGGTGTTAGATCTCAAAGATGCTCAGTGTTACAAGTGGGGTACCACAAGGCTCTGTCCTGGCCCCAGTGCTAGTACCACAAGACTCTGTCCTGGCCCCAGTGTTACAAGTGGGGTACCACAAGACTCTGTCCTGGCCCCAGTGTTACAAGTGAGGTACCACAAGGCTCTGTCCTGGCCCCAGTGTTACAAGTGGGGTACCACAAGGCTCTGTCCTGGCCCCAGTGCTAGTACCACAAGGCTCTGTCCTGGCCCCAGTGTTACAAGTGAGGTACCACAAGGCTCTGTCCTGGCCCCAGTGTTACAAGTGGGGTACCACAAGGCTCTGTCCTGGCCCCAGTGCTAGTACCACAAGGCTCTGTCCTGGCCCCAGTGTTACAAGTGAGGTACCACAAGGCTCTGTCCTGGCCCCAGTGTTACAAGTGGGGTACCACAAGGCTCTGTCCTGGCCCCAGTGCTAGTACCACAAAGCTCTGTCCTGGCCCCAGTGTTACAAGTGGGGTACCACAAGACTCTGTCCTGGCCCCAGTGTTACAAGTGAGGTACCACAAGGCTCTGTCCTGGCCCCAGTGTTACAAGTGGGGTACCACAAGGCTCTGTCCTGGCCTTAGTGCTAGTACCACAAGGCTCTGTCCTGGCCCCAGTGTTACAAGTGGGGTTCCACAAGGCTCTGTCCTGGCCCCAGTGTTACAAGTGAGGTACCACAAGACTCTGTCCTGGCCCCAGTGTTACAAGTGGGGTACCACAAGGCTCTGTCCTGGCCCCAGTGCTAGTACCACAAGGCTCTGTACTGGCCACAGTGTTTCAAGTGAGATACCACAAGACTCTGCCCTGGCCCCAGTATTACAAGTGGGGTACCACAAGGCTCTGTCCTGGCAACAATGTTTCAAGTGGGGTTCCACAAGGCTCTGTCCTGGCCCCAGCGTTTCAAGTGGGGTTCCACAAGGCTCTGTCCTGGCCCCAGCGTTTCAAGTGGGGTTCCACAAGGCTCTGTCCTGGCCCCAGCGTTTCAAGTGGGGTTCCACAAGGCTCTGTCCTGGCAACATTGTTTCAAGTGGGGTACCACAAGGCTCTGTCCTGGCCCCAGTATAAATGATCTAGATAAGGGAACTGAAGGTAAACTTATCAAATTTGCAAAGGATGCAAAGCTAGGAGGAATAGCTAACACTAGAGAAGACAGAAAGGATTCAGAAATATCTATATAAGCTTGAACGATGGACAGCGACTAATTGAATGTTATTTAACAGAGGGAAATGCAAGATTATACATCTGGGCAAGAAAAGCTAAAATTACATCTACAGAATGGGAGGAATAGAACTAAGCAACAGCATGTGTGAAAAAGACTTGGGTATACTAATAGATCACAGACTGCACAGAAGTCAACAGTGTGATGCAGCAGCAAAAAAGGGAAACACAATTCTAGGATGTTTTAAGAGAAGCATAGAGCCCAGATCACGTGAATTATCCCCTCTACTCCTCCTTGATCAGGCCTCATCTGGAATACTGTGTCCCGTTCTGGGCACCACATTTTAAAAAAGACATTGAAAAATTGGAGCAAGTTCAGAGAAGTCCTAACAGGATGGTGACCGGACTGCAAAGTATGGCCTATGAGGAATGGTTAAAGGATCTGGGAATGTTTCGCTTCCAAAAAAGAGGGCTAAGAGGAAACTTACTAGCAGTCTACAAATATCTGAAGGGCTGTCACAGAGTAGAAGGACCATCATTATTCTCATTTACACATGGAAACATGGGCAGACATCTGTGTGAGATGGCTTAGTGAATCCTGCATTGAGCAGAGGGTTGGATACGATGACCCTGAAGGTCCCTTCCAACTTGTACATTCTGTGATTCTATGATTCTTCATTCTGGCTTTTGTCAGGCTGCTGTGATTAAGGTTTCTATCAAGTTGGGTTTGGGTGAGTGGTTGTTGGGGTCCTGATTCGTGTGGACCACTTACATGTAGCAGGGCTTTATGGTGATGGGAGTTTGAACTACTATGCAGGTGTAGGGGGGTCAACGAGGCAGAGGGTACCTGCGTGCTGAGTCCGGAACTAGAGGCTGCATCCACTGTTCCTGCAGGGAAGCCTGAGTAAGGCGGACCTCCCCTGTTGCCTGGGGGAAGCTCTAGAGAGGAGGGGCTTCCTGCTGTCGAAGGGGGGCGGAAGAGGAAAAACAAAAAGTGCTCTAAGGAAGGCAGTTTGGCGCCAGGGCAAAGCAGTGTGGAGTCAGGTGAGCGGTGCGCTCCGCTACCCAGCCCAAAAGAGTACCGCTGCAGCGATAGGCAGTGCTGCAGTCGACCGGAAGGGCAGGGACTGCGGTGCTGAGGGAAGCTGTAATCCAGAGAGAGCGGAGCAGAGCCGTGCGGAGCAGAGTCAAATAGAGCAGATCTGTGCAGAGCAGAGTCAGAGAGATCAGAGCAGTGCAGAGCCGTGCATACAGAGCAGAACTGAGTGTTGCAGTAGCTACAGAGAGAAGTGCTCCGTCCTGGGAGAACCAGTGCCACGCAGACCAGAGTCCGCCGTCGCCCGCCGCCAACAGTGGGGACGAGGGAAAGCAGGATGTGCAGTGTGTGTCCAGTGACTGCCAGAGAACCGGGTGCTGTTGTGGCGCCCCTGAGGCTTCAGTTGCCACAGAGGTACTGCACCAGGTAGGCTGGGAAGTCCTTTCCGCATTCCAACACCTGCACCCCACACACAGGATAGTTCAGCAGGGACCCATCCATGCTTTATGCTGGAAAGGTCATAGGGTGCCTTTTGTGGTCCCTGGCTTCGTAACACGAGAGGTGCTGGGGAGGCAGGTGGAGTTAGATATAAAAGAGAGGGAAGGTGTAGGATTTGAGGTCAGTCTGACAGAAGGTCAGTTTGGGGTGAGTCCCAGAGAGAGAGAGCAGGCTGACAGCAGGTCAGCCTGAGAGGAGCTCAAGGCGGAGGAAGGCAGTTAGTCAGGAGAGGCTGATGACTGGTCTTAGTGGAACGAGCTCCTCAGGGAAGGAAGAGAAGGAGAAAGAGACGTAGACTGAAGACTACAGATTCCATAAGAGAGAGAGAACAGATCGGAACGAAGGAGAATAGAAGGACGGTGGGAAGCTGGTTGAAGGAAGATAGAGAACCCTTCCAGTCCAGAGAGCGCAAAGGTCGGGGCCCGGTCCCCGAGGTTGATTGGATCTTTATGTCCGGCAACAGACACCGGAGGAGTAGTGAGCCACTAACGCCTTGCTCCCATCATAGACTTGGGACACAACAGCAACTGAATAGAGAGCCGGGAAGCAGTGAGAAGTCCCCGAAGCAGGCTACAGCTGTCTGTCATACAAGTAAAGACTAGGAACACCTAGAGAGAGGCATTCCAAGGTAACTAAGTACTGGAGTGCTTCGCACCTAAAGGCGCATTGGAGGTGTCGTTCAGTAAGGTACATGTTGGCGGAGTGTGGAAGGGAGAATCCTATTGTAGGGTCGGACAGGTTCGCAGGATGCAGTGACGAGACACTAGACGAATGGTGGTTTTCGAAATCATGTTTATATAACTCTAGCCGATGGGCTAGGCTGAACAAAACAAGGATAAAGAAATAACACCAACAGTCCACGCAGGGACTCAACAAACTTAACCAAATATAGTTTCACTTAGCCTTCCAGGGACTGCGGGGTTCAGTAGCGTGGCCGCGTTGAGGTCGCTGAGGCCACTGTCCTGAGGAAAGTGACGTCGGTGGGGGCAACAGGCCCTGAAGAAAATAATACCATTGGGGCGCAACAAGCCCTGAAGAAAATGAGGAAGTTGGGGCGCAACAGGCCCTGAAGGAAACGGGGATGTTGGGGCGAAACAGGCCCTGAAGGTATTGCTGCCGCTGGGGCGTAACAGGCCCTGAGAGAAACACTGCCGCTGGGGCGCAACAGGCCCTGAAGGAAACGGGGACGTTGGGGCGCTACAGGCCCTGAAGGTAACGCTGCCGCTGGGGTGCAACAGGCCCTGAAGAATACGCTGCCGCTGGGGCGCAACAGGCCCTGAAGAATACGCTGCCGCTGGGGCACAACAGGCCCTGAAGAAAACGCTGCCGCTGGGGCGCAACAGGCCCTGAAGAAAGCAGTGCCGTTGGGGCTCATCGGCCCTGAAGTAAATGATGGAGGTGGCGCGCGGTGATGACGCAGTTCCCCAGAAAGGCCTGTAGCCGTCCTTTACCAAGGAGTCTCTTCCTAAGTCAGGGTAGCGAGCCTTTTATCCCGCGTGTGACAATGTGGCGTATCTTGAGGCCGATGATGGCCGGGTCGGCGTGATGGGGGAAGGCAGGGGGGAAGGGCCCAGGTCTCTGAGGCCTGGTTACCAGTACTCACGGCCACAACCGGAGGTAAAGTTCCTCTCCCTTCAAGGCGGGGGTTAGCGGGGATAATTCTCTCAGAACGGGAGCGGGGAGCAGTCTCTGGGCACAGTCTCTCACGTCTCTCTTGTCGGTCAATCGGTTGCTTTCTCGCAGGCTCCTCTCGGTGCCCCTGCAAGTCACCCTGCGTCTTGCCTTCACTCCCTCTCTTCCCCAACTGCCACTTCAGCGTGTCCCCTGCTTCTTTTACCCTAGCCCCGCCCCCTGTTGCCCTGACAACTTCAGTCGCATGTCTCCCTTTGTAATCCTCCTGATGTGATTCCTTCAATAACTCTGATGGCGGTCCCCTTGGTTCCGGCCCAATCACTATATGGGGGTCCTCCTCCCCACACTATCCTGCCTGGAGGTTGGCTGGAGCCCTGACCTGGAGAACACAGTACGGAGGCAGGCAGTTGTGTGAACTGCAAACAGTGAGTAAAGCTTTGGAACCGCACACCCTGGTGTCCTCCAGTTATTCCAGCACCGCTACACCAGCCTTCATACATTCTGCACCTCTCCTCATCCATTGCACCTCCACTGCCCTGGGACTACAGCTCCACCTGTGGGGAGCTATACCATCTCTGCTGCACCACACCATTAGTCCCATCCGATCTGTATGCAGCGTTGGCTTACCATCTTACTTGCCAAACACCACGGGTGGCGTCACAAAGTATTCTAATAAACTCTAACACCATTAACATCACCGCCATTAATACTGGGCGCCCAGGGCCACGGACCGGGTCACCGCTGCTGTGACACATTCCCGCCTTGACACCGGCCTGGTACCGAGTACCCCGCTGCCCTGGGTGTGCGAGGGCGACCCAATTTTGGCGTCACGAACAGGATGACGAGACCCGATGCCATCGGGTTCTGTGTGCCTTGGATTTCCAACTTTTGAAAATGTGCAGAAGACCAAATTTAATAGACTGTAAAATGGACATTAGAAATGGCCGCTGGCGCGGAGAAGAAGGGCGTGAGGAGATGGGAGGTCCTAAGAAAAGACCGTGAAGGGTCTTGGGCAATCCCTGCCTGAATTACTATGTGACCGATGCATGGCCCACCCCCCGAGGGGTTTATATACTGGCTTGGTATGGAGGCGCGGAAAAAAGACGCCGCCCCCGGAAGGAGGGACAGAGAAAGCCAGTGGCGAGCAGAAGGGCGGAGCAGAAAGAAGAACGCCAGAATGCCATTTTGGAGAGTGAGGGAAGGAGGCCTGCGGAGTGCGGGGAACTGAATCTCCCCGGCGCCATGGCTGACGGCTCCAACCCTGATTCCGGAATGAACTGCTGGCAATTAGCCGAGGAAATTATGGAACTGACCACCCAGCTGCGGCTGAGGCAGGAGGCCTTTGGGAGACTGAGCCGGCAGCGCGCCCAGGAGGGGCCTACACCTGCGGTACTCGTGACATCGGTACCTGCCGCTGCTGCACCGGATCTTTTCCTGGCAGACTTTGCGGAGCTTGGAGCCGCTGCCATGCCATCAGCAGCGTACTCTGTTCCTTCCTTGCCGCTAATACCGGAGGAGTTGTACACAGCCCAGGGAGCTGTTGTGAGTTCATTTTTCCCTTCACCATTGAGGTCTGATGAACTCCCTCCTCTGGTGAAGGAAGGTAGTGAGGCTGATTACCAAACACATGGGCAGCTAGATGATAACTGGGTGGCTGGAATTGAGGACTGGATATAAGGCTGCCGACTCCCTTCTTCCTGGCTGGTGATTTTCCTGCTGGATTCTTGGAGACCAGTCTGATTCCTGCATCTCAAAGCTAAGTTTTTCTGCTCTGCTTTGTACTCTTCAGTTTTGTTTTTGTTTAGCCTTGTTTTTTGGGAGTTCTGCCATCCCCGGCCGGGGGTGAGCTGAATTCCATTTTTGTCTCTGATCTGTTGATCTTTTGCTCTGTCTTCAGAATATACCTGAGTGCTGATATAGTCTTTTGAAGCCTAGCGACTTCAGGGCCTGTTTTTCCTATCAGTCAGTTGGCCCATTTTGATAGGGTTTTTGCGGATGGCAGACAGCAGCTTTCCTATCCTGTCCTATGTAGTTAGCTTGGGCCCCATCATTTGCTCAACCTATCTTTCTATCTGTGTTAGTGTTTTCATCTTGCTTCACCATCATTATATGTTGGGGGCTGCCTATTGCTTTCTGTCTTTAGGCTATATAGTTCTCCGGCTGTGATCGAGGGGTCTAGGGCACCGTAGGAACCCCCCACGGCTACTGCTAGTTGTTGTGGATAGGTTCAGGGGTCTGCAATCCGATAGCTGCCAACCTCTCTGGTTTTTCTGGATTTAGCTGGTATTTTGTTTTTTCCTCCTTCGGTGACTCATCATAAGAGAATCACCAGCCATACCGCAGATCCTAGGGTACTCAATAGCAGGAGAGAATTGTAAAAAAAAAAAAAAAAAAAAAGTGTCAGAATTTTTTTTTTTGTGTGCATATTTTTTCCTCTATATCTCTGAGGCTGTAGGGGGAATTTTTCTCTCAATGGAGATGAAGCAATTGTCTGATCGTGTGGAGCAGCTCGCTGCTGAAGTGTGGGGAATTTCCGCCTATCTTGCTCATTCACATGCTGCTGAACCAAAGATTCCTACTCCTGATGTATTTTTGGGGGATCGGTGTAAATTCTTGAATTTCAAGAATAATTGTAAATTATTTTTTGCCTTGAAGCCTAACTCGTCGGGGAACTCCGCGCAGCAGGTTAAAATTGTCATCTCTTTGCTGCGCGGCGATCCCCAGGATTGGGCGTTTTCTTTGAAACCTGATGATCATATTCTGAATAATGTGAATGCATTTTTTCAAGCCTTGGGGTTGTTGTATGATGAACCTAATGCTATTGATCAGGCTGAAAAGACCCTGTTGGCATTAAGCCAGGGTCAGGATTCGGCAGAGTTGTACTGTCAAAAATTCCGAAAGTGGGCGGTCCTTACTACCTGGAATGATAATGCCTTGGCAGCCCTCTTTCGGAAGGGTTTGTCAGAAACTGTAAAAGATACTATGGTGGGATTTCCTGTTCCCTCTGGTCTTGACGATTCTATGTCATTAGCCATTCAGGTGGATCGGCGTTTACGTGAACGCAAAACTACACGAGAGATGTTGCCACCTGTTGAACAAATGTCTGAACCTATGCAATGTGACAGAGTTTTGTCTAGGGCGCAACGTCAGGAGTTCAGAAGGCGTAATAAGCTGTGTTTTTTTTGTGGAGATGCCTCGCATATTATTTCTGTCTGCCCTAAACGAGAGAAACGTTGTGCACACACGTTTTCTGTGGGTGGTGTTCAACCCAAGTTTCTTCTGGCAATTACTCTGATCTGCTCCCTGTCCACATTTTCCGCCACGGCTTTTGTGGATTCAGGAGCAGCTCTTAATCTGATGGACTTGGATTTTGCTAAACGTTGTGGATTTCCGATGACACCTCTGCAGACGCCTATCCCTTTGAGGGGTATTGATGCTACTCCTTTGCCTAAGAATAAACCTCAGTTTTGGACCCAGGTGGTAATGCAGGTCGCCCCAGACCATCAAGAAAATTGCAGATTTTTGGTGTTGCATAATTTGCATGATACCATTGTTCTGGGGTTTCCCTGGTTGCAAATTCATAATCCAGTTCTGGATTGGAAATCTTTGTCTGTGGTGTGTGGTGAGTTGGGGTTGTCGGTGTGCCCTTAGTGATGCTCCTGTTTTCTCCACCTCTCCCCAGTCGCATGATGTTCCTGACTATTTGGCGGACTTTTATGATGTATTTAGTGAGAATGAGTCTGCGTCTTTGCCTCCTCATAGGAGTTATGACTGTGCAATTGAGCTGAACCCGGGGTGTAAATTCCCCAAGGGTCGGCTTTTCAATTTATCTGTACCCGAGCACGAGGCTATGCGATCCTATATTAAGGAGGCATTGGAGAAGGGTCATATTAGACCAGCCTCTTCACCCTTAGGTGCTGTTTTTTTTTTCGTGGCTAAAAAGGATGGTTCATTAAGACCTTGTATTGATTTATCGTGCCCTCAACAAAATTACTGTTAAATATCAGTATCCGTTACCCCTGATTTCTGATCTATTCTCCAGAGTTAAAGGTGCCTGCTGGTTTACCAAGCTTGACCTCAGGGGGGCGTATAATCTTATTCGCATTAAGCATGGGGATGAATGGTAGACGGCGTTTAATACTCCGGAGGGACATTTTGAGTACCTGGTGATGCCTTTTGGGCTCACTAATGCCCCTTCTGTCTTCCAGTGCTTCATGAACGATATATTCCGAGACTTTGTGGATAAATTTTTGATCATCTATCTGGATGATATTTTGATCTTCTCCAAGAATTGGGACTCTCATGTGGAACATGTTCGGACTGTGTTCCGGATTTTGAGGGAGAATTCCCTGTATGTCAAGGGATCGAAATGCCTTTTTGGGGTACAGAGGATTTCATTTTTGGGATTTATTTTGTCTCTGTCAACTATTGAAATGGACCCGGCCAAGGTACAGGCCATTTATGATTGGGTTCAGCCCACTTCTTTGAAGGCCCTCCAGAAGTTTTTGGGTTTTGCTAATTTTTATCGGAAATTTATAGCTAATTTTTCTGGTATTGCCAAGCCATTGACGGATTTGACTAGGAAGGGTGCTGATGTGCTGAATTGGTCTCCGGAGGCTGTTTCTTCCTTTCAGGAGCTGAAGCGAAGATTCACTTCTGCTCCGGTTTTGCGGCAACCTGATGTCTCACTCCCGTTTCAGGTGGAGGTGGACGCTTCTGAGATTGGTGCAGGAGCGGTGTTGTCCCAGAAAGATCCTGTGACATCTAAAATGAATCCTTGTGCTTTCTTTTCCCGAAAGTTCTCCCCATCCGAACGTAACTATGATGTGGGGAATCGGGAACTGTTGGCCATGAAATGGGCATTTGAGGAGTGGAGACATTGGTTGGAGGGAGCCAAACACCAAGTCGTGGTCCTTACTGACCACAAGAATTTGATTTACCTGGAGTCGGCCAAGCGCTTGAATCCTAGACAGGCTAGGTGGGCCTTGTTTTTCACACGTTTTGATTTTGTGGTCTCTTTTCTTCCGGGCACTAAGAATGTCAAGGCAGACGCCCTCTCTAGGAGTTTCCTTGCTGATTCTCCTGTTGTGACTAAGCCTGCTACCATCTTAGGCGAGGGGGTAGTTCTTTCTGCCATCTCGCCCGATTTGAGACGTGCTCTGGAAGAGTTTCAGGAGGACAAACCTGAGCGTTGTCCCAGTGGAAAGTTGTATGTTCCTGACCAGTGGAGGAAGAGAGTGATGTCTGAAGTTCATTGCTCTGCATTGGCTGGTCATCCAGGTATTTTTGGTACTAGAGATCTGGTGAGTCGGTCTTTTTGGTGGCCCGCCTTGTCTCATGATGTCAGGAATTTTGTGCAGTCCTGTGGGACTTGCTCCCGGTCTAAACATTGTTCTCGCTCTAGTGACTTGTTGATGCCTTTGCCGATGCCCAGGAGGTCATGGACCCATATTTCAATGGATTTTATCTCTGATATGCCTGTCTCTCAGAGAATGACTGTTATTTGGGTGATTTGTGATAGATTCTCTAAGATGGTCCATCTTGTACCACTCCCTAAGTTGCCATCTTCCTCTGAGTTGGTGCCCTTGTTTTTGCAACAGGTGGTTCGCTTGCACGGGATTCCTGAGAACATTGTATCTGACAGAGGAGTTCAGTTTGTGTCTAGATTTTGGAGGACTTTCTGTTCCAAGCTGGGAATTCAGTTGTCCTTCTCCTCTGCGTTTCACCCTCAGACCAATGGGCAGACGGATAGAACAAACCAGACTTTGGAGTCGTATTTGAGATGTTTTATTTCTGCTGATCAGGATGATTGGGTTTCATTTTTGCCCTTGGCCGAATTTGCTTTAAATAATAGAGCTAGTTCTGCCACTTTGATGTCACCTTTTTTTTGTAACTGGTTTTCACCCTCGATTTTCTTCAGGGCAGGTGGAGCCTTCTGCCTGCCCAGGTGTTGACACTGTGGTGGAGAAAATGCACCAGATCTTGGACCAAGTAGTGGATAAGTCGTCTCTCTCCCAGGAAAAGGCCCAGCGGTTTTCCAACCGGCGTAGGACCGTTGGTCCCCAGTTTAAGGTGGGTGATATGGCTTGGTTGTCATCAAAGAATATCGCTATGAAGGTGGCTTCTCCTAAGTTTAAGCCTAGATTTATTGGACCTTACAAGATTTTGGAGATTATTAATCCGGTCTCTTTTCGGTTGGCTCTTCCTGTCACATTTAAAATTCATAATGTGTTTCATAAGTCCTTGTTGAAGAGGTTTGTTGAACCAGTAGTTCCTGTGGTGGCACCTCCTGACCCTATATTGGTTGAAGGTAACATGAAATATGAGGTAGAGAAAGTACTGGATTCCCATCTGGCTAGACGGAGACTCCAGTATTTGGTTAAGTGGAAGGGTTATGGTCAGGAGGATAATTCCTGGGTCTCTGCCTCTGATATTCATGCCGAAAGATTGGTGCGTGCCTTTCATCGCGCTCACCCGAATCGCCCTGGTGGCATGGATGAGGGTTCGGTGACCCCTCCTCAAGGGGGAGGTACTGTTGTGAGTTCATTTTTCCCTTCACCATTGAGGTCTGATGAACTCCCTCCTCTGGTGAAGGAAGGTAGTGAGGCTGATTACCAAACACATGGGCAGCTAGATGATGACTGGGTGGCTGGAATTGAGGACTGGATATAAGGCTGCCGACGCCCTTCTTCCTGGCTGGTGATTTTCCTGCTGGATTCTTGGAGACCAGTCTGATTCCTGCATCTCAAAGCTAAGTTTTTCTGCTCTGCTTTGTACTCTTCAGTTTTGTTTTTGTTTAGCCTTGTTTTTTGGGAGTTCTGCCATCCCCGGCAGGGGGTGAGCTGAATTCCATTTTTGTCTCTGATCTGTTGATCTTTTGCTCTGTCTTCAGAATATACCTGAGTGCTGATATAGTCTTTTGAAGCCTAGCGACTTCAGGGCCTGTTTTTCCTATCAGTCGGTTGGCCCATTTTGATAGGGTTTTTGCGGATGGCAGACAGCAGCTTTCCTATCCTGTCCTATGTAGTTAGCTTGGGCCCCATCATTTGCTCAACCTATCTTTCTATCTGTGTTAGTGTTTTCATCTTGCTTCACCGTCATTATATGCTGGGGGCTGCCTATTGCTTTGGGGTCTGCTCTGGGGCAGTTTAGTTTTTCCCCTGTCTTTAGGCTATATAGTTCTCCGGCTGTGATCGAGGGGTCTAGGGCACCATAGGAACCCCCCACGGCTACTGCTAGTTGTTGTGGATAGGTTCAGGGGTCTGCAATCCGATAGCTGCCAACCTCTCTGGTTTTTCTGGACTTAGCTTGTATTTTGTTTTTTCCTCCTTCGGTGACTCATCATAACAGGGAGCTGAAGCGGAGGAAGAGGAGCTCCTGCCCGGACATGGCGCGGCTGCGCAGGTCCCGCCAGCCGCCCCCGCAGAACCGGAGTTGCTGTCACTGCTATTGGCTCCACCGCTATCCCCGATGTCTCACCGGGCAGCATCCGCTGCCACACCACCTGCCCGGAGCAGAGGCCGCACCGTCGGGAACTCCCAGGTATTTACCCTGGCCTTCCTAATGGGTTGTTGAGGAGGACCATGCTGGTGGGAGTACGGTTGGAGCCGGCGTGCCCGATCCGACATCTACAGGTCAGAGGGGGATCTGGATCGTTTTGGGACAGTGATCTTGGAATCCCTTCACTGCCAAATCCCCAGGCAGTTGCTCATCAGCACCAACACACTGCAGAAGCCTTAGGAGCTAGACCTCGTACCAGAACGGAAGATACCACCTCTGAGAACAGTTCCAGTTCAGCTACCAGAGCCTCAGGAGGGGACCACAACTAAGATAATTTACACTTACAAATCTCGTTACCCAGGAGGATTTGTTTGCACCAGTTGTGCCTTGTTTGCCATCATGTTTTTCCGGTAGCACTTTTGTTGCCTGCTTTTGATTGGCGGTGTTTTTCTACAAATGGAACTGTGGAGATCATGAACGCTATGTTATCCAAAACTTTCTTGTAAATAGTTGCACCTCTTTAGGTGCCCTTTCTTGGTTTTACATATAAAGAGACTCTTTGCGAAGATAATGTTTCTGCATGGACACTTTTCGAAGATGATGTCTACCTCAAGGGACACTGCAAGAAAGCCCGACTGGGAGCAGTGTTCAGCACCTTACAAGAATTTTGAATGTTTTATGATAACATATTTGATAATATTGTGTCTTATGAAAAGTAAATGTCTTTTATAGAATATTTGATACAGAGAATTAGAAAAGTTTTGAGATAGAATGTGAGAATTGAATAAAGAATACAGAATTGAAAGTGACAGGTGACAGGCCAAGAGTAGAAGGTCAGTGTCTTGCGTCCAGTAGAGAGAGAAAAAGGAAAAGAGAATAATTGATAGAAAATGTAATAAAGAAAATGTGTTGAGTATAGCACTTTGAATTAAGAATTGCACTTAAGTAAATTTTTGATACTAAGATAGGAAGTTAACCTGTTTGTAACGTTTAAGAAATGTGCCTCCTACATTAGGAAGATTAGATAAGTATTGTTAAACAGCATTTAAAAATTTTTGTGTGTTCCTGTAATGTACCTTTTGTTGTCTTACAGCCCGCGGATGTGCTGTGTTTAACGGGGGTGGTATGAGGCGACCCTGAGGCTTCAGTTGCCACAGAGGTACTGCACCTTCTCCTAAGGTGTAGTGCCCCACCATCCAGGCAGGCTGGGAACTCCTTTCCACATTCCAACACCTGCACCCCACACACAGGATAGTTCAGCAGGGACCCATCCATGCTTTATGCTGGAAAGGTCATAGGGTGCCTTTTGTGGTCCCTGGCTTCGTAACACGAGAGGTGCTGGGGAGGCAGGTGGAGTTAGATATAAAAGAGAGGGAAGGTGTAGGATTTGAGGTCAGTCTGACAGAAGGTCAGTCTGGGGTGAGTCCCAGAGAGAGAGCAGGCTGACAGCAGGTCAGCCTGAGAGGAGCTCAAGGTGGAGGAAGGCAGTCAGTCAGGAGAGGCTGAGGACTGGTCTTAGTGGAACGAGCTCCTCAGGGAAGGAAGAGAAGGAGAAAGAGACGTAGACTGAAGACTACAGATTCCATAAGAGAGAGAGAGAACAGATCGGAACGAAGGAGAATAGAAGGACGGTGGGAAGCAGGTTGAGAAAGAGAGAGAACCCTTCCAGTCCAGAGAGCGCAAAGGCCGGGGCCCGGTCCCCGAAGTTGATTGGATCTTTATGTCCGGCAACAGACAGCGGAGGAGTAGTGAGCCGCTAACGCCTTGCTCCCATCATAGACTTGGGACACAACAGCAACTGAATAGAGAGCCGGGACGCAGAGAGGAGTCCCCGAAGCAGGCTACAGCTGTCTGTCATACAAGTAAAGACTAGGAACACCTAGAGAGAGGCATTCCAGGGTAACTAAGTACTGGAGTGCTTCGCACCTAAAGGCGCATTGGAGGAGTCGTTCAGTAAGGTACATGTTGGCGGAGTGTGGAAGGGAGAATCCTATCCTGCCTGGAGGTTGGCTGTAGCCCTGACCTGGAGAACACAGTACGGAGGCAGGCCATTGTGTGAACTGCAAACAGTGAGTAAAGCTTTGGAACCACATACTCTGGTGTCCTCCAGTTATTTCAGCACCTCCACACCTGGGTACCAGCCTCCATACATTCTGCGCCTCTCGTCATCCATTGCACTTACACTGCCCTGGGACTACAGCTCCACCTGTGGGGAGCTATACCATCTCTGCTGCACCACACCATCAGTCCCAGTGGATCTGTATGCAGCGTTGGCTTACCATTTTACTTGCCAAACACCACGGGTGACGTCACGAACTATTCATATAAACTCTAACACCATTAACATCACCGCCATTAATATTGGGCGCCCAGGGCCACGGACCGGGTCACCGCTGCTGTGACACATTCCCGCCTTGACACCGGCCCGGTACCGAGTACCCCGCTGCCCTGGGTGTGCGAGGGCGACCCACTGTACACTACGTGACCGTGAGTACCGCACACGCCTCTGCCCAAGAGAGACCGCATACGAGACTGACACTTGCGCCTTGACATTGTCAGCATATAGATGCCCTGACATTTGTGACCTGACTTCTCCAGTGAAGATAGTTTAGGAGCCACGTTGGGCTCATACAGGACTGTGGCCCGTGCCTTTGTTAACCACAGCAGTATATGGACTAGGGACAGTGGAAAGTACCAGAGACCGACCACTGTCACCAGAAGACGGACCATCGACTACAGCATCATTCTGGAAACGACACTGTGCCCACCATTGCCGGCGCTATTGAGTTCACAGCAAGAGCTGCAGTTTAAGGACTTCCTGACGCATGTGCTAATGAACTGCCGATGTCTGGAACGTTGTTGTCCACTTCACCATATCATTGCCTTTATGCTGTTAACTTTTTGTTTAACCCTTTATCTCCCTGCGTGGAGTATTCCTTTGTAAATAAACCTGTTAACCCTTGCTCTGCTTCCCGTCCATCATTGCATCCTGCGTTCCTGCTAGTTCCTTACACATGTGAGCCTAAAATGATAGTGCCCCCTTCAGGAGCACTAGATGTAGAGGTAATCTCCCCAGCTCAGCCCAACAGGCACTGTTGGTGGTGCTCCGATGGACCTGGAGAAGGGGCTTACAGAATTCCAGGTGGAATATTTTTGTTGGGCTGTAATCCCACCTTGACCGGCCTGTGATTGTGTGAGGACCCCAGACTTCACTGACGTATAGGAGGATTGGTATGATGATGGCATCAAATATTTTTAGCCAGATCCTCACTGTCGACTTCAGATGGGAGAGTTTCCTTCAGATGGCAGAGAAGGTTTTGCAGGCCTTGTCTTTCAGGATCACTAAGGCTTGTTTGAAGTTCCCTGATGGATGGATTTCCAGGCCCAAGCAGTTGTATTTGTTCATTCCTGTAAGCGGGCATTTGTTTAGCACAACTGAAGGGTGCTGATCTGATCTAGTCTTTCTCCTCTGGAACACCATGATGTTAGTTTGGCTTGGTTGGTAGAGCCCATGAGGAGCTGAACTTCTCCAGGATTTGCAAGTTGACTTGGAGATCTTTCTTGGTTGGTGACAGCAGAAGATAATAATATGCATACAGCAAAAATTTCACCTGGGTGTCATGAAGGGTAAGACCTGATGCTGGGAGGATTCCAGAGCAGTGTCCGGAGCTAAATTTATTTTCAGATGCTGGAGAGTCATCTGGTTTCGGTACCATTTTCAGAGATTAGTGGTGTGCGGCCTCTTGGCCATATTCATGGAGATCTCAAGGGTTTTTCAAAAGCCTTACTTTATTAGAACTTTTTCCCATTGTAGCAGCTGTAGAAATATGGGCCCAATTGATCAACAAAAAAATATGGTTTTGGTGTGATAACTGGGTCGCCCGCCAGGGCAGTGGGGTACTCGGTACCGGGCCGGTATTTCACAGGGAAGTGTGACAGTAGCGGTGACCCGGTCCGTGGCCCTGGGCGTCCATGTAAGGGAGTGAAGTGGTGGAATAAGTTTATGAATAGATGATTCGTGACGCCACCTGTGGTGTTCGGCAAATGTTAAGCCGACGCTGCAGACAGATCCTCTGGGACAGATGGTGTAGTGCAGCAATGATGTTATACCCTCCACAGGCAGGGCTGTTGTCCCAGGGCAGAGTAGATGGGTGTTGGGAAGGAAGGTGCAGTGTCAGGCACAGAGATGCAGCAGTGCCGGGGAGGTTGCAGCAAGAAGGCAAGCACACAATAGGTTGCAGTTTCTTTACCTTTACTTGGAAAATGCAGTCCAGGGTCCCGAGTACAGATGGCACAGGAGCTGGTTAGCCTGGAAGCAAATCAGGAACCACTCTGGCAGATGGGTTGTGCAGCCTCCTTACTAGCGCTCTCAATGAAGTACTCCCAGTACTGAGTTACACTGGAGTTCCTCCTTTCTGATGTTATCCACACTCCACTCGCATGGCAGACAGCCGTAGCCTTCTATCTCTCTTGGCTCACCCATCGCTGTTGCGCCTCCGAGGATTATGTGGGAATAGAGCATTTACAGCTTCCTATTCCTCTGGTTTCTGGTGTAGGACCGTTAGTATCCATACACCCTTGGAGACCAGGCTCTAGATCATGCGCTATCACTGGGGCTGAGCTCTCCCCTTTCCTCAGTCTCCCCAGCTCTTCTCCTCCACGTCTGCACACGACACCCTCCTCACACTGACTAATTTTCCCTCCTGGCCCCCAGAGAGAAGCTCTTCCCCTTAGTATTGGTTCAGAGCTCCCTCTGCTGGCCCGGAGTGGGAACTGTGTTGCATGTTATGGTTAACTGCCAGAGAAACCCTTCATTGCTTCCAGGCATGACATCACTCTCCCTAGGAGGAAGGCAATGCCACTGTAGCGACCATACTCCTGGGGGCGCCACATAATCTCAGTGTGGTTCTCTGCATAAATCGCTTGACTTCATCTCCCATCCCCCCCCCCGGAACTTGTCCTTCTTTGTTGTTTAGTTCTTATATGTTTAAGCAAGAAGATATGGTTCAGGGCCCGCCATGTTCAAGGAATTGAAAATGGAATCGCTGATGCTTTGTCACATTTTTAATTGGCAGGTTTTCAGAGAGCTCCTCCCCAGTGCCCACCCGAAAGGTTTGCTTTGCCCCTCTTCCCTATGGGACATAGTGGCCAACAGTTGATGCCATTGGTCCGTTCCTCAGTGGCTTCCTCTACTTGGCAATCATAGGGAAAGTCTTGGGAAGAGTGGTGCTGCTTGATCAAAGGAAGATCACTTTTCCATAATAACAGGGTCTGTACCACAGGACTGGCGTATAGCAAATGTGGTGCCAATATTCAAAAAGGGGACAAAAACTGAACTTGGAAATTATAGGCCAGTAAGTTTAACCTCAACTGTGGGTAAAATCCTGGAGGGTTTTCTAAGAGATACTATACTGGAGTATCTGGAGAAGAAGAACCTCATGACCCAATATCAACATGGGTTTACAAGAGACCGTTCCTGTCAGACTAATCTGATAAGCTTTTATGAAGAGGTAAGTTCCGGACTGGACCAAGGGAATGCAGTGGACGTGGTGTACATGGACTTTTCAAAAGCTTTTGATACGGTGCCACACAAAAGGTTGATACATAAAATGAGAACAATGGGGATAGGGGAAAATATGTGTAGGTGGGTGAAGAGCTGGCTCAGGGATAGGAAACAAAGGGTGGTTATTAATGGAGCACACTCAGACTGGGTCACGGTTAGCAGTGGGGTACCACAGGGGTCAGTTTTGGGCCCGCTTCTTTTTAACATATTTATTAATGACCTTGTAGGGGGCATAGAGAGTAGAATTTCAATATTTGCAGATGACACTAAACTCTGCAGGGTAATTAATACAGAGGAGGACAATTTTATATTACAGGAGGATTTATGTAAACTAGAAGCTTGGGCTGATAAATGGCAAATGAGCTTTAATGGGGATAAATGTAAGGTCATGCACTTGGGTAGAACGAACAAGATGTATAATTATGTGCTTAATTGTAAAACACTGGGCAAAACAGGCACTGAAAAAGACCTGGGTGTATGGGTGGACGACAAACTCACATTTAGTGGCCAGAGTCAAGCAGCTGCTGCAAAGGCAAATAAAATAATGGGATGCATTAAAAGAGGCATAGATGCTCATGAGGAGAACATAATGTTACCTCTATATAAGTCACTAGTGCGACCACACTTAGAATACTGTGTACAGTTCTGGTCTCCGGTGTATAAGAAAGACATAGCTGAACTGGAGCGGGTGCAGAGAAGAGCGACCAAGGTTATTAGGGAACTGGGGGGTCTGCAATACCAAGACAGGTTATTACACTTGGGGTTATTTAGTTTGGAGAATCGAAGGCTTAGGGGTGATCTTATTACAATGTATAAATATATGTGGGGACAATACCAAGACCTTTCTAATGATCTTTTTACTCTTAGACCTGTGACGGGGACAAGGGGGCATCCTCTACGTCTGGAGGAAAGAAGGTTTAAGCATACTCACAGACGCGGATTCTTTACTGTAAGAGCAGTGAGACTATGGAACTCTCTGCCATATGATGTTGTAATGAGTGATTCACTACTAAAATTTAAGAAGGGACTGGATGCCTTTCTTGAAAAGTATAATATTACAGGGTATATACACTAGTTTCCTTAATATTGCGTTGATCCAGGGAGCTAGTCTGATTGCCGTATGTGGAGTCGGGAAGGAATTTTTTTCCCCAATGTGAAGCTTACTGTTGCCACATGGGGTTTTTTTGCCTTCCTCTGGATCAACATGTTAGGGCAAGTTAGGATAGGATATGGGTTGAACTAGATGGACTTAAAGTCTCCCTTCAACCTTAATAACTATGTTACTATGTTACTTCACTCTTGCTGCCAGTTCAAACTTGTTGTAACAATTGAATTTTTGATGCTACTCTTAAATTCTAGGATTTCGTGTTTTTTTGGCCCAGCAACGATTATCTGGCTTGGCTTTTTATCTTCAATTATTATGTTGACCAGATGTTACGAAGGCCTTTATAATCAGGCAGGCCCTAAAAGGGTGGAAAAGATCACAACCCAGTAAAGAATGTAGACGTCCCATTTCTAATTCGTTACTAAATAAGATTATTGCCTTTACTCCCTTTAGTTGCTCTTCTCAATGTGAATCTGCCCTTTTCTCCTCTGCGTATGCCATCCTGTACTTTGGTGCCTTGCACATTAGCGAATTAGTGCCTAAGTCAAAGAACAGGCCAGAAGGGGGTTTATTGTTTCAAGACGTGGTTGTCATAGAGAATGTGATATTTCTCTGTATTCGCAAATCAAAAACTGACCCTTCAGGCACTTGGATTCTTTTAAACCCAGTTTTAGGTACAGTTTGCCCTGTTAAGATGGTTTCAAATTACTTAGATTGCAGATGTAGTGGAAAATTTTTCTTAGCGCATGCGGATGGGTCCCCTTTAACTAAATTTCAATTCCAGTCAATTTTTCACCAGTGCCTACAGGCTTCCGGAGTGCAACCGGTGGAATACGGGACACATTCTTTTCGAATAGAGGTCGCTACCAAGGCCGCAAGGGCGGGTTTGCCAGAGGGAGAGGTTCATAGGATAGGAAGGTGGCATTCCGCTTGCTATGCCAGGTATATTAGACAGATTTACTAATGTAATTTAATTTTTCTCTTTTTGGTTTAGATCCCTCCAGGCCAGCTATGTGGCTCCTAGGCCACTCTTACATTTTCTGGGCGGCTCAGAGGGCAGAAAGTCGCCCAGTTGGAAGAAATCTGGGTTTTCAGGGTATGGATGTAAATTGGAGAGATATTATAGGTATGAAATGGCTTTAGGTGTTGCAAGAGGTGGTTGACATTGGGAGAGATATTTCAGGACTAGTAATACTAGTATTACATGCTGGCGATAATTATTTGTGTTCCTATAAAGTTGCTGAGCTTATAACTATGATGAGGTCGGACCTGGAATAGTTTCCCAGTTTTTTCTCCAAACTCATACTAGTTTGGTCGGAGATAGTCCCCCGAGCTGTGTGGCACGGAGCTCGGGACGGGATGGCAGTGGAGTGGACCAGACGCACCATAAACGCATGTATGTCCAAGTTTGTGCAGGATAAGTTTGGTGTGGTGGTGAGGCATCGCCAGCTCGAAGGCGACAACTCATCTCTTCTGAGGTCAGATGGTGTCCACCTCACTGATATTGGATATTCTCTTGTCGGGTCTCCAAGATGGGATAGAACAAGCATTGTGCCTGATGGGTGGGGGTCGGAGTCCTGTGGAGCACTGCCCAGGTTCCTCCGTGGCGGTTATCAACGAAGGAAGCTCCGGAATGTTGCGGCTAAGTAGGCTGACTTGCCTGGAGATGTTGCAGGGCATTTGGCTACTGGTCTTTTTTGTTACGTTTCAACTGCTTCCTTTATGGTTATATATTTCTATGATAAGTTAAGGCTGTGACCGACCTTCACCCACCAATTCTTTGTGTTTGCCTCGTTATTGTTAGATGGGATGTTTCTGGAGGGGGATCACCGAAGGGGGGTGTTTGCGTGGGTTGCCGTGGTCATGTTGAAGAGCGTTGGACTTAGGCTGCAGCCCGGTCTGACTCTTCGTCTCTGCTGGAAATCAGCCGTTCACCCTCACGCAGCAGCGGTTCTCCGTGTCAGACGTCCTAGGTCTTTGCTCCTATTTCGCTCTCCAGCAGTCTCAGGAACAGACCGGGGGCCACACTGAGTGGAAGGCCTCTTACGGTCCACAAGGCCGGCGTCCATCTTCCTGTGCTGAGTTCTATCTCAGTAATGATACAGATTACACAGATCACTTTGCTTTTATTCATCTGATTACGAGGTCCGGGCACAGACATCGCTCCGTCCTCTCCGGTCTACAGATCTTCCTGCACAAGGAGTGGATTGTCAGCTCTTGTGTCCTGTGTGTGACGATCACAAGATCTGGTCACACTGAGAAGACTACACATTGGAGCCGAGATCTTTATGAGGATGATGGCTTTCTAGGTCTAGGAGGAGAGTTCCCTAGAGTTGTTCACCTTCTTCCTTTACATTAAGGTTTGGGTTTTGTTTTTTACTTTCTACTTTTATTTTTTTTCCTTTTTTTAATTTTTTTTTAGAATTTTCTAATCATTGCACTGATCATAGTGCATCACATTTTAAATGTTACCTTAAGTTTAAAAAAAACTTTGGAAAATTAATAAAAACCTATCCAAACATTTCACTGGGACAATCCCCCTACCCTCCCACCAGTTCTGCTTCCATTCAAGATCTATGGGGTCCGTCTCTGGTCTCGGAGGAGCACAGTGCTCAGCACCACCAATCTTGTAGTCATCAGTGGGGGTCTCGGCAGCCCGAGATCCGCCAGTGGGAGGACAAGATATTCTGTTTGGAGACTGTCAGCAGGGTGGTCACCATCAGGCAGATCAGGAGCCACAGGGTCAGCTCTGTAACTTATTTCGGGAGGCAGAAAGCTTCAATATTATCCAGAGTGTGCGATCTTACCCTTGTAAATACCCGACCTCGGATATCACAGAGTCTGCTCCACCTTCTTCCCCAAAACCTTTACATAGTCTCAGAATGTAGAAAACTGACACAAGGTGTATACATATATACTACTCAGTGTCTTTTTATACGTTTGTCTTACTGTGTTTTTCTCTGTTTCAGTCTTCTAGTAGTGTGAACATTGTCCTACAGACTTGTTCACTGTGTGCATGGCCCATGTGTTTATATTCAATTGGTTTCTTGTTTTTGCAAGATTAGGGAGGTCTCCACCCCTCCATTGTGGGCCATGCACATATAAGCCATCTTCTACGGCATGTCCACATCGGACATTACCTTTCTGAATCCTGCTCATATAGGTACCATACACATGATCAGGTTTTTAAATACATCAGTTAGGACTGCTCTGAGATGGGGTTACCTTGATGTTTGGTGGAGCGGCTTAGTATACATTTTTTGCAAAAAATGTATCAACCAAATACCCTGTTTTGTTATCATCTTTTTACCAGCACTTGCTGTTTACTGTTACTTTTTTACAACAGAGCATCTTTATACGTTTGTTTTTCTGTGTTTCAGTGGTGAATATACATAAAGTCAGACATTTGTCATATCCATAGTCAGCGGTATTATATAAAGCGCAGGGTGCAAACCTCAGAACTAATCCTATAATGCAGCATAAAGACCCCGCAGGAATATCAGCGATGGAAGGAACATTCCCAGAAAAGGTCAGAGATCTCCTGGAATCCTCCTGCCTCTAGTCTGCAACCATGTATGTTTGTGAGAGGATTGTCGCCAATGTGTCCTGGACTGGAGGACAGAGCAGCAGTGGGGACTGTGCGTGGCTGCTGTACTAGGGGTCTGGTGTGGGGTCTGTATCTGGGATGGGTATTCGTAGGGGGACTGTGTTTATCTGGGGTCTATATTTATTAGCGGACTTTATCAGGGATCTGTGTTTATCTGGGGTCTGTGTTCATCTGGGGTCTGTGTTCATCTGGGGTCTGTGATTATCTGGGGTCTGTGTCTATCTGGGGTCTGTGTTTATCTGGGGTCTGTGTTCATCTGGGGTCTGTGATTATCTGGGGTCTGTGTCTATCTGGGGTCTGTGATTATCTGGGGTCTGTGTTTATCTGGGGTCTGTGTTTATCTGGGGTCTGTGTTCATCTGGGGTCTGTGATTATCTGGGGTCTGTGTCTATCTGGGGTCTGTGTTTATCTGGGGTCTGTGTTTATCTGGGGTCTGTGTCTATCTGGGGTCTGTGATTATCTGGGGTCTGTGTTTATCTGGGGTCTGTGTCTATCTGGGGTCTGTGTCTATCTGGGGTCTGTGTTTATCTGGGGTCTGTGTTCATCTGGGGTCTGTGATTATCTGGGGTCTGTGTCTATCTGGGGTCTGTGATTATCTGGGGTCTGTGTTTATCTGGGGTCTGTGTTCATCTGGGGTCTGTGATTATCTGGGGTCTGTGTCTATCTGGGGTCTGTGTTTATCTGGGGTCTGTGTTTATCTGGGGTCTGTGTTTATCTGGGGTCTGTGTTTATCTGGGGTCTGTGTTTATCTGGGGTCTGTGTTCATCTGGGGTCTGTGTCTATCTGGGGTCTGTGTTTATCTGGGGTCTGTGTTTATCTGGGGTCTGTGTTTATCTGGGGTCTGTGTTTATCTGGGGTCTGTGTTTATCTGGGGTCTGTGTTCATCTGGGGTCTGTGTTTATCTGGGGTCTGTGTCTATCTGGGGTCTGTGATTATCTGGGGTCTGTGTTCATCTGGGGTCTGTGTTCATCTGGGGTCTGTGTTCATCTGGGGTCTGTGTTCATCTGGGGTCTGTGTTCATCTGGGGTCTGTGATTATCTGGGGTCTGTGTCTATCTGGGGTCTGTGTCTATCTGGGGTCTGTGTCTATCTGGGGTCTGTGATTATCTGGGGTCTGTGATTATCTGGGGTCTGTGTTTATCTGGGGTCTGTGATTATCTGGGGTCTGTGTCTATCTGGGGTCTGTGTCTATCTGGGGTCTGTGTCTATCTGGGGTCTGTGTCTATCTGGGGTCTGTGTCTATCTGGGGTCTGTGTCTATCTGGGGTCTGTGTCTATCTGGGGTCTGTGTCTATCTGGGGTCTGTGTCTATCTGGGGTCTGTGATTATCTGGGGTCTGTGATTATCTGGGGTCTGTGTTTATCTGGGGTCTGTGTTTATCTGGGGTCTGTGTCTATCTGGGGTCTGTGTCTATCTGGGGTCTGTGTCTATCTGGGGTCTGTGTCTATCTGGGGTCTGTGTCTATCTGGGGTCTGTGTCTATCTGGGGTCTGTGTCTATCTGGGGTCTGTGATTATCTGGGGTCTGTGTTCATCTGGGGTCTGTGATTATCTGGGGTCTGTGTCTATCTGGGGTCTGTGTCTATCTGGGGTCTGTGTCTATCTGGGGTCTGTGTCTATCTGGGGTCTGTGTCTATCTGGGGTCTGTGTCTATCTGGGGTCTGTGTCTATCTGGGGTCTGTGTCTATCTGGGGTCTGTGTCTATCTGGGGTCTGTGTCTATCTGGGGTCTGTGTCTATCTGGGGTCTGTGTCTATCTGGGGTCTGTGTCTATCTGGGGTCTGTGTTTATCTGGGGTCTGTGTTTATCTGGGGTCTGTGATTATCTGGGGTCTGTGTCTATCTGGGGTCTGTGTCTATCTGGGGTCTGTGTCTATCTGGGGTCTGTGATTATCTGGGGTCTGTGTTTATCTGGGGTCTGTGTTCATCTGGGGTCTGTGATTATCTGGGGTCTGTGTCTATCTGGGGTCTGTGATTATCTGGGGTCTGTGTTCATCTGGGGTCTGTGTTCATCTGGGGTCTGTGTTTATCTGGGGTCTGTGTCTATCTGGGGTCTGTGATTATCTGGGGTCTGTGTCTATCTGGGGTCTGTGTCTATCTGGGGTCTGTGTCTATCTGGGGTCTGTGTCTATCTGGGGTCTGTGTCTATCTGGGGTCTGTGTCTATCTGGGGTCTGTGATTATCTGGGGTCTGTGTCTATCTGGGGTCTGTGTCTATCTGGGGTCTGTGTCTATCTGGGGTCTGTGTCTATCTGGGGTCTGTGTCTATCTGGGGTCTGTGTCTATCTGGGGTCTGTGATTATCTGGGGTCTGTGATTATCTGGGGTCTGTGTTTATCTGGGGTCTGTGTTTATCTGGGGTCTGTGATTATCTGGGGTCTGTGTCTATCTGGGGTCTGTGTCTATCTGGGGTCTGTGTCTATCTGGGGTCTGTGTCTATCTGGGGTCTGTGATTATCTGGGGTCTGTGATTATCTGGGGTCTGTGTCTATCTGGGGGTCTGTGTCTATCTGGGGTCTGTGTCTATCTGGGGTCTGTGATTATCTGGGGTCTGTGATTATCTGGGGTCTGTGATTATCTGGGGTCTGTGTTTATCAGGGGTCTGTGTTTATCAGGGGTCTGTGTTTATCTGGGGTCTGTGTTTATCTGGGGTCTGTGTTTATCTGGGGTCTGTGTTTATCTGGGGTCTGTGTTTATCTGGGGTCTGTGTTTATCTGGGGTCTGTGTTTATCTGGGGTCTGTGATTATCTGGGGTCTGTGTCTATCTGGGGTCTGTGTCTATCTGGGGTCTGTGTCTATCTGGGGTCTGTGTCTATCTGGGGTCTGTGTCTATCTGGGGTCTGTGTCTATCTGGGGTCTGTGTCTATCTGGGGTCTGTGTCTATCTGGGGTCTGGGTCTATCTGGGGTCTGTGTCTATCTGGGGTCTGTGTCTATCTGGGGTCTGTGTCTATCTGGGGTCTGTGTCTATCTGGGGTCTGTGTCTATCTGGGGTCTGTGTCTATCTGGGGTCTGTGTCTATCTGGGGTCTGTGTCTATCTGGGGTCTGTGATTATCTGGGGTCTGTGTTTATCTGGGGTCTGTGATTATCTGGGGTCTGTGTTTATCTGGGGTCTGTGTTTATCTGGGGTCTGTGTCTATCTGGGGTCTGTGTCTATCTGGGGTCTGTGTCTATCTGGGGTCTGTGATTATCTGGGGTCTGTGTTTATCTGGGGTCTGTGATTATCTGGGGTCTGTGATTATCTGGGGTCTGTGTTTATCTGGGGTCTGTGTTTATCTGGGGTCTGTGATTATCTGGGGTCTGTGTTTATCTGGGGTCTGTGTCTATCTGGGGTCTGTGTCTATCTGGGGTCTGTGTCTATCTGGGGTCTGGGTCTATCTGGGGTCTGTGTCTATCTGGGGTCTGTGTCTATCTGGGGTCTGTGATTATCTGGGGTCTGTGTCTATCTGGGGTCTGTGTCTATCTGGGGTCTGTGATTATCTGGGGTCTGTGTTTATCTGGGGTCTGTGATTATCTGGGGTCTGTGTTTATCTGGGGTCTGTGTTTATCTGGGGTCTGTGTTTATCTGGGGTCTGTGTTTATCTGGGGTCTGTGTTTATCTGGGGTCTGTGTTTATCTGGGGTCTGTGTTTATCTGGGGTCTGTGTTTATCTGGGGTCTGTGTTTATCTGGGGTCTGTGTTTATCTGGGGTCTGTGTTTATCTGGGGTCTGTGTTCAGTGATTCTGGATGAAGGTTTGCTTTAGTTCAGGGGGTCCGGCTGGGTGAACAATCCAAGCTCTAGGTAACAGTCGGGGGCTGCTATTTCCATAATCTGCCCTGTACACAGTGCGGTGTCTTCTGCAGTGAGAATATTGGAGGCTTCTGCTGTAGACTGTGAGCTCTGGGGGTCACGGCGTGGTGGGGTAACGGGTTGGTTATTACAGATAGCAGCGGATGAATCCCAGGATTGTGCTGGGCAGGAGCCGAGGTTGACACTTCACCATCATCACATTGTAGATCGTGACCTGCAAACACAGATAAGGAATCAGTGGAAGAAGGATGTCCTACCAGGAGCGGTATCACAGCGCCCCCCTGTGACATCACTAGCTATCCACCTGTGACATCACTCACTACCCCTTGACATCATTCGCTACCCCCTATGACGTCACTCACTATTCTGTGACACTCACTATGCCATCACTCACTATCCCCTGTGACATCACTCGCTATTCTCTGTGAAATCACTCACTATCCCGTGACATCACTATATGCCCCCTGTGACATCACTCACTATCCCGTGACATCACACGCTGCTCCCCTGTGACATCCCTCACTATCCTTTGTGACATCACTCACTATTCTCTGTGACATCACTCGCTATCCCGTGACATCACTCGCTATCCCCTGTGACATCACTCGCTGCCCCCGTGACATCACTCGCCTCTCCCCTGTGACATCACTCTCTGCTCCCCCGTGACATCACTCTCTGCTCCCCCATGACATCACTCTCTGCTCCCCCATGACATCACTCTCTGCTCCCCCGTGACATCACTCGCCGCCCCCCTGTGACATCACTCGCCGCCCCCCATGTGACATCACTCGCTGCCCCCCGTGGCATCACTCGCTGCCCCCCATGTGACATCACTCGCTGCCCCCCATGTGACATCACTCGCTGCCCCCCATGTGACATCACTCGCTGCCCCCCGTGACATCACTCGCTGCTCCCCTGTGACATCACTCGCTGCTCCCCTGTGACATCACTCGCTGCCCGGTAAACCTTTATAGCTCTCAGTGGCTCCTCACTGTGGTTGCGCTCGGTAACACCCAGGCGGTGTGACTTTGTGGGTAAGCGGGTCGTACACTCTACATGTGTCTGTGTCTTGTGTCAGACCCGCCAGCCATTAGTTGTGCCCCATGAGACAAATATCCTCCTCCACCTTAATCAGCAGATCATGGCTGACCCCCACCCACCACATCCTACACCCCTGCCCCGGTGAGTGGCTTCCCCCACCACTGACCAACTGGACTAATGAAGCCCCTGGGTGGTTCTTCCTGCACCTTACTACTATACTGACATTATAAGAGAACCGGCTGACATTCCCTGATACAGGTCATACAGTGTCAGGTCACACGTGGGGGTTCACTTACTTATTACATATGTCTGAAGATCTGTGCTCTTTATTCCTGGACAGTCACAGAGTGCATCCCATCTAGGAAAAAACATGAGTGTCACAAACTATGGTTCCTGCCACCCCAAACATACCCCCAATCTCAACTATGGATTCTGCACTGTAAGAGCGGTCATGCTGTGAATTCTCTACTGTAAGAGCGGTCACGCTGTGGATTCTCTACTGTAAGAGCAGTCACACTGTGGATTCTCTACTGTAAGAGCAGTCACGCTGTGGATTCTCTACTGTAAGAGCAGTCACACTGTGGATTCTCTATGGTAAGAGCGGACACGCTGTGGATTCTCTACTGTAAGAGCAGTCACACTGTGGATTCTCTATGGTAAGAGCGGACACGCTGTGGATTCTCTACTGTAAGAGCGGTCACACTGTGGATTCTCTACTGTAAGAGCAGTCACACCGTGAATTCTCTACTGTAAGAGCAGTCACACTGTGGATTCTCTAGGGTAAGAGCGGACACGCTGTTAATTCTCTAGGGTAAGAGCAGTCACACTGTGGATTCTCTACTATAAGAGCAGTCACACTGTGGATTCTCTACTGTAAGAGCAGTCACACTGTGGATTCTCTAGGGTAAGAGCGGACACGCTGTGGATTCTCTAGTCTAAGAGCGGTCACACTGTGGATTCTCTACTGTAAGAATCCTGCCACCCCAAACATACCCCCAATCTCCACTATGGATTCTGTACTGTAAGAGCGGTCACACTGTGGATTCTCTACTGTAAGAGCGGTCACGCTGTGGATTCTCTAGTGTAAGTGCGGTCACACAGTGAATTCTCTACTGTAAGAATCCAGCCACCCCAAACATACCCCCAATCTCCACTATAGATTCTATACTGTAAGAGCGGTCACACAGTGAATTCTCTACTGTAAGAGCAGTCACACTGTGGATTCTCTACTGTAAGAGCAGTCACACTGTGGATTCTCTACTGTAAGAGCAGTCACACTGTGGATTCTCTACTGTAAGAGCAGTCAAGCTGTGGATTCTCTAGTGTAAGGGCGGTCACACAGTGGATTCTCTACTGTAAGAATCCTGCCACCCCAAACATACCCCCAATCTCCACTATGGATTCTGTACTGTAAGAGCGGTCACACAGTGAATTCTCTACTGTAAGAGCAGTCACACTGTGGATTCTCTAGTGTAAGAGCGGTCAAACAGTGAATTCTCTACTGTAAGAATCCTGCCACCCCAAACATACCCCCAATCTCCACTATGGATTCTGTACTGTAAGAGCGGTCACACAGTGAATTCTCTACTGTAAGAGCAGTCACACTGTGGATTCTCTACTGTAAGAGCAGTCACACTGTGGATTCTCTACTGTAAGAGCAGTCACATTGTGGATTCTTTACTGTAAGAGCAGTCACACTGTGGATTCTCTAGTGTAAGAGCGGTCACGCTGTGGATTCTCTACTGTAAGAATCCTGCCACCCCAAACATACCCCCAATCTCCACTATGGATTCTGTACTGTAAGAGCGGTCACACTGTGGATTCTCTATTGTAAGAGCGGTCACACTGTGGATTCTCTACTGTAAGAGCAGTCACACTGTGGATTCTCTAGTGTAAGAGCGGTCACGCTGCGGATTCTCCAGTGAAAGAGCGGGCACGCTGTGGATTCTCTACTGTAACAGCAGTCACGCTGTGGATTCTCTACTGTAAGAGTGGTCACACTGTGGATTCTCTACTGTAAGAGCAGTCACACTGTGGATTCTCTACTGTAAGAGCAGTCACGCTGCGGATTCTCCAGTGTAAGAGCAGTCACACTGTGGATTCTCTAGTGTAAGAGCGGTCACGCTGTGGATTCTCAACTGTAGGAGTGGTAACGCTGTGGATTCTCTACTGTAAGAGCGGTCACACTGTGGATTCTCTACTGTAAGAGCAGTCACACTGTGGATTCTCTAGTGTAAGAGCGGTCACGCTGTGGATTCTCTAGTGTAAAAGCGGTCACACAGTGAATTCTCTACTGTAAGAATCCTGCCACCCCAAACATACCCCCAATCTCAACTATGGATTCTGCACTGTAAGAGCGGTCATGCTGTGAATTCTCTACTGTAAGAGCGGTCACGCTGTGGATTCTCTACTGTAAGAGCAGTCACGCTGTGGATTCTCTACTGTAAGAGCAGTCACGCTGTGGATTCTCTACTGTAAGAGCAGTCACGCTGTGGATTCTCTAGTGTAAGAGTGGTCACACTGTGGATTCTCTACTGTAAGAGCAGTCACGCTGTGGATTCTCTACTGTAAGAGCAGTCACGCTGTGGATTCTCTACTGTAAGAGCAGTCACGCTGTGGATTCTCTAGTGTAAGAGCGGTCACACTGTGGATTCTCTATGGTAAGAGCGGACACGCTGTGGATTCTCTACTGTAAGAGCAGTCACACTGTGGATTCTCTATGGTAAGAGCGGACACGCTGTGGATTCTCTACTGTAAGAGCGGTCACACTGTGGATTCTCTACTG
This sequence comes from Dendrobates tinctorius, assembly GCF_039654945.1. NCBI lineage: Eukaryota > Metazoa > Chordata > Amphibia > Anura > Dendrobatidae > Dendrobates > Dendrobates tinctorius. Next base: position 1,762,907 of record NW_027361839.1, read on the forward strand.
TAAGAGCAGTCACACTGTGAATTCTCTACTGTAAGAGCAGTCACACTGTGAATTCTCTAGGGTAAGAGCGGACACGCTGTTAATTCTCTAGGGTAAGAGCAGTCACACTGTGGATTCTCTACTATAAGAGCAGTCACACTGTGGATTCTCTACTGTAAGAGCAGTCACACTGTGGATTCTCTAGGGTAAGAGTGGACACGCTGTGGATTCTCTAGTCTAAGAGCGGTCACACTGTGGATTCTCTACTGTAAGAATCCTGCCACCCCAAACATACCCCCAATCTCCACTATGGATTCTGTACTGTAAGAGCGGTCACACTGTGGATTCTCTACTGTAAGAGCGGTCACGCTGTGGATTCTCTAGTGTAAGTGCGGTCACACAGTGAATTCTCTACTGTAAGAATCCAGCCACCCCAAACATACCCCCAATCTCCACTATGGATTCTATACTGTAAGAGCGGTCACATAGTGAATTCTCTACTGTAAGAGCAGTCACACTGTGGATTCTCTACTGTAAGAGCAGTCACACTGTGGATTCTCTAGTGTAAGAGCAGTCACGCTGTGGATTCTCTAGTGTAAGAGCGGTCACACAGTGGATTCTCTACTGTAAGAATCCTGCCACCCCAAACATACCCCCAATCTCCACTATGGATTCTGCACTGTAAGAGCGGTCATGCTGTGAATTCTCTACTGTAAGAGCGGTCACGCTGTGGATTCTCTACTGTAAGAGCAGTCACACTGTGGATTCTCTACTGTAAGAGCAGTCACGCTGTGGATTCTCTACTGTAAGAGCAGTCACGCTGTGGATTCTCTACTGTAAGAGCAGTCACGCTGTGGATTCTCTACTGTAAGAGCAGTCACGCTGTGGATTCTCTACTGTAAGAGCAGTCACGCTGTGGATTCTCTACTGTAAGAGCAGTCACGCTGTGGATTCTCTACTGTAAGAGCAGTCACGCTGTGGATTCTCTACTGTAAGAGCAGTCACGCTGTGGATTCTCTAGTGTAAGAGCGGTCACACTGTGGATTCTCTATGGTAAGAGCGGACACGCTGTGGATTCTCTACTGTAAGAGCAGTCACACTGTGGATTCTCTATGGTAAGAGCGGACACGCTGTGGATTCTCTACTGTAAGAGCGGTCACACTGTGGATTCTCTACTGTAAGAGCAGTCACACCGTGAATTCTCTACTGTAAGAGCAGTCACACTGTGGATTCTCTAGGGTAAGAGCGGACACGCTGTTAATTCTCTAGGGTAAGAGCAGTCACACTGTGGATTCTCTACTATAAGAGCAGTCACACTGTGGATTCTCTACTGTAAGAGCAGTCACACTGTGGATTCTCTAGGGTAAGAGCGGACACGCTGTGGATTCTCTAGTCTAAGAGCGGTCACACTGTGGATTCTCTACTGTAAGAATCCTGCCACCCCAAACATACCCCCAATCTCCACTATGGATTCTGTACTGTAAGAGCGGTCACACTGTGGATTCTCTACTGTAAGAGCGGTCACGCTGTGGATTCTCTAGTGTAAGTGCGGTCACACAGTGAATTCTCTACTGTAAGAATCCAGCCACCCCAAACATACCCCCAATCTCCACTATGGATTCTATACTGTAAGAGCGGTCACACAGTGAATTCTCTACTGTAAGAGCAGTCACACTGTGGATTCTCTACTGTAAGAGCAGTCACACTGTGGATTCTCTACTGTAAGAGCAGTCACACTGTGGATTCTCTACTGTAAGAGCAGTCAAGCTGTGGATTCTCTAGTGTAAGAGCGGTCACACAGTGGATTCTCTACTGTAAGAATCCTGCCACCCCAAACATACCCCCAATCTCCACTATGGATTCTGTACTGTAAGAGCGGTCACACAGTGAATTCTCTACTGTAAGGGCAGTCACACTGTGGATTCTCTAGTGTAAGAGCGGTCAAACAGTGAATTCTCTACTGTAAGAATCCTGCCACCCCAAACATACCCCCAATCTCCACTATGGATTCTGTACTGTAAGAGCGGTCACACAGTGAATTCTCTACTGTAAGAGCAGTCACACTGTGGATTCTCTACTGTAAGAGCAGTCACACTGTGGATTCTCTACTGTAAGAGCAGTCACATTGTGGATTCTTTACTGTAAGAGCAGTCACACTGTGGATTCTCTAGTGTAAGAGCGGTCACGCTGTGGATTCTCTACTGTAAGAATCCTGCCACCCCAAACATACCCCCAATCTCCACTATGGATTCTGTACTGTAAGAGCGGTCACACTGTGGATTCTCTATTGTAAGAGCGGTCACACTGTGGATTCTCTAGTGTAAGAGCGGTCACGCTGCGGATTCTCCAGTGAAAGAGCGGGCACGCTGTGGATTCTCTACTGTAACAGCAGTCACGCTGTGGATTCTCTACTGTAAGAGTGGTCACACTGTGGATTCTCTACTGTAAGAGCAGTCACACTGTGGATTCTCTACTGTAAGAGCAGTCACGCTGCGGATTCTCCAGTGTAAGAGCAGTCACACTGTGGATTCTCTAGTGTAAGAGCGGTCACGCTGTGGATTCTCAACTGTAGGAGTGGTAACGCTGTGGATTCTCTACTGTAAGAGCGGTCACACTGTGGATTCTCTACTGTAAGAGCAGTCACACTGTGGATTCTCTAGTGTAAGAGCGGTCACGCTGTGGATTCTCTAGTGTAAAAGCGGTCACACAGTGAATTCTCTACTGTAAGAATCCTGCCACCCCAAACATACCCCCAATCTCAACTATGGATTCTGCACTGTAAGAGCGGTCATGCTGTGAATTCTCTACTGTAAGAGCGGTCACGCTGTGGATTCTCCACTGTAAGAGCAGTCACGCTGTGGATTCTCTACTGTAAGAGCAGTCACGCTGTGGATTCTCTACTGTAAGAGCAGTCACGCTGTGGATTCTCTAGTGTAAGAGTGGTCACACTGTGGATTCTCTACTGTAAGAGCAGTCACGCTGTGGATTCTCTACTGTAAGAGCAGTCACGCTGTGGATTCTCTACTGTAAGAGCAGTCACGCTGTGGATTCTCTAGTGTAAGAGCGGTCACACTGTGGATTCTCTATGGTAAGAGCGGACACGCTGTGGATTCTCTACTGTAAGAGCAGTCACACTGTGGATTCTCTATGGTAAGAGCGGACACGCTGTGGATTCTCTACTGTAAGAGCGGTCACACTGTGGATTCTCTACTGTAAGAGCAGTCACACTGTGAATTCTCTACTGTAAGAGCAGTCACACTGTGAATTCTCTAGGGTAAGAGCGGACACGCTGTTAATTCTCTAGGGTAAGAGCAGTCACACTGTGGATTCTCTACTATAAGAGCAGTCACACTGTGGATTCTCTACTGTAAGAGCAGTCACACTGTGGATTCTCTAGGGTAAGAGTGGACACGCTGTGGATTCTCTAGTCTAAGAGCGGTCACACTGTGGATTCTCTACTGTAAGAATCCTGCCACCCCAAACATACCCCCAATCTCCACTATGGATTCTGTACTGTAAGAGCGGTCACACTGTGGATTCTCTACTGTAAGAGCGGTCACGCTGTGGATTCTCTAGTGTAAGTGCGGTCACACAGTGAATTCTCTACTGTAAGAATCCAGCCACCCCAAACATACCCCCAATCTCCACTATGGATTCTATACTGTAAGAGCGGTCACATAGTGAATTCTCTACTGTAAGAGCAGTCACACTGTGGATTCTCTACTGTAAGAGCAGTCACACTGTGGATTCTCTACTGTAAGAGCAGTCACACTGTGGATTCTCTACTGTAAGAGCAGTCACGCTGTGGATTCTCTAGTGTAAGAGCGGTCACACAGTGGATTCTCTACTGTAAGAATCCTGCCACCCCAAACATACCCCCAATCTCCACTATGGATTCTGTACTGTAAGAGCGGTCACACAGTGAATTCTCTACTGTAAGAGCAGTCACACTGTGGATTCTCTAGTGTAAGAGCGGTCAAACAGTGAATTCTTTACTGTAAGAATCCTGCCACCCCAAACATACCCCCAATCTCCACTATAGATTCTGTACTGTAAGAGCGGTCACACAGTGAATTCTCTACTGTAAGAGCAGTCACACTGTGGATTCTCTACTTTAAGAGCAGTCACATTGTGGATTCTCTACTGTAAGAGCAGTCACACTGTGGATTCTCTACTGTAAGAGCAGTCACATTGTGGATTCTTTACTGTAAGAGCAGTCACACTGTGGATTCTCTAGTGTAAGAGCGGTCACGCTGTGGATTCTCTACTGTAAGAATCCTGCCACCCCAAACATACCCCCAATCTCCACTATGGATTCTGTACTGTAAGAGCGGTCACACTGTGGATTCTCTATTGTAAGAGCGGTCACACTGTGGATTCTCTACTGTAAGAGCAGTCACACTGTGGATTCTCTAGTGTAAGAGCGGTCACGCTGCGGATTCTCCAGTGAAAGAGCGGGCACGCTGTGGATTCTCTACTGTAACAGCAGTCACGCTGTGGATTCTCTACTGTAAGAGTGGTCACACTGTGGATTCTCTACTGTAAGAGCAGTCACACTGTGGATTCTCTAGTGTAAGAGCGGTCACGCTGCGGATTCTCCAGTGAAAGACCGGGCACGCTGTGGATTCTCTACTGTAACAGCGGGTCACGCTGTGGATTCTCTACTGTAAGAGTGGTCACGCTGTGGATTCTCTACTGTAAGAGCAGTCACGCTGTGGATTCTCTACTGTAAGAGCAGTCACGCTGCGGATTCTCCAGTGTAAGAGCAGTCACACTGTGGATTCTCTAGTGTAAGAGCGGTCACGCTGTGGATTCTCAACTGTAGGAGTGGTAACGCTGTGGATTCTCTACTGTAAGAGCGGTCACACTGTGGATTCTCTACTGTAAGAGCAGTCACACTGTGGATTCTCTAGTGTAAGAGCGGTCACGCTGTGGATTCTCTAGTGTAAAAGCGGTCACACAGTGAATTCTCTACTGTAAGAATCCTGCCACCCCAAACATACCCCCAATCTCAACTATGGATTCTGCACTGTAAGAGCGGTCATGCTGTGAATTCTCTACTGTAAGAGCGGTCACGCTGTGGATTCTCTACTGTAAGAGCAGTCACGCTGTGGATTCTCTACTGTAAGAGCAGTCACGCTGTGGATTCTCTACTGTAAGAGCAGTCACGCTGTGGATTCTCTAGTGTAAGAGTGGTCACACTGTGGATTCTCTACTGTAAGAGCAGTCACGCTGTGGATTCTCTACTGTAAGAGCAGTCACGCTGTGGATTCTCTACTGTAAGAGCAGTCACGCTGTGGATTCTCTAGTGTAAGAGCGGTCACACTGTGGATTCTCTATGGTAAGAGCGGACACGCTGTGGATTCTCTACTGTAAGAGCAGTCACACTGTGGATTCTCTATGGTAAGAGCGGACACGCTGTGGATTCTCTACTGTAAGAGCGGTCACACTGTGGATTCTCTACTGTAAGAGCAGTCACACTGTGAATTCTCTACTGTAAGAGCAGTCACACTGTGAATTCTCTAGGGTAAGAGCGGACACGCTGTTAATTCTCTAGGGTAAGAGCAGTCACACTGTGGATTCTCTACTATAAGAGCAGTCACACTGTGGATTCTCTACTGTAAGAGCAGTCACACTGTGGATTCTCTAGGGTAAGAGCGGACACGCTGTGGATTCTCTAGTCTAAGAGCGGTCACACTGTGGATTCTCTACTGTAAGAATCCTGCCACCCCAAACATACCCCCAATCTCCACTATGGATTCTGTACTGTAAGAGCGGTCACACTGTGGATTCTCTACTGTAAGAGCGGTCACGCTGTGGATTCTCTAGTGTAAGTGCGGTCACACAGTGAATTCTCTACTGTAAGAATCCAGCCACCCCAAACATACCCCCCAATCTCCACTATGGATTCTATACTGTAAGAGCGGTCACATAGTGAATTCTCTACTGTAAGAGCAGTCACACTGTGGTTTCTCTACTGTAAGAGCAGTCACACTGTGGATTCTCTACTGTAAGAGCAGTCACACTGTGGATTCTCTACTGTAAGAGCAGTCACACTGTGGATTCTCTACTGTAAGAGCAGTCACGCTGTGGATTCTCTAGTGTAAGAGCGGTCACACAGTGGATTCTCTACTGTAAGAATCCTGCCACCCCAAACATACCCCCAATCTCCACTATGGATTCTGTACTGTAAGAGCGGTCACACAGTGAATTCTCTACTGTAAGAGCAGTCACACTGTGGATTCTCTAGTGTAAGAGCGGTCAAACAGTGAATTCTTTACTGTAAGAATCCTGCCACCCCAAACATACCCCCAATCTCCACTATAGATTCTGTACTGTAAGAGCGGTCACACAGTGAATTCTCTACTGTAAGAGCAGTCACACTGTGGATTCTCTACTGTAAGAGCAGTCACACTGTGGATTCTCTACTGTAAGAGCAGTCACACTGTGGATTCTCTACTGTAAGAGCAGTCACACTGTGGATTCTCTAGTGTAAGAGCGGTCACGCTGTGGATTCTCTACTGTAAGAATCCTGCCACCCCAAACATACCCCCAATCTCCACTATGGATTCTGTACTGTAAGAGCGGTCACACTGTGGATTCTCTATTGTAAGAGTGGTCACACTGTGGATTCTCTACTGTAAGAGCAGTCACACTGTGGATTCTCTAGTGTAAGAGCGGTCACGCTGCGGATTCTCCAGTGAAAGACCGGGCACGCTGTGGATTCTCTACTGTAACAGCGGTCACGCTGTGGATTCTCTACTGTAAGAGTGGTCACGCTGTGGATTCTCTACTGTAAGAGCGGTCACGCTGTGGATTCTCTACTGTAAGAGCAGTCACGCTGCGGATTCTCCAGTGTAAGAGCAGTCACACTGTGGATTCTCTAGTGTAAGAGCGGTCACGCTGTGGATTCTCAACTGTAGGAGTGGTAACGCTGTGGATTCTCTACTGTAAGAGCGGTCACACTGTGGATTCTCTACTGTAAGAGCAGTCACGCTGTGGATTCTCTAGTGTAAAAGCGGTCACACAGTGAATTCTCTACTGTAAGAATCCTGCCACCCCAAACATACCCCCAATCTCCACTATGGATTCTGTACTGTAAGAGCGGTCACACAGTGAATTCTCTACTGTAAGAGCAGTCACACTGTGGATTCTCTACTGTAAGAGCAGTCACACTGTGGATTCTCTACTGTAAGAGCAGTCACACTGGATTCTCTACTGTAAGAGCAGTCATACTGTGGATTCTCTACTGTAAGAGCAGTCACACTGTGGATTCTCTACTGTAAGAGCAGTCACACTGTGGATTCTCTACTGTAAGAGCAGTCACACTGTGGATTCTCTAGTGTAAGAGCGGTCATGCTGTGGATTCTCTAGTGTAAGAGCGGTCACACTGTGGATTCTCTACTGTAAGAATCTTGCCACCCCGAACATACCCCAAATCTCCACTATGGATTCTGTACTGTAAGAGCGGTCACACTGTGAATTCTCTATTGTAAGAGCGGTCACACTGTGGATTCTCTACTGTAAGAGCAGTCACACTGTGGATTCTCTAGTGTAAGAGCGGTCACGCTGCGGATTCTCCAGTGAAAGAACGGTCACGCTGTGGATTCTCTACTGTAAGAGCGGTCACGCTGTGGATTCTCTACTGTAAGAGCGGTCACGCTGTGGATTCTCTACTGTAAGCAGTCACGCTGCGGATTCTCCAGTGTAAGAGCGGTCACACTGTGGATTCTCTACTGTAAGAGCAGTCACGCTGTGGATTCTCAACTATAAGAGTGGTCACGCTGTGGATTCTCAACTGTAAGAGCGGTCACACTGTGGATTCTCAACTGTAAGAGCGGTCACACTGTGGATTCTCTAGTGTAAGAGCGGTCAAACTGTGGATTCTCTACTGTAAGAGCAGTCACGCTGTGAATTCTCTACTGTAAGAGCGGTCACACTGTGGATTCTCTAGTGTAAGAACGGTCACGCTGTGGATTCTCTACTGTAAGAGTGGTCACACTGTGGATTCTCTACTGTAAGAGCGGTCACGCTGTGGATTCTCTATTGTAAGAGCGGTCACTGTTATGAATGGGTCACTGAGGAGGATAGCAGGCCCCGGCTAAGCCACAGAAAACCAGAGAGGTTGGTAACTATGCAGATTGCAGACCCCTGATCCTATCCACACAACTAGCAGTAGCCGTGGAGTGTACCTACGATGATTCTAGACGCCTCGACACAGCCGGAAGACTAAATACGAGCCTAAAGCAAGAAAAGGGAAATCTAAACTGCCCCGGAGCAGACCCCAAAGGAACAGATAGCCTCCAAACATATATTGTCGCTGAGACAAGATGAAAACAGAAACGCAGGCAGAAAAATAAAATGAGCAAACGATGGGGCTCAAACTAACTAGACAGGACAGGACAGGAAAAGACACTGTCTGCAATCACGCAAAAAACCCTGCAAAAAGCCCAACACGTCTGATGCAAAAAATACTGAAGTTGCACGACTTCTCCCACTATATCAGCACTCTGGTATATTCTGAAAGCAAAGCAAAAAGAGTCCAATATAAAAGGGGACAAAACAAACTGGCACAAGCAGTAACATATGGGCGGTGATTCAGCACAGCCCCAGCCGGAGCTGGCTGACCCGCACAAAGCAGAAATAAACAAAACCAGATCAAATGCAAACAGAATAGCAAATGAACAACTTAGCTGAACATGCAGGGAACGAGCAGGAGACATCAGACCTCAGGAGGCACAGGGAGAAAATCACCAGCAGGGATAGAGGGACTCAGCTGTCTTAAATCCCAATCAGAAACCCCAGATCTTCAATCATCTTCCTCATTATCAGGTGGCAAGACTCTGTCAATCAGATCAGCTCTATTACCTCCAGTAACCACCAGAGGGAGCCCAGAAAGAGAACTCTCAATCTGACCAGCTCCACTATCTTCAGGAATCACCAGAGGGAAGCCAGAGAGATAATTCACAACAGTACCCCCCCCTTGAGGAGGGGTCACCGAACCCTCATCCACGCCACCAGACCGATCAGGATGGGCCCGGTGAAAAGCACGAACCAATCTATCGGCATGAATGTCAGAAGCAGAGACCCATGAATTATCCTTCTGGCCATAACCCTTCCATTTGACCAAATACTGGAGTCTCCGTCTGACCAAACGAGAATCCAATATTTTCTCTACCTTATATTCCACATTGCCTTTAACCAATACAGGGTCACGAGGTGCCGCCACAGGAACCACTGGCTCCACAAACCTCTTCAACAGAGATTTGTGAAATACGTTATGGATCTTGAACGTAACTGGAAGAGCCAATCGAAAAGAAACAGGATTAAGAATCTCCAAAATCTTATAAGGTCCAATGAATCTTGGCTTGAACTTTGGAGATGCAACCTTCATAGGAATATTCTTAGACGACAACCAAACCATATCACCCACTTTAAACCGGGGACCAATGGTCCTATGCCGGTTGGAAAAACGCTGGGCCTTTTCCTGAGAGAGGGACAACTTATCCACCACTTGGTCCCATATCTGCTGCTTTCTCACAACCACAGTGTCCACACCTGGGCAGGACGAAGATTCCACTTGCCCTGAAGAGAATCGAGGATGAAACCCAAAATTACAGAAAAAGGGTGACATCAAAGTGACAGAACTAGCTCTATTGTTCAGCGAAAATTCGGCCAAGGGCATAAATGAGACCCAATCATCCTGATCAGCAGATATAAAACATCTCAAATACGACTCCAAGGTCTGGTTTGTTCTCTCAGTCTGCCCATTGGTCTGAGGGTGAAACGCGGAGAAGGATAACTGAATTCCCAGATTGGAACAAAAGGCTTTCCACAATCTGGAAACAAACTGGACCCCTCTATCGGACACAATGTTCTCAGGAATCCCGTGTAACCGAAACACCTGTTGTAAAAACAAGGGCACCAACTCAGCAGAAGATGGCAACTTTGGGAGTGGTACAAGATGGACCATCTTCGAAAATCTATCACAAATCACCCAGATAAGTAATTCTCTAAGAGAGAGGAAGGTCAGAAATAAAATCCATTGAGATATGGGTCCATGGCCTCTTGGGCACCGGCAGGGGCATCAACAACCCACTAGAACGAGAACAGGGTCACTATGGATTCTGTACTGTAAGTGCAGTCACGCCGTGGATTCTCTACCGTAAGAGCGGTCACACTGTGGATTCTCTACCGTAAGAGCGGTCACACTGTGGATTCTCTACCGTAAGAGCAGCCACACTGTGGATTCTCTACCGCAAGAGCGGCCACACTGTGGATTCTCTACCGTAAGAGCGGTCACACTGTGGATTCTCTACCGTAAGAGCGGTCACACTGTGGATTCTCTACCGTAAGAGCAGCCACACTGTGGATTCTCTACCGCAAGAGCGGCCACACTGTGGATTCTCTACCGTAAGAGCGGTCACACTGTGGATTCTCTACCGTAAGAGCGGTCACACTGTGGATTCTCTACCGTAAGAGCGGCCACACTGTGGATCCTCTACCGTAACAGCGGTCACGCCGTGGATTCTCTACCGTAGGATTCTCTACCGTAAGAGCGGTCACGCTGTGGATTCTCTACCGTAAGAGCGGCCACACTGTGGATTCTCTACCGTAAGAGCGGTCACACTGTGGATTCTCTACCGTAAGAGCGGTCACACTGTGGATCCTCTACCGTAAGAGCGGTCACGCCGTGGATTCTCTACCGTAGGATTCTCTACCGTAAGAGCGGTCACGCTGTGGATTCTCTACCGTAGGATTCTCTACCGTAAGAGCGGTCACGCTGTGGATTCTCTACCGTAAGAGCGGCCACGCTGTGGATTCTCTACCGTAAGAGCGGTCACGCTGTGGATTCTCTACCGTAAGAGCGGTCACGCTGTGGATTCTCTACCGTAAGAGCGGTCACGCTGTGGATTCTCTACCGTAAGAGCGGTCACGCTGTGGATTCTCTACCGTAAGAGCGGTCACGCTGTGGATTCTCTACCGTAAGAGCGGTCACGCTGTGGATTCTCTACCGTAAGAGCGGCCACGCTGTGGATTCTCTACCGTAAGAGCGGCCACGCTGTGGATTCTCTACCGTAAGAGCGGCCACGCTGTGGATTCTCTACCGTAAGAGCGGCCACGCTGTGGATTCTCTACCGTAAGAGCGGCCACGCTGTGGATTCTCTCTCGTAAGAGCGGTCACGCTGTGGATTCTCTACCGTAAGAGAGGCCACTCTGTGGATTCTCTACCGTAAGAGCGGCCACACTGTGGATTCTCTACCGTAAGAGCGGCCACACTGTGGATTCTCTACCGTAAGAGCGGCCACACTGTGGATTCTCTACCGTAAGAGCGGCCACACTGTGGATTCTCTACCGTAAGAGCGGCCACACTGTGGATTCTCTACCGTAAGAGCGGCCACACTGTGGATTCTCTACCGTAAGAGCGGCCACACTGTGGATTCTCTACCGTAAGAGCGGCCACACTGTGGATTCTCTACCGTAAGAGCGGCCACACTGTGGATTCTCTACCGTAAGAGCGGCCACACTGTGGATTCTCTACCGTAAGAGCGGCCACACTGTGGATTCTCTACCGTAAGAGCGGCCACACTGTGGATTCTCTACCGTAAGAGCGGCCACACTGTGGATTCTCTACCGTAAGAGCGGCCACACTGTGGATTCTCTACCGTAAGAGCGGCCACACTGTGGATTCTCTACCGTAAGAGCGGCCACACTGTGGATTCTCTACCGTAAGAGCGGCCACACTGTGGATTCTCTACCGTAAGAGCGGCCACACTGTGGATTCTCTACCGTAAGAGCGGCCACGCTGTGGATTCTCTACCGTAAGAGCGGCCACGCTGTGGATTCTCTACCGTAAGAGCGGCCACGCTGTGGATTCTCTACCGTAAGAGCGGCCACGCTGTGGATTCTCTACCGTAAGAGAGGTCACGCTGTGGATTCTCTACCGTAAGAGCGGTCACGCTGTGGATTCTCTACCGTAAGAGCGGTCACGCTGTGGATTCTCTACCGTAAGAGAGGCCACTCTGTGAATTCTCTACCGTAAGAGCAGCCACACTGTGGATTCTCTACCGTAAGAGCGGCCACACTGTAGATTCTCTACCGTAAGAGCGGCCACACTGTGGATTCTCTACCGTAAGAGCGGCCACACTGTGGATTCTCTACCGTAAGAGCGGCCACACTGTAGATTCTCTACCGTAAGAGCGGTCACATTGTGGATTCTCTACCGTAAGAGCGGTCACACTGTGGATTCTCTACCGTAAGAGCGGTCACGCCGTGGATTCTCTACCGTAGGATTCTCTACCATAAGAGCGGTCACATTGTGGATTCTCTACCGTAAGAGCGGTCACATTGTGGATTCTCTACCGTAAGAGCGGTCACACTGTGGATTCTCTACCGTAAGAGCGGTCACGCCGTGGATTCTCTACCGTAGGATTCTCTACCGTAAGAGCGGTCACGCTGTGGATTCTCTACCGTAAGAGCGGCCACACTGTGGATTCTCTACCGTAAGAGCGGCCACACTGTGGATTCTCTACCGTAAGAGCGGTCACACTGTGGATTCTCTACCGTAAGAGCGGTCACACTGTGGATTCTCTACCGTAAGAGCGGCCACACTGTGGATCCTCTACCGTAACAGCGGTCACGCCGTGGATTCTCTACCGTAGGATTCTCTACCGTAAGAGCGGTCACGCTGTGGATTCTCTACCGTAAGAGCGGTCACACTGTGGATTCTCTACCGTAAGAGCGGTCACACTGTGGATCCTCTACCGTAAGAGCGGTCACGCCGTGGATTCTCTACCGTAAGAGCGGTCACGCTGTGGATTCTCTACCGTAAGAGCGGCCACGCTGTGGATTCTCTACCGTAAGAGCGGTCACACTGTGGATTCTCTACCGTAAGAGCGGTCACGCTGTGGATTCTCTACCGTAAGAGCGGTCACGCTGTGGATTCTCTACCGTAAGAGCGGTCACGCTGTGGATTCTCTACCGTAAGAGCGGTCACGCTGTGGATTCTCTACCGTAAGAGCGGTCACGCTGTGGATTCTCTACCGTAAGAGCGGCCACGCTGTGGATTCTCTACCGTAAGAGCGGCCACGCTGTGGATTCTCTACCGTAAGAGCGGCCACGCTGTGGATTCTCTACCGTAAGAGCGGCCACGCTGTGGATTCTCTACCGTAAGAGCGGCCACGCTGTGGATTCTCTACCGTAAGAGCGGTCACGCTGTGGATTCTCTACCGTAAGAGCGGTCACGCTGTGGATTCTCTACCGTAAGAGAGGCCACTCTGTGGATTCTCTACCGTAAGAGCGGCCGCACTGTGGATTCTCTACCGTAAGAGCGGCCGCACTGTGGATTCTCTACCGTAAGAGCGGCCGCACTGTGGATTCTCTACCGTAAGAGCGGCCGCACTGTGGATTCTCTACCGTAAGAGCGGCCGCACTGTGGATTCTCTACCGTAAGAGCGGCCGCACTGTGGATTCTCTACCGTAAGAGCGGCCGCACTGTGGATTCTCTACCGTAAGAGCGGCCACACTGTGGATTCTCTACCGTAAGAGCGGCCACACTGTGGATTCTCTACCGTAAGAGCGGCCACACTGTGGATTCTCTACCGTAAGAGCGGCCACACTGTGGATTCTCTACCGTAAGAGCGGCCACACTGTGGATTCTCTACCGTAAGAGCGGCCACACTGTGGATTCTCTACCGTAAGAGCGGCCACACTGTGGATTCTCTACCGTAAGAGCGGCCACACTGTGGATTCTCTACCGTAAGAGCGGCCACACTGTGGATTCTCTACCGTAAGAGCGGCCACACTGTGGATTCTCTACCGTAAGAGCGGCCACACTGTGGATTCTCTACCGTAAGAGCGGCCACACTGTGGATTCTCTACCGTAAGAGCGGCCACACTGTGGATTCTCTACCGTAAGAGCGGCCACACTGTGGATTCTCTACCGTAAGAGCGGCCACACTGTGGATTCTCTACCGTAAGAGCGGCCACACTGTGGATTCTCTACCGTAAGAGCGGCCACACTGTGGATTCTCTACCGTAAGAGCGGCCACACTGTGGATTCTCTACCGTAAGAGCGGCCACACTGTGGATTCTCTACCGTAAGAGCGGCCACACTGTGGATTCTCTACCGTAAGAGCGGCCACACTGTGGATTCTCTACCGTAAGAGCGGCCACACTGTGGATTCTCTACCGTAAGAGCGGCCACACTGTGGATTCTCTACCGTAAGAGCGGCCACACTGTGGATTCTCTACCGTAAGAGCGGCCACACTGTGGATTCTCTACCGTAAGAGCGGCCACACTGTGGATTCTCTACCGTAAGAGCGGCCACACTGTGGATTCTCTACCGTAAGAGCGGCCACACTGAGGATTCTCTACCGTAAGAGCGGCCACACTGAGGATTCTCTACCGTAAGAGCGGCCACACTGAGGATTCTCTACCGTAAGAGCGGCCACACTGTGGATTCTCTACCGTAAGAGCGGCCACACTGTGGATTCTCTACCGTAAGAGCGGCCACACTGTGGATTCTCTACCGTAAGAGCGGCCACACTGTGGATTCTCTACCGTAAGAGCGGCCACACTGTGTATTCTCTACCGTAAGAGCGGTCACACTCTGGATTCTCTACCGTAAGAGCGGTCACACTGTGTATTCTCTACCGTAAGAGCGGTCACACTGTGTATTCTCTACCGTAAGAGCGGTCACACTCTGGATTCTCTACCGTAAGAGCGGCCACACTGTGGATTCTCTACCGTAAGAGCTGCCACACTGTGGATTCTCTACCGTAAGAGCGGCCACACTGTGGATTCTCTACCGTAAGAGCGGCCACACTGTGGATTCTCTACCGTAAGAGCGGCCACACTGTGGATTCTCTACCGTAAGAGCGGTCACACTGTGGATTCTCTACCGTAAGAGCGGCCACACTGTGGATTCTCTACCGTAAGAGCGGCCACACTGTGGATTCTCTACCGTAAGTGCGGTCACACTGTGGATTCTCTACCGTAAGAGCGGCCACACTGTGGATTCTCTACTGTAAGAGCTCTCTTACAGTAACTGATCTCCTCTCCCGTCTGTCACGTCTTGTGTTATTTCTGAGGACGATACCTGATATGACGCCTCGAGTAGATCTTTTCAGCCGTCCCTCGTGGATGTGACACAACACTTGTTCCTCTGCCTTTATGTCATGTTCCAGGACAGATTCCACCTTCTTCCGGCCGTCACCCTGATCGGTGACGTTGAAGCTTCCGTGTATGGATAGATCCACCCCGAATGCAGTGATCCACTGGATCTGAGGAGCGTAGTAAACACCAGTGCTCAGACATTTCAGCTGTCGCTTCTCAGTCACCAGAGTGATTGTTGGAGACTTTGCATCCAGGTCTGAAAAAGAGGAATATGGCGTCAGAAATAGAGAACTTCACATTCCAGGGCGATGACTTTGACCCTGATCCTCAGGTTTGGCGCCATGTTGGTGGAGGCTCAGCCTCTGATCCCCGGCACCTGGTCCCTGCCACCGGAGAAGGTTAAATATTGGCGTCTGACTATCATAGCTGAGAATGGCTTCTGTCCTCACACTGGGACGACACGTCGTCAGCAGCACAGAACTGGAGCCGAGCCGTCACCATCGCATACAAATCAATTTTTGTCTCGAAAGTTAGTAAAGCCACGTGACTTCATCATCAAAAAAAATGCTCAGAGTCATGAGTGAGAGGAGGCTCGTAAGACCTCAGGCTGCATGGGGTTCTCCATAATGCCTTACAGCTTTTACATCACATGGCATAGCCCAGCCAGCACAAAGGACTATCAGAGCCTGTATAAAAGCTGAGCAGGGAATGCAGCAGCCATTGTAGGGTGAATCTGGATAGTGAGAGGACGTCACAGCTCAGTGATCAGCAGAGAAAGCCATAAGCACTGAATAAACATTACAGATGGACCGGATTCATTATCGCATTGGCGCCTGTAGTTTCTCTAGTTTTTGGTGCTTTGTGCCTATCTATTGTTTGCTCATCTTTCCATTTGCGCCTTCTTTATATAGATTTTACACGTGTGCACTGATTTTCAGTCCGCCATTGTAGATGTTTTCGTCTGATTCATCATTTGCAACATTTTGAAAACGATTCGACATTTTGCTCTAAAAGACCAAACAAGGATTAAGAAAGGAAAAGCGACTGTTCTCGGCTCTGCGCAAAATTCATGAACCGTGTTCGCCATTTTGATAAATTCGGTACAATAAAGCTCAGCGAATACCACAAGATAAAAAAAGGAAAAATAACGCAAGTGAAGAATCCGGCCCATAGTGCGAGACCGCACCGAGAGGAGAACGGCCATCCAGATATGTGCGTCTGTGTGAGAAAGCTTGAAAGTGGCAGGATTCAGTCCTAGGGCATCCCGAGCGTTACACAAAGCTTTACAAGGTAATTGGAGGCTTTGCAGAACTTACGATTCGCTGCAAGTTACATTTTTGGGAAAAATTTAGACAAAGCTGTCGAATATTAATTTCTAAAAGCTTCGCTCTTCTGTGGTCAGCGCTCACTACTCCCCTTCTTGAGATTATCTGCTAACCCTAAAGGTTCACATACTTTTACCTCTCACTGACGTCTGATATCGGTTCATTTCCCTCATTTAATAAAAATCACAAAGTGGAATATTTTTGACTCAGTTCTTTGATTTGGTTCTTTATTCACTTTTGGGACTTTTGTAAAAATCTGAAGTTTTACGTCAAATTTATGCAGAAATTTGGAAAATCCTGAAGGGTTCACAAACTTTAAAGCACTGCCGTACAAGACGAGGAAAAATCTCTGATGGATGGAAAGGGCTTACCTCCTACGGATAATGTCACCATCTTGTCTCCGTGGCCCTTGGCGTTGGCGGCTCGGCAGAAGTAAGACCCCTCGTCCTCATACGAGACGTTTCTTAGCGTCAGGTCCAGATTTCCTTGCGACACCGCCGTGGATAATTCCACACGACCTCCGTACCGCGGATCCTGCTCCTCCAGATTTTCTTTTCCACTGAGGAGTTTGTAAAGAATTAGATTTTCTCTGTTTTCTTTCTTCATCCAGATCATGGTCAACCCAGCGACACCGTCCACAAAAGAAGCGTGGCAGGGCAGCGTGACCGTGCCGTAGAGGTAGGTGGACACGGTCTTCTGTGATAGCGGAATGACACCTACAAAGAACATGGACATTAAGGAGACTCTGAAATCTGCCCGTCAGCCTCCAGCATCTCGGAGGCCTCCCATATCTCTCCATAGACCATGGACGGTGATAATAGACGGTCTAAGGGGTAAATATCACATAGGGCCATAGCTGGACAGACGGTGAAATCTGCCCGTCAGCCTCCAACATCTCGGAGGCCTCCCATCTCTCCATAGACCATGGACAGTGATAATGGATGGGCTAAGGGGTGAAGTAAATATCTCATAGGGCAACAGCTGGACAGACGGTGACATCTGCCCGTCATCAGCCTCCAACATCTCGGAGGCCTCCCATATCTCTCCATTGACCATGGACGGTGATAATGGATGGGCTAAGGGGTGAAGTAAATATCTCATAGGGCAACAGCTGGACAGACGGTGACATCTGCCCATCAGCCTCCAACATCTCGGAGGCCTCCCATATCTCCATAGACCATGGACGGTGATAATAGACGGTCTAAGGGGTGAAGTAAATATCTCATAGGGCAACAGCTGGACAGATGGTGACATCTGCCCGTCATCAGCCTCCAACATCTCGGAGGCCTCCCATATCTCTCCATAGACTATGGACGGTGATAATGGACGGTCTAAGGGGTGAAGTAAATATCTCATAGGGCCAGAGCTGGACAGACGGTGACATCTGCCCGTCATCAGCCTCCAACATCTCGGAGGCCTCCCATCTCTCCATAGACCATGGATGGTGATAATGGACGGTCTAAGGGGTGAAGTAAATATCTCATAGGGCCATAGCTGGACAGACGGTGACATCTGCCCATCAGCCTCCAACATCTCGGAGGCCTCCCATATCTCCATAGACCATGGACGGTGATAATGGACGGTCTAAGGGGTGAAGTAAATATCTCATAGGGCCATAGCTGGACAGACGGTGACATCTGCCCGTCATCAGCCTCCAACATCTCGGAGGCCTCCCATCTCTCCATAGACCATGGACGGTGATAATGGACGGTCTAAGGGGTGAAGTAAATATCTCATAGGGCCATAGCTGGACAGACGGTGACATCTGCCCGTCATCAGCCTCCAACATGTCGGAGGCCTCCCATATCTCTCCATAGACCATGGACGGTGATAATGGACGGTCTAAGGGGTGAAGTAAATATCTCATAGGGCCATAGCTGGACAGACAGTGACATCTGCCCGTCATCAGCCTCCAACATCTCGGAGGCCTCCCATCTCTCCATAGACCATGGACGGTGATAATGGACGGTCTAAGGGGTGAAGTAAATATCTCATTAGGGCCATAGCTGGACAGACGGTGCCGTGGAGCCCTGTCCGCGGCCGAGCATAGGACAGTAACGAGTCATGGTAGGGCCAAGGAGCGAGGAGACTGGTCGGGATCTGCAGAATGCCTCCATTGCTTCATCATAGTCCACAGTGACCCGCGCCAGGTTCTGTGTTATGGTTGGAAATACAAGAGGGAGCTACTGAGGAGCCAGCGGTGGTCAGTCATGGTCTGAGGTCATTGTCATCCTCTGATTTTTAAGTCGCTATCTCCTATGAAAGATGCCAGGAACCTCCAGGTATTGGCGGCCAAAAATGAAGAACTTGATTTAAGGAACCCGAGTCATCGATACATCTACCAGACGTTACTACAAAGACCACATTACTATTGTGTCACCGGACTGGAAGAGAGGATTCTCGGGCTGACTCCAGGTAGACGGTGTCACCGCGGTGCATGACGTTACAGCCCATCCAAGTAGGCCGTTATTAGATATCGCAGAGGCTCCGGAGGTGGATGTGCAATGTCCCCATAGAGGAAGACTTCCTAATGACATATACCTGGCAGAAACTTATGGGCATAGTGTAATATCTGGGGTCTGTAGAAAATAAGTGCACCCCCGGCTGTAATATCTGGGGTCTGTAGAAAATAAGTGCACCCCCTGGCTGTAATATCTGGGGTCTGTAGAAAATAAGTGCACCCCCGGCTGTAATATCTGGGGTCTATTCCCTGTCATTACCTGACAATCCTGGAGACAGGGCAGACAAAAGGAGAAGAAGTGTCAGGGCCTGAAAGAGAAACATAACCTCCGTGAGATCATCCAGCACCGCGGCAGGACCACAGTCACACCACAACTTCATGACGAGCTTTTATTTAGAATCAAAATGCCCCCAAAATGATTGAAACAAAATAAAACGGTAAAAATGTTCAACTAAAAAACATTTAAAGTGTCAAGTGCAGACTGCTGGTGGTCCGACCACTGGGACCCCCAGAAATCATGAGCTCAGGTATCGGGTGACCCGCATACTCCGCTCATTGTCTATAGGACGGCCGGAGCACGCTCAGCTATGTCTGCCAGTCCCATAGGTTATGAATGATGCGGGGGCGAGCATGCGGGTGACCAGAGACCTGAAGTCGTGAGTGGTCCGACCCCAGCAGTCAGCAGATGAGCCACGACCCTATTCATGGGGAAGAACTTGTTATGGGGGAATAATCCTTCCTATATAAATGATAAAACATCACATATTGTAGTAAAGTAACAAGTCGGAAATATTCTAAAAAAAACAAGAAATGTGACATAAATAATACACCATATAATATATATTGGCTCCAGAGGTGGCGGCAGAGTCGGTGCTCGCCTACGAGGTACCCACGCTTTGACGCCTCCGAGGTTCCCGCACTTTCACAGACATATTCCTAGTTTCCTCCTGCAGTCGCCCAGATCTCACTGTAAAGTCCACTTACCATCATGATGGAGCTTTGTGGAGACACAAGAAGGTGCGGGATCTTCACCTGGAGGACAGAAGATGGCCCATTACTGACGCTTACAATCACATCACATAGAATCATAGAATCGCAGAGTTGGAAGGGACCTCCTGGGCCATCTGGTCCAACCCCCTGCTCAAAGCAGGATTCGCTAAATCATCCCAGTCAGATGTCTGTCCAGCCTCTGTTTGAAGAGAGAACTCACCATTGAAGGAGAACTCACCATTTCTCGTGGCCGCCTGTTCCACTCATTGATCACTCAGTCAAAAAGTTTTTTCTAATATCTAATCTGTGTCTCCTCCCATTCAGTTTCATCCCATTGCTTCTAGTCTTTCCTTGTGCAAATGAGAATAAAGTTGATCCTTCTACAATGTGACAGCCCTTTAGATATTTGTAGACAGCTTTTAAGTCTCCTCTCAGTCTTCTCTTTTGCAAACTAAACATTCCCAAATCCTGCAACCTTTCCTCATAAGACAGGGTTTGCAGACCGGTCACCATTCTGGTCGCTCTTTTCTGAACTTGCTCCAGTTTGTTGATGTCTTTTTTAAAATGTGGTGCCCAAAACTGAACACAATATTCCAGATGAGGTCTGACCAAAGAGGAGTAGAGGGCAATAATGACTTCACGTGATCTAGACTGTATGCTTCTGTTTATACATCCTAGAATTGCATTTGCCTTTTTTGCTGCTGCATCACACTGTTGACTCATATTCAGTCTGTGATCTATTAGTATACCCAAGTCTTTTTCACATGTGCTGTTGCTTAGCCCTATTCCTCCCATTCTGTATATGCTTTTTTCATTTTTATTGCCCAGATGTAGTACTTTGCATTTCTCCCTGTTAAAAACCATTCTGTTAGTTGCTGCCCACTTCTCCAGTTTATTTATATCTTTTTGAATCCTCTCTCTCTCTTCTCTAGTATTAGCTATCCCTCCTAGCTTTGTGTCATCAGCAAATTTAATCAGTTTACCCGCAATTCCTTCATCTAAATCGTTGATAAAGATATTGAACAATACAGGGCCCAGGACAGAGCCCTGTGGTACCCCACTTGAGACATAGTAATACAGAGGCGCTGTCCCCGGGTCAGAGGTGGCCGGTGTGTTGTCTTATTTATTCCCGGTGACCTTTGTTGTTTTGTTTTTTTACAGTTCGTCATTCAGATCCGGAGATCGGGGGCTTTTACTTTTATTATTACTGTTGTTTTATTTCCGCTGCTCCCAAGTTTTCTGTCCATATGGGTCCAGAGATCGGCGCCTTTTTCTTTACTGTTGATTTTTATGGTATTTACGAGGGGATGTGGCACATAGGGTAATTATGCAAAACGGCCTAAGGACACCCCCCAGAGATCTGTGAGCCACACCGACGTGTAAAAGAACATAAAAATCAGCACCAAATAAAAAGGCTCAAATATCTCTAGAACTGTATGGACAGAAAACTGCCAGCAGCACTGGGGAGCAGAGCGTGTGGCTCCATGTGTTGCTATGCGGCCGCATGCTCCGATCCGAGTGCCGGGTATTAACATGCGAGCCTTAGCCGTGTTTCTCGCATGTGTGATCGCCGCCTTATAGTACGATCCATACAGGACCTTACTGAAGACGCCACCAGACTTCCCAATACAAAACAAGACAGACCCCATGGTAGACACAAGCACACAGTACTGAGAGTTACTGCTAGTTCTCCGTAGAACTTCATGAGCACCAACCATCATCTCATCTCAGTATGAGAATTCTGAATTCTTCCTGTGAGATGAGAGAGAAGGATCCGTTCTGGAGGAGACAGATTCAGATGTATCTCATCAGATTTAGTACAGTCTCTTATTTCGCACATATTATTGATTTGTGAAAATATTTTTTAGAACTGTGGTTACTCTTAAGTGCTCTGGGTGGAACAAAGCACTTAGTGCCTCATTGGCATATTGTGATTTTGGATTTTCCCAAATTCAGGCAACAAATATTGGATATAAAAATGCCACGTGCTGTCCTGCATGCTCCTGTACATGGGTTACGGTGGGTGATCTTACTGACAGGTTCCCTTTAACGCCTTAAGGCCGCGGTCACACGCTCAGTATTCGGTCAGTATTTTACATCAGTATTTGTAACCAGGAGAGGAACAATCAGAGGAAAAGTATAAAAGACGTCAGCACGTCAGTAATTATAATGTAGAGGGTTAGTGGGCACCACCCAAAATATACACAGAAACCAATAATGGACAGGGATCCGCTTTATGCATACGAAAACGTGGAAAAAATGAGAGAACAAGGCGCGTGCGCACAAATACGGATCACCGTAGAAAAGAAAGGTTATTACACACATTACACACAGAGTGATCTACGTCACGGGTTTATTGCTGGTAATGTTGATGATTATGGCTTACAGCCAATGAGAACACAGTGGACCTACACCCAGGGCCGCCATCAGGGCATTATTACCCTTACTACCCTTATAATTCCCCTTTTGCATGTAACGCGCCATGGAATAAATGGCGCTATATAAATGCATAATAATAATAATAAATAATAATAATTTAATTGGACACAACAAAAAGCAGATATACACCAGAATATAATAACATTTACAAACCAAAACGGCTGACGAAGAGACCAAATGAGGTCCTCCCCAGGGCAAAGATCACAGCCCCATCAGACAGAAGAGGGTACAATCACCAATAATGTGTCACCATATAGATAGAGGAGTACAAAGGATGAATACACGAATCTGACCTGAAACACAGCGCAAAGCTCCAAAAACGAGTGAATTGTGCCAGCACTAGGGAGACACAGGTGCATCTCACAACATCAGAATATCATCAAAAAGTGAATTTATTTCAGTTCTTCAATACAGAAGTGACTCTTCTCTATTCTATAGAGTCATTACACACAGAGTGATCTATGTCACGGGTTTATTTCTGGTAATGTTGATGATTATGGCTTACAGCCAATGAGAACACAGTGGACCTACACCCAGGGCCGCCATCAGGGCATTACTACCCTTACTGGTGTAAGGGGCCCGGGAGCTGGAGGGGCCCGCGGTCAGAAATTTCATAAACCGGAGCACTGTGTGTGGAGAGAGCAGGAGTCATTGTGACATAGTAACATAGTTATTAAGGTTGAAGGGAGACTTTAAGTCCATCTAGTTCAACCCATATCCTATCCTAACTTGCCCTAACATGTTGATCCAGAGGAAGGCAAAAAAAAACCCATGTGGCAAACAGTAAGCTTCACATTGGGGAAAAAAATTCCTTCCCGACTCCACATACGGCAATCAGACTAGCTCCCTGGATCAACGCAATATTAAGGAGACTAGTGTATATACCCCGTAATATTATACTTTTCAAGAAAGGCATCCAGTCCCTTCTTACATGTTAGTAGGGAATCACTCATTACAACATCATACGGCAGAGGGTTCCATAGTCTCACTGCTCTTACAGTAAAGAATCCGCGTCTGTGAGTATGCTGAAACCTTCTTTCCTCCAGACAGCTGGGAGAGTCAGCCAGTGCTGAGAAACAGGAGGGCGGGACTTTCCAGCATCCAATCCGGGCTGAGTGCGGGCTTCGTGCAGTGACAGTATTCTCCTGTCACACAGTCACAGCAAGAGACGCACTGAGCAGCAGCGCAGCCTCCCTGGTGAGTGTCTAAGCTTGTGTTATTAGTGTTTGGCCGGTGTCCTGCCAGGCTGCAGTCCAGTCCCTGCAGCAGATGGATCCTCAGTGAGCCGGCTGTGTGCTCAGTGACAGCGTCACTCATACTAACAGCACAGCAGCCGCTCACCGAGGAGTCTGACCCCTGTGTGTATCCTGAAAAGAGCTGAGTGACCCCCTCACCTCCTGCAGAGAAGCATAAGACCGCTGAGCCCAACCTGCCCCTGACAGGACACAGCCGCCCCCTGAGAGGACACAGCCGCCCCCCGACAGGACACAGCCGCCCCCTGAGAGGACACAGCCGCCCCCCCCCCGTGACAGGACACAGCCGCCCCCCCCGTGACAGGACACAGCCGCCCCCTGAGAGGACACAGCCGCCCCCTGAGAGGACACAGCCGCGCCCCCCCCCCCGTGACAGGACACAGCCGCGCCCTGAGAGGACACAGCCGCCCCCCCCGTGACAGGACACAGCCGCGCCCTGAGAGGACACAGCCGCCCCCCCGTGACAGGACACAGCCGCGCCCCCCCCCCCCCCCCGTGACAGGACACAGCCGCCCCCTGAGAGGACACAGCCGCGCCCCCCCCCCCCCCCCGTGACAGGACACAGCCGCCCCCTGAGAGGACACAGCCGCCCCCCCCCCCCCCCGTGACAGGACACAGCCGCCCCCCCCCGTGACAGGACACAGCCGCCCCCTGAGAGGACACAGCCGCCCCCTGAGAGGACACAGCCGCGCCCCCCCCCCCCCCCGTGACAGGACACAGCCGCCCCCTGAGAGGACACAGCCGCCCCCCCCCCCCCGTGACAGGACACAGCCGCCCCCCCCCGTGACAGGACACAGCCGCCCCCTGAGAGGACACAGCCGCCCCCCCCGTGACAGGACACAGCCGCGCCCTGAGAGGACACAGCCGCCCCCCCCCCCCGTGACAGGACACAGCCGCCCCCCCGTGACAGGACACAGCCGCCCCCCCCCGTGACGACACAGCCGCCCCCCCCCCGTGACAGGACACAGCCGCCCCCTGAGAGGACACAGCCGCCCCCTGAGAGGACACAGCCGCCCCCCCCGTGACAGGACACAGCCGCCCCCCCGTGACAGGACACAGCCGCCCCCCGACAGGACACAGCCGCCCCCTGAGAGGACACAGCCTCCCCCCCCCCCGTGACAGGACACGGCCGCCCCCCCCTGACAGGACACAGCCTCCCCCCCCCCCCGTGACAGGACACAGCCGCCCCCTGAGAGGACACAACCGCCCCCCCCGTGACAGGACACAGACGCCCCCTGAGAGGACACAGCCGCCCCCCCCCCCTGACAGGACACGGCCGCCCCCTGAGAGGACACAACCGCCCCCCCGTGACAGGACACAGACGCCCCCTGAGAGGACACAGCCGCCCCCCCCCCCCTGACAGGACACAGACGCCCCCTGAGAGGACACAGCCCCCCCCCCCCCCCTGACAGGACACGGCCGCCCCCTGAGAGGACACAACCGCCCCCCCGTGACAGGACACAGACGCCCCCTGAGAGGACACAACCGCCCCCCCCCCCCCTGAGAGGACACAGCCGCCCCCTGAGAGGACACAGCCGCCCCCCCCCCCCGTGACAGGACACAGCCGCCCCCCCCCCCCGTGACAGGACACAGCCGCCCCCCCGTGACAGGACACAGCCGCCCCCTGAGAGGACACAGCCGCCCCCCGACAGGACACAGCCGCCCCCCCCCCCGTGACAGGACACAGCCGCCCCCTGAGAGGACACAGCCGCCCCCTGAGAGGACACAGCCGTCCCCTGAGAGGACACAGCCGCCCCCCGACAGGACACAGCCTCCCCCCCCCCCGTGACAGGACACGGCCGCCCCCCCCTGACAGGACACAGCCTCCCCCCCCCCCCCGTGACAGGACACAGCCGCCCCCTGAGAGGACACAACCGCCCCCCCCGTGACAGGACACAGACGCCCCCTGAGAGGACACAGCCGCCCCCTGAGAGGACACAGCCGCCCCCCCCCCCTGACAGGACACGGCCGCCCCCTGAGAGGACACAACCGCCCCCCCGTGACAGGACACAGACGCCCCCTGAGAGGACACAGCCGCCCCCCCCCCCCTGACAGGACACAGACGCCCCCTGAGAGGACACAGCCGCCCCCCCCCCCTGACAGGACACGGCCGCCCCCTGAGAGGACACAACCGCCCCCCCGTGACAGGACACAGACGCCCCCTGAGAGGACACAACCGCCCCCCCCCCCCCTGAGAGGACACAGCCGCCCCCTGAGAGGACACAGCCGCCCCCTGAGAGGACACAGCCCCCCCCCCCCCCCCTGACAGGACACGGCCGCCCCCTGAGAGGACACAACCGCCCCCCCGTGACAGGACACAGACGCCCCCTGAGAGGACACAGCCGCCCCCCCCGTGACAGGACACAGACGCCCCCTGAGAGGACACAACCGCCCCCCCCCCCTGACAGGACACAGACGCCCCCTGAGAGGACACAGACGCCCCCTGAGAGGACACAGACGCCCCCTGAGAGGACACAGCCGCCCCCCCCCCCCTGACAGGACACAGCCGCCCCCCGACAGGACACAGCCGCCCCCTGAGAGGACACAACCGCCCCCCCCGTGACAGGACACAGACGCCCCCTGAGAGGACACAGCCGCCCCCTGAGAGGACACAGCCGCCCCCTGAGAGGACACAGCCGCCCCCCCCCCCGTGACAGGACACAGCCGCCCCCCGACAGGACACAGCCGCCCCCTGAGAGGACACAGCCGCCCCCCCCCCCCCCCGTGACAGGACACGGCCGCCCCCCCCTGACAGGACACAGCCGCCCCCTGAGAGGACACAGCCTCCCCCCCCCCCCCGTGACAGGACACAGCCGCCCCCTGAGAGGACACAACCGCCCCCCCCGTGACAGGACACAGCCGCCCCCTGAGAGGACACAGCCGCCCCCTGAGAGGACACAGCCGCCCCCCCCCCCGACAGGACACAGCCGCCCCCTGAGAGGACACAGCCGCCCCCCCCCGTGACAGGACACAGCCGCCCCCCCCCCGTGACAGGACACAGCCGCCCCCCGACAGGACACGGCCGCCCCCTGAGAGGACACAGCCTCCCCCCCCCCGACAGGACACAGCCGCCCCCCGACAGGACACAGCCTCCCCCCCCCGACAGGACACAGCCTCCCCCCCCCGACAGGACACAGCCGCCCCCCGACAGGACACGGCCGCCCCCTGAGAGGACACAGCCTCCCCCCCCCCCGACAGGACACAGCCGCCCCCTGAGAGGACACAGCCTCCCCCCCCCGACAGGACACAGCCGCCCCCTGAGAGGACACAGCCGCCCCCCCCCCCGTGACAGGACACAGCCGCCCCCCGACAGGACACAGACGCCCCCCCCCCCCGTGACAGGACACAGCCGCCCCCCGACAGGACACGGCCGCCCCCTGAGAGGACACAGCCGCCCCCTGAGAGGACACAACCGCCCCCTGACAGGACACAGACGCCCCCCCCCCCCGTGACAGGACACAGCCGCCCCCCGACAGGACACGGCCGCCCCCTGACAGGACACAGCCGCCCCCTGAGAGGACACAGCCGCCCCCTGACAGGACACAGCCGCCCCCTGACAGGACACAGACGCCCCCTGACAGGACACAGACGCCCCCCCCCCCCCCCGTGACAGGACACAGCCGCCCCCCGACAGGACACGGCCGCCCCCTGAGAGGACACAGCCGCCCCCTGACAGGACACAGCCGCCCCCTGAGAGGACACGGCCGCCCCCTGACAGGACACGGCCGCCCCCTGACAGGACACGGCCGCCCCCTGACAGGACACGGCCGCCCCCTGACAGGACACGGCCGCCCCCTGACAGGACACGGCCGCCCCCTGACAGGACACGGCCGCCCCCTGACAGGACACGGCCGCCCCCTGACAGGACACGGCCGCCCCCTGACAGGACACGGCCGCCCCCTGACAGGACACGGCCGCCCCCTGAGAGGACACGGCCGCCCCCTGAGAGGACACAGCCGCCCCCTGAGAGGACACAGCCGCCCCCCCCCCCCCCGTGACAGGACACAGCCGCCCCCCGACAGGACGCAGCCGCCCCCTGAGAGGACACAGCCGCCCCCTGAGAGGACACAGCCGCCCCCTGAGAGGACACAGCCGCCCCCTGAGAGGACACGGCCGCCCCCTGACAGGACACGGCCGCCCCCTGACAGGACACGGCCGCCCCCTGACAGGACACAGCCGCCCCCTGACAGGACACAGCCGCCCCCTGACAGGACACAGCCGCCCCCTGACAGGACACAGCCGCCCCCTGAGAGGACACAGCCATCCCCCCCCCCCCCGTGACAGGACACAGCCGCCCCCTGAGAGGACACAGCCTCCCCCCCCCGACAGGACACAGCCGCCCCCCGACAGGACACAGCCTCCCCCCCCCGACAGGACACAGCCGCCCCCTGAGAGGACACAGCCGCCCCCCCCCCCCGTGACAGGACACAGCCGCCCCCCGACAGGACACAGCCTCCCCCCCCCGACAGGACACAGCCGCCCCCTGAGAGGACACAGCCGCCCCCCCCCCCCGTGACAGGACACAGCCGCCCCCCGACAGGACACGGCCGCCCCCTGAGAGGACACAGCCGCCCCCTGAGAGGACACAGCCATCCCCTGAGAGGACACAACCGCCCCCTGACAGGACACAGACGCCCCCCCCCCCCCGTGACAGGACACAGCCGCCCCCCGACAGGACACGGCCGCCCCCCGAGAGGACACAGCCGCCCCCTGACAGGACACAGCCGCCCCCTGAGAGGACACAGCCGCCCCCTGACAGGACACAGCCGCCCCCTGACAGGACACAGCCGCCCCCTGAGAGGACACAGCCGCCCCCTGAGAGGACACAGCCGCCCCCTGAGAGGACACAGCCATCCCCTGACAGGACACAGCCGCCCCCTGAGAGGACACAGCCGCCCCCTGAGAGGACACAGCCGCCCCCTGAGAGGACACAGCCATCCCCTGAGAGGACACAACCGCCCCCCCCGTGACAGGACACAGACGCCCCCCCCCCCCCGTGACAGGACACAGCCGCCCCCCGACAGGACACGGCCGCCCCCTGAGAGGACACAGCCGCCCCCTGACAGGACACAGCCGCCCCCTGAGAGGACACAGCCGCCCCCTGACAGGACACGGCCGCCCCCTGACAGGACACGGCCGCCCCCTGACAGGACACGGCCGCCCCCTGACAGGACACGGCCGCCCCCTGACAGGACACGGCCGCCCCCTGACAGGACACAGCCGCCCCCTGACAGGACACAGCCGCCCCCTGACAGGACACAGCCGCCCCCTGAGAGGACACAGCCGCCCCCTGAGAGGACACAGCCGCCCCCCCCCCCCCCCCCCGTGACAGGACACAGCCGCCCCCCGACAGGACACAGCCGCCCCCTGAGAGGACACAGCCGCCCCCTGAGAGGACACAGCCATCCCCCCCCCCCCCGTGACAGGACACAGCCGCCCCCCGACAGGACACAGCCGCCCCCTGACAGGACACAGCCGCCCCCTGAGAGGACACAGCCGCCCCCTGAGAGGACACAGCCGCCCCCCCCCCCCCCGTGACAGGACACAGCCGCCCCACGACAGGACACAGCCGCCCCCTGAGAGGACACAGCCGTCCCCTGAGAGGACACAGCCATCCCCTGAGAGGACACAGCCATCCCCTGAGAGGACACAGCCATCCCCTGAGAGGACACAACCGCCCCCCCCGTGACAGGACACAGACGCCCCCCTGACAGGACACAGCCGCCCCCCCGTGACAGGACACAGCCGCCCCCCCGTGACAGGACACAGCCGCCCCCCCGTGACAGGACACAGCCGCCCCCCCGTGACAGGACACAGCCGCCCCCCCCGTGACAGGACACAGCCGCCCCCCCGTGACAGGACACAGCCGCCCCCCCGTGACAGGACACAGCCGCCCCCCCGTGACAGGACACAGCCGCCCCCCCGTGACAGGACACAGCCGCCCCCCCGTGACAGGACACAGCCGCCCCCCCCCGTGACAGGACACAGCCGCCCCCCCCCGTGACAGGACACAGCCGCCCCCCCGTGACAGGACACAGCCGCCCCCCCGTGACAGGACACAGCCGCCCCCCCGTGACAGGACACTGCCGCCCCCCCGTGACAGGACACTGCCGCCCCCCCGTGACAGGACACAGCCGCCCCCCCGTGACAGGACACAGCCGCCCCCCCGTGACAGGACACAGCCGCCCCCCCGTGACAGGACACAGCCGCCCCCCCGTGACAGGACACAGCCGCCCCCCGACAGGACACGGCCGCCCCCCCGTGACAGGACACGGCCGCCCCCCCGTGACAGGACACGGCCGCCCCCCCGTGACAGGACACAGCCGCCCCCCCGTGACAGGACACAGCCGCCCCCCCGTGACAGGACACAGCCGCCCCCCGACAGGACACAGCCGCCCCCCGACAGGACACAGCCGTCACCTCTCAGGATTCCCTGCATTTACTCTCCAAACTTGTCTAAAAACCTTCAGTCTTCAGAATGGAGCAGTGGTGTCCTGTCAGGGGGCAGAGGGGGCACAGCAGCCTCATCCTTCTCTGGAGGAGGCCAGGACACTGCTCATCAGGAGTTATAGCTGATGAATAGGCTCCAGAGATGTCATATAACACAACCACACACTACATCTATATATATATATATAATCACAGTATATGTTAGGGTATGTGCACACATTGTGGATTCAGCTGCGGATTTTTCCGCGCAGATTTGGCTGAATCTGCAGGTAAAGTGCCCTGAGTTTTACCTGCAGATTTTCTGCAGATTTCCCCGGCGTTTTTACATTTGCGGATTCCTATAATGGAAGAGGTGTAAAAACGCTGCGGAATCCGCACAAAGAAGTGACATGCTGCGGATTCAAAACTGCAGCAAATCTGCGTGGAAAAATCCGCAGC
The DNA here is from genome assembly GCF_039654945.1 of Dendrobates tinctorius. Taxonomy (NCBI): domain Eukaryota; kingdom Metazoa; phylum Chordata; class Amphibia; order Anura; family Dendrobatidae; genus Dendrobates; species Dendrobates tinctorius. Next base: position 1,793,360 of record NW_027361839.1, read on the forward strand.
ATGTGCACAGCAGATTTGGCTTTCCATCGGGTTACATGGTACTGTACACCGCATTGAAAACTGCTGCGGATCCACAGACAAATCCGCAACGTGTGCACATAGTCTTAGGGCGTATACACGAGCGTATAACACGGCTGAGCGCTATGTGATGTTTTACTGCATAACACTCGGCACAGTGTCATACTATGGGGCATCGCAGATCTGTGATTTTTTTCTACAGACCGAATTCATCTGTGGAAAAATAATCTGCAGCACGCCGCGAGTGGCTCTGGAATTCGGATCACACGGACCCATTGAAATCTTTGGATGCGTGTGAAACATCAGGCTGCATTCAGCTGTCATCTGAGTTCAGTCCGAATCCACGACCTCAGACAATGGAGAAGATGGAGAAATTAAGTTCCCTGTCTTCTCAATGTGCTCCGATTATCTCATGCAAGAGAATCAGATGACACTCGGATGAGAGTTTGGGCCGAGTGTCAGTAGCATAATTGAGCCGATTCTCTCCCGTGAGAGAATCATCACTCGTGTGACCCCGGCCATACACTTTTTTCAGCTGGACAATTCTTTTATATACCTTAATTATTCCTAATATTCCCAAAGACTTTATAAGTATCCTTCTTCCAAAACCCACTGACCTAAGCAGGGCCGCTACCAGGGCATTACTGCCCTTACTGGATGGGGCCCGATGAGCAGAGGCGGCGCGCAGTGGGGCCCCGGTCACTATGTGGTGGTAATATGGTGTCTGGTCATGGTGTGGCGGTATTTGTTCCTTGTATGTGATATTATTGGTCATTTTAAAAATTGAAAAATAAAAATATACTAAAATTGTATTGGATATTTTAGCAAATGTTTAGTAAGTTACAGTAGAGTAGGGCCTGACCAAAAGAGTCTACCTTGGCGTGGTGGCAGATTAAAAAATCTTTTAGCCAAAATAAAATCTGCCGGCTATATGTGTGATCTAGTGATGGGAACTGTTAATGTGTGATTGGTGAGGACGTGGTGCAGAGGTGGAGTTGTTCCAAGAGAAAGCGGTGGGACTGTGGAGGGTTCGAGGGGTAGAGGCGGAGCTAGGGTGGAGACTGGGCGGAGTTTCAAGGGGCCCCGAGATACCTAGTGGCAGGCCTGCCTACACCAGCAGATGACATGGCTCCCCAAACCATCACTGATTGTGGAAACTTCACACTAGACCTTGGAAATCACGGTCCCAGAGTCTGGAGGAAGAGTGGAGAAGCCACAATCCATATAACCTCCAGCGCCCAGGTCGGACACAGATGGGCCCCTGTGTGAGAACAGGATAAGAGCCCTCACAATGCACAATCCCACCTGCTGTGGGGTGGATGTGGCCCCTGACCGCTCCGGCCCCGGTGCTAATGATGTGTCTGCCCCGGCTGTACCCCGATATGCCCCAGTAGCCCCCCCGGAAACTCACCAGCTGTCTGCTTGGAGTGCAGGATCTCAGTCGCTGGTGACTTTTACTTTCCCTTTTGCTCAGTTTCAGGGAGGGGCAGCTCTCGGCTCGTTTATAGCTGGAGGTTTCTGTTCTGTATCACACAGGACGTCGCTCCTCGGCTGCGCTGCCACTGGGGCTCATACACACAGGACGTCGCTCCTCGGCTGCGCTGCCTCTGGGGCTCATTCACACAGGACGTCGCTCCTCGGCTGCGCTGCCACTGGGGCTCATTCACACAGGACGTCGCTCCTCGGCTGCGCTGCCTCTGGGGCTCATTCACACAGGACGTCGCTCCTCAGCTGCGCTGCCACTGGGGCTCGTTCACACAGGACATCGCTCCTCGGCTGCGCTGTCTCTGGGGCTCGTTCACACAGGACGTCGCTCCTTGGCTGCGCTGCCACTGGGGCTCATTCACACAGGACGTCGCTCCTCAGCTGCGCTGCCACTGGGGCTCATTCACACAGGACATCGCTCCTCGGCTGCGCTGCCTCTGGGGCTCGTTCACACAGGATGTCGCTCCTCGGCTGCGCTGCCTCTGGGGCTCGTTCACACAGGACATCGCTCCTCGGCTGCGCTGCCACTGGGGCTCGTTCACACAGGATGTCGCTCCTCGGCTGCGCTGCCTCTGGGGCTCGTTCACACAGGATGTCGCTCCTCGGCTGCGCTGCCTCTGGGGCTCGTTCACACAGGACGTCGCTCCTCGGCTGCGCTGCCACTAGGGCTCGTTCACACAGGACGTCGCTCCTCGGCTGCGCTGCCTCTGGGGCTCGTTCACACAGGACCTCGCTCCTCGGCTGCGCTGCCACTGGGGCTCATTCACACAGGACGTCGCTCCTCGGCTGCGCTGCCTCTGGGGCTCGTTCACACAGGACGTCGCTCCTCGGCTGCGCTGCCTCTGGGGCTCATTCACACAGGACGTCGCTCCACGGCTGCGCTGCCACTGGGGCTCGTTCACACAGGACGTCGCTCCTCGGCTGCGCTGCCACTGGGGCTCATTCACACAGGACGTCGCTCCTCGGCTGCGCTGCCACTGGGGCTCGTTCACACAGGACGTCGCTCCTCGGCTGCGCTGCCACTGGGGCTCATTCACACAGAACGTCGCTCCTCGGCTGCACTGCCTCTGGGGCTCATTCACACAGGACGTCGCTCCTCGGCTGCGCTGCTTCTGAGGCTCGTTCACACAGGACGTCGCTCCTCGGCTGCGCTGCCACTAGGGCTCGTTCACACAGGACGTCGCTCCTCGGCTGCACTGCCTCTGGGGCTCATTCACACAGGACGTCGCTCCTCGGCTGCACTGCCACTGGGGCTCGTTCACACAGGACGTCGCTCCTCGGCTGCGCTGCCTCTGGGGCTCGTTCACACAGGACGTCGCTCCACGGCTGCGCTGCCACTCGGGCTCGTTCACACAGGACGTTGCTCCTCGGCTGCGCTGCCACTGGGGCTCGTTCACACAGGACGTCGCTCCTCGGCTGCGCTGCCACTGGGGCTCATTCACACAGGACGTCGCTCCTCGGCTGCGCTGCCACTGGGGCTCGTTCACACAGGACGTCGCTCCTCGGCTGCGCTGCCACTAGGGCTCGTTCACACAGGACATCGCGCCTCGGCTGCGCTGCCACTAGGGCTCGTTCACACAGGACGTCGCTCCTCGGCTGCGCTGCCACTGGGGCTCATTCACACAGGACGTCGCTCCTCGGCTGCGCTGCCACTGGGGCTCATTCACACAGGACATCGCTCCTCGGCTGCGCTGCCACTGGGGCTCATTCACACAGGACTTCGCTCCTCAGCTGCGCTGCCACTGGGGCTCATTCACACAGGACGTCGCTCCTCGGCTGCGCTGCCACTGGGGCTCGTTCACACAGGACGTCGCTCCTCGGCTGCGCTGCCTCTGGGGCTCGTTCACACAGGACGTCGCTCCTCGGCTGCGCTGCCTCTGGGGCTCGCTCACACAGGACGTCGGCTCCTCGGCTGCGCTGCCACTGGGGCTCGTTCACACAGGACGTCGGCTCCTCGGCTGCGCTGCCACAGGGGCTCGTTCACACAGGACGTCGCTCCTCGGCTGCGCTGCCTCTGGGGCTCGTTCACACAGGACGTCGGCTCCTCGGCTGCGCTGCCTCTGGGGCTCGTTCACACAGGACGTCGCTCCTCGGCTGCGCTGCCACTGGGGCTCATTCACACAGGACGTCGCTCCTCGGCTGCGCTGCCACTGGGGCTCGTTCACACAGGACGTCGCTCCTCGGCTGCGCTGCCTCTGGGGCTCGTTCACACAGGACGTCGCTCCTCGGCTGCGCTGCCACTAGGGCTCGTTCACACAGGACGTCGCTCCTCGGCTGCGCTGCCACTGGGGCTCATTCACACAGGACTTCGCTCCTCGGCTGCGCTGCCACTGGGGCTCATTCACACAGGACTTCGCTCCTCAGCTGCGCTGCCACTGGGGCTCATTCACACAGGACGTCGCTCCTCGGCTGCGCTGCCACTGGGGCTCATTCACACAGGACGTCGCTCCTCGGCTGCGCTGCCACTGGGGCTCATTCACACAGGACGTCGCTCCTCGGCTGCGCTGCCACTGGGGCTCATTCACACAGGACGTCGCTCCTCGGCTGCGCTGCCACTGGGGCTCATTCACACAGGACGTCGCTCCTCGGCTGCGCTGCCACTGGGGCTCATTCACACAGGACGTCGCTCCTCGGCTGCGCTGCCACTGGGGCTCATTCACACAGGACGTCGCTCCTCGGCTGCGCTGCCACTGGGGCTCATTCACACAGGACGTCGCTCCTCGGCTGCGCTGCCACTGGGGCTCGTTCACACAGGACGTCGCTCCTCGGCTGCGCTGCCTCTGGGGCTCGTTCACACAGGACGTCGCTCATCGGCTGCGCTGCCACTGGGGCTCGTTCACACAGGACGTCGCTCCTCGGCTGCGCTGTCTCTGGGGCTCATTCACACAGGACGTCGCTCCTCGGCTGCGCTGCCTCTGGGGCTCGTTCACACAGGACGTCGCTCCTCAGCTGCGCTGCCACTGGGGCTCATTCACACAGGACGTCGCTTCTCGGCTGCGCTGCCACTGGGGCTCGTTCACACAGGACGTCGCTCCTCGGCTGCGCTGCCTCTGGGGGCTCGTTCACACAGGACGTCGCTCCTCGGCTGCGCTGCCTCTGGGGCTCGTTCACACAGGACGTCGCTCTTCGGCTGCGCTGCCACTGGGGCTCGTTCACACAGGACGTCGCTCCTCGGCTGCGCTGCCACTGGGGCTCGTTCACACAGGACGTCGCTCCTCGGCTGCGCTGCCTCTGGGGCTAGTTTCTCACAGGACGTCGCTCCTCGGCTGCGCTGCCTCTGGGGCTCGTTCACACAGGACGTCGCTCCTCGGCTGCGCTGCCTCTGGGGCTCGTTCACACAGGACGTCGCTCCTCGGCTGCGCTGCCTCTGGGGCTCATTCACACAGGACTTCGCTCCTCGGCTGCGCTGCCACTGGGGCTCTTTCACACAGGACGTCGCTCCTCGGCCGCGCTGCCTCTGGGGCTCGTTCACACAGGACGTCGCTCCTCGGCTGCGCTGCCTCTGGGGCTCGTTCACACAGGACGTCACTCCTCGGCTGCGCTGCCTCTGGGGCTCGTTCACACAGGACGTCGCTCCTCAGCTGCGCTGCCTCTGGGGCTCGTTCACACAGGACGTCGCTCCTCGGCTGTGCTGCCTCTGGGGCTCGTTCACACTGGCGTATAACACGGCCGAGTGCTGAGGATTTATCGGATTGCACGGGGCTCACATAATACTGCGTGGGGCCACAGACTGTACGCTGCCGCCATCCGGTGCTCAAGTCTGCGGGGCCACGAGCAGTAAACGCTGCGGGTCGGACGCTCCGTACTTGTGCCGCGGCCGAATGTTACAGCACGGGGGGGATTTCTAGAGATCCTATGTCTACTGTGTGTGAACAGACGCCGTCGAATTACCCATGGACACAGACATGGGGCGCGTCTTTCAGACCCACAGCAGTCAACAGAAATGTCCCCCATACAAATGTATTGGACGCGGTGACGATCAGTGTTCACAGAGGATTCACCTGCGCTCAATAGACGGCAGCGCTCAATAGACGGCAGAGAACATACCCTGCGTCCAATGCTCTGCTACATCCGGAGCTCTGCTACATCCAGAGCTCTGCAACATCCAGAGCTGGGCACAGAGCCATCACCTTGTTTCGGATGTCATCACTGATGATTCATTGTATTTACTTCTAGTTTCCATTTACTAGAAATGACCAGAGACAAGGAAAGAGGCCGGCGCACACTGCCATCTGCTGGTCAGCAGGGAGCACTACATGCCCGTGACTACGTACAAGGTGTTGGAGGAGAAAAATGTGTCGCTATCTGAGCGCAGGTATAATCACCAGCTGCACGCTCACCTGAACGGGTCGTGCTGACTGCGGCAGGAGGAGTCTGCCCGGGGTGTGCTGAAGCTGAAAATGCTTATCCTCTCTTGCTGACAACTTTATCTTCCAAAAGGTAGGGGAGAAAACAAGGGGAACTGCTACCTTGGATCTAATCCTTATAAACAGGGAGGAAATGGTTGAGGAGGTAAAAGTGGCTGGGACCCTAGGAGGTAGCGACCATGCTATTTTAGAATTTTGGATAACTAGAGGAGGAAGACCTGTGAAGACTCAGACGTCAAGGTTAGATTTCAGAAAGGCAGATTTTAAGGGATTCAGAAAGAGAATTGGAGGGATCCAATGGCTGGATATACTTAAAGACAAAAATGTCCAGGAAGGATGGGAAATCTTGAAAAATGAAATTCTCAAAGCACAGTTGTTAACAATTCCGAAAAGAGGGAAGAATAGGAAGCATTTAAGGAAGCCAGGATGGATGAACACAGAACTTAAGCACATGCTAAAAAGGAAGAAAAAAATGTTTATAAAATGGAAAGAGGGAGGCATATCTAAAGAAGAATATAATGCTGTCTACAGAACCTGCAGGGCACAAATCAGATTATCTAAAGCTGACAATGAATTGAGGCTTGCAAGAGATGTCAAAAGCAATAATATAGGATTTTGGGGATATGTCAAAAGTAAAAGAAAAGTTAAAGATGCTATAGGATTTTTACAGGATGAAAATGATGAAATGGTAAGACAGGATGTTGAGAAAGCCGAACTTTTAAATTCCTATTTTGCATCTGTTTTCTCTCAGAAAGGAAATGTAACATCAACTGTTCTACACTGTCCTATTAAGGGAATAGAAGAATCCAGGATATCTATAAACAGAAAGATAGTGAGGAAACACTTAGCTAACCTAAATGAATTCAAGTCTCCAGGTCCAGATGAATTACACCCCAGAGTACTGAAGGAGATAGCAGAAGAAATTTTTGAACCCCTCTCCATAATCTTTGAAAATTCTTGGAGAACAGGAGAAGTCCCAGAAGACTGGAGAAGAGCAAATGTTGTTCCTATCTTCAAAAAGGGGAAGAAGGTGGACCCAGGCAACTATAGGCCGGTGAGTCTGACTTCTATACCAGGAAAGATCTTTGAACAAATTATTAAACAACATGTATGTCAGTACCTGGATAAGAATGAAGTGATTAAACAGTCAGCATGGGTTTGTAACTAATAAGTCATGTCAGACTAACTTAATTTCCTTCTATGACGGAATCACTGATTGGGTTGATCAGGGAAATGCTGTAGATATAGTATATCTTGACTTCAGCAAAGCATTTTACAAAGTATCTCACACAATCCTTATTGATAAAATGACTAAGTATGGAATGGACAAGGCAACTGTTAGGTGGATTCATAACTGGCTTAGTAATCGGACCCAAAGAGTGGTCGTAAATGGCTGCACATCCAGTTGGAAGAATGTCTCAAGTGGGGTACCACAGGGCTCTGTCCTGGGCCCTGTATTGTTCAACATCTTTATCAACGATTTAGATGAAGGAATTGAGGGTAAACTGATTAAATTTGCTGATGACACAAAGCTAGGAGGGATAGCTAATACTAAAGAAGAAAGAGAGAGAGGATTCAAAAAGATATAAATAAACTGGAGCAGTGGGCAGCAACTAACAGAATGTTTTTTAACAGGGAAAAATGCAAAGTACTACATCTGGGCAATAAAAATGAAAAAAGCATATACAGAATGGGAGGAATAGGGCTAAGCAACAGCACATGTGAAAAAGATTTGGGTATACTAATAGATCACAGACTGAATATGAGTCAACAGTGTGATGCAGCAGCAAAAAAGGCAAATGCAATTCTAGGATGTATTAACAGAAGCATACAGTCTAGATCACGTGAAGTCATTATTTCCCTCTACTCCTCTTTGGTCAGACCTCATCTGGAATATTGTGTCCAGTTTTGGGAGCCACATTTTAAAAAAGACATCAACAAACTGGAGCAAGTTCAGAAAAGAGCGACCAGAATGGTGACCGGTCTGCAAACCCTGTCTTATGAGGAAAGGTTGCAGGATTTGGGAATGTTTAGTTTGCAAAAGAGAAGACTGAGAGGAGACTTAATAGCTGTCTACAAATATCTAAAGGGCTGTCACATTGTAGAAGGATCAACGTTATTCTCATTTGCACAAGGAAAGACTAGAAGCAATGGGATGAAACTGAATGGGAGGAGACACAGATTAGATATTAGAAAAAACTTTTTGACAGTGAGGGCGATCAACGAGTGGAACAGGCAGCCATGAGAGGTGGTGAGTTCTCCTTCAATAGAAGTCTTCACACAGAGGCTGGACAGACATCTGTCTGGGATGATTTAGCGAATGCTGCTTTGAGCAGGGGGTTGGACCAGATGGCCCAGAAGGTCCCTTCCAATTCTATGATTCTATGACCTGGTGTGCCCTCAGCAGTGCGTAAATGCTCAGGGTTTGTTTCCACGTTCAGTATTTGGAGCTCTTTGTACGCAGCTCAGTTCAAAGCGCTGCCCCTTGTTGTACACGCGGTGATTACGGATGTGATCATTGAACAGTGTGGAATCACCACATCCTATACATAGACCGAGCGTCTCCGCAAGATAAATACACATGCTGCGGTCTATAAAGACACGCCGCATGTCCGGGTACACAGGGAAGCGAGAGGCGGCCCTGCACGCATAGTGGAGACGGGATTTCAATAAAATCCCCTCCACTATGCTGTAACATCTGGACACTGCGGCTGTATGCAGCGTCCAATCCGCTGAGTTTCCTGACCGTGGAAACATACCCTCAGAGATCCAAGTTTACAGCAACCCATATGTCTCATATGTGTGTGGTCCGTGTGTGGTCCATATGGTGCAGATGTGAGCTGCCCCATAGAGTAACACTGGGCCAAGAGCTGCCATGTTTTATCACACAGCACTCAGCCGTGTTATACGGGAGTGTGACTCCGACCAAATACTAAGAAATGGGAAAAGCTCAAACGTCAGCGGCGACGTCTTTACCATGAAGGAACATGTAATGTCCAGAAATCATTTCCCTTTTATAACGTCCATGTAAATTACAGTTCACAGATCGGAGCATCTGGATATTACATATTCCTACTTATGCCCGACATTGCCATTTCTGTGTGTGGTTCCACTATTACTCCTCAGCAACAGGCCCGCTGTCTTGGGGTCATACTTGACTCTGAACTTTCATTCACCCCCAACATCTGATCACTGTCTCGCTCTTGTCGTCTGCACCTCAAAAACATTTCTAGAATTTGACCCTTTCTTACTTTCGACGCTCCAAAAAACTCTTACTGTTTCTCTTATTCATTCTTGCCTGGACTATTGTAACTCTACTAATCGGTCTCCCTCTTACCAAACTCTCCCCCCTCCAATCTGTCTTGAATCGTGCAGCTAGGATCATATTCCTCACCAACCATTACACCGATGCCTCTAAGCTGTGCCAGTCATTACATTGGTCACCCAACCGTTACACCGATGCCTCTATGGCTATACTGTACCAGTCATTTCACTGGTTACACCAATGCCTCTACCTTGTGCTAGTCTTTGCACTGGTTACCCATCCATTACGCCTGATAGGGAGAGGATTAAATTAACCCTTCACGGTTGATCCAGTGATTTCCAAATTATTCCACAGAGTGTTGCTAGCAACTCAAATGACCAAACAGAGACGTGTCTCTGTATGGGACGATCCAAGGAGATCGCTAAACCCGTTTATTTTAGTCACTTCTTTTATAATATTTTGCTTAAATATGCAAAGTTCTCAACTACCAATAGCATCATTTCACTTTATAAGCCAATAATATTGCAAGAAAACTGGAAATTACATATATGTCCGTACATAGCATAGAAAGTAGTATAATGGCATATTCTTCAGAGTAGTACACCCCCGGGTCCCTTATCTTGCACCTGATGAGGAACAGTCTGGTTTCCTGAACTTTTATCCCAATTACAAAAATTTATCTTAAAGCAACAAAAATGGAGAAACGAAACCTTCAGCTTTGATTTTAGTTTTAACCCTTCACACACCGATGCCTCTATGCTGTGCCAGTCATTGCACTGGTTACCCAACTATTTCGGATTCCTCTACGCTGTACCAGTCATTGCACTGGTTACCCATCCATTCCAGAGTTCAATATAAACTTATCACTCTCACCCACAAAGTGCTCCATGGTTCAGCACCACCCTATGTCTCCTCCCTCGTCTCAGTCTACCACCCTACCTATCCCCTCCATGGTTCAGCACCACCCCACACCTCCTCCCTCATCGCAGTCTACAAGTCTACCCATGCCCTCCATGGTTCAGCACCACCCTGCATCTCCTCCTTCTTCTCAATCTACCACCCTACCCGTGTCCCCATGGTTCAACACACCCCATATCTCCTCCCTTGTCTCAGTCTACCACCCTACACGTGCCCTCCGTTCTGCTAATGACCTGAGGTTAACATCCTCAATAATCAGAAACTCCCACTCCCGTCTCCAAGACTTTTCACGTGCTGCGCCAATTTTTTGAAATGCACTACCCAGACTAATTTGATTAATGCCCAATACCCACAGATTTAAGCGTGCACTAAAAGCACATTTCCTCTGACTGGCCAACCGCCTCAATACACTAATCTAACTATCCCTGTGTTGCCCATTCAATACTTTTTACCATAACCAGGTTCCTCGCATCATGTTCTCACACGCTTTATGCATTTAATAGCCCTCTGTCTCTGTACTGTTATATATTCTGGCTGATAAAAGCATTACAGGAACACCCGATTCCTTACATTATGGCTGGTAAGAACAGTGAAAGAAATTGTTACCATCCACCTCTCGTGTCCCCCTATTTCCTCATAGATTGTAGCTTGCGAATAGGGCCCTCATTCCTCCTGTATTTGGTGATCAGGGCACTCACTGCTCCTGCATAGCTCCCAAGCGTCCCGGATTCCGCGGGACAGTCCAGTTTTTGCTCCGCCCACCCACTGTCCCACCCGGGACTCTTTGTCCCGCACTGCAGGGAGATAAGCCGCAAACCCCCCCCCATGCAACGACTCCATTCTCGCCCTACCCCACAGCAGCCCCATACAGCCTGCCCTGCAGTGAGGTCACTAGGGTTGTGTTCTTTTCTGTGGCACAGGACCTGTGATGAGGTCACAGGAGTGGAGGAGTCAGGGGTCACATGATCAGGGCCCTCAGTGTGTGCAGGACTCTGCTGTGCTGGTTGTCATGGTGCTGATGAGGTAAAGTTTATGTGTGGGGTCAGGAGTTTACAGTGTGGATGTAGCAGAGCTGTGTGTGTTCGAGGTGTTTGGATCGGAGCCATGCATGTACGAGGTGTTTGGATCGGAGCCATGCGTGTACGAGGTGGACGGAGCAAAGCTGTGTGTGTACAAGGTGGACGGAGCGGAGCCGTGTGTGTGTGAGGTGTACGGAGCGGAGACGTGTGTGTACGAGGTATACGGAGCAGAGCCGTTTGTGTACGAGGTGTACAGAGCGGAGCCGCATGTGCACAAGGTGTATGGAGCAGAGCTGCGTGTGTACAAGGTGCGCGGAGCCGTGTGTACGAGCTGTACGGAGCAGAGCCGCACGTGCACAAGATGTGCGGACCGGAGCCGCATGTGTACGAGGTGAGCGGAGCCGCGTGTGTACGAGGTGTGCGGAGCAGAGTCGCACGTGTACAATGTGTACGGAGCAGAGTCACACGTGTACGATGTGTACGGAGCAGTCACACGTGTACAAGGTGTACGGAGCGGAGCCGCATGTGTACGAGGTGTGCGGAGCAGAGTCGCACGTGTACAATGTGTACGGAGCAGAGTCACACGTGTACGATGTGTACGGAGCAGAGCTGCGTGTGTACGAGGTGAGCGGAGCCGCGTGTGTACAAGGTGTGCGGAGCCACGTGTGTACGAGGTGTGTGGAGCAGAGTCACACGTGTACAATGTGTACGGACAGAGTCACACGTGTACGATGTGTACGGAGCAGAGTCACACGTGTACAAGGTGTACGGAGCGGAGCCGCATGTGTACGAGGTGTGCGGAGCAGAGTCGCACGTGTATAATGTGTACGGAGCAGAGTCACACGTGTACGATGTGTTCGGAGCAGAGTCACACGTGTACAAGGTGTACGGAGCGGAGCCGCATGTGTACGAGGTGTGCGGAGCAGAGTCGCACGTGTACAATGTGTACGGAGCAGAGTCACACGTGTACGATGTGTACGGAGCAGAGTCACACGTGCACAAGATGTGCGGAGCGGAGCCGCGTGTGTACGAGGTGTGCGGAGCAGAGTCGCACATGTACAATGTGTACAGAGCAGAGTCACACGTGTACGAGGTGTACGGAGTGGAGCCGCATGTGTACGAGGTGTATGGAGCAGAACCGCATATGTACGAAGTGTATGGAGCAGAGCCGCATGTGTACAAGGTTTACGGAGTGGAGCCGTGTGTGTGCGAGGTGTACACAGCGGAACCGTGTATGTACGAGGCATACAAAACGGAACCGTGTGTGTATGAGGTGTCCCGGATCCAGTGGGACAGTCACGATTTTGAGAGTCTGCCACGGCCGGGAGCTTACTTTTCCCGCGGACACAGGAGTACCCGGCAGAGCCCCAAAGAGCACTTTAAAATTCACACGTGACATTCCATCGAAAGCAATGAGCTAGAAGCTGACCGGAAATGAGGTAATTTCAGGAGGAGATTGTGACGGAACCATGGAGGCACTTCAGGGAATGCTTCAGATCCATCACCGTGTCCTCCTCTGACAGCGTGGACAGCGGGATCGCCTTGCACTCGGGGATGCCGGCCATGTGAGCGGATCATGATATGTCCTGCACCGGGAAGCTCAGGTGGGCTGTTATGAATGGGTCACCGAGGAGAAGAGTGCAATAGGCTATGCCACCAGAACACCAGAGAGGTTGGTAGCTCAGCGGATTGCAGACCCCTGATCTTAACACAACTAGCAGTAGCCGTGGAGCATTCCTACGTTGCCCTAGTCGCTTCATCACAGCCGGAGGACTAACTAAGCCTAAAGACAGAAAGGTGAAATCTAAACTGCCCCGGAGCAGATCCCCAAAGGAATAAACAGCCCAAACATATATTGTCGGTGAGACAAGATGAAGCACAAACAGACAGAAAATAGACTGAGCAAACGATGGGTCCCACACTGACTAGATAGGACAGGACAGAAAAGGCACTGTCTGAAATCACGCAAAAACCCTAACAATTCCAACACGACAGATGTACAAAAATACTGAGGTTTGCACAAATCTCGCCCCCACCCCCATATCAGCACTCAGGTGTGAACTGGTGGCTAGTCAAAAGCTAATACAGCAGGGGACTGAGCAAACAAACACAAGATACAAAAATACAGGGCAGGAGCCAGCAGCCCCTGGGGGAGCAAGCTGACCCCTGACAGCAAGGCAAAATCAGATGCAAAGGGTCTAGCAAATGACACTTAGCTGAAAAATGCAGGATCAGGCAGGAGACAGAAATCCTCAATAAGCAAAGAAAGGAGTATCACCGGCAGCCACTGAGAGAAGTCTGCTCGCTTATGTAGTCCCAGTCACTACCCCCACTCCTCCAATTATCTTCTGTAGCTGTTGGGTTAACATCATGTTGACCACCTCCACTACCAGCAGTATCCACCAGAGGGAGCCTTGCCTCAAAAGTCGGTTTAAGGCTACTTTCACACATCAGGTTTTCGGCGTCAGGCGCGATCCGGCGTCGTGCCGGATCCGGCAAATGTTTAGTAAAACCGGATGTGACGGATCCGGTTTTCTGCCGGATCCGTCTTTTTCTTGACAGACAAAACCGGATCCGTCTCATCCGGTTCATCCGTTTTTCTATCCGTTTTTCGACGGATTACGCCGGATCCGGTTTTTAAAATTGACCCTTGTGGCCTTCCGAACGGGATTGGCTACTGGAAAACTATATATAGCATGTTCCTACAGCCCTTCTTTGACAGGTTGTAGAGGAGAAAGTGCAGGTTGGAGAGAAGAGCAAGTTACTGGCGAAGATGGATGTTGTGATTGGAAATATTTTGAAGAATTTGGCGGATTTTACAGCGGAGGCGAATCGTTTGAGGGTGATTGTTCTGGAGAAGGAGAGAGCGAGACAGCAGCGCATCAGGCATCGTAGACGACGTTTGTGGATCCACCCCATCACAGCCAAGAGAATGACGCGTGGGGTCTATTCTACACTCTGCATGGACCTTCGACGAAACCCGGATAAATTTTTTGGATATGTTAGGATGAAAATGGAGAATTTTGATTACTTGGTGGAGCGCATTGCACACCTCATAAGAAAAGCGGACACCTATTGCCGCTTCTCCGTTTCACCCGCAGAGCGTCTGATGGTGACTTTAAGGTAAGCCACATTTATTGGATATGATCGCATCAGAGCACACTTTCACTGCAATCTTGTTGGTGGTAATTTGTATCTCCAAGTGTTAGGTCAGTTTTGGTATGTAATGCTGTGATTTAAAACTAATTTATTGTTTTTTAATTCCCCACAGATTTCTTGCAACTGGAGAATCCCTTTCGTCACTGCATTTCCAGTACAGACTCGGGATTTCCACCATATCTGGAATAGTGAAGCACACATGCCGTGCACTGTGGGACTCCTTAGCTGAAGAGTTTTTACCAGAGCCCACAACAGAGAGGTGGATTGAAATTGCTGACAAGTTTCAACAGATATGTCAGTTTCCGAACTGCTTGGGCGCTGTGGACGGGAAACATATCCGCATTGTAAAGCCAGCTGGATCGGGATCGGAATATTTCAATTACAAGAAATATTTTTCAATTGTCCTCATGGCCATCGCTGACGCGGAATACAAATTTATTGCGGTTGATATTGGGGCTTATGGCCGCTCCAATGACTCTCAAGTTTTCAAACTGTCTGCCATGGGGCGTAAACTGTATGGAAACACCTTCCAGTTCCCACCACCTAGACCGCTGCCGCAAACATCTGGTCCACCTATGCCATTTGTCTGTGTAGGGGATGAAGCCTTCCAGCTGTCAGAACACCTTTTGAAACCGTACTCTAGCAGAGGATTGACAAGACCAAAACGCATTTTTAATTACCGCCTCACAAGAGCAAGAAGAATGGTTGAATGTACCTTTGGTATTCTGACAGCCAAATGGCGGGTCCTATTGACTGCGATCAACCTCAAGACAGAAACTGTGGACGAGGTGATCAAAGCTTGCGTGGTACTCCACAATTTTGTTATATGCAAGGAACCCATTTCCATTGAGGACACCTCTGAAGAAACCACCTTGCAAGATTACCATGACATTACCACTAGAAGTTCTGTGACGGTTTCAGTAATGAGGGACAATTTTGCACTATACTTTATGTCACCTCAAGGCAGAGTACACTGGCAGGATGACAGAGTGTGAAAGATTTGTGCCCAACCAAACTTGTGTACCTTCTGTACCAACAGTATATACCTTTGCCAACCAAAGTTGGCTATCTTGTCATGGTCTCTATTTTTAGCTTTAGGCCACAGGTGTGTACCTGGTTGTGTTTTATGCAAAGTATTTCACCTTTTAACAAAAGTTGTGTACATTGTTAGGAAATCACCAACAATAAACACAACTTTTTAGGTGAAATACTTTGCTTCAAACACAACCAGGAACACAACTGTGGCAAAAAGCTAAAATTTACCCACAGTTATATACCTAGTTTTGAATACCATTTCACCTTTTAAATACCCTGTATTTAACCTTTTTCGCCGCAGAAAGAAATGACAGACAACCAGTGTAAAATAATTTAACTTTTATTGAAAAATGTTTTTTTTAGTAAACTTTTTTAACATTTTAATAAACTTGTTTAATAAAACTTTGAAACTATAAAACTGAAACCATAAAACTGGTCATTTTTATTTAAATACACACATTATAATTCTGTGTAGTGTGTGGTGGAAATACTGCTGTAGGGGCTGCGGGACACTTCGACACTGGGAGTGTGGAGAGAGGACTGGGATCGTGGTGGGGAAGGAACAGTTAGAGGTGAAGGTGTGGAAAAAACTACAGAATGGGTGGACATGTGGGAAGCAGAAGAGGTGGTGGGTGGTGGAGTGGAGGGTTGGGCAGGGACTGTAGGAGCAGATGATGTTGATGGCAAGTTGTATGGGGAAGGAGTTTGGTACGGGGCAGGTTGCTGGAAGTGGGGAGATGTCTGGTACGGGGCAGGTTGCTGGAAGTGGGGAGATGTCTGGTACGGGGCAGGTTGCTGGAAGTGGGGAGATGTCTGGTACGGGGCAGGTTGCTGGAAGTGGGGAGATGTCTGGTACGGGGCAGGTTGCTGGAAGTGGGGAGATGTCTGGTACTGGGGAGGTTGCTGGTACTGGGGAGTTTGCAGGTACTGTGGAGGTTGCTGGTACTGGTGAGGTTGCTGGTGTTGGGGAGGTTGCTGGTGCTGGGGAGGTGGCTGGTGCTGGGGAGGTGGATGGTGCTGGGGAGGTGGATGGTGCTGGGGAGGTGGATGGTGCTGGGGAGGTGGATGGTGCTGGGGAGGTGGATGGTGCTGGGGAGGTGGATGGTGCTGGGGAGGTGGATGGTGCTGGGGAGGTGGATGGTGCTGGGGAGGTGGATGGTATGTAATAGGAGGGGGAGGATGGAAAGTGGCTGGAGGTGGATGGTATGTAATAGGAGGGGGAGGATGGAAAGTGGCTGGAGGGGGTGTAGATGTAATAGGAGGGGGAGGATGGAAAGTGGCTGGAGGGGGTGTAGATGTAATAGGAGGGGGAGGATGGAAAGTGGCTGGAGGGGGTGTAGATGTAATAGGAGGGGGAGGATGGAAAGTGGCTGGAGGGGGTGCAGGTGGAGGAACTACAGTGGTGGGAGGTGGAGGTTGGGAGGTAACCTGCTGTAGAGCACCGTGGCACGAATGCATTACATGCATCTGCTGGGTAGGAGATAGTGTTGCCATGCGCTCCACAACAGACCTGAAAAAGGTGTGGTTTGGCGAAGATCTTGCTTCTGAATGCATGGTTTGCAGAAGTGTCTTCACCTCCAGAATGCTGGAGTTGATCTGCTGATAGCCTGCGGAGATTTGCTCTGACAAGACTTTTAGACAGTTCTGGAAAGATGCATTCAGATGCAAGAACTCTGGGGCATAACTCTTTTCCTGACCCCTCTGCCGCTGCCGCCCAATACCCGCAGGTGTACTAGAGGTGGCAGGGGCAGAAGGGTGGGGTAAAGGGAAAGCGATCTCCTCACCAGCAGCTTCATGTAATGTAGGCGGCCACGATGCTCCTGTGCTGGTGGATGGGACAGATGGGTCGAATGTGTGGGAAGGCTGGGAAGGTGCAGATGTACCGGGGCGGTCGAAGTGTCCCTCGGTGCCGGTCTCCTCATGGATCGCCTCAGAAGGGTCCAATCGTGCCGGCTCCCGAGTGCTGCTCACCGTGCTGTGGAATAAAGAGAAAAAAAAACAATTAAAATACTGACATGGTATGGCCCTGGCTGAAAAAAAAATTTACATCTAACATTTTTTTTCACATGTGGTGTGTAATATTTACCTTCTGGTGACCATTGTATCCCGGAGGAACGACAGGGCTCGTGCGTACTTGTACTTGCTCCTGCGTCCTCCAGATCCACTCGGGGCCCGCATCTCTTTATTGAACTCCTTCTTGAAACGATCCCTCACAGACCGCCACCGCTTCACAATTCTCTCCCCTGAAACGAGAAAGGAGTGGTTAGTATACAACATCAGTGTTTCCCAAACTCCAGTCCTCATGGTCCCCAGGGGTCATGTTTTCAGGATTTCCATAGTAAATAGAAATCCTGAACACATGATCCGTGGGGACCACGAGGACTGGAGTTGGGGAAACACTGGTTTACATCAAGCAACCGTTACTGTATAAACTTACGCTCTGTAATCTGGGCCCGAACATCGAGGTCCTCCCAGCGGCCCACAAGGAGCGAACAGATTTCCTCCCAGAGTCGTCGGGTAACGATCAGGTCAGCGTGGCGGCGGTCAGCCATATTCCAGAGCGGCTCCCTTTCTCTGACGAGATCGATGAGGCGGTCCACATCAATCCCTCCATCCTCACCGTCAGAGTCGGGAGCACGCTGTGAAGGCTGTTAAAGAAAAAGACAAAAATAACATAATTAGCCTCCACAAAAGAAATGAAATAAAAATTGCAAAAAAACAAAGCAAAAATATTTATACTTACACGCTGGTGACCGCCGCGTTGCTGTCGCCGACGACCCTGGGAGGCACTGCGAGGACCTCTTGGCCGAGCACCAGATTGGGAAGACTAGAGAAGAAAACAAAAAATGTTATGTCTTTGGATGTAGGCATTTGTTTGCTGTGTGTGGTCTGCAGAACATTGTTTTCTATGTGTTGTGTGTAGTGTGATGTTGTGTTTCTGCGTTTGATGCAAAAAACTTACCAATTGTGAGCCCACTCCAGGTGTCTGTCCACCCCTTCCTTCTTCTTCTGGGAGCTCCTCTTCATCTTGTGATTCCTGTTTTGAAATAAAAGGCAATGAATAGACATATATTACAGAGAAGATGGATTTTGGAAATAAAAACTTACCGTCAAACGCTGACGATGCGAGGGAGGGCTCCCAGAAGATGATGTGCTGTCTTCCTGGTGGCCACACTCCATGCCTGTGGGTGGTGTTCCAGCTGCTGCCATTGCTGCTGCTGCTGCATCTATTGGGCGGCTGTTGAATAAAGAGAAACAAAGGGCCAATGAATATCTTGATATTCAATAGCCCTAGTTTGGAGGAATGGGTGATTTGATAATTACCGTCTCTCATCTGCTGCTGGACTCCCCTCCCGTTGTTCAGCATGCTGCTCCAATTGGGGTGGTGCTGATGGTGCTGCAGATGTCTCCTGCCTTCTCCTGCGCCTGGTTGCTGTCTTGGGTGGCATGTTGGGTGTGGCTGTGGGTCCCACTGTCTTGCTTTTATATATGTCTTGTGGGCAGAGCTACTGAGCATGCTCAGACCAAAAAACCGGATCCGGCCGCCGGATCAGGCTTTCGCCGGATCCGGCGCATTGCGGCGCTCATAGGCTTTCATTGTGTGAAAAAGCCGGACGCGCCGGATCCGGCGTGTCCAGCTTTTTCGCCGGAGACAAAAAACGTTACAGTAGACGTTTTTTCCAGACGCCGGATCGCGACACATTGCGACACATTGCCGGATCCGGCGAAAACCGGATGAAACGCATGGCCATCCGGCGCGATCCGGCGCAAATGCAAGTCAATGGGGGGGAAACCGGATCCGGCATTGCATTTCGCCGGATCCGGTTTCTGTCAAAAGCGCCGGATCGCGCCTGACGGCGAAAACCTGATGTGTGAAAGAGGCCTAAGAGAGTTCACAACAGTACGCCCCCTTGAGGAGGGGTCACCAAACCCTCATCCACACCACCGATCAGGATGGGCCCGGTGAAAAGCACAAACCAATCTCTTGGCACGAATATCGGAAGCAGAGACCCAAGAATTATCCTCCTGGCCATAACCTTTCCACTTGACCAAGTACTGGAGTCTCCGTCTAGCCAGAAGAGAGTCCAATATTTTCTCTACCTCATACTCCAAATTACCCTCAACCAATACAGGGTCAGGGGGCGCCGCCACAGGAACTACTGGCTCCACAAACCTTTTCAACAATAATTTGTGAAAAACATTATGAATCTTGAACGTACCTGGAAGAGCCAAACGGAAAGAAACGGGGTTAAGGATTTCCAAAATCTTATAAGGTCCATTGAACCTTGGATTGAATTTTGGAGACGCAACCTTCATCGGAATATTTTTTGAGGACAACCAAACCATATCATCCACTTTGAACCGGGGACCAAAGGTCCTATGCCGGTTGGAAAACCGTTGGGCCTTTTCCTGAGAGTGGGACAACTTGTCCACTACTTGGTCCCAAATCTGCTGCATTCTGTCCACCACAGAATCCACACTTGGGCAAGCAGAAGCCTCCACCTGCCCTGAAGAAAATCAAGGATCAAAACCAAAATTAAAGAAAAATGGAGACATCAAAATGGCGGAACTAGCTCTATTGTTTAGAGCGAATTCGGCCAATGGCAGAAATGAGACCCAGGCATCCTGATCAGCAGATATGAAACATCGCAAATAGGATTACAAAGTCTGGTTTGTTCTCTCAGTTTATCCATTGGTCTGAGGATGAAACGCAGAGGAGAAAGATAACTGAATTCCCAGTTTAGAACAAAAGTCCTCCAAAATCTGGAAACAAACTGGACTCCTCTGTCTGACACAATGTTCTCAGGAATCCCATGCAACCGAACCACCTGTTGTAAAAACAGAGGCACCAACTCAGAAGAAGATGGCAACTTCGGGAGTGGTACAAGATGGACCATCTTGGAAAATCTATCACAAATCACCCAGATAACAGTCATTCTCTGAGAGACAGGGAGATCAGAAATAAAATCCATTGAAATATGGGTCCATGGCCTCTTGGGCACCGGCAGGGGCATCAACAAACCACTAGAACCAGAACAGGACTTGGACCTGGAACAAGTCCCACAGGACTGCACAAAATTCCTGACATCACGAGATAAGGCAGACCACCAAAAAGACCGACTCACCAAATCTCTGGTACCAAAAATACCCGGATGACCAGCCAGCGCGGAGCAATGAATTTCAGCCATCACTCTTTTCCTCCACTGGTCAGGGACATACAATTTCACCACAGGGCATCATTCAGGTTTGTCCTCCTGAAATTCCTCCAGGGCAAGTCTCAAATCAGGTGAAATGGCGGAAAGAACCACACCCTCACCTAGAATGGTAGTAGGCTCGGTCACATCAAGAGAATGCGCAAAGAAACTCCTAGAAAGGGCGTCCGCCTTAACATTCTTAGTGTCAGGAAGAAAGGTGACCACAAAATTAAAACACGTGAAAAACAAGGCCCACTTACCTTGTCTAGGATTCAAGCGCTTGGCTAATTCAAGATAAATCAAATTCTTGTGTTCGGTGAGGACCACAACTTGATGTCTAGCTCCCTCCAACCAATGTCTCCACTCTTCAAATGCCCACTTCATGGCCAACAACTCTCGATTCCTCACGTCATAGTTACGTTCAGATGGGGAGAATTTTCGAGAAAAGAAGGCACAGGGATTCATTTTAGAAGTCACCGGATCTTTTTGGGACAAAACGGCTCCTGCACCAATCTCAGAAGCATCTACCTCCACCTGAAATGAGAGTGAAACATCAGGTTGCCGCAGAACCGGAGCAGAAGTGAATCTCCGCTTAAGCTCCTGAAATGCTGAGGCAGCCTCTGGAGGCCAATTCACCACATCAGCGCCTTTTTTGGTCAAATCCGTCAGTTGTTTAACAATACCAGAAAAATTACTTATAAATTTACGATAGAAATTTGAAAAACCCAAAAACTTCTGAAGAGCCTTCGGAGAAGTGGGCTGAACCCAATCATAGATGGCCTGTACCTTTGTGAAGTACAGTATTCAGATGTACGGGTCATCTTGTTCTTCGGGATCCATTTTTGTGCTTGCAACGCCATTTTGTTGTTTACGAGTTAAATTTTGTAACTTAACTAGATGAAAGTTCACGGCTGTTATGAAACCAGACTGTTCTAGCTTGTACAAGATATGAGATATGGGATGAGACCCTAAAAGAATGTGCTATTGTTCTATATTCTACGTCATGCAGCTGGGGACATATTCCGATTTTCTTGCAATACTATTGGCTTAAATGTATTACGATTCTATTGGTAGCTGTATACTTTGCATAATTAAGTAGAATGCTATGTAATGTGAGATTCAATAAACGGGGTTAGTGGTCTGCTTTGATCCTCCCATACTGAGACACATCTCCGTGTGGTTATTCTCAGTTGCTAGCAACATTCTGTGAACTAATTTGGAAATCACTGGATCAACCGTGAATGGTTAATTTAGCCCTACCTCAACACCTTGGCCGAGTCCATTTCAATAGCTGACGGAGACCAAATAAATCCCAAAAACGAAATCCTCTGTACACCAAAGAGACATTTCGATCCCTTAACATACAGAATATTTTCTCTCAAGATCTGGAACACAGTCCGGACGTGTTCCACATGAGAATCCCAATCACTGGAAAAAAATCAAAATATCATCCAGATAGATGATCAAAAATTTATCCACAAAGTCACGGAAAATGTCATTCATAAAGGACTGGAAGACAGAAGGGGCATTAGTGAGCCCAAAAGGCATCACCAGGTACTCAAAATGTCCCACCGGAGAATTAAACGCCGTCTTCCATTCATCCCTGTGCTTGATGCGTATAAGATTATACGCCCCCCTAAGGTCAAGTTTGGTAAACCAACAAGCACTCTTGACCCTGGAAAATAAATCAGAAATCAGAGGTAACGGGTACTGATATTCAACAGTAATCTTATTAAGGGAGCGATAGTCAATACAAGGCCTTAATGAACCATCTTTCTTGGCCACACAAAAAAAACAGCGCCTAACGGTGACGAGGATGGTCTAATATGACCCTTCTCCAACGACTCCTTGATATAAGATCGCATTGCATCATGTTCGGGTACTGATAAGTTGAAAAGCCGACCCTTGGGAAATTTACACCCGGGCATTAACTCAATTGGGCAGTCATAACTCCTATGAGGAGGCAAAGACGCAGACTTACTCTCACTAAATACATCAGAAAAATCAGCCAAATAGTCAGGAACATCTTGAGACTGGGGAGAGGTGGAGAAAACAGGAGCGTCCATAAGAACACACTTACAACCCCAACTCACCACAGACACAGATTTCCAATCCAAAACAGGATTATGAGTTTGCAACCAGGAAAACCCAGAACAATAGTATCATGTAAATTATGCAGCACCAAAAATTTACAATTCTCTTGGTGGTGCGGGGCGACCTACATAATCACCTGGGTCCAAAACTGAGGTTTATTCTCCACCAAAGAGGTAGCATCAATACCACTCAAAGGAATAGGGTCCGCAGGGGTACCATAGGAAAACCGCTTAGCAAAGTCAAAATCCATCAGATTCAAAGCTGCTCCTGAATCCACAAAAGCCTTGGCAGAAAATGTGGATAAGGAGCAGATCAAGGTAACAGCCAAAGGGAACTTAGGCTGCACACTGCCCGCCGCAAATGAGTGAGCAAAACGCTTCTCTCGTTTAGGGCAGACAGAAATAGTATGAGAGGCGTCTCCACAGAAAAAACACAGCTTATTACGCCTTTTAAAATCCTGACGTTGCGCCCTAGACAAAACCCTATCACATTGCATGGGTTCAGAGGTTTGTTCGAAAGGCGGCAGCGCCTCCCGTGTAGTTTTACGTTCTCGTAAACGTCGATCAACTTGAATGGCCAACAACAGAGTCGTCAAGACCAGAAGGGACAGGGAATCCCACCATAACATCCTTTACGGATTCTGCCAGACCTTTCCGAAAGAGAGCTGCTAGGGCATCGTCATTCCAGGTAGTAAGGACCGCCCACTTTCGGAATTTTTGACAGTATAACTCTGCAGAATCCTGACCCTGGTTTAATGCCAATAGGGCTCTCTCAGCTTGAACAATAGCATTAGGTTCATCATACAACAACCCCAAGGCTTGAAAAAACGCATCTACATTAGCCAGAATAGGATCTCCAGGTGTCAGAGAAAAAGCCCAATCCTGGGGATCGCCGCGCAGCAAGGAGATGACAATTTAACCTGCTGCACTGAGCTCCCCGAGGAGTTAGGCTTCAAAGCAAGAAATAGTTTACAATTATTCTTAAAGTTCAGAAATTTAGACCGATTCCCAGAAAACACATCAGGAGTAGGGATCTTTGGTTCAACAGCAGGTGATTGAGTGAGATAGGCAGAAATTCCCTGCACTTCAGCAGCGAGCTGCTCAACACGATCAGACAATTGCCTAGTTTCCATTAAGGAAAAAATCCTCCTACGGCCCCAGAGAAAAAAGGAAAAAAATATATAAAAAATTCTGACCCTTTTTTTTTTTTTTTTGCAATTCTTTCCTTCTTCTGAGTACCCTAGAGTTTGCAGTTTGGCCGGTGTTTCTGTTATGAATGGGTCGCTGAGTAGGAGAGCGCAAAAGGCTATGCAACCAGAACACCAGAGAGGTTGGTTGCTCAGTGGATTCCAGACCCGTGATCTTAACAACACAACTAGCAGTAGCCGTGGAGCGTTCCTACGTTGCCCTAGACGCTTCGTCACAGCCGGAGGACTAACTAAGCCTAAAGACAGAAAGGTGAAATCTAAACTGCCCCGGAGCAGATCCCCAAAGGAATAGACAGCCCCCAACATATATTGTCAGAGAGACAAGATGAGGCACAGACACAGACAGAAAATAGACTGAGCAAATGATGGGGCCCACAGTGACTAGATAGGACAGGACAGAAAAGGCACTGTCTGCAATCACGCAAAAACCCTAACAATTCCAACACCACTGATGTACAAAAATACTGAGGTTTGCACAAACCTCACCCCCACTATATCAGCACTCAGGTGTGAACTGGCGGCTAGCAACAGGCTAATACAGCAGGGGACTGAGCAAACAAACACAAGATACAAAAATACAGGGTAGGAGCCAGCAGCCCCTGGGGGAGCAAGCTGACCCCTGACAGCAAGGCAAAATCAGATGCAAAGGGTTTAGCAAATCACACTTAGCTGAAAAATGCAGGATCAGGCAGGAGACAGAAATCCTCAATAAGCAAAGAAAGGAGTATCACCGGCAGCCACTGAGAGAAGTCTGCTCGCTTATGTAGTCCCAGTCACTACCACCACTCCTCCAATTATCTTCTGTAGCTGTTGGGTTAACATCATGTTGACCAGCTCCACTACCAGTAGTATCCACCAGAGGGAGCTTTGCCTCAAAAGTCGGATTAAGAGAGCTCACAACAGTGGACATTACAATGGGATACTATAGTATCTTTCTCTCTCTGTTTTTTTTCTCTCTCTCTAATCTTTCCTTCTTTCCTCTCTTTCTTTCTGTTCTTTCTTTCCCCTCTTCCTTTCTCTCTCTAATCTCTTTCTTTCCTCTCTTTCTCTCTGTTCTTTCTTTCTTCCCCTCTTTCTTTCACTCTGTTCGTTCTCTCTTTCTCTCTCTCTCTCTGTTCTTCCTTTCTCTCTCTGTTCTTTCCGCTCTCTGTTCTCTTTCTTTCTCTCTCTGTTCTTTCTGTACCATCCTTCTTTCTTTCCCATCTCTCTCTCTGTTCTTCCTTTCTTTCCCATCTCTCTATGGTCTTTCCTTCTTTCCTTTTTTTTTCCTCTCTCGGTTCTTTATTTCTTTCCCCTCTTTCTTTCTCTCTCCCTCTCTGTTCTTTCTTACTCCTCTTTTTTCCTCTCTCGCTCTGTTCTTTTTTTCTGTCCACTCTCTGTTCTTTTTCTTTCTTTCTTCTTTCTTTCTCTGTTCTTTCCCCTCTTTCTTTCTCTCTTTCTTTCTTCCTCTTTGTTTTTTCTTTCTCCTCTTTCTCTCTCTGTCTAATCTTTCTTTCTCTCTGTTCTTCCTTTCTTTCTGTTCGTTCTTTCTTTCCCCTTTCTTTTTTCTTTCTCTCTTTTCTGTTGTGATTCGCTTTCTGGCCTACCTCTGGTTACTACTGTAGGTAGTGGTGCTGGTCAAATTGACAGAGGGGTTGCGAGTTCTCTTTCTGGGCTCCCTCTTGTGGTTACTGGACGTAATGGAGCTGATCTGATTGACAGAGGCTTGCCACCTGATAATGAGGATGACAATTGGATATCGGGGGTTTCACACTGGGATTTAAGACAGCAGACTCCCTCTATCCCTGCTGGTGATTTTCTTCCTGCCTCCTGAGGTCTTCGTTTCCAGCTCAGTCCCTGCATTTTCAGCTAAGTGTTCATTTGCTATTGTTTACATTTGATCTGGTTTTGTCTATTTCAGTTTTGTGTGGGTCAGCCAGCTCCGGCTGGGGCTGTGCTGAATCACCGCCCATATGTTACTGCTTGTGCCAGTTTGTTTTTGTCCCTTATTAGATTGGCCTTTTTTTTTGCTCTGCTTTCAGAATATACCAGAGTGCTGATATAGTGGGCGAAGTTGTGCAATTTCAGTATTTTTTGCATCAGACGTGTTGGGCTTTTTTGCAGGATTTTTTGCATGATTGCAGACAGTGTCTTTCCTTTCCTGTCCTGTCTAGTTAGTGTGGGCCCCATCGTTTGCCCAGTCTATTTTCCTACCTGCGTTTGTGTTTTCATCTTGTCTCACTGACAATATATGTTTGGGGGCTATCTATTCCTTTGGGGTCTGCTCTGGGGCAGTTTAGATTTCCCCTTTCTTGCTTTAGGCTGAGTTAGCTCTCCGGCTGTGCCGAGGCGTCTAGGATCATCGTAGGTACGCTCCACGGCTACTGCTAATTGTGTGGACAGGATCAGGGGTCTGCAATCCGCTTAGTTACCAACCTCTTTGGTTTTCTGTGGCTTAGCTTGAGCTTGCTCTCCTCTTCGGTGACCCAATCATAACACTGTTCTTTCTTTCCCCTCTTTCTTTCTTTCCCCTTTCTTTCTCTATCCCTCTCTGTTCTTTCTTTCCCCTTTCTTTTTTTTTTTTCTCTCTGTTCTTCCTTTCTCTTTGTTTCTTTCTTTTTCTCTGTTCCTTTGTGAAGGGTTAATACTAAAATCAGAGTTGAAGTTTCGTTTTAGCCATTGT
This sequence comes from Dendrobates tinctorius, assembly GCF_039654945.1. Classification (NCBI taxonomy): domain Eukaryota; kingdom Metazoa; phylum Chordata; class Amphibia; order Anura; family Dendrobatidae; genus Dendrobates; species Dendrobates tinctorius. The sequence continues at coordinate 1,819,784 of NW_027361839.1, forward strand.
CTGGAGGTTTCATTTCTCCGTTTTTGTTGCTGTAAGATACATTTTTATAATTGGCATGGGCTGTCATGAAACCAGACTGTTCCCATCTGTATAAGATAAGGGAGGCGGGGGGTGTAAAACTCTGAAGAATATGCCATTATACTACTTTCTACACTATTTAGGTACGGACATATATGTAGTTTCTGGTTTTCTTGCAATATTATTGGCTTATAAAGTGAAATGATGCTATTGGTACTTGAGAACCTTGCATAATTAAGCAAAAGATTATAAAAGATGTGACTAAAATAAAGGGGTAAAGCAATAAAAATATTGCTAGCAACACTAGAATAATGTGGAAAGCACTGGCTCAACCGTGAAGGGTTAATTTAGCCCTCCCTAAATAGCTACCTCGACAGTGGCGCGCAACGTGGGGCCCCCTGAACAGGGACGCCTCAGCCCCCGGAGGACAACAAGACAAAGGACCCTCGGAGCGGACACAGGTGCTGGAAAGTTGGGACTGATCACCCCCCACAACCACGGTAAGTTGGCAGTTATACTGTTCAGACTGACCATTGGTGTGGTTTTCCTGTGCTTGTTGCTGCAAAGAGGATCTGAGGTTTGTCCCCTGGTGGGGTGATTCATGGGTGGAATCATATAGAGGTGCAGTCCCGTTGGGGGCCCAGTGCCCGAACCGTACCTCATAAGGGACGGACACCCCGGATTGACCAGTGATTGTGACTCTCTTTATAGTCAAAATATCCAGAATTCCTGGTCATTGTTAGTTATCAGGCATGGTCATGTGATCGAAGATGGGTAGGATACGTAACTCAGGTATATATAGATAGATATATATAACCAGAGGTGTCCGGAGGGATAGTCTGAGACGCCCTCCTCCTTTCACTGAGTACCGCGAATTTTGGGCTTCCCAGAGGGGGTTGACCCGGTGGAACAAACGGAGACGGCTGCTCCAGTATTGTGCACAATTGAAGCAAGGATATTTAGCTCTAAAGGAGAGAATTATGTTTCTGTGGAAGAAAAAGAAAAGTTTGGAATTGTGTGAAGGATCAGATACTGTTAGTCTTATGATTCAAAGACGAGGAAAGAAATGTGTCAGGAATGCAGGAAAAATATTTTCGATTCTGGGATTTCCTAAGGGCGGGCGGTTGCAGCCTACGCTATGGGATGAAGGGGTTAAAAAGAATAAAGGGAGATTGACTGATGATGTATTACTTAAAGGCACTGAGGAATTCCGTGGCCTGGCACATGAATTGTATAATGAAGGTTATGTGGACATTGAAGAGCAAGTGAATTCTTATTGTTTCTGTTACTGCTATGTTGAAGAAGGAAAAATTGTCTATTATGACAGGGACGGGATTTTTTATGGTTCAAGAAAGTGACTGTGGTGTGGACAATGTCTTGGGGTCATATTCGACACTGAACTTTCCTTTACTCCGTACATCCGATCACTCAGTCGCTCTTGTCACCTGCATCTTAAAAACATCTCCAGAATCCGACCTTTTCTCACCTTTGAAACTGCTAAGACTCTTACTGTCGCTCTTATTCATTCTCGTCTGGACTACTGCAACTCTCTTCTGATCGGTCTCCCTCTTACCAAACTTTCTCCTCTCCAATCCATCTTGAATGCGGCAGCCAGGGTCATATTTCTGTCCAGCCGCTTCACCGATGCCTCATTCTTGTGCCAGTCATTACACTGGCTACCTATTCGCTACAGGGTCCGGTATAAACTTATCTCTCTCACCCACAAAGCTCTCCACTGTTCTGCACCACCTTATATCTCCTCTCTCATCTCTGTCTATCGCCCTACACGTGCCCTCCATTCTACAAATGACCTAAGACTAACATCCCCCGTAATCTGAACCTCGCACCTCCGTCTCCAAGACTTCTCTCGTGCTGCTCCAGCTCTCTGGAATGCACTTCCCCAGACGATCAGACTGATACCTAGCCCTGACCTATTCAAGCGCGCTTTGAAAACCCATCTCTTCAAACAAGCCTACCACATCAACTACTCAGCAAGCTAACTTTGCCCTGTTCCCTCCTTCCAAATATTATTCTGAATCTGCACCCTACTATTCATCTGTCTCCACACCCTTCATGCACATGATAACTGCACTTGATACTTGTCTATTGCACTTAAACACACGGGCTGATGACCGGATCATGCAGCTTTATATGAAAATCCCTATTATAATTGCCAGACCTGAATTAACAAGCATTTCTCACCTACTGTGTCCCCCCATTTCCTTGTAGATTGTAAGCTTGCGAGCAGGGACCTCACTCCTAATGTCACTGTTTGAATTGTCTTAACTTGTATTGAATTTATTGTCTGTATATGTCCCCGCTTAATTGTAAAGTGCTGCGGAATATGTTGGCGCTATATAAATAAAAATTATTATTATTATTATAATGGTGACTCAGCAGCTTCAGCCCTGGGGCCACAGCTGATTGTAGAGACTTCCATAGCGCAGGGAGACGCAGGAGAGACCCACCATCTGGATGCCCCAGGAGACTCACCAGCCCACAGGTTGCCCTCAGAGGAACTGAAGTCTGTATCTGCTCTGCTGGCAGCAATGTGAGGAAGTGCCCAGGAGCCGCAGCGTGTGCAGAAGCAGGGGAACAGCTGATGAGGCCGGGTAGAGAGAGCAGAGACTCAGCAACTTCAGCTCTGCAGTCACAGCTGATTACAGAGACTTCACAGCACTGCGAGACGCAGCAGGGACCCTCAGTTTAGATGCCCCAGTGTTTGTGCCAAGATCAGCTCGTAGTGAAGAGAGTCGGGCATTGGATCCGCAGGTAAAACCAGAGGAGTGTGCCTGTCAGCTGCTGCACCCCAGGGAGAAACGAGACTGCCACTCCGGGGAGGGGGATCACTGTGAGGCTGGGAAGAGACAGATTTTAGGCAATGAACCCCCTGTGTATACCACAAATAAAGATGAGCTTTTTACTTTAATTAGAGACACTGCTAATTTAATACAGGAGATGGGAAGCAACACACAGCGATTCTTTCATACACCCACAGAGCTAAAATCTCCCCCTGATGACAAAATACAAGCTGACAGGTCAGAGGAATATAGATCTGTTCCAGGGGTTAATAATGGAGAGATATCCCCTAACCCATTTGTTAGTATTCCTATGCTTAAAGGGGAAGCGGATCAATTTACTGAGGGAGTGCAGCAGAATGGAGCTGCTAACACACATGATGGTAAAAGTTCTGATGTTACTCAGTCATCCTTGGGGGACTATTGTGACATGAATCTCCATTTGGATCAAGGCGGAAATTCTTTAAGTTCCTCAAGTCCTTTGGAAGATCTTGATAGTCTGTATTCAGAGGAGTTTGTGGTGGAGGCTGATTCATATAATGATCATGGGAGCGATTCCTCTATGGACAGGGTGTCTAATGAGACTTCTTCCTCACATTCATCTTTAGAGGTAAAGGACAGGCTCGAGAAAATTACCTCATTATTAGATGACATACCTGCCTCAGATGACTATCCCACAGAAGGCTTTGTAGCCAGGATGTTTAGAGCTTTTTTGGAATCTTTGGATGTTTCCGTTGGAAATCACGTTGTCCAGGGAAACCCGCTTAAGCAACATACAGAATCTAAGGCATCTGAGGTTTTTGTAAAAAATTTCTTTAAAGACACCTTGCTGCGTTTAACTGATGATTCCTATACAAATTCCACTAAGGATTTTGATAAATTTACAAAAAATCAAAAAATACCGGATTCTCTTAAAAATCATGACACTATAGATTCAAAACTACCTCAGATCCTCCCTACATTCACGGAATCAATGGATAAATTACGAAAAGACATTATCACCTTTAGGGATTCCTTGGCTAGTTTTGAGGATTATAAGCGGAGAAATAACATAAAGATTAGAGGAATCCCCGAATCAGTGCAGTCCTCACAACTGAAAGAATACATTTCCATGATGACCTCCCATTTGATCCCGAATCTTAAAGAAACCAATTTGATTGAAAAAGCTTTCAGAATACGTAGACCGCCTTCACTGCCCTCAAGTGTAAGCAGAGACGTTATTGTCTCATTTTACCCCAATTGGGTAAGGAATACACTTTTAGGGATATCAAAAGACCCGCTACTACTACAGTCTCCATATAAACACCTGATGTTCATTAAGGACCGGTCTAGATCAACCCTACAAAAACGCAAGCTGTTTCAATTTACCACCCGTAAGCTCCTGTGTAGCGGAATCTCTTATAACTGGACTCAATTTTCTACTTTGCAAGTGAAGTTTGCATCCAAAATAATTCCTGTTTCCTCACCAGAAGAGGGAATCGACTTTTTAATATCTGCTGGAATAATCTCTTCTGGGGCCTCAATTGGATCCTCCTCGCCGCCCAATTGAGATCCGTGTCCAAACTGAGTGTCTTGAGGTTTATAAGTATTTTGATTGGCAAAGAAGTATTTTCCAGTTTATGGCTTTTGAATGAACCGGACTTTACCTCCCCAAGGTCTTAGGGTCACTTATATGTGTACCCGGACGCGACAGGTCTATATATATTTATTAAGCGATTACTCACAGTGATCGGTAGTCTCAAGTATTGTAAAACTATATACTTTGTGTACTGTCTTTTTGTTTTTTTTAACAAGTGTTGGCGTTTATAATGAGCAACTTTCTCAGCTTCTGTATTAAACTGTATGTGTTTTGCTAGGAGAAAAAAAAAAAAAAAGTGATGATTTGAAACAAGACGTTTCCCTGCTAGATGATAAGGTCCTTCCCCAGGAAATCAAGCCTCCTCCCGACTGTAAGCTCTGTGCCCCTTAACCCTAAGGCACCGATGTATCCTGGACTACCGAAACTCAGTATGCCCCCACCCTATGATCCTGCCGGGTGGATCTGTGCTGTATGTGGAGTTACTGATCCTCAGTGGAGAGAGGTCTGTTATAATTGTGGCACAAGAAGACCGAGAGTTGCAGCCCCCACCTCTGCTAACGGCACCTATTATCCGCAGCCAGCCTCAATCCCTGTTCACCCGATCCAGAGGGAAAGAAAAAAAAAAAAAAAGTTTTCAGAAGACTTTAACCTGCTGTTCAGGAGAGAGAGAGAGAAAAAAAAAAAAAAAGGCAAGCTAGCAGCTGCAGCTGCTTCAGTGCCCCCTCCCATCTTAGCCCACACCATATTCCCCTTCGCCCCCCACAGCAGCTGCGAGCACACAGCCAGTCTCTTATCAGTATCATTGAGTATCACTGGAGCACACAGCAAACTCTTGCCCCCCTTCCTCAGACTTCAGCTAGTGGGAATCTTGCTCCTCAGCCCCTCCCTGCTAATTCTCATTACTGTTCAGCTTGTAATCTCTCTCATATGTCCTGTAAATTTACTAGGGGCAGATTTATTATCACAGTTCCGCTCCAGAATACAATTCCAAGATGATGGTCAGATGGGTTTTTTTTGTTATATAATCCCTATGTAGATGAACACAGTGAGGAAATCTGTATTTTGCATGCCCTTCCTACAGTTATGATGGCCCTGATAGGCTCAGATCCACCCCCAATATTGCCTGAGGATCAATGACTCACCCCATACCTCTCAGAGATACCATCTAAACTCTGGTCAAAAGGGCCAAATGATATAGGGAAAATGCCTGTAGAACCAGTAAAAGTGTTTCTCAAACCTGGTGCCTAATCCTCATACTCTTTTGTCCCAAATACCCCAGGATGCTGCTTGGTTTACAGTTATTGATCTTACCAATGCCTTCTTTAGCATTCCGTTACACCCAGACTGCAAGTTTCTATTTGCATTCACTTATCAGGGACGACAGTTAACATGGACAGTTATGTCACAACGGGCACAAAACAGTCCCAACCAGTTTTCAAAAAAAAAAAAAAAAAATGAGCAGGTGTCTTTTGCCATTGCTGCCATTGTTAGCCTCCTTAAAGCATCTGGCAGCACTGAACTGTCGGGTTTCGGCCTCGAGACTTCAGTTCCGCCTTGGTCAAGTGATATTCTTGGGTCACTGTCTCCTTCAGGGTGCCAGACACCTCGCAGAAGAAAAATAGCTGTCAGCTCCCTTCCTTTCCCAAAAGATGAAACTGAACTCCAGCGTTTTCTTGGACCGTGCACTTATTGTTGTCAGTGGATACCGGATGCATCCCGCATAATGTAACCCCCTTACAACGCCTTGAAAGACGGTATAATGAACTATAAGGGAAGATGGCAGTGATGAGGATTACCTCCAACATGATTGTTCCCAACTTCTGATAGAAGAAACAGCTACTCCACCAAATGTCAGTGAGAATCCACTCCCAAATCCTGATCTGGGGTTATACACGGATGGTTCAAGATATGCTGACGAGTTTGGTAGATTCCACATGGGATACGCTGTTACCACAGAGGACACTGTAGTGCACGCAGCTGCGCTCCCGCCCTCACAGTCAGCACAACAAGCAGAACTCCAGGCTCTGTCTACTGCATGTACTTTGGCCAAGAACAGACGGGCTAATATATACACGGACTCACGTATGCATTTGGTATTGCTCATGATTTTGGGGCTCTATGGGCCAATCGAGGGTTTATTACTACTGCTGGAACCCCAGTGAAAAATGCTGAAGCTGTTAAAACCCTCATGGACTCGATCAAATTACCTACTCAGGTGGCTATTATCAAAGTTAAGGCGCACGGTCCTAGGAACAGTCCACAGACTGTTGGCAACATATTTTCGGACGTGCAAGCAAAAGCCGCCGCTCTCTTACCCGTTGAACCAACCATACCAACTATGGTGACCACACGCTCTCAGCGTAAACAGTTACAAGAAGCACTGACCCTACAAGCACCTGATGATCTACAACAGACTGAAGTTTTCTGTCGGACCCCGCGAGACCGCTTAATGACGATGCAGAGAATGTCTCCAATGGAAGAGGTGAAGCAATGGAAGACTGATGGGGCACGAATGGATAATGGTCTCTGGAAAAAGAACCAACTTGTGTGTCTCCCTAAGCGGATGTACCCTGCTATTGCCACATGGGCACATGGACCTACACATCGAGGAAAGAATCAGGCCCTCGCACTGGTGCAAAAATTCTACTGGGCCCCGGTTCTCCAGTTGGCCGGAAGCATTCCCTGTTACCAACATGACTGCAAAAACCACAGCGAAGAAACTGGTGATGGAAGTCATATGCAGATATGGGGTTCCAGAAGTTGTTGAAAGTGACCAAGGCCCGGCCTTTTCTTCTCATGTGTACCAAGAAGTTCTGACAATGCTTGGATCCACTGTAGCCCTCCATACTCCGTACCACCCACAATCCAGTGGTGAAGTTGAGAGGCTGAACGGCACACTGAGGGGACAATTGACCAAAATGATGCAGGAGACTACGGCTCCATGGCCAGAGCTCCTACCCATTGTACTATACCACATCCGTACTACCCCTATTGCAAAACATGGCCTGTCCCCATATGAGATATTGTTTGGTGCTAGGCCCCCAGTTGCGAATTTCCAGCCTCAGCAGTTATCAGAAGAAACTGACCGTGCTGTTCAATGTGTTATTCAGCTTAGTAAAAATCTTACTAACATCTATGTTCTAGTTTTCTTTTCTTTTCCAGATTCAGCAGAAACAGACACCTGTTATAACCTGAAGCCTGGTGATTTGGTTGTCGTGAAAAGACATGTCAGGAAGCACGGACTAGACCCCTTGCATGACGGTCCCTATCAAGTCCTCCTCATCACCCAACAAGCCAATAGCAAATGAAGGGACATAATGTTTTGGTTTTCCACATTTTTCATATTATTATTGGTAGAAGATAAAAGTTAAAGTTAGAAGACATTCAGAGACTCAGAGATTAATACGATAAAGACAATGATCATAATAAGGAGAGTTGGTGGTCAGACACCTTCTCCTTTCTCAATCCAGCGAATTGGTTTAGGGGAATTGGGGGCTGGATAGCTGGGATCTTACAAAGCTTGTTGCACACTGCTGCCTGTATCCTTGTTGTATATGTGATACTAAAACTTGTTCTTTGGTGTATTTCTGTATGTATTAGGAAATTCTACATTAAGCCAGCTAATGATGATACCAAAGGTGTCGTTGCCCCTGCTCTTCTCAGCACCGATCTCAAAAGGCTACTTGATGAAGATGTTGAAGCCAAGCACATGGCTACCTACAAAAGATCCCCACCACCGTCATCAAAAATTGTTATTCGTGAACTGCCGTATACAGGGGGGACAGGTGCGCCACGACAGCCATGACTGATAACACGGCATCAGTCATGTGAAGACCAGTACCCCTCAAGCTGTTAGCTTGGGATAGCACCTCTGATGCTGCATATGTGTTAAAAAAAATTATCTAGGGGGAATGTGAAGGGTTAATACTAAAATCAGAGCTTAAGTTTCACTTCTCCATTTCAATGTAAGGTTTCGTTTCTTAGTTTTGTTGTTGTAAGATAAATTTTTGTAATTGGCATGGCCTGTCATGAAACCAGATTGTTCTCATCAGGTGCAAAGATAAGGGAGGTGGGAATGTTAAACTCTGAAGAATATGCCATTATTCTACTTTCTACGCTATCTAGGTACGGACATATATGTAGTTTCCGGTTTTCTTGCAATATTATTGGCTTATAAAGTGAAATGATGTTATTGGTAGTTGAGAACTTTGCATAATTAAGCAAAAGATTATAAAAGAAGTGACTAAAATAAAGGGGCTTAGTGATCTGCCTCGATCCTCCCGTACAGAGTCCCCGTCTCCGTGTGGTCATTTGAGTTGCTAGCAACACTGGAATAATTTGGAAATCACTGGCTCAACCGTGAAGGATTAATTTAGCCCTCCCAAAATAGCTGCCTCGACACTCTGACTGCAGAGATCACTGAATGTCCTTACTGCTGACAGCAGAGATCACCGAGTGCCCCTTACTGCTCTGGCGGCAGAGATCACTGAATGTCCTTACTGCTCTGACTGCAGAGATCACCGTGTCCTTACTGCTCTGACTGCAGAGATCACCGTGTCCTTACTGCTCTGACTGCAGAGATCACCGTGTCCTTACTGCTCTGACTGCAGAGATCACCGTGTCCTTACTGCTGACAGCAGAGACCACTGAGTGCTCCTTACTGCTCTGGCGGCAGAGATCACTGAATGTCCTTACTGCTCTGACTGCAGAGATCACCGTGTCCTTACTGCTCTGACTGCAGAGATCACCGTGTCCTTACTGCTCTGACTGCAGAGATCACCGTGTCCTTACTGCTCTGACTGCAGAGATCACCGTGTCCTTACTGCTCTGACTGCAGAGATCACCGTGTCCTTACTGCTGACAGCAGAGACCACTGAGTGCTCCTTACTGCTCTGACTGCAGAGATCACTGAGTGTCCTTACTGCTCTGACTGCAGAGATCACTGAGAGTCCTTACTGCTCTGACTGCAGAGATCACTGTGTCCTTACTGCTCTGACTGCAGAGATCACTGAGTGCTCCTTACTGCTCTGACTGCAGAGATCAGAGTGCTCCTTACTGCTCTGACTGCAGAGATCAGAGTGCTCCTTACTGCTCTGACTGCAGAGATCACTGAGTGTCCTTATTGCTCTGACAGCAGAGATCAGAACTTAAACGCATGCTAAAAAGGAAGAAAGAAATGTTTATCAAATGGAAAGAGGGAGGCATATCTAAAGAATATAATGTTGTCTGCAGAACCTGCAGGGCACAAATCAGATTACTAAAGCTGACAATGAATTGAGGCTTGCAAGAGATGTCAAAAGCAATAAAAAAGGATTTTGAGGATATGTCAAAAGTAAAAGAAAAGTCAAAGATGCGATAGGACTTTTACAGGATGAAAATGATGAAATGGTAAGACAGGATGTTGAGAAGGCTGAACTAATTCCAATTTTGCATCTGTTTTCTCTCAGAAAGGAAATGTAACAACAACTGTTCTTCACTGTCCTATTAAGGAAATAGAAGAATCCAGGATATCTATAAACAGAAAGATAGTGAGGAAACACTTAGCTAACCTAAATGAATTCAAGTCTCCAGTTCCAGATGAATTACACCCCGGAGTACTGAAGAAGATAGCAGAAGAAATTTTTGAACCCCTCTCCTTAATCTTTGAAAATTCTTGGAGAACAGGAGAAGTCCCAGAAGACTGGAGAAGAGCAAATGTTCCTATCTTCAAAAAGGGGAAGAAGGTGGACCCAGGCAACTATAGGCCAGTGAGTCTGACTTCTATACCAGGAAAGATCTTTGAACAAATTATTAAACAACATGTATGTCAGTACCTGGATAAGAATGAAGTGATTAAACAGAGTCAGCATGGGTTTGTAACTAATAAGTCATGTCAGACTAACTTAATTTCCTTCTATGACAGAATCACTGACTGGGTGGATCAGGGAAATACTGTAGATATAGTATATCTCGACTTCAGCAAAGCATTTGGCAAAGTATCTCACACAATCCTCTTAGTCTCATGGCAGCGAGAGCCAGTTGTCAGATGTGATGTTCGCTGAACACCCGGAAGGGATTGCATGATCGCCTATGACGGTATAAACTGTGCATGTTTTGAAGGGGTTAATGTTTTTATGATATAAAATATGAAAAATTATCAAAAAAGTTGATATTTTCTACATGTAAACACCAGTGGGAGGAGCTGCTGACATTAGTCATGGAAACCTAGTGCAGTGCTGGCTAGCCTTAAGACTGCAGCAAATGTGGGCGGGGTCTGCTCTGCCTTCCTACAGACATCTATGTCCCCTCTCCTCCTTCAAATTCCTCTGCCCCCCCTTCTTCTCAAAACTCATCTTCCTCCTGACCTCTTGGCCCCTCTTCTCCTTCAGACCCCTCTGTTCCCCACTCCTCCCTCCAGACTCCTCTGAACTCATCCAGACTTCTCTGTCCTCCTCCTCCAGACCCTTCTGTCAACAGCTTATCTCTTGGATAATAAAAGGATCAGCTGTTGGAAATCCAAGGTGCTGTCTGTTGGGGGAGAGTTAGGGCCCCGTCACACATAGCGATGCACCAGCGATGCCGACGATATGACCTTGTCAGGATCGCTGGTGCATCGCTACATGATCGCTGGTGAGCTGTCAGACAGGCCGCTTCACCAGCGATCAGCACCAGCGACAGGAGGATAACAAGTGATGCACGTCGCTTAGTTACCCTCTGTGTACCTTACGTACCAGCGCGCTGGTGCAGGGAGCTGGTAACCAAGGTACACATCGGGTTTCTAAGCAGCGTGCGTCACTTAGAAACCCGACGTTTACCCTAGTTACCAGTGCGCTGATCTCTGGTCTCCCACCTGTCACTCGCAGCGATGCGTGCTGGCCAGCGAGAGACCAGCGACCAAAAACATGTCCAGGCCATTCGAGGACGATCAGCGATACCCGGCAGGGGGCGGTCGCTGGTGTCACACACAGCGATCTCACTGGCGAGATCGCTATGTGTGACGGGGGCTTTAGTCCGATTTGTATGGGGCCCCTAGACATGTAACCATAAGTGCACAATCCAGGGATCCCACGTGCTGCCACCACTCACCAAATACTGGTAAGAAGTCCTCACACCAAACCCGACCCAACAATACAAAGGTGACACGTTCAGGACAAGCTTATACTCCAGAGACGTTTTGTCTGTTACACATAAATGTAAAGCATTTAATATTTACAAAAAGTAACAAATTACATAAAATGTGCAAAACCAATATAAAAATAACGAGGGGGCCCAACACGGAGCGATTCCTGATAGTAGCGAGTTCTCCACCTGCTCAAGGGACGAGGGCAGAGAGGTCACCCAAAGGTCTGCTCTCCAGCTCGTGATGGACCATTACCTGTAGACTCCTCCTCCATGAGCCCATAGCGAGGGCACCACACCCCCCTATAAATCATGCCGCCCCAGCATGGAGGAGGCTACGGGCAGGGACGCTCTCATCCTTCCGATAACAGACGAGACCTGTTACGTGTGCAGACACCAATAATAATATATGGAGGCGAGGGGTCTGCACCGCAGCTAAAGCCCGAGCCACACAGTGCGAGTGCTGCCCAGGAATCCCCGAGGATGGGCCGCGGGGGACACAACGTATAACAGAAGGTGTAGGGGCGTCTGCACCGACCAGGACAGCTGCAGTCATAGCACCAGGGTGACACTCCTGGGACAGCGAGGGCGACACCCCGGGGACAGCGAAGATGCCTCCCGTGCAATGGCAAGAGTACTAAGGATGACTCCAATGGGATAGCTATGGTGACACCTTTGGGCTAGTGAGTATGACTCCCACCAGATGGCGAGGGCGCAGAGGACGGACTCCCACCAGATGGCGAGGGCGCAGAGGACGGACTCCCACCAGATGGCGAGGGCGCAGAGGACGGACTCCCACCAGATGGCGAGGGCGCAGAGGACGGACTCCCACCAGATGGCGAGGGCGCAGAGGACGGACTCCCACCAGATGGCGAGGGCGCAGAGGACGGACTCCCACCAGATGGCGAGGGCGCAGAGGACGACTCCCACCAGATGGCGAGGACGACTCCCACCAGATGGCGAGGACGACTCCCACCAGATGGCGAGGGCGACTCCCACCAGATGGCGAGGGCGCAGAGGACGACTCCCACCAGATGGCGAGGGCGCAGAGGACGACTCCCACCAGATGGCGAGGGCGCAGAGGACGACTCCCACCAGATGGCGAGGACGACTCCCACCAGATGGCGAGGGCGCAGAGGACGACTCCCACCAGATGGCGAGGGCACAGAGGACTCCCCCCACCAGATGGCGAGGGCACAGAGGACTCCCCCCACCAGATGGCGAGGGCACAGAGGACGACTCCCACCAGATGGCGAGGGCACAGAGGACGACTCCCACCCGATGGCGAGGGCACAGAGGACGACTCCCACCCGATGGCGAGGGCACAGAGGACGACTCCCACCCGATGGCGAGGGCACAGAGGACGACTCCCACCCGATGGCGAGGGCACAGAGGACGACTCCCACCCGATGGCGAGGGCACAGAGGACTCCCCCATTGCAATGGCACAGTCACCAGAGAATCGTTTTCTAGGCTGGGCGCGGATGATGATACTCGTGCTAAAGATCCAACCAAAGTCCAGAAGTGATGCCCAGGTTAATAGACTTCCATTACCTATGGATCAGTCAGAATACTCTGCAGGAATGATTAACGCTTGTCGGATTTCAGTATTCTGTGAATGTCTCACTTGACACATGAGGAAAGTGGCAGGTTTTTCTTCTGCTCTCTATAGAATACAGAAGACTCCGGCTACGAGGACCCTGCGGCCTTACAATGAGGTTGGTTGAGGTCCGGTCTTCTCAGGAGGACGAGTGGGGGAGTCCATCTCCCATATCACATTCTCAGCACATGATTAACATCTTCTGTAGCTTGAGTCCCGGATCGCCGACTCCAGTGCGACCATTACCACATATTGAGGGAATCCTTCATAGTTTGTATAAAAAAAATAAGCAACAAATGCTTGAGAACAATGGTATAAAAGTATCCAGGTAAAAAATGTCGCAAAGCGATGGAAGCAGAGAAACGTGCAGCGTGGTCAGTGCAACATGTCACCCGGTCCCTGGAGGCGAGAATATACATCATACATCGCTGCTCCGTAATGTCATTACAGGGGATAAACATGACGAGGCCCTCCAGGATAGAGAAATTAGGAGCCTAGGGAGAAATGTCACAAGTTATAACCAGCAAAAAAAAAAAATCAGTGACCCCCCACACACATTGGATCCATATAGTGATCTCATCCTCCCCCAGCACAAGATACACCCCCACTGCAGGGGCTTATTGATTTCTACAGTGAAGCATAGCGGGGGCTCAGTGATGTCTACAGTGAAGCATGGCGGGGGCTCAGTGATGTCTACAGTGAAGCATAGCGGGGGCTCAGTGATGTCTACAGTGAAGCATGGCGGGGGCTCAGTGATGTCTACAATGAAGCATGGCGGGGGCTCGGTGATTTCTACATTTTAGTACGGCAGGGGCTCAGTGATGTCTACAGTGAATCATAGCGGGGGCTCAGTGATGTCTACAGTGAAGTACAGCGGGGGGCTCAGTGATGTCTACAGTGAAGCATAGCGGGGGCTCAGTGATGTCTACAGTGAAGCATAGCGGGGGCTCAGTGATGTCTACAGTGAAGCATAGCGGGAGCTTGGTGATGTCTACAGTGAAACACGACGGGGGCTCGGTGATGTCTACAGTGAAACACGACGGGGGCTCGGTGATGTCTACAGTGAAACACGACGGGGGCTCGGTGATGTCTACAGTGAAACACGGCGGGGCTCGGTGATGTCTACAGTGAAGCATGGTGGGGGTTCAGTGATGTCTGCAGTGAAGAGCGGCGGAGGATCGGTGATGTCTCAAGTGGATCACGGTGGGGGTTAGGGTATATTAGTGACATTGAGGCCGCCCACTCACCCATTATGGGTAGAAAGGAACAGAAGCCACAAATCTGCCTGATCCAGGACATTTACGCTACATCTCAAACACATCACCGGCGCCATCCTGAGGACGGGACCAGATGATGTGACACATGAATATAAGAGGGCATTAGGGTGTGCAGATTACCACCCACAAGGAGATGGAGACCACACAATGTTTTGTCATCTCTTACCTTCTACAGTTTCGCTGTGTTGGTCGCAACTTCAGTTTCTATAGACTCTTGAGCTTCTAGAAGGTGAAAGACGAGGATAAATTATAATATCGGGGAGTCTCGAGTGAGGTCTGCACCAATTCAGCGTTTACTACCTTAGATAATGCCTCAATAGCTTACCATCAGCACCTCCTACAGACAAGAGCCAGGAGGGCAGTAACAGCTCAGTGCAAACGTCTGGTTTCATGTTAGCGTTTGTGCGCGCAGCGTTTGATCCGCATGCGTCATGCGTACACATATTTAACATGGTGTATGCAGGGATATGCGTTCGCATGCTTTCGTGTACGCATGCGTCGTTTCGCGGTGTGTGGCGAATGCAGCATGTTGCATTTTTTGAGGCGTCAAAATCTGTCAAATATGCGCAGGCATGCGTATGAGTGCATCAAAAGAACGCATTACTGTCTATAGGAACGCATTGGTGCGCATGGATGCGTTCTTCAAAACATATACATAGAAATCCCATGAGACACAAACAACTCAAACGCATGCAAAAACGCATACAAATGCCTGCGTTTTTTTCCATCATGCGCAAGATGATGCACATATAAAACGCTGCGGACTAAAACGCAAATGTAAACCTAGTCTTAGGAGGTGTGGACAAAATGCTGCAGTCAGAAGCTTCAGATATAGAAGGGTTAATAGAATGTTATCAATTAACAGAATACCACTTGAATACAGAGATATGTGAATCCCATCAGTATCTGGTGACCGCCCGTCTCCTCCATCATCAGTATCTGGTGACCGCCCGTCTCCTCCATCATCAGTATCTGGTGACCGCCCGTCTCCTCCATCATCAGTATCTGGTGACCGCACGTCTCCTCCATCATCAGTATCTGGTGACCGCCCGTCTCCTCCATCATCAGTATCTGGTGACCGCCCGTCGCCTCCATCATCAGTATCTGGTGACCGCCCGTCCCCTCCATCATCAGTATCTGGTGACCGCCCGTCGCCTCCATCATCAGTATCTGGTGACCGCCCGTCGCCTCCATCATCAGTATCTGGTGACCGCCCGTCGCCTCCATCATCAGTATCTGGTGACCGCCCGTCGCCTCCATCATCAGTATCTGGTGACCGCCCGTCGCCTCCATCATCAGTATCTGGTGACCGCCCGTCGCCTCCATCATCAGTATCTGGTGACCGCCCGTCGCCTCCATCATCAGTATCTGGTGACCGCCCGTCGCCTCCATCATCAGTATCTGGTGACCGCCCGTCGCCTCCATCATCAGTATCTGGTGACCGCCCGTCGCCTCCATCATCAGTATCTGGTGACCGCCCGTCGCCTCCATCATCAGTATCTGGTGACCGCCCGTCGCCTCCATCATCAGTATCTGGTGACCGCCCGTCGCCTCCATCATCAGTATCTGGTGACCGCCCGTCCCCTCCATCATCAGTATCTGGTGACCGCCCGTCACCTCCCTCATCAGTATCTGGTGACCGCCCGTCACCTCCATCATCAGTATCTGGTGACCGCCCGTCACCTCCATCATCAGTATCTGGTGACCGCCCGTCACCTCCATCATCAGTATCTGGTGACCGCCCGTCACCTCCATCATCAGTATCTGGTGACCGCCCGTCACCTCCATCATCAGTATCTGGTGACCGCCCGTCACCTCCCTCATCAGTATCTGGTGACCGCCCGTCACCTCCATCATCAGTATCTGGTGACCGCCTGTCCCCTCCATCATCAGTATCTGGTGACCGCCCGTCACCTCCATCATCAGTATCTGGTGACCGACCTTCATCACCTCTTCTCGTCACTTGCACAGTCCGGGATTCTGTGGATTATAGTCGGGTGTATGAAAGGTCAATTATTCCAAACGGTTAAGTGGAAACACAATCATTAACTGAAACAGACATAGTTGTGTAAGAGAATTAACACTGGGTGAGGAACAGTCAAACTCTGCTACCAAGGTGAGGATGTGGAAGACAGATTCATGCCACAGGTCATGGCAAGAATGAGCACCACAACAAGACACAAGGTGATTATACTGCATCAGCGAGGTGTCTCCCGGGCAAACAGGTCATAGTAGACTGAGGTTTCAAGGGTTGTTCAAGCTCTGATGCAGACGCAGTAATGGGACAAGGAGATATAGTTCTGCAGATGAGACATCAGACTTATTGGTCCTAAGCTATGTTGTGAGGCAAAATTTTAACCCCGCGCGTTCCAATTCACCAAACAATTTTGCCCCTGTCTACATACTGGGGGAATAAGTGTGTGCGCGTCAACCCCGCCCCTCATTGTGATGTCACAATGCCCCTATTTGCATACTGGGGAAGCAGTGTGTGCGTATCAAGCCCCGCCCTTCATTATGATGTCATAATGGTTGACTATGGAATGGAGGATGTGTGATGGGTATATGGGCACGGGACTATGGGATGGCGGATATGTATGATGGGTATATGGGCACGACTATGGGATGGAGGATATGTATGATGGGTATATGGGCACGGGACTATGGGATGGTGGATATGTATGATGGGTATATGGGCACTGGACTATGGGATGGAGGATATGTATGATGGGTATATGGGCACGGGACTATGTGATGGAGGATATGTATGATGGGTATATGGGCACTGGACTATGGGATGGTGGATATGTATGATGGGTATATGGGCACGGGACTATGGGATGGAGGATATGTATGATGGGTATATGGGCACGGGACTATGGGATGGTGGATATGTATGATGGGTATATGGGCACAGGACTATGGGATGGAGGATATGTATGATGGGTATATGGGCACGGGACTATGGGATGGTGGATATGTATGATGGGTATATGGGCACGGGACTATGGGATGGTGGATATGTATGATGGGTATATGGGCACGGGACTATGGGATGGAGGATATGTATGATGGGTATATGGGCACGGGACTATGGGATGGAGGATATGTATGATGGGTATATGGGCACGGGACTATGGGATGGAGGATATGTATGATGGGTATATGGGCACGGGACTATGGGATGGTGGATATGTATGATGGGTATATGGGCACGGGACTATGGGATGGAGGATATGTATGATGGGTATATGGGCACGGGACTATGGGATGGAGGATATGTATGATGGGTATATGGGCACGGGACTATGTGATGGTGGATATGTATGATGGGTATATGGGCACGGGACTATGGGATGGTGGATATGTATGATGGGTATATGGGCACTGGACCATGGGATGGAGGATGTGTGATGGGTATATGGGCACGGGACTATGGGATGGAGGATATGTATGATGGGTATATGGGCACGGGACTATGGGATGGAGGATATGTATGATGGGTATATGGGCACGGGACTATGTGATGGTGGATATGTATGATGGGTATATGGGCACGGGACTATGGGATGGTGGATATGTATGATGGGTATATGAGCACTGGACCATGGGATGGAGGATGTGTGATGGGTATATGGGCACGGGACTATGAGATGGAGGATATGTATGATGGGTATATGGGCACGGGACTATAGGATGGAGGATATGTATGATGGGTATATGGGCACGGGACTATAGGATGGCGGATATGTATGATGGGTATATGGGCACTGGACTATGGGATGGAGGATATGTATGATGGGTATATGGGCACTGGACCATGGGATGGAGGATGTGTGATGGGCATATGGGTACGGGACTATGAGATGGAGGATATTTTTGATGGGTATATGGGCACGGGACTATGGGATGGAGGATATGTATGATGGGTATATGGGTACGGGACTATGGGATGGAGGATGTGTGATGGGTATATGGGCACGGGACTATGAGATGGAGGATATGTGTGATGGGTATATGGGCACTGGACTATGGGATGGAGGATATGTATGATGGGTATATGGGCACGGGACTATGGGATGGAGGATATGTATGACGGGTATATGGGCACTGGACTATGGGATGGCGGATATGTATGATGGGTATATGGGCACGGGACTATGGGATGGCGAATATGTATGATGGTTATATGGGCAAGGGACTATGGGATGGCGGATATGTATGGCGGGTATATGGGCACGGGACTATGAGATGGCGGATATGTATGATGGGTATATGGGCACGGGACTATGGGATGGCGAATATGTATGATGGTTATATGGGGATGGGACTATGGGATGGCGGATATGTATGATTGTTATATGGGCCCGGGACTATGGGATGGAGAATATGTATGATGGTTATATGGGCACGGGACTATGGGATGGAGGATGTGTGATGGGTATATGGGCACTTGACTATGGGATGGAGAATACGTATGATGGGTATATGGGCATGGGACTATGGGATGGAGGATGTGTGATGGGTATATGGGCACTTGAATATGGGATGGAGGATATGTATGATGGGTATATGGGCACGGGACTATGGGATGGAAAATACGTATGACGGGTATATGGGCACGGGACTATGGGATGGCGGATATGTATGATGGGTATATGGGCACGGGACTATGGGATGGAGAATATGTATGATGGGTATATGGGCACGGGACTATGGGATGGAGAATATGTGTGATGGGTATATGGGCACGGGACTATGGGATGGAGAATATGTGTGATGGGTATATGGACACGGGACTATGGGATGGAGGATATGTATGATGGGTATATGGGCACGGGACTATGGGATGGAGAATATGTATGATGGGTATATGGGCACGGGACTATGGGATGGAGAATATGTGTGATGGGTATATGGGCACGGGACTATGGGATGGAGGATATGTATGATGGGTATATGGGCACGGGACTATGGGATGGAGAATATGTGTGATGGGTATATGGGCACGGGACTATGGGATGGAGAATATGTGTGATGGGTATATGGGCACGGGACTATGGGATGGAGGATGTGTGATGCACCGATCACTGACTTCCTCTCCTATCACAATATTACAGCACAATGGAGGCCATATGTACATGTAGCAGAGATTCATGGGATCCGCCATCAGATCTCTATATAGATGTCTGATTATTTCTGCCTCATCGTCCTGATCTGGACACAAACAGAACAATTTATAGAGTAGTAATCGGCTCCACGCGGTTCTGGAGAAATACTGCTGTTTCTACGACGAGCAGTGAATAATGCAGTAATGCCGCCATCAAGGCTCCAATGTGACTGCACTATATTTATACCCTGGGGTCCACACAGAATCGCCCCCTAATCACTGGTGCATTATCGGAGCCTCGGCGTCATTACTAGACTCCTTGCTCCAGGTTGAGTGGTCCTGTCTATCACTCACCTGCTCCGTTTCCTGGCTTATTCACGTCAACTTCACATTTAGGGTCTTCAGGGTCTAGAAGGCGACAAACAGAAAAAATAATTAGGATTAGACAGGAGAAACAGGTCACCGCACATCCACCATCACAGAAGGGGCCTGGCTTAGCTAATATAATACCGGCCAGCCCCCTTCACAGGCATCTGGGGTCAAGTACTGACACAGGAAACTCCCCCAAGAGACTCTGCAGAAAGGAGGTGGAGCTTATGAGATCAAGACTCGAATGCTGAGCTCTGTATAACCCCACCCCATCACTGGCAGCTCTCCGAATAGCCCCACCCACACCACTTAGCGGCAGCTGTCTGTATACAGGAGCACTGCCAGTTCTGCTTAGCACTGTGTGTACAGCCCGCAGAGATGATAATAAACCCTGTGTGCAGTCTGACAGCCGGCCCCCGCATTCTCACCATCACATGAATACAGCTTAATCTGACGGAAAAACACCAGTGCACAAAGAAGTGCGGACCACCCGGACGTGTAAACTATGTGCTGCCGGACTGGTGAAAGGGATGACCCCGAGCGAATGATGACCCCCTCCAGCAGCCGATGATACCTTGCCTGAATAGACTTGTGTCATTCATCTCCATAACTCCCATAGACGTCTCTCCCCTGTGGGCGGCACTAGCCGTCTCTCCCCTGTGGGCGGCACTAGCCGTCTCTCCCCTGTGGGCGGCACTAGCCGTCTCTCCCCTGTGGGCGGCACTAGCCGTCTCTCCCCTGTGGGCGGCACTAGCCGTCTCTCCCCTGTGGGCGGCACTAGCCGTCTCTCCCCTGTGGGCGGCACTAGCCGTCTCTCCCCTGTGGGCGGCACTAGCCGTCTCTCCCCTGTGGGCGGCACTAGCCGTCTCTCCCCTGTGGGCGGCACTAGCCGTCTCTCCCCTGTGGGCGGCACTAGCCGTCTCTCCCCTGTGGGCGGCACTAGCCGTCTCTCCCCTGTGGGCGGCACTAGCCGTCTCTCCCCTGTGGGCGGCACTAGCCGTCTCTCCCCTGTGGGCGGCACTAGCCGTCTCTCCCCTGTGGGCGGCACTAGCCGTCTCTCCCCTGTGGGCGGCACTAGCCGTCTCTCCCCTGTGGGCGGCACTAGCCGTCTCTCCCCTGTGGGCGGCACTAGCCGTCTCTCCCCTGTGGGCGGCACTAGCCGTCTCTCCCCTGTGGGCGGCACTAGCCGTCTCTCCCCTGTGGGCGGCACTAGCCGTCTCTCCCCTGTGGGCGGCACTAGCCGTCTCTCCCCTGTGGGCGGCACTAGCCGTCTCTCCCCTGTGGGCGGCACTAGCCGTCTCTCCCCTGTGGGCGGCACTAGCCGTCTCTCCCCTGTGGGCGGCACTAGCCGTCTCTCCCCTGTGGGCGGCACTAGCCGTCTCTCCCCTGTGGGCGGCACTAGCCGTCTCTCCCCTGTGGGCGGCACTAGCCGTCTCTCCCCTGTGGGCGGCACTAGCCGTCTCTCCCCTGTGGGCGGCACTAGCCGTCTCTCCCCTGTGGGCGGCACTAGCCGTCTCTCCCCTGTGGGCGGCACTAGCCGTCTCTCCCCTGTGGGCGGCACTAGCCGTCTCTCCCCTGTGGGCGGCACTAGCCGTCTCTCCCCTGTGGGCGGCACTAGCCGTCTCTCCCCTGTGGGCGGCACTAGCCGTCTCTCCCCTGTGGGCGGCACTAGCCGTCTCTCCCCTGTGGGCGGCACTAGCCGTCTCTCCCCTGTGGGCGGCACTAGCCGTCTCTCCCCTGTGGGCGGCACTAGCCGTCTCTCCCCTGTGGGCGGCACTAGCCGTCTCTCCCCTGTGGGCGGCACTAGCCGTCTCTCCCCTGTGGGCGGCACTAGCCGTCTCTCCCCTGTGGGCGGCACTAGCCGTCTCTCCCCTGTGGGCGGCACTAGCCGTCTCTCCCCTGTGGGCGGCACTAGCCGTCTCTCCCCTGTGGGCGGCACTAGCCGTCTCTCCCCTGTGGGCGGCACTAGCCGTCTCTCCCCTGTGGGCGGCACTAGCCGTCTCTCCCCTGTGGGCGGCACTAGCCGTCTCTCCCCTGTGGGCGGCACTAGCCGTCTCTCCCCTGTGGGCGGCACTAGCCGTCTCTCCCCTGTGGGCGGCACTAGCCGTCTCTCCCCTGTGGGCGGCACTAGCCGTCTCTCCCCTGTGGGCGGCACTAGCCGTCTCTCCCCTGTGGGCGGCACTAGCCGTCTCTCCCCTGTGGGCGGCACTAGCCGTCTCTCCCCTGTGGGCGGCACTAGCCGTCTCTCCCCTGTGGGCGGCACTAGCTGTCTCTCACCTGTGGGCGGCACTAGCTGTCTCTCCCGATGGCAAAATCCCAGAAGGCAGGCATCTAGAAATCCAATGAAAGAAAAACATATCAGAAAAACTCGTTGTGATCTCAGACAGCGAAAAATCACAGAAACCAGAGAATACGGCAAGGGCGGCCGACACCAGGACATGCCTGCAACTAATGGAGCCGGACATTTTATTATAGGGGCACTATCAGACTGATATTGGGGTCCCAGAATCATAGAATGGTAGAGTTGGAAGGGACCTCCTGGGCCATCTGGTCCAACCCCCTGCTCAAAGCAGGATTCGCTAAATCATCCCAGACAGATGTCTGTCCAGCCTCTGTTTGAAGACTTCCATTAAAGGAGAACTCACCACCTCTCGTGGCAGCCTGTTCCACTCATTGATCACTCTGTCAAAAAGTTTTTTCTAATATCTAATCTGTGTCTCCTCCCATTCAGTTTCATCCCATTGCTTCTCGTCTTTCCTTGTGCAAACGAGAATAAAGATGATCCTTCTACAATGTGACAGCCCTTGAGATATTTGTAGACAGCTATTAAGTCTCCTCTCAGTCTTCTCTTCTGCAAGCTAAACATTCCCAAATCCTGTAACCGTTCCTCATAGGACATGGTTTGCATCCTGGTCGCTCTTCTCTGAACTTGCCCAAGTTTGTTGATGTGGTTTTTAAAATGTGGCGCCCAAAACTGGACACAATATTCCAGATGAGGTCTGACCAAAGAGGAGTAGAGGGTAATAATGACTTCACGTGATCTAGACTGTATGCTTCTGTTAATACATCCCAGAATTGTATTTGCCTTTTTTGCTGCTGCATCACACTGTTGACTCATATTCAGTCTGTGATCTATTAGTATACCCAAGTCTTTTTCACATGTGCTGTTGCTTAGCCCTATTCCTCCCATTCTGTATATGCTTTTTTTTTTTTTCATTTTTATTGCCCAGATGTAGTACTTTGCATTTTTCCTGCTGAAAACCATTCTGTTTGTTGCTGCCCACTTCTCCAGTTTATTTATATCTTTTTGAATCCTCTCTCTCTTCTCTAGTATTAGCTATCCCTCCTAGCTTTGTGCCGTCAGCAAATTTAATCAGTTTACCGTCAATTCCTTCATCTAAATCATTGATAAAGATGTTGAACAATACAGGGCCCAGGACAGAGCCCTGTGGTACCCCACTTGAGACATTCTTCCAACTGGATGTGCAGCCATTTACGACCACTCTTTGGGTCCGATCACTAAGCCAGTTATGAATCCACCTAACAGTTGCCTTGTCCATTCCATACTTAGTCATTTTTTCAATAAGGATTGTATGAGAGACTTTGTCAAATGCTTTGCTGAAGTCAAGATATACTATAATTACAGCATTTCCCTGATCCACCCAATCAGTGATTCTGTCATAGAAAGAAATTAAGTTAGTCTGACAAGACTTATTAGTTACAAACCCATGCTGACTCTGTTTAATCACTTCATTCTTATCCAGGTACTGACATACATGTCATTTGTTCAAATATCTTTCCTGGTATAGAAGTCAGACTCACCGGCCTATAGTTGCCTGGGTCCACCTTTTTCCCCTTTTTAAAGATAGGAACAACATTTGCTCTTCTCCAGTCTTCTGGGACTTCTCCTGTTCTCCAAGAATTTTAAAGATTATGGAGAGTGGTTCAAAAATTTCTTCTGCTATCTCCTTCAGTACTCTGGGGTGCAATTCATCTGGACCTGGAGACTTGAATTCATTTAGGTTAGCTAAGTGTTTCCTCACTATCTTTCTGTTTACAGATATCCTGGATTCTTCTATTCCCTTAATAGGACAGTGAAGATCAGTTGATGTTACATTTCCTTTCTGTGAGAAATACGATGCAAAATAGGAATTTAAAAGTTTGGCCTTCTCAACATCCTGGCTTACCATTTCATCATTTTCATCCTGTAAAAATCCTATAGCATCTTTGACTTTTCTTTTACTTTTGACATATCCCCAAAATCCTTTATTATTGCTTTTGACGTCTCTTGCAAGCCTCAATTCATTGTCAGCTTTACTAATCTGATTTGTGCCCTGCAGGTTCTGCAGACAGCATTATATTCTTCTTTAGATATGCCTCCCTCTTTCCATTTTATAAACATTTATTTTTTTCTTCCTTTTTAGCATGTGCTTAAGTTCTGTGTTCATCCATCCTGGTTTCCTTAAATGCTTCCTATTCTTCCCTCTTTTCGGAATTGTTAACATTTGTGCTTTGAGAATTTCATTTTTCAAGACTTCCCATCCTCCCTGGACATTTTTGTCTTTAAGGATATCCAGCCATTGGATCCCTCCAATTCTCTTTCTGAATCCCTTAAAATCTGCCTTTCTGAAATCTAACCTTGACGTCTGAGTCTTCACAGGTCTTCCGCCTCTAGTTATCCAAAATTCTAAAATAGCATGGTCGCTACCTCCTAGGGTCCCAGCCACTTTTACCTCCTCAACCATTTCCTCCCTGTTTATAAGGATTAGATCCAAGGTAGCAGTTCCCCTTGTTTTCTCCCTTACCTTTTGGAAGATAAAGTTGTCAGCAAGAGAGGATAAGAATTTCCTTGACCTGTTAGTTTTGCCTGAGAGAGATTCCCAACAAATGTCTGGATAGTTGAAATCTCCCATGACAACTATGTCATATTTTTTGGAGAACTTGGCCATTTGATGCATAAAGAGTTCATCCATATCTTCAGCTTGCACAGGCGGCCTGTAGTAAATGCCTACAATGGTGTCCTTTCCATTGTTCTGTCCTTGTATTCTTACCCAAACAGTTTCCACAGAACTCCCAGTCTCTGAAACTTGGATCTCTGTGCAGATATACACGTTTCTAACATACAATGCGACACCTCTTCCTCGTTTATCAAGTCTGTTTCTAGCAAATAAGTTGTATCCTTCTAGTCTTGTATTCCAATCATGTGTATTGTCCCACCAAGTTTCAGTGATTCCAATGACATCATATTTCTTTTCCTGTGTTAGTAGTTCCAATTCTCCTTGTTTGTTGCCCATGCTTTGTGCATTAGTATAGAAACATTTTAGTTTGTGATTGGTTTCTCTTTCTCCAATATTTTTATTAATTAGATTCTTTCGTCTTTGTTCTTCCTTTCCACTTCTAATAGCAGAGTTCTCAATAGCATTTGTCAGGTGTATGGCTTTTTCTGGTCTTTTGCTTCCCTTCCCATGTTGTTCTAGTTTAAAGCTCTCCTTACAAGTGTAGCAAGGCGACTTCCAAATACATGTTTTCCAGTCTTCGTAAGGTGCACCCCATCTCTAGCAAGTAGTCCATCGTATAAGTAGTTCACTCCGTGATCCAGAAATCCAAATCCTATCTGATGGCACCATCGACGTAGCCAGTTGTTCACCTGCAGAATCTTATTCCACCTCCTTGTTCCATGGCCATCCACTGGGAGGATGGAAGAGAAGACCACCTGCGCTCCCAGTTCTTTCACTTTCTTGCCTAAGTCTTCAAAGTCTCTGCAGATGGTTTCCAGGTCGTTTCTTGCGGTGTCATTTGTCCCCACATGTAGTAGCAGGAATGGGTAGTCATCTGTAGGTCTGAAGAGTCCTGATCTCCTGTCAGACACATCTTTAATTTTTGCACCTGGAAGACAGCACATTTCTCTTGAAGTTATATCCGGTCTGCAGATAGCGGCCTCTGTTCCTCTCAGCAGGGAATCCCCCATGACCACCACTCTCCGTTTCTTCTTCACAACATTTTTCTTTCTCCATCCAGGAGGACTCTGAAGGCGTACAAGGTTGCTGTTTGTTGGCAAAGTCTGATCCTGATGTATTTCTTCATTGGTTTCCTGCGTGAGAGCCTGGTACTGGTTCCTGAGCAGTATGGGTGCTGACTGCCTCCTGATCCTCCTGCTTCTCTGGGTCACATGTCTCCATTCCTCTGTTTCTTCAGGTGCACTTCGAATTTCTTCTCTTTCTGTAACATGAAGAGATAATTCTGCTCTGTCCAAGAACTCTTCACCTTCCTTAATGATGTTCAGTGTAGCTAACCTCTCTTCCTCCAGCAGGGACACGAGCCGCATTTGTGGCATGTGAAGTTTGGCTTTTCCACTGGTAAGTCTGTGAACATGTAGCAAGAAATGCAGCTCACCAAATGGCTCCTGGCCTCTTCCATGTTCTTATTATTAAAGAAATTTCAAAGCAATGAAAAATGAGCCAAAAAATCTCCTCAGGACTCTTCCCCTCATTTACTGATTTCCTCTTTTCAGCTGCAACGGCCAAAACCCAGTGATCGTTGAGCTCGCGGAGACTCTTCACTTATCCCAGAAGGCACTGGGAATATGCAAATGATCTCCTCAAGACTCTTCCCCTGGTTTTCCGATTTCCTCTTTTCAGCTGCAACGGCCAAAACCCAGTGATTGCTGAGCTCGCGGAGACTCTTCACTTATCCCAGAAGGCACTGGGAATACGCAGAACTCTTCCCTCTTCCTAGGGCCGATCTCTTGGAGTATGTGCACACGCTGCGGTTTTGGCCGCTGAGGACCCGCAGCAGTTTTAGCTGCGGTGTACAGTACCATTCAAATGAATGGTAAAAAAAAAAAAACGCTGTGTAGACGTTGCGGAAAAATCCGCGCGGATTTGCTGCGGTTTTGAAACCGCAGAAAGAAGTGACATGTCAATTCTTTCTGCGGAATCCGCAGCGGGTTCCTATCTCCACCATTGTGGAGATGGTGAATCCGCAGGAAAAAACCGCAGGCAAAACCGCAGATAATCCGCAGGTCTTTTGACCTGCGGTTTATCTGCGGTTTTTGCAAAATCCGTGTGGATTAATCCGCAGCGTCTGCACACACCCTTAAGGGGGAAACTACAGCAGCTCTACTATAGGGGCACTACCATTATTATGGGGGTACTACGGCTGTGTATTATAGGGGCACTACCATTATTATGGGGGTACTACGGCTCTGTATTATAGGGGCACTACCACTATTATGGGGGTACTAAGGCTGTGTATTATAGGGGCACTACCATTATTATGGGGGCACTACGGCTCTGTATTATAGGGGCACTACCACTATTATGGGGGTACTAAGGCTGTGTATTATAGGGGCACTACCATTATTATGGGGGCACTACGGCTGTGTATTATAGGGGCACTACCACTATTATGGGGGCACTACGGCTGTGTATTTTAGGGGCACTACCACTATTATGGGGGTACTATGGCTGTGTATTATAGGGGCACTATCACTATTATGGGGGCACTACCACTATTATGGGGGCACTACCACTATTATGGGGGCACTACGGCTGTGTATTATAGGGGCACTACCACTAATATGGGGGCACTACGGCTGTGTATTATAGGGGCACTAGCACTATTATGGGGGTACTATGGCTGTGTATTATAGGGGCACTATCACTATTATGGGGGCACTACCACTATTATGGGGGCACTACGGCTGTGTATTATAGGGGCACTACCACTAATATGGGGGCACTACGGCTGTGTATTATAGGGGCACTACCACTATTATGGGGGCACTACGGCTGTGTATTATAGGGGCACTACCACTATTATGGGGGCACTACGGCTGTGTATTATAGGGGCACTAGCACTATTATGGGGGCACTACGGCTGTGTATTATAGGGGCACTACCACTATTATGGGGTACTACGGCTGTGTATTATAGGGGCACTACCACTATTATGGGGGCACTACGGCTGTGTATTATAGGGGCACTACCACTATTATGGGGGCACTACGGCTGTGTATTATAGGGGCACTACCACTATTATGGGGGCACTACGGCTGTGTATTATAGGGGCACTACCACTATTATGGGGGCACTATGGTTGTGTATTATAGGGGCACTACCACTATTATGGGGGCACTATGGCTGTGTATTATAGGGGCACTACCACTATTATGGGGGTACTATGGCTCTTGTACAGGAGGTATATACAGTACAGGTCAGATATGGGAGCTGTATACTCACAATTCAGAACTAGCCCGATGAAGACGATCAGTATCACCAGGACGGCAGCGATGATGGAGTGTGATCTCTCTTTAAGGTCTGTGGGATAGATCAGATTAGCGATCAGTGATCAGACCCCTTTTAGGATTATTACCTCTATTTGGGGTATAATGATATCCCGCGGGTCACGCTGCTCCTCCATCCTTGAAATTCATGACATTCACATATAACAGTGACACCAGAGATGGGGCGCGGAGATTCGTTTATTTTTTTAAAATTTTTTTTTTTTTTTTTTTTAAGCATCACAGTAAAATCTCTCACCCATAGGTGACACTGAGGGACGTAGGAACCACGGGGTTATATTCTGCCACCTGGAGGCGGACACTGAGAATACACCTTAGAGAGCCGACTCCCCCCACCAGCAGACACCCCGACACCCGGGGCAGCAGACACCCGGGGCAGCAGAACCCCGGGGCAGCAGACCCCGGGGCAGCAGACACCCAGCTATTTAGTTAGTACAAAAGCAGCAAGAGGCGTAAAACCAAGACCCCCCAAACAAGGGCGCGCAGTGCCCCTCTTAAAAGGCTATGTGAATAAGATTTTACAGTAAATGCCAAAAACCTATCTTTCGTGGACACTTCATTGGGGGACACAGGAAGCATGGGACGTCTTAAGCTGTCCATGCCATCCTTCAGGATATTGACCGAGCAGCTGTCGCCTGTGGTCCCCTTCAACTAAGACTTGAATCCCCAGATGGAAAGAGCGCCACAAAAAGGTGGCCAGAAGACTAAGTAGCAGCCCTCTGGAATAGAAAAACAGATGCCTGGGGGACCAAGACCCAGGAGGCTTCTACCCTGCAGGGAGAGAGTAGCGTCCTGGCAGGGGCAACCCAACTTAGCCAGGTCGTAAGCAGATAACAATGGTAGCCCTAAAAGAGGTTTCACCTCTACCAGAGTGTAACAGGATGATCCACAATGCAACCGATCGTCCAACTGGAGCTGTGAGAGCTGCACCATGCCGACTACGACAAGTTGTTTAAGAACCTCTCCGAGAGACAACTCCAAGTACCTAAAGAAAGAAGCACAATCTCCTCATTAGGGTGAAAGAGTAGAGACCACGCTAAGGTGAAAGGATGGAGCTCAACCCAAGGCCACTTTGTGCTGAAGAAGGAGAGAGACCTTTGACAGCCCCTTCAGAGCCTCCAACGATAGAAGAGGTCACTAGAGTGGTAAGAATCACCCTGCAAGAAAATCAGGATGGAGCGATATCTCTGATCAGGACCAATGGAGAAGACCAGAAGGATGTCCAAGACTAGAAGGGGTGTCTTGTTCCTTAATTGTAGTCAGACAAACCTAACCCATTAGGCCCAGAACCTTCCGAGCCTCGGACCCAGCAGTGCTGCCGGTAACCTAAATGACCACGAAATTGGTCAGAAGAGGAGACCATTGGGAAAGGTCTATCTGGATGCCATGATGGTGCCCTGGGTATGTGCAATGAACAACGGGAGGTCTGGACTCAATCTGAAGAAGCCTGAGCTCAGCAGGCATCAACATCTTCAGTCTAAGATGGAGGAGACTCCTGCCTGATATGGAAAGACCAAGGTTCCCCTGGAAAGTAGTATAGTCCTGACCTCCGGTGTGAACGCAGTCCTGACCATTCACCCATCATCAGGGGAAGCTGTAATGGAGGAGACCATCAGAGATGTAAAAACCCCACCAACCACACAGCAGAAGTCTGAACAACCTGACTTAACACTCGAATGAGACAGACCTGGCCAGCGCTCCCCTAGGTGAAAAGATGGGAACACTGACGGCATTCTGTAACCCATCGAGGACGGTAGGCAAAAAAGACCAGGGTAAGGTAGAGACCGCCCTAAGGACCGAGATAACATAAGGGATGACTGTACAGAAAGCGAAAAAGGCAGGTTCCTTACCAGTCTAATCAAAGCTAAGACAGGTCTTCCCCCACTCCCCCCTCCCCGGGCCCAGGTCAGGTCTACCCCCCTCCCCGGGCCCAGGTCAGGTCTGCCCCCCCGCTCCCCGGGCCCAGGTCAGGTCTGCCCCCCCCTCCCAGGCACAGGCAGCCCCCCAGGAGTCGTCTGGTTTTTCCTTCTAAGGTGTATGCTCAGTGTCAGCCTCCAGGTGGCAGCGTATAACCCATGATTCCTGCATCCACCAATGAAACAAGAGAGAATTCTTCGTTTTTTTCAAACGTTTCGATTTCAACCTTAATTTTTATTTGTGCGTGGAGCTTAGCAGGAGGGTGTAGCCATCAACAGCCCAACAGATTACCTGTGATCCACCCCAGAAAGTGGCGGCAATTATAATCTGGTGCACGGGAAGCCTGAAGATGAGCGAGCGGATACAGTGGTCCCCTCCTGGTAATGGGGATCTTACGTTTTTGGACTCTTCTTCAAGACCAGCACAAAAACACCCGCCATAATTTCCAGCTCGTTAGTATGTTTTAGTGCTCTTTGTGCTACACCATTGGGTTGGGTTATACCAAAAGATCATCGTCCCATTCTCAGAAGCACATCCTCCAGTGTGAACATGTGCTGCCGAGAACAATGGCCGTCTATCTGGGAATCGTTCTGTGCACTCAGTGCAGTCCGAGAGCAAACAGGATATGAAACAACCACTGTCTTATTATCGGTCGTCTCACACAGCCTCCTCCGCACCTTGCTGTGAGATCCTGAGCCTCCTCAGCCTCCTCTGCACCTTGCTGTGATCCTGAGCCTCCTCAGCCTCCTCTGCACCTTGCTGTGATCCTGAGCCCCCTCAGCCACCTCCGCACCTTGCTGTGATCCTGAGCCTCCTCCGCACCTTGCTGTGATCCTGAGCCTCCTCCGCACCTTGCTGTGATCCTGAGCCCCCTCAGCCACCTCCGCACCTTGCTGTGATCCTGAGCCCCCTCCGCACCTTGCTGTGATCCTGAGCCCCCTCCGCACCTTGCTGTGATCCTGAGCCCCCCTCAGCCACCGCCGCACCTTGCTGTGATCCTGAGCCCCCCCTCAGCCACCTCCGCACCTTGCTGTGATCCTGAGCCCCCCTCAGCCACCTCCGCACCTTGCTGTGATCCTGAGCCCCCCCTCAGCCACCTCCGCACCTTGCGGTGATCCTGAGCCCCCCCTCAGCCACCTCCGCACCTTGCTGTGATCTTGAGCCCCCCCTCAGCCACCTCCGCACCTTGCTGTGATCCTGAGCCCCCCCTCAGCCACCTCCGCACCTTGCTGTGATCCTGAGCCCCATCAGCCACCTCCGCACCTTGCTGTGATCCTGAGCCCCCCCTCAGCCACCTCCGCACCTTGCTGTGATCCTGAGCCCCCCCTCAGCCACCTCCGCACCTTGCTGTGATCCTGAGCCCCCCCTCAGCCACCTCCGCACCTTGCTGTGATCCTGAGCCCCCTCAGCCACCTCCGCACCTTGCTGTGATCCTGAGCCCCCTCAGCCACCTCCGCACCTTGCTGTGATCTTGAGCCCCCCCTCAGCCACCTCCGCACCTTGCTGTGATCCTGAGCCTCCTCCGCACCTTGCTGTGATCCTGAGCCCCCTCAGCCACCTCCGCACCTTGCTGTGATCCTGAGCCCCCCCTCAGCCACCTACGCACCTTGCTGTGATCCTGAGCCTCCTCCGCACCTTGCTGTGATCCTGAGCCCCCTCAGCCACCTCCGCACCTTGCTGTGATCCTGAGCCCCCTCAGCCACCTCCGCACCTTGCTGTGATCCTGAGCCCCCTCAGCCACCTCCGCACCTTGCTGTGATCCTGAGCCACCTCAGCACCTTGCTGTGATCCTGAGCCCCCTCAGCCACCTCCGCACCTTGCTGTGATCCTGAGCCCCATCAGCCACCTCCGCACCTTGCTGTGATCCTGAGCCCCCCCTCAGCCACCTCTGCACCTTGCTGTGATCCTGAGCCCCCACCACACCTTGCTTTGATCCTGAGCCTCCTCAGCACCTTGCTGTGATTCTGAGCCCCCTCCGCACCTTGCTGTGATCCTGAGCCCCCTCAGCCACCTACGCACCTTACTGTGATCCTGAGCCCCCCTCAGCCACCTACGCACCTGGCTGTGATCCTGAGCCCCCTCAGCACCTTGCTGTGACCCTGAGCTGACAGGCACCTGTGCAGCACTGGCTTACTATATGCACAGGCCGCCCATAGACACACTCACCTGGTACTTGGTGGGGCACAGTGACGGTGGCATTACTACTGGAGACCTCATTACTGGCGACACACCATAAAGTCTTCGGCTCTTTCCCCATGGATACGGTGAGGATCTGCTGGTCGGACTCTGTAATGCCGTTTTGCCATTTATACTGTGAGGGTCGAGCGCCACCCGAGGAGCAGGAGCAGCTCAGTGTAACGTTGTGCCCCACGATTGTGTTCTGTATGGAGACATTACACACCGGATCTGTAGAAGACAAGAAAGAAATGGATCAGCTCCTGCTAAACCCATGTACCGCGGCTGTCGGATGTCACGCAATATCCACACCTGAGCACGCGCAGCAGCACATTGAATGTGGAGGCGTATGGGAATAGCGGCATTATTGCTGTATAGATGACTACGCTTTATGCAGACTACATCACTGAGGAGCCGTCGTGCACGCTCCTGCCGCCATGTCTCCTCTACAGTCTGATAGGTGAGCCCACACGCCACGGCTCCTGGCCACAGAATGGAGGCCGCCCGCTAACTTACTGGGGGGATTAACGGAGACAGGGCGGAGGGTAGGACACCGTGCAATAAGGTCATCTCACCCAGTGTCCATTATGAGGCACCGCCAGCCCCTATTGTGTCACAAGGGGGTCCTCACTCAATTGCCACTGTCCACTTTCACACGTAGGCAGGACATTGAAGGTGATCGGACATTGTTCACTTTCACACGTAGGCAGGACATTGAAAGTGATCGGACATTGTTCATATTCACACGTAGGCAGGACATTGAAGGTGATCGGACATTGTTCACTGTCACACGTAGGCAGGACATTGAAGGTGATCGGACATTGTTCACTGTCACACGTAGGCAGGACATTGAAGGTGATCGGACATTGTTCACTGTCACACGTAGGCAGGACATTGAAGGTGATCGGACATTGTTCACTGTCACACGTAGGCAGGACATTGAAGGTGATCGGACATTGTTCACTGTCACACGTAGGCAGGACATTGAAGGTGATCGGACATTGTTCACTGTCACACGTAGGCAGGACATTGAAGGTGATCGGACATTGTTCACATTCACACGTAGGCAGGACATTGAAGGTGATCGGACATTGTTCACTGTCACACGTAGGCAGGACATTGAAGGTGATCGGACATTGTTCACTTTCACACGTAGGCAGGGCATTGAAGGTGATCATACATTGTTCACTGTCACACGTAGGCAGGACATTGAAGGTGATCGGACATTGTTCACTGTCACACGTAGGCAGGACATTGAAGGTGATCGGACATTGTTCACTGTCACACGTAGGCAGGACATTGAAGGTGATCGGACATTGTTCACTGTCACACGTAGGCAGGACATTGAAGGTGATCGGACATTGTTCACATTCACACGTAGGCAGGACATTGAAGGTGATCGGACATTGTTCACTTTCACACGTAGGCAGGACATTGAAGGTGATCTGACATTGGTCACATTCACACGTAGGCAGGACATTGAAGGTGATGGGACATTGTTCACTGTCACACGTAGGCAGGACATTGAAGGTGATGGGACATTGTTCACTGTCACACGTAGGCAGGACATTGAAGGTGATGGGACATTGTTCACTGTCACACGTAGGCAGGACATTGAAGGTGATCTGACATTGGTCACTTTCACACGTAGGTAGGACATTGAAGGTGATCTGACATTGGTCACTTTCACACGTAGGCAGGACACTGAAGGTGATCAGACATTGTTCTCTTTCACACAGGTAATTCCATTACACTGCACGAATCCCATCATCCCTCTCGGGTAAGGACACCAAGACATTTCTGTTTAAACCTGGAAAAATCACAATAACTAATGTGTTTCACGTCCTCCTGTATCTGCTATCTTTTACTGTGGATAAGAACCAGGGAAGTTGCGGTCACTATGGAGCGCGGGACGAGCGGCCTCACAGGGTTAATGGCAGGAGGAAGGTCCACCGCAGCTCCAGCCAGACAGAGGAAAAGTGCAACAGTAAATGTAAAACAACGGTCAAAAGGAGCGCTAACACCACCATGAGAAGGAAGCTTTCCTTATATCCACAACGCGTTTCGACAGTAACACCGTCTTCATCAGGTGGCAGTTTAACAGTAAAAACAACAAGAAAGGGAATATAAACATCAAGCAACCAAAGGAGGTTGAGTGCTATCAGCAAGTCACATGATAAGATAAAAGCATAAAATGCGGAAAACAATAATAACTAGATGGGCATTTCCTGAAGGAAATACATGGCGCTTGAACAGCGCTGCTGGCTTTACAGCAGTGTATCAGGTGTCGACATAACATGCTAACCCCGCCCCCCGCATTACACCCCCCCCCGTTCTAGTGATTTGGGGCTATTTTTAAGTAATTTTTTTACACAGTCAGCCTTTGGGGGGTGCCCTGATCCTAATCCACACACTTAGGCTATGTGCCCACATAGTGTTTTTTTCCGGACACTAAAAACCGGACTCCTTCCCAAAAATCGCGCGTTTTTTTCCGCGCGATTTCACCGTGATTTTACCGCGATTTTCGTGTGCGATTATTCAAGCACTTTCCAAGCGATTTGAAGCATCGCTTGGAAAGTGATTGACAGGTTGGTCACACTCGTCAAACATAGTGTATGACAAGTGTGAGCAGCTTTTTACTATTGAGGCCGCCTATGTGGCATCAATAGTAAAAGAATGTAAAAATAAATGATAAAAAAATAAAAAAAAAAATCGGGGTATATTTACCTTCCGGTGTCCCGCGCTGCCATCCCGGGCCACAGCGTTCCCAGTAATGCCTTGCGAGACCTGTGATGACGTTGGTCTCGCGTTGCTATAGCGATCTCGCGAGACTACGTCACCACTGGACCTTGCCGCAAGGCATTACTGGGAACGCTGAGGCCGGGAATGCAGCGCGGGACGTCGGAAGGTAAATATACCCCGATTTTTTATTTTTTATTCTTTTTTTTACAGGGGTATGGTCCCCAGGGCCTGGAGGACAGTCTCCTCTCCTCCACACCGTGGGTACCAACCGCACATGAGACGCTTAACTTCCCGCATGGTGGGCATAGCCACATGCGGGAAGTAAGCGGTTCTCATGCATTCCTATGGGTGCGGAATCGCGGCAATTCTTTGCGATTCCGCACAAAAGAATGAGCATGCTGCGATGCGATTCCGCCGCGGAAAAAAGCGCAGCATTAGCACATCATGTGCGGAATGCCATAGGAATGCATGGGGGGCGTTCTGTACACGATTTTTAAACGTTTTCGCAGCATTTTCGTGCCGAAAATCGCGGCAAAAACGCTTAAAAATCGCTACGTGGGCACACAGCCTTAAAATTAAATCTGTGACGAAAAAGTCACTCTGACCCCGCTTTTTGGGGTATTTTTTCGTCGCAGTCAAATGTTAATGTGCAGTAGCATCACCTAAGGATTCCTCAGATTTTCCCGCAAAAACGCATGCGTTTTTTTACGGGAAAATCTGAGGAATCCTTAGCTGATGCTACTGCACACATGAAAATTGCACTGCGATGCCAAAATACCCCGAAAACCGGGGTCAGCGTGACCTTTCCTTCACAGACCACCTCCGACAGCCTCCGACAACCTGCCCCCAGGCTCCGACAGCCTCCGACAACCTGCCCCCAGGCTCCGACAGCCTCCGACAACCTGCCCCCAGGCTCCGACAGCCTCCGACAACCTGCCCCCAGCCTCGGACAACCTGCTCCCAGCCTCGGACAACCTGCCCCCAGCCTCGGACAGCCTCTAACAACCTGCCCCAGGCTCCGACAGGATCTGACAACCTGCCCCAGGCTCCGACAACCTGCCTCATGCTCTTTCAGACTCTGCCAACCTGCCCCAGGCTCCGACAGGATCTGACAACCTTCCCCAGCCTCTGACAACCTGCCCGAGGCTCTTTCAGACTCTGACAACCTGCCCCCAGCCTCTGACAACTTGGTAGCCACTTTGACTATTGGCTAATACGGGTCATGTGTGGAAGCTGCATTTGCAGAGTTGCCATCTTTGTAAGGTCACTGCACCTGTGCTGTGGCTTCAATCCATGTCAGTTGGGGGGTCATGGAAAGGTCGCCATTAATTCCTATGGGAAAATTTTTGCTTAAAATGCGATTTAAAAAAAAAACAAAAAAAAAAAAAAACCTATAAATCGGATTGACTCCAAAAATACATAGCACACCTGTCCCCACTGAGGGATTCGAAACGCCGCCTGAACGGGGTCTCTGCACCGAGCGGTTCAGGCCGCATTAATTACAGAAAACGCGGAGAAGAAGTAGAACTAGATGTGTATTTCCTGAAGGAAGTACAGATAGTGGTTTGAAATGGTGCCCGGGCTGCCCCTTTAAGAAAGACTTGCCTGCTGCCCCTGCAAGACTTTCAACTCAGGGTCCGTTTTAACTGTGGGTGCCTCTCAGGGGCCACTTTGGCCTCAGGGTCCGATTTGGGGGGCGGGGACCCTCAGGGTCCGATTTGGGGGCCAGGGTGGCTCAGCCTCTGATTTTGAGCCTGGGGTCATTCAGCTTACGATTTAGCGCGTCGGCCATTTAAGAGCCAGTTTGGCTCACTGGGCTTTTAAATCCACTTTGGCGCACACATTCTCTCTCAGGGGCATGTGTCATGTGATGAAGCTAGATTTGCATTTGCGCTGTGGGTTTCGCTTTAAGAGCTGATATTATGTGGCAGAATCTGTGTCCTGGGGGCGTCACGTGACGTTCATAGGCGTTGGCATAGTAACTGGGTGTGCCTGCGAATATCAATGACCTTTACTGCCATTTCAATCGCCTCAGGGCACGTTTTGTCTATGGCAACATTTCCCATTGAAAAGCATTGGAGACAATGCATTCCAATGACGGGAAAAAAAAATTTCAAACGCAAATTGCGCAAAAACTACAAATCCGATTGACACGAAAAATACTTAGCACACCTCTCATGGACGCTGGCTTCGAAACGACACCTCAACGGAGTCTGTGCGTGTAGTGGTTCGGGCCGTATTAATTGCGGAAATCAACTGAATAAGGCTGGTTTCACATTAGCGTTGAAACAACGCTGCGCACTGCGTCGGTAAGCCCCGCCCTGATCCGGCTCCCTGCCCGCCCCATCGGGGATCACCGCCTACTATCGCATCTGCACGCATGCGATCGGCGCACCCTATCTTTAGCATAGGGTACGCAGATCATGCGCTGCCAGTGTGAAAGTAGCGTGCTGCGCACTTTTGACGGTGCGCCGTGCATAACCAGCCTAACAAGAAGAAGAATAAGTTAGCAGCGTTCGGATTACAATATAGTGGTTTCTTCAAAGCACCATAATAATAACACTACAAGATAAAAACACACAAAGCACAATAATATGTAATATATAAAGCTCAATGTGTGTGTCCGGGATTGGCATCCGCACCATCACAGCTACAGCCACAAAATCTGGCACAGTCACACGTCTGGACCCCGAGAGCGTCCTAGGCTATGTTGTGAGGCAAAATTTTAACCCCGCGCGTTCCAATTCACCAAACAATTTTGCCCCTATCTACATAATGGGGAAACAGTGAAAGGAAAAGTGTTGGGGGCAAATTGACATCTGCCCGATGTGAACAAGGGGGACTGAAAGAATGAGAGCGATGGCGCCAAAAGAGTATATACCGCACAGCTGCTAAGGTGGGGCCCTGACATGGGAGACTCACCACACACGGGAATATGAACACACACACACAAAATGCGCCACACACTACCACGGGCTTCACCACATAGACCACCCTCAGCACACACTTCACCACACATACACCAACCTCGCCACATAAAAGTCCAAACACAAAAGTCGCCACTCAAAACTCGCCACGCTGTCCCAGAGCTGATGAAAAATGAGCTGTGATTGGTCGCTATCAGCAACAGGTTTCTTTGTAGACAGTTGTGGTAACTGAGGCTGAGTATTCTTATCATTTCTATGGTGTTATCGTCCTTCTGTAAAGCTGGAAATAACACAATTTATTACCGTGCCAACACAGACCAGCAAGCTAGAAAAAATTTTTCTAGCTTGCTGGTGTAGATAGTCTTCTAGCTAGAAGATCACTTGCTGTTAATCTTGCCAACACAGACCACCCTCTGACACAGACAGCAGGGGGAGCCCAGTATCACACAGGATAGGATTAGATACACGGCTCAGCAGTCAGCATCACACAGGAGAGGATTAGATACACGGCTCAGCAGTCAGTATAACACGGGAGAGGATTAGATACACGGCTCAGCAGTCAGTATCACACGGGAGAAGATTAGATACACAGCCCAGCAATCAGTATCACACAGGATAGGATTAGATACGCGGCTCAGCAGTCAGTATCACACAGGATAGGATTAGATACACGGCTCAGCACACAGGATAGGATTAGATACACGGCTCAGCAGTCAGTATCACACAGGAGAGGATTAGATACACAGCTCAGCAGTCAGTATCACACAGGAGAGGATTAGATACACAGCTCAGCAGACAGTATCACACTGTCAAAGAGGGAAGAATAGGAAGCATTTAAGGAAACCAGGATGGATGAACACAGAACTTAAGCACATGCTAAAAAGGAATAAAAAAATGTTTATAAAATGGAAAGAGGGAGGCATATCTAAAGAAGAATATAATGCTGTCTACAGAACCTACAGGGCACAAATCAGATTATCTAAAGCTGACAATGAATTGAGGCTTGCAAGAGACGTCAAAAGCAATAATAAAGTATTCTGGGGATATGTCAAAAGTAAAAGAAAAGTCAAAGATGCTATAGGATTCTTACAGGATGAAAATGATGAAATGGTAAGACAGGATGTTGAGAAGGCCGAACGTTTAAATTCTTATTTTGCATCTGTTTTCTCTCAGAAAGGAAATGTAACATCAACTGTTATTCACTGTCCTATTATGGGAATCGAAGAATCCAGGATATCTATAAACAGAAAGATAGTGAGGAAACACTTAGCTAACCTAAATGAATTCAAGTCTCCAGGTCCAGATGAATTACACCCCAGAGTACTGAAGGAGATAGCAGAAGAAATTTTTGAACCCCTCTCCATAATCTTTGAAAATTCATGGAGAACAGGAGAAGTCCCAGAAGACTGGAGAAGAGCAAATGTTGTTCCTATCTTCAAAAAGGGGAAGAAGGTGGACCCAGGCAACTATAGGCCGGTGAGTCTGACTTCTATACCAGGAAAGATCTTTGAACAAATTATTAAACAACATGTATGTCAGTACCTGGATAAGAATGAAGTGATTAAACAGAGTCAGCATGGGTTTGTAACTAATAAGTCATGTCAGACTAACTTAATTTCCTTCTATGACGGAATCACTGATTGGGTGGATCAAGGAAATGCTGTAGATATAGTATATCTTGACTTCAGCAAAGCATTTGACAAAGTCTCTCATACAATCCTTATTGAAAAAATGACTAAGTATGGAATGGACAAGGCAACTGTTAGGTGGATTCATAACTGGCTTAGTGATCGGACCCAAAGAGTGGTCGTAAATGGCTGCACATCCAGTTGGAAGAATGTCTCAAGTGGGGTACCACAGGGCTCTGTCCTGGGCCCTGTATTGTTCAACATCTTCATCAACGATTTAGATGAAGGGATTGAGGGTAAACTGATTAAATTTGCTGATGACACAAAGCTAGGAGGGATAGCTAATACTAGAGAAGAGAGAGAGAGGATTCAAAAAGATATAAATAAACTGGAGAAGTGGGCAGCAACTAACAGAATGGTTTTTAACAGGGAAAAATGCAAAGTACTACATCTGGGCAATAAAACTGAAAAAGCATATACAGAATGGGAGTAATAGGGCTAAGCAACAGCACATGTGAAAAAGACTTGGGTATACTAATAGATCACAGACTGAATATGAGTCAACAGTGTGATGCAGCAGCAAAAAAGGCAAATGCAATTCTAGGATGTATTAACAGAAGCATACAGTCTAGATCACGTGAAGTCATTATTTCCCTCTACTCCTCTTTGGTCAGACCTCATCTGTAATATTGTGTCCAGTTTTGGGCACCACATTTTAAAAAAGACATCAACAAACTGGAGCAAGTTCAGAAAAGAGCGACCAGAATGGTGACCGGTCTGCAAACCCTGTCTTATGAGGAAAGGTTGCAGGATTTGGGAATGTTTAGTTTGCGAAAGAGAAGACTGAGAGGAGACTTAATAGCTGTCTACAAATATCTAAAGGGCTGTCACATTGTAGAAGGATCAACTTTATTCTCATTTGCACAAGGAAAGACTAGAAGCAATGGGATGAAACTGAATGGGAGGAGACACAGATTAGATATTAGAAAAAACTTTTTGACAGTTAGAGTGATCAATGAGTGGAACAAGCTGCCACGAGAAGTGGTGAGTTCTCCTTCAATGGAAGTCTTCAAACAGAGGCTGGACAGACATCTGACTGGGATGATTTAGCGAATCCTGCTTTGAGCAGGGGGTTGGACCAGATGGCCCAGGAGGTCCCTTCCAACTCTACGATTCTATAATTAGATACATGGCTCAGCAGTCAGTATCACACAGGAGAGGATTAGATACACGGCTCAGCAGTCAGTATCACACAGGAGAGGATTAGATACACAGCTCAGCAGTATCACACAGGATAGGATTAGATACACGGCTCAGCAGTCAGTATCACACAGGATAGGATTAGATACATGGCTCACCAGCCAGTATCACACAGGATAGGATTAGATACACGGCTCACCAGCCAGTATCACACAGGAGAGGATTAGATACACAGCTCAGCAGTCAGTATCACACAGGATAGGATTAGATACACGGCTCAGCACACAGTATCACACAGGAGAGGATTAGATACACGGCTCACCAGCCAGTATCACACAGGAGAGGATTAGATAC
The DNA here is from genome assembly GCF_039654945.1 of Dendrobates tinctorius. Lineage (NCBI taxonomy): Eukaryota > Metazoa > Chordata > Amphibia > Anura > Dendrobatidae > Dendrobates > Dendrobates tinctorius. The sequence continues at coordinate 1,860,874 of NW_027361839.1, forward strand.
ACGGCTCAGCAGTCAGTATCACACAGGAGAGGATTAGATACATGGCTCAGCAGTCAGTATCACACAGGAGGATTAGATACATGGCTCAGCAGTCAGTATCACACAGGATAGGATTAGATACACCGCTCAGCAGTCAGTATCACACAGGAGAGGATTAGATACACGGCTCAGCAGTCAGTATCACACAGGAGAGGATTAGATACACGGCTCAGCAGTCAGTATCACACAGGATAGGATTAGATACACGGCTCAGCACACAGTATCACACAGGAGAGGATTAGATACACGGCTCACCAGCCAGTATCACACAGGAGAGGATTAGATACACGGCTCAGCAGTCAGTATCACACAGGAGAGGATTAGATACATGGCTCAGCAGTCAGTATCACACAGGATAGGATTAGATACACTGCTCATCAGCCAGTATCACACAGGAGAGGATTAGATACACGGCTCACCAGCCAGTATCACACAGGAGAGGATTAGATGCACAGTTTTTATGTGTAATATAATAATTATAATTTGTTATAACCACACCGGGTTACTAGGCCGAGGTAACGCCGGGCTCTTCAGATAGTAACCTATAAAACTGATAACAAGAAGAAGGAGACAGATTTTTAAAAAATTCAAAGCAATCAATGAAATATCCAGAAAAGTATCTTATGTAACTCACGTGTGTGGAGCAAATGCCGCATGCCCGACCACGGAGGTTCATCAGTTTGTAGAATTATATGGCATTTTAATTTTTTTGATTAATACAATGATGTTTTTATAGTTATTGTGATTTGTGCTGTTTCTGTCCTCCAGTTTTTTGATCTTCTGGTGGGACAGACAGGCTTGATGTACAGTGATCGGCACATACACTCGTTTTGGATCTTATATTGATATAACTGTGTCCTGATCCAGCCTAGAACAAGGATCGCAATCCCCAAGTAGTCGGAATCCCTCTTGGATCCCCCAGCTCCTGCGGACCACCCCTCTCCCTCACACTAGAGGGTAATGAACAGATAATAAGCTGCTGAGGTTTCTACATGGGAACCTTTGTGCTGGAGACGATAACCATGTCCCCCAGTCGTTTCTGGATCCGCAGGTTTAGAGGGTTAGTGTCAGATGGATTCACTTCTGGAGTATTAAGTCTATTCTTACCCTCAGTCAGAAGGTGACGTATGGTCAGTGTCCTAATAAAGTCATTCAGATCAAGATAGAGATTGGAAACATCGAGCGGTGAAACCCTTTTCAACATGATCCAAAAACTACTTGGGGCCGACTCTGAGCCCACGGTCTTTGGCGCCAACAGCTCCGAGCCCCGGATGTTCTGCGCGTAGAAGCGGTGAATGTTTATGCTGCACATCTGTCACAAAAGGGGTTAAAGAATTCAGACCCCACACCGCGGGCATCAGTAATGACAGGCGTCCCCATGTTCGCGGTCAGTCAATATATGGATCTGACAGAATGTGGCTGCGGACTCTTACGAAAGTCGCACGGTGCAACCCACGCACGGCTACATACGTTCCGGCAGAATATTCCCTACGGTTTCCGACTGCAGAGTTTATCCAGACATTTCCTACGCACGCGTCAGAAAAGTCTTAAACCATTAATCCTCACTATTATTGATCACATGCCGGATAATAATGGTCTGACTGATGGAGCGGTCTAATAGACAGTCTTTGGAGAGTGACGCTGGGCACACCGGCTCCTCAGGGAGTCAGTCTATTGACAGAGTGACCAGATAATGTGTTTTCACTGTTTCTTATATTTTATATACATCTATTATTGCGCTTTATGTGTTTTTATCATTATTATTGGTTTTCGCCTTTTATGCTATTTTATCTTCTCGTGTGCCTTGCTGATTGCACCCAATCTCCTATTGGTTGCTTGGTGTTTAAATTCCCTTTCCTGTTTTTGATTTACTATTAAAGGGAATCGGTCACCTATTTTTTTGAGTATCCGCTGTAGATAAGCCCCCAATGTAACATGAATGATAAGAAAAATGATCTATATTGTACTCACCCAGGGACGGTCCCAGGTCCGGTCTTAGTCTGGTGGGTGTTGTGGTCCAGTCCGGCGCCTCCCATCTTCTAACGGTGACGTTCTCTTCTTTGCTTCCCTGTGTGGCTCCTGCGCAGGCGCACTCTTCTGTCCTGTTGAGGGCGGAGCAGAATACTGCAGTCCGCAGGCGCCGGGAGAGGTCAGAGAGGTCCGGCGCCTGCGCACTGCAGTACTTTACTCTGCCCTCAACAGGACAGAGGAGTGCGCCTGCGCAGGAGCCACACAGGGAAGCAAAGAGGACGTCACCGTTAGAAGAAGGGAGGCGCCGGACTGGACCACAACACTCACCGGACTAGGACCGTCCCTGGGTGAGCATAATATAGTTCATTTTTCTTATCTTTCAGGTTACATCGGGGGCATTACAGAATGGCATAGATAAGCCCCTGATGGCGGTGCCGGCAGCTGATACTCGAGAAAACAGGTGACAGATTCCCTTTAAACTGCCACCTGATGAAGACGGTGTTACTGTGGAAACGCGTTGTGATATAAGGAAAGCTTCCTTCTCATGGTGGTGTTAGCGCTCCTTTTGACCGTTGTTTTACATGTACTATTTTTCACTGTGGAGTCAGAGTCGTGGAGTCGGTGTCCGTTCTGGTGGCGTTGGTATAAAATGGAGCGACTCCTGCCATCCAGAACACATGGGGTGCAGTAGTACAACGCAGGACGCGCGGTCAATGTTTTCAGAACAGCTTGGTAGTTGTCAATTGTCCTGTAAATGTCTCTTCTGCTCCTGACCTGGAGGTCTCGGCTTTTCGTTGCGATGCGTCTGTGCTGCCCTTTATGTCCAGGCAGAGGAGTGATCAGGGCTGTAGAGTCATGGAGTCGGAGGTCGGGGAAATCGAGGAGGCGGCAGCAGATTTGTTGGTTTGGCTTACCAACTCCGCAGCCCTGCTAAAAACGCTGCAAAAACTGATGGCAACGGATGTTGATGTGTTTTTGCTGCTTTTTTTGTGCAAAAAAAGAAAAACCTGAAAGAATTTGCCCTGCAATTTTAAAAAGAGACAGCAGTTTGCGTGAGATTTCTGAAATATCAGAGCTTTTGCTGGTCCTGTAAAAAGCAGATATTAATTTGCATAAAACAAGGCAAGCAAAAAAAATAAACAGCAAAAACTCAACGTGTGAACACAGACTTACAAGTACGATGGGAACAGCGCCATTTCTACCTTGAGGGTAAGGTCACACTGGGCGTTTTTTTTTTTCTGCAGCAAAACCCGATTTCTTGGCAGGAAAGATGCTGCGGCAAACATGCAGGTTTTTTGGTGCCCTTTTTGAGCAGGTTTTGGTGGCCTTTTTGAGCAGGTTTTGGTGGCCCTTTATGAGCAGGTTTTGGTGGCCCTTTATGAGCAGGTTTTGGTGGCCTTTTTGAGCAGGTTTTGGTGGCCTTTTTGAGCAGGTTTTGGTGGCCTTTTTGAGCAGGTTTTGGTGCCTTTTTTCCATGTGTTTTTGGGGCTAACCTGTGTCTCTTTGTCCATGCCAAGGCTACTTTTACATTTGCCGTGATTTTTGCTGTCTCCTGCAAAAACAGGCTGCAAAAAACCTTCTCGGATCGCCGCTTTTCCCTGTTATAACAAATAGCAGGGAAAAAAATATGGCGATCCGCAAATACGGTGTTCGGCAAGAACATCTTAACATTGTTTTTGTGGTACCATTGATTTAAATGGAGTCCGTGTCCTCCAGGGCAGTTCAGTATGCCTGCGCAGGAGCCACGCCAGAAGCAATGAGGAGAACGTCATTGCTAGAAGATGGGAGGCGCTGGACTTTCAGGTTACATCGGGGGCTTATCTGCAGTAAGAGTGCTGTAGATAAGCCCCTGATGGCGGTGGCCACATCTCATAGGGGAAAAAAATAGGTGACAGATTCCCTTTAAGTCCTGCTTTACCTCTACACAGAGGCTGCAGAGATCAGAGCCGGCTTTTTTTTTTCCCTTTTTGCCATGTGTATTGCTGCCTGCTTATGATTGGTCAACCTCATACAGAGGAAGAAGAACACGCCCCCACAAATCATTGGACAGATCTCTTGCATTCTACATTAATTATAACCTAAACGTTACAAGTGAATCTCTCTGTAACACGCAGGAGAAATTAAAATTAATTGTTTTACTCAGCTCTGCAGCCTCTACTCCATCATGTGGCCATGTAATGTGGAAAAAGTGCTGAAAGGGCGTCTTTAAAGGAAAAAAAGAAGAGACTGTTTGAATTTTTAAATTTTGTTATATTTTTAACCCCTCAGCGACCGCCGATAAGCATTAAAACGTGGGCTGCTAAAGGTACTTATTCCTTCATCGACGTTTTAAAACAGCAATTGGGAATAAGGCTGTAGCGCCCTCCAGAGTGGGAAAATCTACAGGTCTCGGATACCAGGGGTAGCTGGTTCCCCGGAGAACATGATCAGGGCCGGATTTTCCAGTATCTGATCACATGATTGACGTTATTCGGTGAATAACAATGATCACAAAAAAGAAGGAAAAAAACCTGATCCCATCACAGTGATCAAAATTAAAACTGTAAATCAAATCCCCCTCTGTCACCCCTTTAATTAGACAAAAAGTATAAAATATTTTTTTCCATTCTTTGCAGTTGGGGTTAGGGTTGGGGGGATGGGGTGTTTAAAAAACTAAATAAGAACTGACGATCTGACGGCTAGTGTTGAGTCCAAGTGCTCGCTAGTCGAGTTTGCATCAGGTGCTCAGGTATGCACTGAGTATCACGGATCCCCACATTTTTTATCAAGCTCTTGGGACAAAGGGAGAGAGTCCCTGTGGGCACATAGTCAGGCGTGCACGCAGCGCTGGCAGGGGGGCTGGGTCGCCCCGTGGTAAAGCCAGACCTTGATATCTCTCTCCTCCCCTCCAAAAAGGAGAATATTGCTACTTAGCGTGGCTGCCTTCCATGGATTTTCCATGCTCACATATATCTCCATACCTCTAGTCTGATGAAGGTCTGAGTTGTAGACCGAAACGTCATATAATTTTGGGAGAATCTGTTGTACAAATAGATTTCTTCTGCATATACTTCTTTTGAGTGCCGGAATTTCTTATACTATACATTTTGAGGAGTGGTATCCTTTTCCGTGCACCTCGAAGACGGAGTGACGTGTACTCTACTCTTATTTTTTGGGAGGGTACCTAACAGATGTTAAACATGCAGGGCAGTGACTCGGGCATGTGACTTGAGCACCCACGATATTCAGTGCATAGCCGAGCACCCGATGCAAACTGGAGTAGTGAGCACTGACGCTCAACACTAATGGCAACATATTCAATATGACGCCCTAATGTTATCAAAATTCTGTGTCGTACCTGTGGGTTCAAAATGCTCACTATACCCCTGGATAAAATCCTTAAGGGATGTGGTTTCCAAAATGGAGTCACTTGTGGGGGTTTTCCACTGTTTAGGCACATCAGGGGCTCTCCAAACGCAACATGACGTCCACTAATTAATCCAGCAAATTTTACATTGAAAAAGTCAAATGGCGCTCCTTCCCTTCCGAGCTCTGCCGTGCACCCGAACAGTAGATTTACCCCACGAATGATGTATCAGCGCACTCAAGAGAAATTGCACCACAAGTTTTGGGGTCCATTTTCTTCTGCTACCCTTGTGAAAATTAAAAACTTTGGGTCTAAATTATTTTTTTGTGAAAAAAATGTAATGTTCACTTTTTATTTCCACATTGCTTCAGTTCCTGTGAAGCAGCTGAAGGGTTAATAAACTTCTTGAATGTGGTTTTGAGCACCTTGAGGGGTGCAGTTTTTAGAATGGTGTCACTTTTTGGTATTTTCTATCAAATAGACCCCTAAAAGTGACTTCAAATGTGACGTGGTCCCTAAAAAATGGTTTTGCAAATCTTTTTGTAAAATGAGAAATTGCTGGTGAAATCATAACCGGCTCAGCCCGCCCCATACTAGGCACAGCCAGCGCGCGCCCGCGACACACAGCCAGCGCGCGCCCGCGACACACAGCCAGCATCTACCCATGATACACAGCCAGCATGTGCCCATAACAGTGGTGACCAGTGCAAACCATCGGCATCTCCTGATGGAATGGTGGGGAAGGACGATGGGTACGAGGAACGGCACGCCGATGCAATCTGTCAGGAGGATATGAACACAACTGTCCTCAGTCATCTTGCTTGGCCTTATGAACGCCATTCTTGTACCGGTTCCAGACAATTCCAATATCTGTCCTTGAGACACGCCACACAGCTCAGCACCACATAACACACACGAGGGGCAGGCCTCCCAGATATAGCCCTGGGCCATCCAGACTGGCGGATTGGAATCATTAATGATACCCTCATCACGGCACTCACTACCCTGGATAGACACCCCCTTACCACAAAAAAGCTCTCGCTCTCTTCCCCTCCCAGCACTGCGATGCGGTGTGAGACATGGTGTCTCTTGCCAAATCTGCCCTACGTCCCCACTATTTGATAACCCAGCTGCCTGATCCGATGGTGTGAGATTTGGTGAAAAATGCTTACTAATGCTTACTGGTTCCACCATATTTATCCTCCCCAGGGATGTGCCCATCACGGCAAAAGTAGACCCAACACTACTCTTATGCAAGCTATATCCAACCCAAAACAGAGGATGGCCCTGCACCTCTTCAGCCCCAAGCTCCTTCCCCCACTCTCCCGTTCATATGGAATACGTCTGGAGCGTCCATGGACTCCCCCACCTATGGCAACAAATGGGAATTCATGTGTGGACTCCCCAGTCTGAAACGAGGATTAAAGAAAGATATTTCTTCTGTCCCACCAAAAGTCTACTGCTCGCTGGGCCCTCGTCCCGTCCGTACCATCGCAATAATCATCTTGTTTGGCGCCGCAACGCAAGGCTGGGGACAATGCTTCACACATGATTGGACTGTTCCTCCATCAAATCCTTCTGATGGCCATGTCTGCATTTATATACACGGGATAGAAAAGAAGATCTGGAACCTCAGGATGAGGAGGAAAAACACAAGGTGGTGCCGAGAGCAGCCCTTGTGCCATATGAAGGCGCTAGCGTTTTCAATGAAGTACAGTTTGTTTTTAACCAAAACCATTACACATGGGGAGGTCCGGACCGCAGGGTGACATCAGGTTCTCTTACCGACCTTACAAACAACATGAAAGAGTCATACCTCCGCCTTACTGTCCGGTATACCAGGCTTGCCACAAAAAAAAAAAAAAACTTCTCACATGGCAGGCCTCGGAAGAGAATGAACAAGACTGCAGACGCCATGTCACACTGGCAGGGCCCCCCCCCCAAGGCGGCCCGTCACACTGGCAGGGCCCCCCCGAGGCGGCCCGTCACACTGGCAGGGCCCCCCCGAGGCGGCCCGTCACACTGGCAGGGACCCCCCCGCCCGAGGCGGCCCGTCACACTGGCAGGGACCCCCCCGCCCGAGGCGGCCCGTCACACTGGCAGGGACCCCCCGAGGCGGCCCGTCACACTGGCAAGGACCCCCCCCCCCCCCGAGGCGGCCCGTCACACTGGCAAGGACCCCCCCCCCCCCCCCCGAGGCGGCCCGTCACACTGGCAGGGACCCCCCCCCCCCCCGAGGCGGCCCGTCACACTGGCAGGGCCCCCCCGAGGCGGCCCGTCACACTGGCTGGCAGGGCCCCCCCGAGGCGGCCCGTCACACTGGCTGGCAGGGCCCCCCCGAGGCGGCCCATCACACTGGCTGGCAGGGCCCCCCCGAGGCGGCCCGTCACACTGGCTGGCAGGGCCCCCCCGAGGCGGCCCGTCACACTGGCTGGCAGGGCCCCCCCGAGGCGGCCCGTCACACTGGCTGGCAGGGCCCCCCCGAGGCGGCCCGTCACACTGGCTGGCAGGGCCCCCCCGAGGCGGCCCGTCACACTGGCTGGCAGGGCCCCCCCGAGGCGGCCCGTCACACTGGCTGGCAGGGCCCCCCCGAGGCGGCCCGTCACACTGGCTGGCAGGGCCCCCCCGAGGCGGCCCGTCACACTGGCTGGCAGGGCCCCCCCCCCCCCCCCGAGGCGGCCCGTCACACTGGCAGGGCCCCCCCCCCCGAGGCAGCCCGTCACACTGGCAGGGCCCCCCCGAGGCAGCCCGTCACACTGGCAGGGCCTCCCCCCCCCCCCCCCCCGAGCCGGCCCGTCACACTGGCAGGGCCCCCCCCCCCCCCCCCCGAGGTGGCAGGACAGCAGACACCCTCACATAAGTGACCCCATTTTAAAAACTACACCCCTCAGTGAATTCATCTCGGGGTGCAGGGAGAATACTGACACCACGGGTGCGTCACAGAATTAAATACCATTGGGCGGTATAAGTGATTAGACGGATTTATACCTCAGGTCAGTGCGATTACAGCGAGCCCAGATTTATGCTGATTTTTTCATGTTTTGCACCACTACACATCTCTATATTTCTCCTGACAGTCACGCGACAGCTTGTTTTTTGTGAGATGAACTGTCGTTTCTATTGGTACCAGTTTGGGGCACATGACAGGTTTCATTCCTTTCTATTCTGATTTTTGGGAGGCAGAATGAACAAACCCCAGCAATTCAGGAATGGTTTATACCGTTCACCGTCTGGTACAAGTGATCAGACGGCCTTAGCGGTCGGTGCGATTGCTGCGATACCGGATCTATGGAGGTCTCTTACACGCTGACGGAGCTGTATGGCGCCTTGTTTCTTCCTGGAGGAGATCACGTCTTCATTGACACCATTTCTGTTTACATACAACTTTATTATTGGGTTTTTCCCACTTTTCGTGGAGCCCTATTATGTAAGAGATCGTTTTGTCCCAGTGTCGGAGTTTTTCGGCGGTGTTGTCTTTAGGGGATACACAGGGCGAGTTTCACAGGTCGGGTTGTTCCGGATGCAGCGATGCCAAGTGCCTGCACTTCTTTTCAGTCTGCTTTTACATGAATACATGTAGTCACTGGTGTAGGATTTTTAGCTCTTTATCTGGTGGGGGTTTTCTATACTTTAACAATTTATTTACATGTTATTCTTTAGTTCTTTACTTGCGTTTTGTCTGCTCACAAAAGAGCTGTCCGTGTGTCATACTGCCTATGGCAGAGCCTAACAGGCCACCGTACTGGGCAGACCCCGATGCCATTACTTCACCTCCGTTCGCCACTTCTACCATTGGCTCCCCGCCAACGCGTTGTGGGGGTGCCAACGAGCTGAGGGAAGTGTCCTCTCCCTTTCAGAATCGCAGGAGCTCAGCAGCCACTCTGCCCACAACATCATAGGGATGTACCGGTACGTCAAAAGTCGGGACGGGGTTAAATACCGTCACACGAGCCAAAAATCAGCTAAACGAGGGCTCCTAATAAAGCTGATCTCTGATCACTGCCCCGCACACACGCCACAACTCATTCAATCACATCAAATACGAGGACCCAGAAGTTCTCGGCAGCACAAGTTCCCAAGTGAACAGGTAAAGTGCTGCGACTATAACCAGCCCCCCCAGTGTGACGGCCCGAACCAGCCAGCCCCCCCCCCAGTGTGACGGCCCGAACCAGCCAGCCCCCCCCCCAGTGTGACGGCCCGAACCAGCCAGCCCCCCCCCCCCAGTGTGACGGCCCGAACGAGCCAGCCCCCCCCCCCCAGTGTGACGGCCCGAACGAGCCAGCCCCCCCCCAGTGTGACGGCCCGAACGAGCCAGCCCCCCCCCCAGTGTGACGGCCCGAACAAGCCAGCCCCCCCCCCAGTGTGACGGCCCGAACAAGCCAGCCCCCCCCAGTGTGACGGCCCGAACAAGCCAGCCCCCCCCCCAGTGTGACGGCCCGAACAAGCCAGCCCCCCCCAGTGTGACGGCCCGAACCAGCCAGCCCCCCCCCCAGTGTGACGGCCCGAACCAGCCAGCCCCCCCCAGTGTGACGGCCCGACCAGCTCTTCTGTTCTTACTTTTCTCTTTTAAAAACAGCGCCGGCCACTTGTTAGATCTATCAATGACAGAAGAGGAGAAATGCTGAACCAGCCCCGACCCCGCACTCACCGAGCACCCGCAGGCTGAAGAAGTCGTTCAAAAGTCTGTCATCGACCAGCAGCACCGCCTTGTACGCCCCGCTGTCCTCCGGAGTCACGGCCTGGAGGGTGAAGGTCTTCTCCGTCAGGTTTACGCCAACCCTGTCCTTAATGTCATAGAACGGATAGAAGTCCGGCTCCCTCCCCTCCTCCAGCTCCACGATCTTATTCTCATTCTTCAGCCAGGTGATCTCCGAGGGCCGAACATCTGCATTCACTCTGAAGGTCACAACGCTGCCGGAGACTTTAGTAATCTGCTCCTCTCCTAAGAGTAAAACACACAAGTGATCACAGGTATATGGTCACCTCAAAGTGATCGGAGAGGAAGCAACGCGCGACCATGTACGTGATCCAGAGCTACCTCCTGTATTATACTCCAGAGCTGCACTCACTATTCTGCTGGTGCAGTCACTGTGTACATACATTACTGATCCAGAGCTACCTCCTGTATTATACTCCAGAGCTGCACTCACTATTCTGTTGGTGCAGTCACTGTGTACATACATTACATTACTGACCCCGAGTTACATCCTGTATTATACTCCAGAGCTGCACTCACTATTCTGCTGGTGCAGTCACTGTGTACATACATTACTGATCCAGAGCTACCTCCTGTATTATACTCCAGAGCTGCACTCACTATTCTGTTGGTGCAGTCACTGTGTACATACATTACTGACCCTGAGTTACATCCTGTATTATACTCCAGAGCTGCACTCACTATTCTGCTTGTGCAGTCACTGTGTACATACATTACATTACTGATCCTGAGTTACATCCTGTATTATACCCCAGAGCTGCACTCACTATTCTGCTGGTGTAGTCACTGTGTACATACATTACATTACTGATCCTGAGTTACCTCCTGTATTATACTCCAGAGCTGCACTCACTATTCTGCTGGTGCAATCAGAGGAGGAAGGATGCCGCTCACACCGAAGCCAGGACCAGATCAGAAGAGGAAGGAGTCCGCTCACACCGGAGAAAGGACCAGATCGGAGGAGGAAGGAGGCCGCTCACACCGGAGCCAGGACCAGATCAGAGGAGGAGGAGGCCGCTCACACCGGAGCCAGGACCAGATCAGAGGAGGAAGGAGGCCGCTCACACCAGAGCCAGGACCACATCAGAGGAGGAAGGAGGCCGCTCACACCGGAGCCAGGACCAGATCAGAGGAGGAAGGAGGCCGCTCACACCAGAGGAGGAAGGAGGCCGCTCACACCAGAGCCAGGACCACATCAGAGGAGGAAGGAGGCCGCTCACACCAGAGCCAGGACCACATCAGAGGAGGAAGGAGGCCGCTCACACCGGAGCCAGGACCACATCAGAGGAGGAAGGAGGCCGCTCACACCGGAGCCAGGACCAGATCAGAGGAGGAAGGAGGCCGCTCACACCGGAGCCAGGACCAGATCAGAGGAGGAAGGAGTCCGCTCACACCAGAGCCAGGACCACATCAGAGGAGGAAGGAGGCCGCTCACACCGGAGCCAGGACCAGATCAGAGGAGGAAGGAGGCCGCTCACACCAGAGGAGGAAGGAGGCCGCTCACACCAGAGCCAGGACCACATCAGAGGAGGAAGGAGGCCGCTCACACCAGAGCCAGGACCACATCAGAGGAGGAAGGAGGCCGCTCACACCGGAGCCAGGACCACATCAGAGGAGGAAGGAGGCCGCTCACACCGGAGCCAGGACCAGATCAGAGGAGGAAGGAGGCCGCTCACACCGGAGCCAGGACCAGATCAGAGGAGGAAGGAGGCCGCTCACACCAGAGCCAGGACCACATCAGAGGAGGAAGGAGGCCGCTCACACCAGAGCCAGGACCACATCAGAGGAGGAAGGAGGCCGCTCACACCAGAGCCAGGACCAGATCAGAGGAGGAAGGAGGCCGCTCACACCGGAGCCAGGACCAGATCAGAGGAGGAAGGAGGCCACTCACACCAGAGCCAGGACCACATCAGAGGAGGAAGGAGGCCGCTCACACCGGAGCCAGGACCAGATCAGAGGAGGAGGAGGCCGCTCACACCAGAGCCAGGACCACATCAGAGGAGGAAGGAGGCTGCTCACACCAGAGCCAGGACCACATCAGAGGAGGAAGGAGGCCGCTCACACCGGAGCCAGGACCAGATCAGAGGAGGAGGAGGCCGCTCACACCGGAGCCAGGACCAGATCAGAGGAGGAGGAGGCCGCTCACACCGGAGCCAGGACCAGATCAGAGGAGGAGGAGGCCGCAGACGCAGGAGTCTGGACGCTGTCGTTGGCAGAAAACACAGTATGACAAACGTGCAAAAACACACTGTTGTAAAAAATAAAAAAAGCCGTCTTGCACAGCGTGTCCACACCGGGCAGCGCCTTTCTGAATCCTGTTCACATGATCAGGTTTAAATACATTAGATAGGTCTGCTCTGAGATGGGTATACCGTGACGTTGGTGGAGCGGCTTCGTATACATTTTTTTTGTAAGAAACGTATCAACCAAACACCCCGTTTTTGTCGTCCTCTCTTACCAGCACTTGCTGTCTACTGTTATATATTTTTTCCAGCAGAGGATTTTTGCACGTTTGTCACACTGTGTTTTCTCTGTTTGTCTTTGGGTGGTGTGAACACCGTCCGTCCCGGTCACTTCTGTGCACGGCTCGTGTGTTTTCTTGTATGGACTCGCGCTGATTTGTCCGCAGACCTCACATCCTTGGGGCTGAGGTACGGCCGGTGAGGAGCGCCGGTCCACGGCGTCACGGTTCACACCGTCTGACGAGTGATGACGGCCGGGATGGGACCCTGTCTCCTCACAGATCCGCCCACATTGCGCTTCTTCAGCAGCGTGTGAACACGGCCTGAGCCCACAGCCGTCACCGGTGCAGTAAGGTGGGGGCACAAGCCGCCCGAGACCCCGAGTAACCTCAGTCCGAGGTCACGGATAGACCGCGTCCGATCATGATCCATCGAAGCCAGGGAACGAGGCACCGTCCGTCTGCGGAGGCCGCGATGAGGCCGAACCGCAAGGTGTGGACAGAACCTCAGCGCACCCCCCTCTGTGTGTGGGAATGAGAGCGGCCTCCGGGGAGTGAGCCTGTGCGGGAGATACCATGTAGGGAATCTGGGGGGGGGGGGACAGGTGTGTGTGAGCCTGAGGTAAACGCCGGTCACGCAGTCTCCGCCGCTCGGTCCCCGCTCCCTCCCCCGGCCCTCGTCCTTCACTCACCCCGACACCAGGCGCAGACGCTCAGCAGCAGCAGAACCACAGCCGCCGGCTTCATTTCCCGCATCGTGCGGCCGAACTCCGGTGCAGCACGGCGGCTCCGCCGGAGGAAGGAGGACACCGGAAGTAGAGAAACCGAAACCGAAAGCTGCGGTGCCCCATATCGGATACAGGCTGACCTGTACTGAGGCCTGGGGTTATAGGGGGGCCGCCCCTGACCTGTACTGAGGCCTGGGGTTATAGGGGGCCGCCCCTGACCTGTACTGAGGCCTGGGGTTATAGGGGGCCGCCCCTGACCTGTACTGAGGCCTGGGGTTATAGGGGGCCGCCCCTGACCTGTACTGAGGCCTGGGGTTATAGGGGGCTGCTCCTGACCTGTGCTGAGGCCTGGGGTTATAGGGGGCTGCTCCTGACCTGTACTGAGGCCTGGGGTTATAGGGGGCCGCCCCTGACCTGTACTGAGGCCTGGGGTTATAGGGGGCCGCCCCTGACCTGTACTGAGGCCTGGGGTTATAGGGGGCCGCCCCTGACCTGTACTGAGGCCTGGGGTTATAGGGGGGCTGCCCCTGACCTGTACTGAGGCCTGGGGTTATAGGGGGCCGCCCCTGACCTGTACTGAGGCCTGGGGTTATAGGGGGCCGCCCCTGACCTGTACTGAGGCCTGGGGTTATAGGGGGCCGCCCCTGACCTGTACTGAGGCCTGGGGTTATAGGGGGCTGCTCCTGACCTGTGCTGAGGCCTGGGGTTATAGGGGGCTGCTCCTGACCTGTACTGAGGCCTGGGGTTATAGGGGGCCGCCCCTGACCTGTACTGAGGCCTGGGGTTATAGGGGGCCGCCCCTGACCTGTACTGAGGCCTGGGGTTATAGGGGGCCGCCCCTGACCTGTACTGAGGCCTGGGGTTATAGGGGGGCTGCCCCTGACCTGTACTGAGGCCTGGGGTTATAGGGGGGCCGCCCCTGACCTGTACTGAGGCCTGGGGTTATAGGGGGCTGCCCCTGACCTGTACTGAGGCCTGTGGTTATAGGGGGCTGCCCCTGACCTGTACTGAGGCCTGGGGTTATAGGGGGGCCGCCCCTGAACTGTACTGAGGCCTGGGGTTATAGGGGGCTGCCCCTGACCTGTACTGAGGCCTGGGGTTATAGGGGGCTGCCCCTGACCTGTACTGAGGCCTGGGGTTATAGGGGGCTGCTCCTGACCTGTACTGAGGCCTGGGGTTATAGGGGGCTGCCCCTGACCTGTACTGAGGCCTGGGGTTATAGGGGGCCGCCCCTGACCTGTACTGAGGCCTGGGGTTATAGGGGGCTGCCCCTGACCTGTACTGAGGCCTGGGGTTATAGGGGGCTGCCCCTGACCTGTACTGAGGCCTGGGGTTATAGGGGGCTGCCCCTGACCTGTACTGAGGCCTGGGGTTATAGGGGGGCTGCCCCTGACCTGTACTGAGGCCTGGGGTTATAGGGGGCTGCTCCTGACCTGTACTGAGGCCTGGGGTTATAGGGGGCTGCCCCTGACCTGTACTGAGGCCTGGGGTTATAGGGGGCTGCCCCTGACCTGTACTGAGGCCTGGGGTTATAGGGGGCTGCCCCTGACCTGTACTGAGGCCTGGGGTTATAGGGGGCTGCCCCTGACCTGTACTGAGGCCTGGGGTTATAGGGGGCCGCCCCTGACCTGTACTGAGGCCTGGGGTTATAGGGGGCTGCTCCTGACCTGTACTGAGGCCTGGGGTTATAAGGGGGCCGCCCCTGACCTGTAGTGAGGCCTGGGGTTATAAGGGGGCTTTCCCTGACCTGTACTGAGGCCTGGGGTTATAAGGGGGCTTTCCCTGACCTGTACTGAGGCCTGGGGTTATAGGGGGCTGCCCCTGACCTGTACTGAGGCCTGGGGTTATAGGGGGCTGCCCCTGACCTGTACTGAGGCCTGGGGTTATAGGGGGCCGCCCCTGACCTGTACTGAGGCCTGGGGTTATAGGGGGCCGCCCCTGACCTGTACTGAGGCCTGGGGTTATAGGGGGCTGCCCCTGACCTGTACTGAGGCCTGGGGTTATAGGGGGCTGCCCCTGACCTGTACTGAGGCCTGGGGTTATAGGGGGCTGCCCCTGACCTGTACTGAGGCCTGGGGTTATAGGGGGCTGCCCCTGACCTGTACTGAGGCCTGGGGTTATAGGGGGGCCGCCCCTGACCTGTACTGAGGCCTGGGGTTATAGGGGGCTGCCCCTGACCTGTACTGAGGCCTGTGGTTATAGGGGGCTGCCCCTGACCTGTACTGAGGCCTGTGGTTATAGGGGGCTGCCCCTGACCTGTACTGAGGCCTGTGGTTATAGGGGGCTGCCCCTGACCTGTACTGAGGCCTGTGGTTATAGGGGGCTGCCCCTGACCTGTACTGAGGCCTGGGGTTATAGGGGGCTGCCCCTGACCTGTACTGAGGCCTGGGGTTATAGGGGGCTGCCCCTGACCTGTACTGAGGCCTGGGGTTATAGGGGGCTGCCCCTGACCTGTACTGAGGCCTGGGGTTATAGGGGGCTGCCCCTGACCTGTACTGAGGCCTGGGGTTATAGGGGGCTGCCCCTGACCTGTACTGAGGCCTGGGGTTATAGGGGGCTGCTCCTGACCTGTACTGAGGCCTGGGGTTATAGGGGGCTGCTCCTGACCTGTACTGAGGCCTGTGGTTATAGGGGGCTGCCCCTGACCTGTACTGAGGCCTGTGGTTATAGGGGGCTGCCCCTGACCTGTACTGAGGCCTGGGGTTATAGGGGGCTGCCCCTGACCTGTACTGAGGCCTGGGGTTATAGGGGGCTGCCCCTGACCTGTACTGAGGCCTGGGGTTATAGGGGGCTGCTCCTGACCTGTACTGAGGCCTGGGGTTATAGGGGGCTGCCCCTGACCTGTACTGAGGCCTGGGGTTATAGGGGGCCGCCCCTGACCTGTACTGAGGCCTGGGGTTATAGGGGGCTGCCCCTGACCTGTACTGAGGCCTGGGGTTATAGGGGGCTGCCCCTGACCTGTACTGAGGCCTGGGGTTATAGGGGGCTGCCCCTGACCTGTACTGAGGCCTGGGGTTATAGGGGGGCTGCCCCTGACCTGTACTGAGGCCTGGGGTTATAGGGGGCTGCTCCTGACCTGTACTGAGGCCTGGGGTTATAGGGGGCTGCCCCTGACCTGTACTGAGGCCTGGGGTTATAGGGGGCTGCCCCTGACCTGTACTGAGGCCTGGGGTTATAGGGGGCTGCCCCTGACCTGTACTGAGGCCTGGGGTTATAGGGGGCTGCCCCTGACCTGTACTGAGGCCTGGGGTTATAGGGGGCCGCCCCTGACCTGTACTGAGGCCTGGGGTTATAGGGGGCTGCTCCTGACCTGTACTGAGGCCTGGGGTTATAAGGGGGCCGCCCCTGACCTGTAGTGAGGCCTGGGGTTATAAGGGGGCTTTCCCTGACCTGTACTGAGGCCTGGGGTTATAAGGGGGCTTTCCCTGACCTGTACTGAGGCCTGGGGTTATAGGGGGCTGCCCCTGACCTGTACTGAGGCCTGGGGTTATAGGGGGCTGCCCCTGACCTGTACTGAGGCCTGGGGTTATAGGGGGCCGCCCCTGACCTGTACTGAGGCCTGGGGTTATAGGGGGCCGCCCCTGACCTGTACTGAGGCCTGGGGTTATAGGGGGCTGCCCCTGACCTGTACTGAGGCCTGGGGTTATAGGGGGCTGCCCCTGACCTGTACTGAGGCCTGGGGTTATAGGGGGCTGCCCCTGACCTGTACTGAGGCCTGGGGTTATAGGGGGCTGCCCCTGACCTGTACTGAGGCCTGGGGTTATAGGGGGGCCGCCCCTGACCTGTACTGAGGCCTGGGGTTATAGGGGGCTGCCCCTGACCTGTACTGAGGCCTGTGGTTATAGGGGGCTGCCCCTGACCTGTACTGAGGCCTGTGGTTATAGGGGGCTGCCCCTGACCTGTACTGAGGCCTGTGGTTATAGGGGGCTGCCCCTGACCTGTACTGAGGCCTGTGGTTATAGGGGGCTGCCCCTGACCTGTACTGAGGCCTGGGGTTATAGGGGGCTGCCCCTGACCTGTACTGAGGCCTGGGGTTATAGGGGGCTGCCCCTGACCTGTACTGAGGCCTGGGGTTATAGGGGGCTGCCCCTGACCTGTACTGAGGCCTGGGGTTATAGGGGGGCCGCCCCTGACCTGTACTGAGGCCTGGGGTTATAGGGGGGCCGCCCCTGACCTGTACTGAGACCTGGGGTTATAGGGGGCTGCCCCTGACCTGTACTGAGGCCTGGGGTTATAGGGGGCTGCCCCTGACCTGTACTGAGGCCTGGGGTTATAGGGGGCTGCCCCTGACCTGTACTGAGGCCTGGGGTTATAGGGGGCTGCCCCTGACCTGTACTGAGGCCTGGGGTTATAGGGGGGCCGCCCCTGACCTGTACTGAGGCCTGGGGTTATAGGGGGGCCGCCCCTGACCTGTACTGAGGCCTGGGGTTATAGGGGGGCTTTCCCTGACCTGTACTGAGGCCTGGGGTTATAGGGGGGCCGCCCCTGACCTGTACTGAGGCCTGGGGTTATAGGGGGGCTTTCCCTGACCTGTACTGAGGCCTGGGGTTATAGGGGGCTGCCCCTGACCTGTACTGAGGCCTGGGGTTATAGGGGGGCTTTCCCTGACCTGTACTGAGGCCTGGGGTTATAGGGGGGCCGCCCCTGACCTGTACTGAGGCCTGGGGTTATAGGGGGGCTTTCCATGACCTGTACTGAGGCCTGGGGTTATAGGGGGCTGCCCCTGACCTGTACTGAGGCCTGGGGTTATAGGGGGCCGCCCCTGACCTGTACTGAGGCCTGGGGTTATAAGGGGGCTGCCCCTGACCTGTACTGAGGCCTGGGGTTATAGGGGGGCCGCCCCTGACCTGTAGTGAGGCCTGGGGTTATAAGGGGGCTGCTCCTGACCTGTAGTGAGGCCTGGGGTTATAGGGGGCTGCCCCTGACCTGTACTGAGGCCTGGGGTTATAGGGGGCCGCCCCTGACCTGTACTGAGGCCTGGGGTTATAGGGGGGCCGCCCCTGACCTGTAGTGAGGCCTGGGGTTATAAGGGGGCCGCTCCTGACCTGTAGTGAGGCCTGGGGTTATAGGGGGCTGCCCCTGACCTGTACTGAGGCCTGGGGTTATAGGGGGCCGCCCCTGACCTGTACTGAGGCCTGGGGTTATAGGGGGGCCGCCCCTGACCTGTACTGAGGCCTGGGGTTATAGGGGGGCCGCCCCTGACCTGTAGTGAGGCCTGGGGTTATAAGGGGGCTGCTCCTGACCTGTAGTGAGGCCTGGGGATATAGGGGGGCTGCTCCTGACCTGTACTGAGACCTGGGGTTTTAGGGGGGCTGCTCCTGACCTGTGCTGAGGCCTGGGGTTATAGGGGGGCTGCTCCTGACCTGTGCTGAGGCCTGGGGTTATAGGGGGCTGCCCCTGACCTGTACTGAGGCCTAGGGTTATAGGGGGGCTGCTCCTGACCTGTGCTGAGGCCTGGGGTTATAGGGGGCCGCCCCTGACCTGTACTGAGGCCTAGGGTTATAGGGGGGCTTTCCCTGACCTGTACTGAGGCCTGGGGTTATAGGGGGGCTACCCCTGACCTGTACCGAGGCCTGGGGTTATAGGGGGGCTGCCCCTGACCTGTACTGAGGCCTGGGGTTATAGGGGGGCTGCCCCTGACCTGTGCTGAGGCCTGGGGTTATAGGGGGCTGCTCCTGACCTGTGCTGAGGCCTGGGGTTATATGGGGGTGCCCCTGACCTGTACTGAGGCCTGGGGTTATAGGGGGGCTACCCCTGACCTGTACTGAGGCCTGGGGTTATAGTGGGGCCGCCCCTGACCTTTACTGAGGCCTTGGGTTATAGGGGGCTGCCCCTGACCTGTACTGAGGCCTGGGGTTATAGGGGGGCCGCCCCTGACCTGTACTGAGGCCTTGGGTTATAGGGGGCTGCTCCTGACCTGTGCTGAGGCCTGGGGTTATAGGGGGCTGCTCCTGACCTGTACTGAGGCCTGGGGTTATAGGGGGGCCACCCCTGACCTGTACTGAGGCCAGAGGTTATTGGGGTCTTCCTACAGACTGATATTCTGTGTTGAGGCTCCCCCCTGTGTTATTGTTATAAATTTAACCCCTTAACGACTGCTGATACACCTTTTCATGGTGGAAGTTAAGTGGCCTTTTTCCTCAGCGCTGCTTTTGAAGGGTGGTGTGAAATGAGCGTTAGATAATCTCCAGGGTTTCATCTACTGGGGGTTGCGGAGTCCCTGGAGACGATTATCAGGGTCGGTTTTTCCAGTTTCCTGTCACTTGAGATCACAGTTCACTGAATAAGGGCGATCACATAAAAAAAAGTAAAGTCCGATTTAAAAATTAGTTTCTGATGCCGCTATAGTGGTAATTCCAAAGCCAGATCGACCTGCTGAGGAGTGCGGCTCCTACCGCCCCATATCCCTGCTTAATACAGACTATAAAATGCTCACTAAACTTATAGCTAATAAACTGAAAGCAGTAATATTGGGCATTGTACAGGAAGACGAATCCGGCTTTGTGCCAGGAAGATTCACCTCCTGTAATATCAGAAGGGTGCAGGTTCTAACGCAGATAGGCCACAAATATAGGAAACCTTGGCCGATAGCCTCTCTAGACACTGCAAAGGCTTTTGATTAATTGGAGTGGGAGTTTTTGCAACGTGTGCTTCTGAAATTTGTTTTTTTTCTGACAAATTTTGCAAGTGGGTTGAACTACTTTATTACGTGCTGAGAGCTAAGATACTTGTTGATGACTTGCTATCTGGGTAGAGGAACTAGACAGGGTTGCCCACTCTCCCCAATGTTCTTTGCCCTCGCGATTGAACCATTTGTACTTAGGATTAGACAAGATCTTTTGGTGGAGGGAATTAATATAAATTCTAGGGTGGATAAGGTGGGATTATATGCTGATGGTCTGGTACTCTTTCTGGATAAAATAGAGCAATCTCTTCCAAGAGCAATTGACCTTATCAATTGTTTTGGAGAATTGTCAGGTCCCTTAAAATTAATTGGAGTAAGGGTACCGTTACACCTAGCGATGCACCAGCGATCCCGACCAGCGATATGACGCGTTCAGGATCGCTGGTGCATCGCTAGGTGGTCGCTAGTGAGCTGCCACACAGGCAGATCTCACCAGCGACATAGCGGTGGTCGGGGATCGCTACTTACCTGTCGGACGCGGCGATCCTGCGTCCTCCCGCCCGGCTCCACGCGTCGCTCGTCGGCGCCACAGGAAGCCCAGCAGGAAGTGGCCGACGAGGAATGGTCCAGGAGCTTCTCGCGCGATCAGCGATAACCAGCGGGGGAGCCGGTCGGAGGTAAGTATCAGACATAGCGATATCGCAGTGTGTAACGGGGGCTTAACTCTGTGGTCATGCCACTAGCAGATAACATAACCGTACCTGTGCTATTTGGTTTACAAGTAGTACACAAAATTAAGTATTTAGGCATCATAATCAAAATCCAATTGCAGACCTTAAAGATAATTGTAATGAATGGAAGCGGAGGCACAGGTGATGAAGTTCACATTCGGTTTTTATTTTTTTTGAGTGGGACCTCGGTCCGGGGGGGGGGGTGAGTGGTGAGCCCCAGGTGTCCGTAGTAGGATCCCTCGAACAGGACCAGATGTAATAATTATAGGGGATAACGCAGGAGTCTCTGTGCATGGAACAAGATGACTACAGCACACAGCTTTATAAGTGATAAAGTCTATATTAACATACGGTGATACAACAGATGCAGAAAGAAACTCAAGTCCATAACACTTGGAGAAAATATAAGAAGCAGCTTAGCAGTCTATAGGAACTTTAGAGGAAGATGCAATCAAGCAAAAAGTCTATGAAGCACAGTTATTTCTTGAGGATACTTGGCATGAATAAATCCTTGTCTTAGTCCAGACACAGTTAGGTAAGCTTAAAAGGCAGTTCAAATCTTATCTTAGCTTGACCAGGAAAATAGTCTCAGGCTCTTGCAGAGCAGGAACAGCTTACATGTCCAGCAAATGCAGATGGAAGTGAAACACGAGCAGCAGAGGAAGAAGAGTTCTGGAAACTGGAGTATGCAGCAGGAACTCAGAGCAGAGCAGCAGGATCACCACACAGGTTCACAGGAGCCGGTATATAGCCAGGGAGCAATCAGCGGTCAGGAGCTGGATGCAAGGCAGAATACTCAAGCACAGACTGAAGGCTGGGGTGGAGTTTTATAGCAGGAGGACACAATGCACATGAGACCAAGGACACCATCTTGGAAAAGGGCAGTAATGCAAAAAGGTAAAAATGTTCAGAGTCCTGACATTACTCCCTCCTTAGAAGCGGCCTCAGGACGATCCTGGACCTGGTTTCTCAGGGAATCTCCGATGAAAACGAGAAATCTTCTGTTGGGCATTGATGTTTTCCACAGGTTCCCAAGAGTCTTCCTCAGGGGAATATCCCTGCCATCTTATCAGATATTGGAGCCGATTCCTGCGAATCCTGGAATCAATAATTTCCTCCACCACAAATTGTTCTTGGTCATCAATCACCACAGGCTGCGGAGGTGGCACAACACGTCCCTGGAAGGTATTAGGAGATACAGGCTTTAGTAAAGATACATGAAAAACTGGGTGTACCTTCATAGTCCTAGGCAGCTTCAGCCGGCAGGCCACAGAGCTCACAATACCGTTGATCTTGAAAGGGCCAATGAATTTCTGTCCAAGTTTCTGTGAAGGAACATTTAACTTCAGATTCTTAGTTGCTAACCACACGGAATCTCCTACCTTGAACATGGGTGCAGGTTTACGGAATCTATCAGCCGATTTCTTATAACGTTCTTGAGCTGTGGTCAGGGATTCCTTCAGAACTTCCAGATTTTGCCTCAACGCAGTCAGTCTTTCCTCCACTGCCGGAACCGGAGAATTAATTGGCGACCTAGGTAAGATACACGGATGATAACCCAGATTGGCAAAGAAAGGTGTAAATTTAGTGGAGGTGCTCTGAGAATTGTTATATGAAAATTCGGTTAATGGCAGCAACTCCAACCAGTCATCCTGGAGATAGCTGACATAGCATCTTAGATATTGTTCCAGCGTCTGGTTGGTCCGTTCAGTCTGACCATTAGTCTGGGGATGGTAAGCGGAAGAGAGACAGACCTTAATATTGAGTGCAGAGCAAAACCCCTTCCAGAATCTTGAAGTGAACTGTACTCCCCGGTCAGAGATGATCTCATCCGGGACCCCATGTAACCGAAAGACATTCTGTATAACCAAGTTCACTGTATCTTTAGCTGAGGGTAGGCCGGTGCACGGAACAAAATGGGCAGCTTTGGTCAGGCGATCAACTACCACCATGATTGTATTCATGCCCCCCGATGTGGGCAGCTCCACGATAAAGTCCATTGATATAGACCCCCAAGGGCGAGATGGAACAGGTAATGGTTGTAGAAGACCCGTAGGTGCCACATGAGGAGTCTTGTAACGAGCACATACCTCGCAAGAGAGCACATAGTCCTTGGTATCCTTCAGGCACGTTGGCCACCAGAAGAATCGGCTCAGGAACTCTTGTGTCTTCTGTACCCCCCTGTGACCAGCCAACTTGGAGTCGTACCAACTTGAGGATCTGCAGACGGACGACCTCAGGGACGTAGATACGTCGATCTCTGAACCACATGCCACCCTTAAAGACAAGATTAATATCCACTGGTGGGTTGGCCAGAAATACATCACCGTCATAAGCCTCCCTGCACTCCTTCCACAAGTCCTGGTCGTGGATAACTCCGATGAAATTGGCATCCGATAGAATGGTCTTGGGCGGGGCTCCAGGTACGGAATCCGCAGCATGGATTCGGGATAAAGCAGCAGCCTTCCCATTACGAGAACCTGGACGGTACGAGATAACAAAGTTAAATTGGTTTAAAAATAAGTTCCAACGAGCCTGACGAGGAACTCTAAATTGCGATGGTCAGTTAGCACTATGATCTGTTGTGCAGCTCCTTGCAGATGATGTCTCCATTCTTTGAAAGCCGCAATAATGGCCAGCAATTCCTTGTCTCCCACGTCGTAATTCTTCTCTGCTGAGGTTAGTCTACGGGAAAAGAAAGCACAAGGATGTAGCAGACCCTTCTCTCCAGTCCTTTGGGAGAGAATCGCCCCCAAAGCATTATCGGAAGCGTCCACCTCCACAATGAAAGAAAGTGTTGGATCTGGGTGTATCAACAGTGGTGCTGAGGTGAAACAGATCTTAAGCCGATCGAAAGCTTCTTGAGCCTGTGATGACCACTTAAAGGGCTTTTCCTTCTTTGTCAAGGAAGTAATGGGACGGACAATATCAGAAAAATTTCGAATAAAGCGTCTGTAGAAATTTGCAAAACCAATAAAACGTTGGACCTCCTTAACGTTCTTGGGTACCGGCTAGTCAAGGATAGCCTGAATCTTACCGGATTCCATGTTCAGCCCCAGGGGAGAGATGATATACCCTAAGAACTGTATCTCAGAACGATGGAACTCGCATTTCTCTGGCTTAATATACAGGTGGTTCTCTTTCAGACGTCTTAAAACAGTCTTGACATGTATTTCATGTTCCTGTAGAGAGTCAGAAAAGATTAGTATATCGTCCAAATAGATCACCACAAACT
Source organism: Dendrobates tinctorius (assembly GCF_039654945.1). Classification (NCBI taxonomy): domain Eukaryota; kingdom Metazoa; phylum Chordata; class Amphibia; order Anura; family Dendrobatidae; genus Dendrobates; species Dendrobates tinctorius. The sequence goes on from NW_027361839.1 coordinate 1,884,727, forward strand.
GGTCCAACAAATCTCTGAAAATGTCGTTAGCAAGGTGTTGAAACGTTGCAGGGGCGTTACAAAGGCCGAAGGGCATCACAAGATATTCAAAGTGTCCATACCGGCATCTGAATGCTGTCTTCCACTCATCCCCTGGACGAATACGCACCAAATTATAAGCCCCACGAAGATCTAGTTTAGAGAACACTTTAGCATGGCGGACTCTTTCCAGTAATTCGGGAATCAGAGGCAAAGGGTAACGATTTCGTATGGTTACCTTATTAAGTTCCCGATAGTCAACACAGGGTCTCAGGGTCCCATCCTTCTTCTTTACAAAAAATATAGGTGCTCCTGCTGGTGAGGAAGAAGGACGTATGAAGCCTTTGGCCAGATTTTCATCAATATACTCCTTTAAGGCTTGAAGCTCAGGTGCCGCCAAAGGGTATACGTTACCAAAAGGAATAGCTGCCCCAGGAAGCAGCTCAATGGGACAGTCATAATGCCTGTGTGGAGGAAGCTGATCTGCATTCTTCTTGTCACAGATGTCAGAGAACTCTTTATATGCTGAAGGTAAAGTAAATACCTGTACATGTGGTTCTATGGCTATGGACTCAGGGACAGCTTCTGTTAATGCTGCGTTGCTCCTTGTTGGAAAGATGATCTCCTTGGTTTCCCAGTTGATACTTGGGTTCTGAGAACGCAACCAAGGAATGCCTAAAATCACAGGAAAATGAGGAGAAGAAATTAGCAAGAAAGAAAGTTGCTCCTGATGACTAGGCTCCAACAAAATTTCAAGGGGTACGGTCTCCTGATCCACAGGCCCAGAGATTAAAGGTGACCCATCCACTGTTTCCATGGTAAGTGGAGAGGCTCTTTGCTGAATTTTAATACCATGTTCCTTGGCAAATGCGATATCCATGAAATTGCCACCTGCACCAGAGTCAATCATAGCTGCACTGGAAATCCACTCTCCTGAACACAGGATCTTAATAGGGAGAGAACAGTGAGAGTTCTGCTCCTTGGGGGGTGAAGTCATAGAAAGTGAATGAAATACAGCGTTTAGAGGCAGGCTACATTCAGAGATGTCAGATTCATCATCACAGTTGTCATATTCTCCTACTGCTGCTAGCACCTTATTAGGCCGCTTGGGACAGTTGATTAAAAAGTGGTCAGACTGACCGCAGTAGAAACATAGACTCTCACGAAGGCGATGCTCCCGGCGCTCATTACTCTCGCGCCTCTGAACGGAATCAATTTGCATGGGCACCTCCTCCCCCTCCCGAGAGGTTTTACCTGCAGGCTCTTTGGAAGGAAGGGAAAAGTTAGAAATACGGTTATATGCCGCAAATTTCTCCTGCCTACGCTCAGTAAGGCGAATGTCTATGTGCACACAATGCTGTATAAATGTCTCTAGCTCTTGTGGTGACTCAGAGCGAGCTAGTTCATCCTTTACAACACTAGACAGACCCCTCTTAAAAATAGGCAATTGTGCATAACTGTCCCAATTGGTATCTACCGCTAATCTCCTGAATTCAGTGGCATACTCAATAACAGAGCGTTTAGCCTGGCGTAAAGACAACAAAGCAGATTCGGCGGTTGCACGGCGATTAGGGTCATCAAACATTATTGCCATAGCGGCCGAGAAATCATCCAAGTTATTTAACCGTGGGTCACGAGACTCAATCATTGGATTCGCCCAGGCGAGCGCTCGTGAGGTCAGTAGCATTATTACACACAATACCTTGGATCGATCAGTAGGAAAACGGTCGGCATGCACATCAAAATATAGCATACATTGATTCACAAAGCCACGAAATTTGTCGCGATCACCATTAAATCTGAATGGGGGCAACTTGGGTGGGCTAGCTGGTGGCGGTTGCCCAGCGGGTAAAGTTACTTGTGCAGCTATTTGCGTGCTTATGTCCTGAAAAGCCCGTCCATACTGGGACTCTATGCCAGCAAGTTTGTTTTCCTGGGCTGCCATGCGGTTGCTTAAGTCCTGCAAAGTCTGTCCAAACACTTGTTGTTCAAAGCTTCCACATCTTTCTGCAGTGATCTAATTATGGAAAACACCTGCTCTAGTCTGCTTTCTGCAGTCATTGTTCCAGCAGTCTCCTTTTTATATGGCTTGAGTATCCTGTAATAATTATAGGGGATAACTCAGGAGTCTCTGTGCATGGAACAAGATGACTACAGCACACAGCTTTATAAGTGATAAAGTCTATATTAACATACGGTGATACAACAGATGCAGAAAGAAACTCAAGTCCATAACACTTGGAGAAAATATAAGAAGCAGCTTAGCAGTCTATAGGAACTTTAGAGGAAGATGCAATCAAGCAAAAAGTCTATGAAGCACAGTTATTTCTTGAGGATACTTGGCATGAATAAATCCTTGTCTTAGTCCAGACACAGATAGGTAAGCTTAAAAGGCAGTTCAAATCTTATCTTAGCTTGACCAGGAAAATAGTCTCAGGCTCTTGCAGAGCAGGAACAGCTTACATGTCCAGCAAATGCAGATGGAAGTGAAACACGAGCAGCAGAGGAAGAAGAGTTCTGGAAACTGGAGTATGCAGCAGGAACTCAGAGCAGAGCAGCAGGATCACCACACAGGTTCACAGGAGCCGGTATATAGCCAGGGAGCAATCAGCGGTCAGGAGCTGGATGCAAGGCAGAATACTCAAGCACAGACTGAAGGCTGGGGTGGAGTTTTATAGCAGGAGGACACAATGCACATGAGACCAAGGACACCATCTTGGAAAAGGGCAGTAATGCAAAAAGGTAAAAATGTTCAGAGTCCTGACACCAGAGTGGAATACATGGGGGACACAGGTGCTACCTCCAGTTAGACCCCGGACCCATAGCAGCTGTCCCAGCGGGACAAATGGGTAAGCAGATACTATAGATATGGTGGAACTGATCGGCGGACACCGGGTATATGAGATGAAGCTGGCTCTGGCGAGGGTAGTCAGGTTCCGGGTAGATGGAAGGAAGCTGGCTCCAGCAACTTTAGCGTTATCCAGGGGTTCGGATGGCGAGTGGCTGAACGTTATGGCACCTGAGTGCATAGGTACAGATGTCGTCTAGGATAGCCGAACAACAGGTCACTGATAGTCTGCGGAAACAAACAGTATAAGCAGAGTGCCAAACGGAATGCTATAACAGCGCAGACAGAACTGGGTTTAGCAACAGTAGATACACGTTGCTCTGGCACCCTCCCTATGGCGGAGAGGCCAGAAATAGTAATCAGTGCACTACCATTGGTTAATTGACATTTTCAAAAAAATGCGCGCCGTCTCTTTAAGAGACTGGAGGTAAGCGCGCCTCCTAAGCATTCTTGGAGGCCTGCTGGCAGCATGCCAGGAAGCAGAGGAGAGAGAAGTAGCAGCAGGACACAGAGGGACAGAGAGGAAGGATCCTGACAGGGACCTCGCAGAGGTACAGGAGCAGGTGAGGGACCAGAACTGGGGGCAGCGCCAGAATTGGATGTAACTATAGTATATACCCCTTAGGAGGTATGATGGAGAAAAAGTTTGAGATATGGTCCCGACTTCCCTTGTCTGTGGTGGGCAGAATTGGATTAATTAAAATTATTATTCTTCCCAAGTGCTTATACAGTGGCATGCAAAAGTTTAGGCACCCCTGGTCAAAATTACTGTTATTGTGAACAGTTAAGCAAGGTGAAGATAAAATGATCTCTAAAAGGCCTAAAGTTAAAGATGACACATTTGTTTTGTATTTTAGGCTAAAAAGTAATACACATTGTCATTTTTTCACATTTTAAAAATTACAAAAAGAAAAATGGTCCGATGCTAAAGTTTGGGTACCTTTGGAGATTTGTGTGCTCAGATAACTTTGCCCAAGGTTTCAGACCTTACTTAGCCTGTAAGGGATATGGCTTGTTCACCCTCAATGTTAGGAAAGGCCAGCTGATGCAGATTCCACAGGTTTAGAAACACATAGCCTCCTCTAACCTTGTGCGAAAAAACAGCCACCATGGGTTCTTTTAACCAGCTGCCTAGCACTCTGAAAATGAAAATGGTGGAGGCCCACAAAGCAGCAGGAGAAGACTATAAGAAGATAGCAAAGCGTTTTCAAGATGTCCTTTCCTCAGTTCAATATGTAATTCAGAAATAGCAGTTTACAGGAACAGTGGAGGTCAAGATAAGGTCTGGAAGGCCAAGCAAAATTTCAGAGAGAGCTGCTTGTAGGATTGCTCGAAAGGCATATCAGAACCCCCACTTGACTGCAAAAGACCTTCAGAAAGATTTAGCAGATTTTGGAGTTGTGGTAATTGTTCTACTGTTCAGAGACACCTTATCAAATATGGCCTTCATGGAAGAGTCATCAGAAGAAAACCTCTCCTGCACCCTCACCATAAAATTTAGCATCAGACGTATGCAAAATAACATCTAAACAAGCCCAATGCATTTTAGAAACAAGTCCTGTGAATCGTTGAAGTTAAAATAAAACTCTTTGGTCGCAATGATCAAAGGTATGTGCAGAGAAAAAATTGCATAGAATTTCAGGAAAAGAACATCTCTCCAACCATTAAGCATGGGGATGGATCAATCATGCTTTGGAGTTGTGTTGCAGACAATGGCACAGGGAACATTTCACAGGTAGAGGGAAGAATGGAGTCAATGAAATTTCAACAAATTCTTGATGCAAACATAACACCATGTGAAAAAAGCTGAATTTGAAAACAGGATGGCTTCTACAAATGGATAATGATCACACACATCAAAATCCACAATAGACTACCTCAAAAGGCGATAGCTAGAGGTTTTTCAATGGTCCTCACAGTCCCCCGATTCGATCATCATTGAAAATCTGTGGCTAGTCCTCAAAATAGCAGTGCATGCAAGACGACCCAGGAATCTCACAGAAATGGAAGAATTTTCCAAGGAAGAATGGATGAAAATCCATCAAACAAGAATTGAAAGACTCTTGGCTGGCTACTAAAAGCGTTTACAAGCTGTGATATTTATAAAAGGGAGTGCTACTAGGTACTAACTATGCAGGGTGCCCAAACTTTTGCATTGGCCTATTTTCCTTATTGTAATTTTTAAAATGTAAAAAATGACAATATATTTTTTTTTGGCCTAAAATACAGAGAAAATGTGTCACCTATAACTTTAGCCCTTTTAGAGATCATTCCATCTTCAACTTGCTTAACTGGTCACAATAACAGTAATTTTGACCAGGGGTGACCAAACTTTTAAATGCCACTGTATATGCTGGAACATACATGAATTAGGGTCCCTAAGGGTTTCTTCAGGAAAATGCATGGCATGATGGCAGCGTTTATATGGGGCTCATCAAGACCTAAATTAAGTATTGGATCCCTGCAGAGACCCAAAAACCAGGGCGAATACGCGGTGCCCAACTTATTTTTGTAATCTCTAGCTGGTCAACTACGTTACATAAAACATTGGTTAATTCCGGATGGACTCAATAATGCAGAGGCTCATCTCATGAACGTTTTGGGTGGACATACACCGTGGGCAATACTGGAGGGTTCATACAGACCACCCCGGGGTTTGTTATTTGCGCATAGCTTAGCGATACAGGTTTGGCGAGAAAGTAAGCGTATTATGAAGTTCACTGATCAAGTTGGGGAAACTCAGATATGGGATAACCCCGAGTTCCCGCAACTTCAAAATTTATAAGACCCAAGGTTCTGGAAACTAAATAATCAGAGTTTCAAAAATGAAACTCCATTATCATTCAAGCAAATTCATGTAAGGTTCGGAATTCCCCATAGGGAATTTTATAGATATCTGCAACTGAGACATGCCATAATGTACCAGTTCCCATTTCCTAGAATGAGAATATCTAGATACACACTGATAGGAGTATTATCAACTCCAGGACCCACAGGGGTGATATCCTCCCTTTATACCTTTTTGTTAAACTCTAAAATTGCATCCACTCAGCTCTCTGTAGAAAGTAAATGACGGCACTTAATCCCCTCTGTCGCTGATGGTCAGTGGAATGACGCCCTAGAGGCACATACGATGGAATGACGCCCTAGAGGCACATACGATGGAATGACGCCCTAGAGGCACATACGATGGAATGACGCCCTAGAGGCACATACGATGGAATGACGCCGTAGAGGCACATATGATGGAATGACGCCCTAGAGGCACATACGATGGAATGACGCCGTAGAGGCACATACGATGGAATGACGCCGTAGAGGCACATACGATGGAATGACGCCCTAGAGGCACATACGATGGAATGACGCCCTAGAGGCACATACGATGGAATGACGCCCTAGAGGCACATACGATGGAATGACGCCCTAGAGGCACATACGATGGAATGACGCCCTAGAGGCACATACGATGGAATGACGCCCTAGAGGCACATACGATGGAATGACGCCTTAGAGGCACATACGATGGGAATGACGCCCTAGAGGCACATACGATGGAATGACGCCCTAGAGGCACATACGATGGAATGACGCCCTAGAGGCACATACGATGGGCATGACGCCCTAGAGGCACATACGATGGAATGACGCCCTAGAGGCACATACGATGGAATGACGCCCTAGAGGCACATACGATGGAATGACGCCCTAGAGGCACATACGATGGAATGACGCCTTAGAGGCACATACGATGGGAATGACGCCCTAGAGGCACATACGATGGAATGACGCCCTAGAGGCACATACGATGGAATGACGCCCTAGAGGCACATACGATGGGCATGACGCCCTAGAGGCACATACGATGGTCATGACGCCCTAGAGGCACATACGATGGAATGACGCCCTAGAGGCACATACGATGGAATGACGCCCTAGAGGCACATACGATGGTGTAGCTGCAGATAACAAGCTAATCCAATTGTATATTCTTCACCAGTCCTATCTGACCCCCGCTGAATGTCATAGGTGTGGGGAATCGGGAGCGGATTTCTGGCACCTTATTTGGAACTGTAGAATTATCCTAAGATATTGGACTAAGGCTGGTTTCACATTTGCGTTTTTTTTCGCGGTAATTTAGCGCTAAATAGCGCATGCATTTTTTTTTCCTATACTTTGCATGGGATGCGCTTATGTGCGCATACACATGCGTTTGTACGCGTTTTACCGCGCATGCGTTTTTTTGCGGTATGCGCTCGGGCGCACAAAATGCAACTTGTTGCATTTTTTGTGCGTCCGATTTGCCTCAAAAAAACGCATGCGCGCGCAATGCGTTTTTTTACAGCAAGACACCCATTATAAGTCTATGGTGAGCATATGTGCGCATTGGCATGCTTATGTATGCGTTTTTTTGCACATGCGTTTTTTTTTTTTACCATTAGTTTAGACAATGGAATTTAGGGGTTTGGGTAAAGTTAGGGTTAGTTAAGGGGGTTTAGGGTTAGGGTCAGGGTTAGGGTTAAGTATGGTTTGGTTAAGGGTTAGGGTCAGGGTTAGGGTCAGGGTTAGGGTCAAGTATGGTTTGGTTAAGGGTCAGGGTTAGGGTTAAGGTTAAGTATGGTTTGGTTAAGGGTTAGGGTCAGGGTTAGGGTTAAGTATGGTTTGGTTAAGGGTTAGGGTCAGGGTCAGGGATAGGGTTAAGTATGGTTTGGTTAAGGGTTAGGTTCAGGGTTAGGGTCAGGGTTAGGGTTAAGTATGGTTTGGTTAAGGGTCAGGGTTAGGGTCAGGGTTAGGGTTAAGTATGGTTTGGTTAAGGGTTAGGTTCAGGGTCAGGGTTAGGGTTAAGTATGGTTTGGTTAAGGGTTAGGGTCAGGGTTAGGGTTAAGTATGGTTTGGTTAGGGTCAGGGTTAGGGTTAAGTATGGTTTGGTTAAGGGTTAGGGTCAGGGTTAGGGTCAGGGTTAGGGTTAAGTATGGTTTGGTTAAGGGTCAGGGTTAGGGTTAAGTATGGTTTGGTTAAGGGTTAGGGTCAGGGTTAGGGTTAGTAAAGTCATGGTTTGGGTTAGTGTGAGTGGCCACCTAATGTTGGAAAAAAACGCAAACGCGGTAAAAACGCACTAAAAACGCATACAAACGCTTAAAAACGCTGCGTTTTTTTCATGCATGCTCATAAAAATGCTTGAAAAAAACGCAGCAGTTGTATGCTTTTGTATGCGTTTTTCAATGCGTTTTTTTGCGGGAAAAACGCGCTGCAAAAAAAAGCAAGTGTGAAACAGGCCTGATGTCACAACTACATTAGAACTGATAATTGGGATACCAATTGAGTGTAGTCCGGAGTTGTGTATTCTGGGTGTCGTGGATGAAGAGATGTGGGTCCATCATGATAGAATATTTCTTCGGGTTCTTTTTATGTCTAGAAAAGCGGTAGCGTTGAGGTGGATGGAGGGGAAATCTTCACTTATTTTTTCCACAGATTAATGGAATGATATAATTCTATATGAAAACATATAGACACAGAGGATGGCCCCAGAAGTTCCATAGGGTTTGGGAAAGGTGGTGTAACTCACCCTTGACACACCTGGCTCCTAATGCCGTGGTCTCCTCAATCTCGCGATACTATCCCTGATGTATATCCCTGCCGGAGCATGAAAGTGATGATACGTGTGGACTTGAATATGTGTCTATTATAACCTGACCTGGCACAAGCTCAAAACTCTGATAAAGAACCTGTTGGTTAGGAGGTGCGATGCTGTGTAGAGTACATTATGTGGAATGCTATGTTTCTTTAGTTTTGTTTGTTTACTATTGGAAGTGTGATATCATATGTAGGTCACTGTAGACGGTGATTATGTGGATTATTCCGCCTTTACACTGCATTGTCATATGTTTGTTCTCTCATTCTGTGGAATCTTCCAATAAAAAGAGTTTAAAAAAATGGGTTTCTCCTCTCACATGATAAAACATTTCAGAAAAGAGATAAATGAGATCCACTCACCCCCACGGTAACTTGGGTACTGAATCCACAGTCGCCAGACCCCCTCCTTCCAAAGTAAATTGGTGGGCGCCTGCGCATTGCGCCCACTGTGATCTGCCTCCCTGCACCTGGCAACAGCAGGGATAGAATCATAGAATCGTAGAGTTGGAAGGGACCTCCTGGGCCATCTGGTCCAACCCCCTGCTCAAAGCAGGATTCGCTAAATCATCCCAGTCAGATGTCTGTCCAGCCTCTGTTTGAAGACTTCCATTGAAGGAGAACTCACCACTTCTCGTGGCAGCTTATTCCACTCATTGATCACTCTAACTGTCAAAAAGTTTTTTCTAATATCTAATCTGTGTCTCCTCCCCTTCAGTTTCATCCCATTGCTTCTAGTCTTTCCTTGTGCAAATGAGAATAAAGTTGATCCTTCTACAATGTGACAGCCCTTTAGATATTTGTAGACAGCTATTAAGTCTCCTCTCAGTCTTCTCTTTTGCAAACTAAACATTCCCAAATCCTGCAACCTTTCCTCATAAGACAGGGTTTGCAGACCAGTCACCATTCTGATTGCTCTTTTCTGAACTTGCTCCAGTTTGTTGATGTCTTTTTTAAAATGTGGTGCCCAAAACTGGACACAATATTCCAGATGAGGTCTGACCAAAGAGGAGTAGAGGGAAATAATGACTTCACGTGATCTAGACTGTATGCTTCTGTTAATACATCCTAGAATTGCATTTGCCTTTTTTGCTGCTGCATCACACTGTTGACTCATATTCAGTCTGTGATCTATTAGTATACCCAAGTCTTTTTCACATGTGCTGTTGCTTAGCCCTATTCCTCCCATTCTGTATATGCTTTTTTCATTTTTATTGCCCAGATGTAGTACTTTGCATTTCTCCCTGTTAAAAACCATTCTGTTAGTTGCTGCCCACTTCTCCAGTTTATTTAAATCTTTTTGAATCCTCGCTCTCTCTTCTCTAGTATTAGCTATCCCTCCTAGCTTTGTGTCATCAGCAAATTTAATCAGTTTACCCTCAATTCCTTCATCTAAATTGTTGATAAAGATGTTGAACAATACAGGGCCCAGGACAGAGCCCTGTGGTACCCCACTTGAGACATTCTTCCAACTGGATGTGCAGCCATTTATGCCCACTCTTTGGGTCCGATCACTAAGCCAGTTATGAATCCACCTAACAGTTGCCTTGTCCATTCCATACTTAGTCATTTTTTCAATAAGGATTGTATGAGAGACTTTGTCAAATGCTTTGCTGAAGTCAAAATATACTATATCTACAGCATTTCCTTGATCCACCCAATCAGTGATACCGTGATAGAAGGAAATTAAGTTAGTCTGACATGACTTATTAGTTACAAACCCATGCTGACTCTGTTTAATCACTTCATGCTTATCCAGGTATTGACATACATGTTGTTTAATAATTTGTTCAAAGATCTTTCCTGGTATAGAAGTCAGACTCACCGGCCTATAGTTGCCTGGGTCCACCTTCTTCCCCTTTTTGAAGATAGGAACAACATTTGCTCTTCTCCAGTCTTCTGGCACTTCTCCTGTTCTCCAAGAATTTTCAAAGATTATGGAGAGGGGTTCAAAAATTTCTTCTGCTATCTCCTTCAGTACTCTGGGGTGTAATTCATCTGGACCTGGAGACTTGAATTCATTTAGGTTAGCTAAGTGTTTCCTCACTATCTTTCTGTTTATAGATATCCTGGATTCTTCTATTCCCTTAATAGGACAGTGAATAACAGTTGATGTTACATTTCCTTTCTGAGAGAAAACAGATGCAAAATAGGAATTTAAAAGTTCAGCCTTCTCAACATCCTGTCTTACCATTTCATCATTTTCATCCTGTAAAAATCCTATAGCATCTTTGACTTTTCTTTTACTTTTGACATATCCCCAAAATCCTTTATTATTGCTATTGACATCTCTTGCAAGCCTCAATTCATTTTCAGCTTTAGTTAATCTGATTTGTGCCCTGCAGGTTCTGCAGACAGCATTATATTCTTCTTTAGATATGCCTCCCTCTTTCCATTTTATAAACATTTTTTTCTTCCTTTTTAGCATGTGCTTAAGTTCTGTGCTCATCCATCCTGGTTTCCTTAAATGCTTCCTATTCTTCCCTCTTTTCGGAATTGTTAACAACTGTGCTTTGAGAATTTCATTTTTCAAGATTTCCCATCCTTCCTGGACATTTTTGTCTTTAAGGATATCCAGCCATTGGATCCCTCCAATTCTCTTTCTGAATCCCTTAAAATCTGCCTTTCTGAAATCTAACCTTGACGTCTGAGTCTTCACAGGTCTTCCGCCTCTAGTTATCCAAAATTCTAGAATAGCATGGTCGCTACCTCCTAGGGTCCCAGCCACTTTTACCTCCTCAACCATTTCCTCCCTGTTTATAAGGATTAGATCCAAGGTAGCAGTTCCCCTTGTTTTCTCCCCTACCTTTTGGAAGATAAAGTTGTCAGCAAGAGAGGATAAGAATTTCCTTGACCTGTTAGTTTTGCCTGAGAGAGATTCCCAACAAATGTCTGGATAGTTGAAATCTCCCATGACAACTATGTCATATTTTTTGGAGAACTTGGCCATTTGATGCATAAAGAGTTCATCCATATCTTCAGCTTGCACAGGCGGCCTGTAGTAAATGCCTACAATGGTGTCCTTTCCATTGTTCTGTCCTTGTATTCTTACCCAAACAGGTTCCACAGAACTCCCAGTCTCTGAAGCTTCAATCTCTGTGCAGATATACGCGTTTCTAACATACAATGCGACACCCCCTCCTCGTTTATCAAGTCTGTTTCTTGCAAATAAGTTGTATCCTTCTAGTCTTGTATTCCAATCATGTGTATCGTCCCACCAAGTTTCAGTGATTCCAATGACATCATATTTCTTTTCCTGTGTTAGTAGTTCCAATTCTCCTTGTTTGTTGCCCATGCTTTGTGCATTAGTATAAAAACATTTTAGTTTGTGATTGGTTTCTCTTTCTCCAATATTTTTATTAATTAGATTCTTTTGTCTTTGTTCTTCCTTTCCACTTCTAATAGCAGAGTTCTCAATAGCATTTGTCAGGTGTATGGTTTTTCTGGTCTTTTGTTTCCCTTCCCATGTTGTTCTAGTTTAAAGCTCTCCTTACAAGTGTAGCAAGGCGACTTCCAAATACCTGCTTTCCAGTCTTCGTAAGGTGCACCCCATCTCTAGCAAGTAGTCCATCGTATAAGTCAGTGGTCCCCAACCTTTTTTTGCACCAGGGACCGGTTTCAAGCAAGACCATTCTTCCATGGCCCGGCAGGGCGGGGATGGAGGTGTGGCAGGGGCGGGGCTTTGGTCATAAGGGGGCGGGGCTATGGACACGGTTGTAGTGTAGCAGTGCATACTTAGAATTAAATAACATTTATAATGTGACTCAACTCACCATAGGTTTTGAATAAGTGCTCCATCACCCCCTTCTCCCCATCATTGCCTTCACCCCATCACTCCCCTCTCCCCATCATTGCCTTCACCCCATCACTCCCCTCTCCCCATCATTGCCTTCACCCCATCATTGCCTTCACCCCATCACTCCCTTCTCCCCATCATTGCCTTCACCCCATCACTCCCTTCTCCCCATCATTGCCTTTACCCCATCACTCCCCTCTCCCCATCATTGCCTTCACCCCATCACTCCCTTCTCCCCATCATTGCCTTCAGCCCATCACTCCCCTCTCCCCATCATTGCCTTCACCCCATCACTCCCTTCTCCCCATCACTCCCCTCTCCCCATCATTACCTTCACCCCATCACTCCCTTCTCCCCATCATTGCCTTCACCCCCTTCTCCCCATCATTGCCTTCAGCCCATCACTCCCCTCTCCCCATCATTGCCTTCACCCCATCACTCCCCTCTCCCCATCATTGCCTTCACCCCATCACTGCTGTCTCTCCATCACTCCCCTCATGGCCTTCTCCTCATGTCCCCATCTCCTCCAGGGCCAGGCTACACAAACACAGACCAACACACACACACACATACACATACATACACATACATACATACATACACACACACATACACACACATACATATTATACGTACACACACACACAGACACCACCTCTCCTCTCACCTGCCCGCCGCCCGCGCTTCCTCGCTCTGACACAGCAGCGGCCGCGCTCCTCTCTGTGTCAGAGACAGGAAGCGCGGGCGGCGGGCAGGAAGCTGGACGGGTCCTTGCAGCTCCGCTCCTGCTATTCCCTCTTGCAGGGAGCGGAGCTGCTTGGATCGCTCCCTGGCCGCCGCTACACACGCCGCCCCAGCCCCCGCTACGCCACTGACCGCCCCTGGCTCCCCTTGTGTCCGCGGACCGGCAAGGGCACTGCAGCGGCCCGGTGCTGGGCCGCGGACCGGCGGTTGGGGACCCCTGGTATAAGTAATTCACTCCGTGATCCAGAAATCCAAATCGTTGCTGACGGCACCATCGACGTAGCCAGTTGTTCACCTGCAGAATCTTATTCCACCTCCTTGTTCCATGGCCATCCACTGGGAGGATGGAAGAGAAGACCACCTGCGCTCCCAGTTCTTTCACTTTCTTGCCTAAGTCTTCAAAGTCTCTGCAGATGGTTTCCAGGTCGTTTCTTGCGGTGTCATTTGTCCCCACATGTAGTAGCAGGAATGGGTAGTCATCTGTAGGTCTGAAGAGTCCTGATATCCTGTCAGACACATCTTTAATTTTTGTACCTGGAAGACAGCACATTTCTCTTGAAGTTATATCCGGTCTGCAGATAGCGGCCTCTGTTCCTCTCAACAGGGAATCCCCCATGACCACCACTCTCCGTTTCTTCTTCACAACATTTTTCTTTCTCCATCCAGGAGGACTCTGAAGGCGTACAAGGTTGCTGTTTGTTGGCAAAGTCTGATCCTGATGTATTTCTTCATTGGTTTCCTGCGTGAGAGCCTGGTACTGGTTCCTGAGCAGTATGGGTGCTGACTGCCTCCTGATCCTCCTGCTTCTCTGGGTCACATGTCTCCATTCCTCTGTTTCTTCAGGTGCACTTCGAATTTCTTCTCTTTCTGTAACATGAAGAGATAATTCTGCTCTAAGAACTCTTCACCTTCCTTAATGATCTTCAACGTAGCTAACCTCTCTTCGAGATTTTGCAACTTTTCCTCCAACAGGGACACAAGCTTGCATTTGTGGCATGTGAAGTTTGGCTTTTCCACTGGTAAGTCTGTGAACATGTAGCAAGAAATGCAGCTCACCAAATGGCTCCTGGCCTCTTCCATATTGAGATTTCTTAAAAACGATGAAAGATGAGCCAAAATTCTGTCGGCGCGCGGTTTTCCGATTTCCTCTTTTCAGCTGCAACGGCCAAAACCCAGTGATCGTTGAGTTCGCGGAGACTCTTCACTTATCCCAGAAGGCACTGGTAATATGCAAATGATCTCCTCAAGACTCTTCCCCTGGTTTTCCGATTTCCTCTTTTCAGCTGCAACGGCCAAAACCCAGTGATCGTTGAGCTCGCGGAGACTCTTCACTTATCCCAGAAGGCACTGGGAATATGCAAATGATCTCCTCAAGACTCTTCCCCTGGATCTTTTTCATTGGTTGATAACTTTTGATTACGGTGATAGACCCTATCACACTGATGAAAAGCGCTGATGTTAGTAAATATGGCAGCACTTGGGCTGTGCCTCGCTTTCCTCTCGTAGTTGTTCTTATACTGCGTCCAAGTGCTCTCCTGTCAGAGAAAGTAAATTTTAGATGCTGTAGGGAAATATGTATATGTATGGATGTATGACCAGCAGTAAATTAATATACAGTGGGGCAAAAAAGTATTTAGTCAGTCAGCAATAGTGCAAGTTCCACCACTTAAAAAGATGAGAGGCGTCTGTAATTTACATCATAGGTAGACCCCAACTATGGGAGACAAACTGAGAAAAAAAATCCAGAAAATCACATTGTCTGTTTTTTTTTAATTTTATTTGCATATTATGGTGGAAAATTAAGTATTTGGTCAGAAACAAGCAATCAAGATTTCTGGCTCTCACATTCCTGTAACTTCTTCTTTAAGAGTCTCCTCTTTCCTCCACTCATTACCTGTAGTAATGGCACCTGTTTAAACTTGTTATCAGTATAAAAAGACACCTGTGCACACCCTCAAACAGTCTGACTCCAAACTCCACTATGGTGAAGACCAAAGAGCTGTCAAAGGACACCAGAAACAAAATTGTAGCCCTGCACCAGACTGGGAAGACTGAATCTGCAATAGCCAACCAGCTTGGAGTGAAGAAATCAACTGTGGGAGCAATAATTAGAAAATGGAAGACATACAAGACCACTGATAATCTCCCTCGATCTGGTGCTCCACGCAAAATCCCACCCCGTGGGGTCAGAATGATCACAAGAACGGTGAGCAAAAATCCCAGAACCACGCGGGGGGACCTAGTGAATGAACTGCAGAGAGCTGGGACCAATGTAACAAGGCCTACCATAAGTAACACACTACGCCACCATGGACTCAGATCCTGCAGTGCCAGACGTGTCCCACTGCTTAAGCCTGTACATGTCCGGGCCCGTCTGAAGTTTGCTAGAGAGCATTTGGATGATCCAGAGGAGTTTTGGGAGAATGTCCTATGGTCTGATGAAACCAAACTGGAACTGTTTGGTAGAAACACAACTTGTCGTGTTTGGAGGAAAAAGAATACTGAGTTGCATCCATCAAACACCATACCTACTGTAAAGCATGGTGGTGGAAACATCATGCTTTGGGGCTGTTTCTCTGCAAAGGGGCCAGGACGACTGATCCGGGTACATGAAAGAATGAATGGGGCCATGTATCGTGAGATTTTGAGTGCAAACCTCCTTCCATCAGCAAGGGCATTGATGATAAAACGTGGCTGGGTCTTTCAACATGACAATGATCCAAAGCACACCGCCAGGGCAACGAAGGAGTGGCTTTGTAAGAAGCATTTCAAGGTCCTGGAGTGGCCTAGCCAGTCTCCAGATCTCAACCCTATAGAAAACCTTTGGAGGGAGTTGAAAGTCTGTGTTGCCAAGCGAAAAGCCAAAAACATCACTGCTCTAGAGGAGATCTGCATGGAGGAATGGGCCAACATACCAACAACAGTGTGTGGCAACCTTGTGAAGACTTACAGAAAACGTTTGACCTCTGTCATTGCCAACAAAGGATATATCACAAAGTATTGAGATGAAATTTTGTTTCTGACCAAATACTTATTTTCCATCATAATATGCAAATAAAATGATAAAAAAACAGACAATGTGATTTTCTGGATTTTTTTTTTTCTCAGTTTGTCTCCCATAGTTGAGGTCTACCTATGATGTAAATTACAGACGCCTCTCATCTTTTTAAGTGGTGGAACTTGCACTATTGCTGACTGACTAAATACTTTTTTGCCCCACTGTATGTCCATAGACTGCAGCTCTCCACACGTCATGACCTTATGTTATCTTGAGAATGCAGTCTCCTGTCTCTAATCTCATCAGGGGGCTTTACTGAGAACCACTAAGTGGTAACATTTAACACCTCCCAGCTCTTTTGATGGAGAGATGCCAGTTGTAGCCTGACACTATCTGTGAGAAAGGTCACACAAAAAGTGTTCAAAGAAAAAAAATGTATTCACTGGTAAAATAAACATGGTCCAGTCACAAACCAAGGACTAGAATATTAACATGAGAGGCTGGTCTAGAAATCTGATCTCCAAGTTAATCTATAAGTTAGGCCTGTACACCTAGAAACCTGTTCACAGTGAGGGGCAGCCTAGCTGTTGTGCTCCAGTTCATATTCCCCCCTCCCTCGGGGACAGAATACCAGACTGTAAAGTTTGATATTTCTGTAAGTTTTCTCCCTTTTATCACTGTTTTTGCATATTTGTATGTCACTTTTTGTTTCCATTTTATATTCTTTTTATTGTAAGCACTGTACCTTTTATATTAAAGCTTAAAACTTTAATAAGTCTGAACTTTGTATGCTGTAAAGAATCCATAGTCTTAGAGTGTGCGCTCCTAGTGAGTGGCACATAGTAGTGGTAGTATTTCCGGGACTCATCGTCCGTGCGTTCAGTGAATGGTGGCAGCATGTATGAAACGGGATGTGTGGTCTGTGCCGGGGTGTGATTTATGCTCCCACTGCAGCATAGGACAGAGGTTGAATACTGGACTGAGTGAAAGGCGATAGATTAACCCTTGCAGGCGCAACCCCAAGTCACGTGCTGAGAAGCGGGTACGTGACAAATTGGTGGCAGCAGTGGGATATACGAATACATCCTCCCTGGTAATTCATGACAAATTGGTGGCAGAGCAGTGGGATACAATTTATTTCTACTAGAGCATTAGTGCATGGTGTAAGCAATTACTCCCTGTGCTAAAGAATTGGTATACTTGCGAGGAGTGCACCAGTTCTACAAGGTCCAGCTCAGTGAGTACTTAGACATACTTGCAGTTTCTCTTCTCCGTTTTTCTTTTCTATCTTTTATTTGGCAAAGGCTGTTCATCGATATGGCAGCCCAGTACAAGAAGCAGAGCAAGGAGGCTCTGACCGACCTCTGTGCGCAGAGAGGAATAGAGACGGACGACAAATCCAAGGAACTGCTGATACGCGCCTTGGTCAAGCAGGACATAGAGCAAAAGTCCACCTCAGAGAGACCCAGCAATGCCTGCTCTTGCACCGGAGATACCTTCTGGAGGTGCCAGTAATGCCAGTGCTGAGGAGCCTATGGACTCTACAAATGGACTTACAACAGCTGGGAACAAGTGATCCCGATCTGCGTCTGCAGTTTATTCTACAGCACCGACAGGCTGCTGCTGCAGAGCGCCGGTTGGAGAGACAGGCTGCTGCTGCAGAACGCCTGGAGGAGAGAGCTTTCAAGCTTCAGATGGCTCAAATAGAAAAGGGTAACACACCGAAGCTGACACCCTTCCAGGACATAAATCCAAGGAGACCATGTTTGGAAAACTTCCCTGTGATGGAGAAGGATACGGACTTAGATACTTTCGTTCGGGGGTTTGAGAAAACCTGCAGGCAATGCCATTTACCCAGTGAGCAGCGGTCGCAGTATCTAACCCCAGGGATGAGAGGCAAAGCCCTGGAAGTTTTTGCTGGCCTCCCACCTGTGCTAGATGGGAACTATGAGGCAGTAAAATAGGCCCTGATCAGGAAATACAACCTAACGCCAGAAATGTATCGGAGAAAGTTCCGGAACCTACAACGTGGATCAACTGACAGCTATGCGGTTTTTGTGAGCACCTTGAGGACCACGTTCCACCAATTGATCAGGGGACTTTCTGTTAACAGTTTTACTTAACAGATCTTATGGTCAAGGATCAATTTCTTCATATGTGCCCCACGGATGTACGACAATTTGTGTGTGATCGGGAGCCACGAACTAGATCAGGCTGCAAAGTTTGCTGACTGCTATGTGGCTAACAGGATGCCTGAGGTACGGAAGCCATCGGGGCTCAGACTCAACCCCAGAGATAAGAGGATGAGGCTCAAATAGAACTGCCTGAACCGGTGGACCATACTATGGCCCAGGAGCCTCCTTACATGGCAGACCCACCAAAGGTCCCTGATAACTGACACTGAAGACTCAGCTTCAGACCAGAGACTGGCAGTCACACTAGGCCAGGGGTTGCAGGCTGACAGTCAGAGCATCCAGGAGGCCCTGTGGACAGATGTCAGTCTGGAGAAGCTCAGATGCCTTGATGATCAACCCACCACTGCTTCTGACAAAGCGAGAATATACTGGGACCAGGGCAGACTGTATAAAGAGACTCTCCCCACTGATACTACAGAACCTTGAGACTTGGAAAAGCAGCTGGTCGTTC
The DNA here is from genome assembly GCF_039654945.1 of Dendrobates tinctorius. Taxonomy (NCBI): domain Eukaryota; kingdom Metazoa; phylum Chordata; class Amphibia; order Anura; family Dendrobatidae; genus Dendrobates; species Dendrobates tinctorius. Next base: position 1,903,408 of record NW_027361839.1, read on the forward strand.
CTTCTCCATTTAGGGAAAAATTATTGAGAATTGCTCATGAAATTCCTCTGGCTGGACACTTTGGAATACAAAAGACTAAAGCTCGCCTGACACATAACTTTTATTGGCCCAAGATGGGGACACATATAGCCAACTACTGTCGATCCTGCGTAGTTTGTCAGAGAGTTGGAAAGTCTGGGTATATACAGAAAGCCCCCTTGAAACTACTGCCAGTGATCGATGAGCCTTTCCAGCGAGTGGCTGTGGATATCATAGGGCCACTTGCAATCCCTAGCAGCTCTGGCAAGAAGTACATCCTCACAGTGGTGGACTATGCTACACGATATCCAGAAGCTGTGGCACTGTCCTCCATCCGAGCAAAGTGGCGGATGATATACTGTTTTCTCTCTTGTGGATTTCCCCAGGGAAATGTTAACCGATCAAGGAACCCAATTCATGTCCAGTCTGATGGAAAGCCTCTGTGAGAAAATACAAGGGCAGCATTTTGTGGCCAGCGCCTATCATCCCCAAACCAACGGACTCTGCGAGCATCTTAACGGAACATTAAAACAAATGCTCAAAATGCTGGTGGAACCTGAAGTAAGAGATTGGGAGCGGTGCCTCCCTCATCTGTTGTTTGTGTACAGAGAGGTGCCCCAGGCGTGTACAGGATTCTCCCCGTTTGAACTGGTTTATGGGAGGAGGGTCAGGGGGCCACTTCATTTGATTAAGGACTGTTGGGAGGGCGACCCCCAAAACTACGGGTGTCTCGGTGGTTGAATATATACTGCGGCTCAGAGAAAGAATGCAAAAACTGAGAGCAACCTGGCCCATGAGAACGTGACCCAGGCCAAATCAACCAGAAGGTCTGGTACGACCGTAATGCCAGACTGAGGGCCTACGAGGAGGGGCAGAAGGTTTGGGTGTTGGTCCCTATGTTACAGAATAAATTACAGGCCGCATGGGACAGACCATACACTGTACACAAGCGGCTAAATGTTAACTATGTGGTGACCCTAGATGAGCATGCTAACCATCAGAAAGTATTCCATGTAAATATGGTGAAGGCTCTGTTATAATAATTGTAGTAAAGTCCTTTCTTTTGTGTGCATGGGTGTATGTATATATACAGTGAGGAAAAAAAGTATTTAGTCAGTCAGCAATAGTGCAAGTTCCACCACTTAAAAAGATAAGAGGCGTCTGTAATTTACATCATAGGTAGACCTCAACTATGGGAGACAAACTGAGAAAAAAAAATCCAGAAAATCACATTGTCTGTTTTTTTTTTTCATTTTATTTGCATATTATGGTGGAAAATAAGTATTTGGTCAGAAACAAAATTTCATCTCGATACTTTGTGATATATCCTTTGTTGGCAATGACAGAGGTCAAACGTTTTCTGTAAGTCTTCACAAGGTTGCCACACACTGTTGTTGATATGTTGGCCCATTCCTCCATGCAGATCTCCTCTAGAGCAGTGATGTTTTTGGCTTTTCGCTTGGCAACACGGACTTTCAACTCCCTCCAAAGGTTTTCTATAGGGTTGAGATCTGGAGACTGGCTAGGCCACTCCAGGACCTTGAAATGCTTCTTACGAAGCCACTCCTTCGTTGCCCTGGCGGTGTGCTTTGGATCATTGTCATGTTGAAAGACCCAGCCACGTTTCATCTTCAATGCCCTTGCTGATGGAAGGAGGTTTGCACTCAAAATCTCACGATACATGGCCCCATTCATTCTTTCATGTACCCGGATCAGTCGTCCTGGCCCCTTTGCAGAGAAACAGCCCCAAAGCATGATGTTTCCACCACCATCCTTTACGGTAGGTATGGTGTTTGATGGATGCAACTCAGTATTCTTTTTCCTCCAAACACGACAAGTTGTGTTTCTACCAAACAGTTCCAGTTTGGTTTCATCAGACCATAGGACATTCTCCCAAAACTCCTCTGGATCATCCAAATGCTCTCTAGCAAACTTCAGACGGGCCCGGACATGTACAGGCTTAAGCAGTGGGACACGTCTGGCACTGCAGGATCTGAGTCCATGGTGACGTAGTGTGTTACTTATGGTAGGCCTTGTTTCATTGGTCCCAGCTCTCTGCAGTTCATTCACTAGGTCCCCCCGCGTGGTTCTGGGATTTTTGCTCACCGTTCTTGTGATCCTTCTGACCCCACGGGGTGGGATTTTGCGTGGAGCACCAGATCGAGGGAGATTATCAGTGGTCTTGTATGTCTTCCATTTTCTAATTATTGCTCCCACAGTTGATTTCTTCATTCCAAGCTGGTTGGCTATTGCAGATTCAGTCTTCCCAGCCTGGTGCAGGGCTACAATTTTGTTTCTGGTGTCCTTTGACAGCTCTTTGGTCTTCACCATAGTGGAGTTTGGAGTCAGACTGTTTGAGGGTGTGCACAGGTGTCTTTTTATACTGATAACAAGTTTAAACAGGTGCCATTACTACAGGTAATGAGTGGAGGAAAGAGGAGACTCTTAAAGAAGAAGTTACAGGTCTGTGAGAGCCAGAAATCTTGATTGCTTGTTTCTGACCAAATACTTATTTTCCACCATAATATGCAAATAAAATGAAAAAAAAACAGACAATGTGATTTTCTGGATTTTTTTTCTCAGTTTGTCTCCCATAGTTGAGGTCTACCTATGATGTAAATTACAGACGCCTCTCATCTTTTTAAGTGGTGGAACTTGCACTATTGCTGACTGACTAAATACTTTTTTTCCCCACTGTATATACCCATGCGTGTATGTATATATGAGTGTGTGTGTGTATATATATATATATATATGTATCTTTGCACATGACTGCATATATGCCATTTATTTTTGCTTAAGACTTTGAAACTCTTTTCAGCTGACTGTATTGTAAAGACATGGGTGTTACTTTTGGGCGTTACTTTTTGTGAACGTTAGCTGGCTTTCCTTGCCTTGCGTGACTTCTCTGGTAACTGTAGATAAGGATTTCTAACAAGCTAAGCATATTCCATGTACTCTTTTTTGCAAACGCAATATGTTTCTACACCCTTTCGGCTCTGCTATTTAAACTCTTAAGAATATGTATTGAGTTAGACAGAGGACGGCCCACACCTGGTGTGGCTGTCATTCTCTCTCCATGCCGGCATGTCCAATAAAGCAGCATCTTACTTTTTCAGGTCTGGACGATTTCTAATTGGAAGACTGAAACTCCCTTGACAGGCTCATCATGACAGGGAGGCCTGTGTGTTACCTGGCTGTAGCCTGCCTGAAGAGGGGGAGGCTGATCCGTTACTAGATGTGGGGGCTGGGTCTCAGTATATGGAGTCCCTGGAGTCAGCAGCGTTTAACCCTGAGCTATCCCACAGTCACAGGTCTGAGCTGATGGGGGTGCTCAGCAAGTTCAGAGAAGTCTTCACAGGGAAGCCTGGGAGGACTCACTTAGCAACTTACCATGTAAATGCAATAATATGGACGCCGAGGGGTAGACTCATCAGCCGCTCCGGTACTCATTGTGCTGGAGGCCCAATGTTGTTCACTCATTGTGTATGTTGTTCACTCCTGGAGTTCTAAAGACTGGATGCAGAGGCCGGAATAACTTTGAACAGTTCAACTTTATTTTCCTCGGGACACAGCACATCCAACACACCTTTAGGACTCTTGACACAGTACCAACTATACATCTTCCACAGCAGCACCTAGCTTCTTCAGCTACACAGGAGTGGACCACAAAATGACAACGGAATGAGTAACCAGGTGAAAACGGCACTTCGACCTCTCTTCCTGCGACCAACTTCAGCCCACGAAGGTATGTTGGGTATGTTGTTCACTCCTGGAGTTCTAAAGACTCGATGCAGAGGCCGGAATAACTTTGAACAGTTCAACTTTAATTTCCTCGGGACACAGAACATCCAACACACCTTTAGGACTCTTGACACAGTACCAACTATACATCTTCCACAGCAGCACCTAGCTTCTTCAGCTACACAGGAGTGGACCACAAAATGACAACGGAATGAGTAACCAGGTGAAAACGGCACTTCGACCTCTCTTCCTGCGACCAACTTCAGCCCACGAAGGTACCCGTCTACTAGGTCGTCCAGCCCCTTTTGGTAGTCCTGTCCGTGCACTCAGCTGAAGGCCCACTCTACTACTTGATCAGCTCCCACACTCAGCCTGTCATCTCCACAGGGACTCTTCTACTGTACACCCTGTCTCAACAACTCCCAGGTGCAGGATGACTTCTTCCACAGTGACTCATCCACTGTCTTCTATATCACATCAGCTCCCAGTCTCAGGCTGACGTCTCTCCACAGTGACTCTTTCACTGGCTTCTATATCACATCAGCTCCCAGTCTCAGGCTGACGTCTCTCCACAGTGACTCTTTCACTGGCTTCTATATCACATCAGCTCCCAGTCTCAGGCTGATGTCTCTCCAGTGGCTCTCCCACTGGCTGCTGCTGTAGGTACTTCACTCTTCTCCTCTACTAAGGCTGGCTGAGAGACTCCGCTTCACACCCTGTGTCAGCTAGGCTTCTCCGTAGCAATGCACACTTAACTAGTACCAAGGCCTCCCCCCGACTGAACTGATCACTAGGAAATCTATCTCCACTCAGTTCCCGGTTAACCAGTCCTCTAATGTCCCCCTAGTTAACCCTCTAGTGTCCTCCTAGTTAACCCTCTAGTGTCCTAGTGGCTCCAATATGAGTGTGCTCAGTGCCTCCATCTTGTGTCCATTCTTTATAACTACTCTATCTTCATCTAATACACCTATATTACAAAATATGGCAGTGGAAACATATACACAGATAAGTACATATAGCACATACAAGCATGACAATCATGAAAGCAAACAGTGGTAACAATATCTAAAGAGCTAGGCCCTGGCACCTCCTTACATAGAGACACTGGTACCAATCCCCCAGTAAGACAGTCTGCATACCAGGTGTCAGCAGAGCTGAAGGAACAGGTAGAGGAGATGTTAAACCTCAAGGTACCAGATACGTGCTCGGGAGCTGACCTGTAAGTCAACCCCCATGCACGTTCATAAGGAGGGAGGTGTAGTGAGATATGTATATATGTATGGATGTATGACCAGCAGTAATTAACATCTGTCCTTAGACTGCAGCTCTCCAGTCATGACCTTATGTTATCTTGAGAAGGCAGTCTCCTGATACAAGACAATCAGAGAACCACAAGTGGAAACATTTCACACCCTCCAGCTCTTTTGATGGCGAGACGCCAATTGCAGCCTGACACTATCTATCTATGAGAAAGGTCACACAAATAGTGTTCAAAGAAAAATAATGTATTCACTGGTAAAATAAGCCTGGTCCAGTCACAAACCAAGGATTAGAATAGGAACATGAGAGGCTGGTCTCATGGTATTGGCAGAAGAAAAGACACATTCATGTAAATCCATTACCTTCATAACCTTACCTACTTAACCATTAATAAAATATTACACCACATCTCAATGAGCTAAGACAATAGTCTGTCTTAAAGTAATTGTAATAAAGGGATTATAAAAACTATATCAACAATCCATATTCGCTATAAGCTCCTGACTCCTATTAAGGCTGTGTGCACACGCTGCGGATTCTGCTGCGTTTCCGCAGCGGTTTTGGCCCTGCGGAAACGCAGCAGTTCCGCTGACATGGTACAGTACAATGAAACCCTATGGGGTTTCAAAAACGCTGTGCTGACGCTGCGTTTTTTTCCGCGCGGTTTTGCTGCAGTTTACAAACCGCAGCATGTCAATTGTTTGGGCGGATTCCGCAGCGGTTTCATACCTTTAACATAGTAGAGGAGTGAAACCACAGGGCAAAACCGCAGGAAAACCGCAAGTCACTTTACCCGCTGTTTTACCTGCGGTTCCGCGCGGAAAAACCCGCAGCGGAATCCGCAACGTGTGCACATAGCCTTAGACTGATGATTTGTGTCAATATTACTTATTAACTACCTTATTAATATCAAGAAACACCCTATAAGGTAAGCCATATTTCCCTAGACCTTTAATAGTTATTAATGTATCTAGGCAGGAATAAGTAAAAATTAGAAAGCAGAAAAGGAAAAACCCTTTTGTTAGCATTTTAGGAGATTTAATAATGTAGCAGCAATTTTTTTGTTTGTTTTTTTCATGGAAATTTACAAAAATTTATTTTTTAGGGACCTATCCAGGTTTGAAGTGACTTTGGGGGTCCTATATATTGGGAAACCCCCCAAAAGTGATACCATGCTAAAAACAACACCTCCTGACATATTGAAAACTGCTGTCAGGTTATTTATTAACCCTTCAGGTGATGTTCAGGAATTAATGCAAAGTGACATGACAAGTACGAAAATGTGCATTTTTACCCCCTAGATGCTGCTAACATCTGAGCAGGCCGCTGTAGCCGGGAGACTCTAAGGCCGCTATTTGCTCGTGAATTGCCATGGAAAACATCAGGACCACACGATCATGATCTCAGGGCACCAATGGGGATAAAGAGGAAGCCCCCTGCACACTCGGTTAACCATTTATATGATGTAGTCATTATTGACATCAGCATCTAAAGGGTTAAACAGATATGGACGGTGACAACACTGATCATGGCTGATGCAGCAAGTTGTCAGCTACAGTGTACAGCCGACAGCTGCCGGACTGTCCCCTGTATGGGGGGGATGATATCCTCTTATATCTCAGGTCAGTAATAAGACGTATTTGGTGGTCATTAAGGGGTTAAACTAAACGTTCGGCCCCGATAAAATAATAAAGTCTCTACTCCCCTCCCGTGCGGCTTCTTTCCAGGGGTGATGGCAGTCGCAGACCCGGGGCTGTGATATGATGACACGTGATGCCCGGCGCCCAATCAGCACTGGCATTACTGTCTCCGCCAGCGGACACACTGAACTTGAAGAGGAAGTGCAGGATCCGCTGCAGGCGGAGTCAGTAATGCCAGTGCTGATTGGCTGAGAAATTTGGGGGTTAAAGCAAGATTTTAAATGTAAAACGTATTATTTTATTTTTATACACTTTGCATTATTTCCTCCTGAAGGGTTAATAAACTTCTTTAATCTGGTGTTGAGCACCTTGAGGGGTGCAGTTTTTAGAATGGTGTCACTTTTGGGTATTTTTTGTCATATAGACCCCTCAAAGTCACTAACGTGAGGTGGTCCCTAAAAAAAAGTTTCTGTAAATTTTGGCTTTTTTTGGAGAAATCGCTGGTCAACTTCTAACCCCTCTAACTTCCTAACGAAAGAGAATAATGGTTACAGTGTTGTGCTTGATGTAAGGCAGACGTGTGGGAAATGTTATTAGGTGTTTTGTGTGACACCACTCTCATAAAAATGTGAACATTGCAACATTTTCAACATTTTCTCCAAATTTAGGTCTTATTTTCACAAATAAACACAAGTCACATCGAACAAATTGTTACAACTATCATGAAAATACGGTCTCCGAGTCGGTGGGATCGGGTGAAGCGTTTCAGTGTTCTTAGCTCATAACGTGACAATGGTCAGTATTGTAACATTTGGCCTGGTCACTGAGGGGTTAAAGCCTCTGTTTGGTGCCGGTGTAATATGACTGACTTGGGCGATCTGGCGTCTGGTCACTTTTAATGGATGCGGTAAAATCTAGCTGACTGCATCACATTTCAGTCACTATTTCCAGCCACTTGTCTCCATTTTTCACTACATTGTGTGATAGAATCATCAGACGACTCGTCCGGCGAACATCCATCCTCAGACAGCGATGCGGATGGAAGTCCATGCAAGTGTAGAAAAATACGAATATTTGTCCGGGTCCCTAATCCCTCCACTCTTGGCCAATTTCCATTTTTTTCCTCTATTTTTCCAAAGGCGATAACTTTTTTACGCCACCGTTCGCTTTCAATATCAAGTGCAGTGAGATTGGGAAAAACCATTCTGCGCTTCTACCTTGGGTTCGGAGGGTGCGGGTTGTTTCCACGGCGTATGTTCGTGTGATTGTCTGACATTGGAGGTCAGTACTACTGCGGAAGACAAAACATGCCCAGGTTCTGTATTTTACTAGTAGTAGTTTAGTTTGATGGTCGTGGTTTTCCGCGTTATTTTGCCTTGCTGGACCTGTGTCAGGGCTCAGGTGGTTTTGTAGGGTGACGTTTTTAGTGATACCACTTTGGGGTAGTTACAACGTTTTGATCGCTTGTTTCATCTTTTTCGGGGACCAAGAGAACGTGATTTTATTGTCTCTAATTTCTTTTTGTCTTTATGGGGTTTACCAATCGGGATAATTACTTTCACATTTTGATAGATTGGATGTAGCAATACCAAATATTTGTACTTTTTTTCCAGTATTTTTAATAGGAGGAAAGGGGTGCTGCAAACTTTTTTTTAAATACTTTTTTTTATTTATTCTTTAGAGAATACTACTATGTTGCAGTAAAATTCATCAATCCTCAGCTGCCACAACAACCCAACAGCAAGCCATGGGGGCAACGGCTGCATGAAACAGAGTGCGCCCCGATCCATGTGCCTGAAAGGGAATCTGTCATCCCATTTTAGCCCTATCAGCTGCCGGCACCGCCATCAGGGGCTTATCTACAACATTCTGTAAAGCATCATATGAAGATGGGAGGCGCCGGACCATGACACCCACCGCACCCGACCGCCCCCTCCGGTGAGTATAATCTAACGTGTTTTACTTATCTTTCAGGTTACATCGGGGGCTTATCTACAGCATTACAGAATGCATTACAGAATGCTGGCGATAAGCCCCTGGTGGCGGTGGCCGCAGCTCAGAGGGCTAAAATGAGGTGACCGATTCCCTTTAAATGCCTCTGTCAGATAATTTAATATGTTAACAGCCCCGACTGTTAGAGGCAAATCCCAGCTGTATTACCGCCATAATCTGCCAGGAATAAGACCGACTCTACCTCTGTGCCATGCATCCACCCCCAAAGTGTGGCAGAGATCGTCAAGGGTTAAAAGGCTACAGCTCAGCTGGGGTGGGCAATCTGGTTAGAGGAGGCGGACTCGTCCCACAGGGGCTGCTGTCTCTAGGGGTCTCTCCGCTGTGATGTGACTGGCTGGTACTGGCCCCCGGTACGGGGGTGGCTACAGTCATCATTTCGTAGTCCTAAAGATGACGGAAGGTCATTGTTCTCCAGCTGCCAATATATTTATATGTATTTATTACACAGATCTTAGCACATCGGAGGATGGCTACAAGACTTCATAAGGAGACTTGAACTCTATAGCGCCGCCTGTTGGAAGCAGAATCTTAATTTGGAGACACGGTGCTTCTGGGTAAGAGCAATTTGCATATTACATTTCCCAGAGGAGCATTGCTCGGTGAATAAGCCTCCTTACCTTGGCATGTCAGAGCTGGTATGTCACTCTCCGCAAAGAGAAACCTTACCCCCTTCCACTTCATAAAGAGACAAACTTCAGAGGTTTTTCTTCATAATTTAACTAAAAAAAAATCTTTGCAAATGTGGTATTGCCGAGAATCATGTCACCAAGTCTGTAGATGTTGGCCTCAGACTTAACGACAACTCTGACCAAGTAATAGTGAGATCGACCTCTTCTTCCTGTGAGGGCAGAGACAGACTGCCGTATAACTTGTGCATGGGCTGGCCCGGCACCTTTCCTGACCTGAGCGTGATGTGTTTCTATGCAGCCATGACGCTCAGGCCAGGATGGCATACGGCCAGTACGAGGGTTGCGATGCGGTGGCCCAGGCGTTATACCGCAGTCTGTCTCTGTGTCTTCCAGAAGCCGGTTGATTCCAGCCTCCCAAGAGAGGCCACGGTGGTGGGAATGAAGATGACAATTTACTCTCTGAGCTACTGACTTTAGTCAGAACTTTGTAGAAGTCCGAGTATATGTAACATATAACGCCGCCGCAGGTCGGGGCTGTCGGGCTTTATATATAAGATACGAGCCGGATCAGTCCCAAGCTGCTGAATGGTGCTGTCCGAGTCCTTCATGGTCTGAATGGATCCTTCCATCAATTCAGATTAATCAGAAATCCGCCATCAGACAACCTTATAGTGAAGGGTTCTTAACCCTTTCCTGACCAGGCAATTTATCCTTTTTGTACTTTAGTTTTTCCCGCCTCTTCTTCCAAGAGCCATCTTTTTGTTTTGTCTACATTGCCATATGTGGGCTTGGTGTTTTTGTTTTTTTTGTGGGCGAAGATATAGTTTTGTCCATTTTTTTCATATAATCTACTGAAAAACTGGGGAAAGGTCTAAGTTTGGATAAAAATGGTGAAAACAAGCAATCCCAACATTTTTTTTTTGCTTTTTATTTTTATAGCTTTCATTATGCTGTAATAATAACTCGGTGATTCTCCAGATCACAGCGATGCAGAGATTAGTTTAGTTTTTTTAGTGACGACAAAAATTCAGAAGTTTCTAAAAATTTAAAAAAACAGACGTAATGTTTTTAACTTTAGTCAGCTGACAGGGTTATTATACTATGACAGTTGATTACTATTTAGTGCATTTTTTTAGAGATGTATAATGACTGAAAAAAAATAAAGAATTCCGGATTTTCGATCTATTTTCTCTTCATGGAGTTTGCCATTCTGGTTAATTAGTTTTGTATTTTGATAGATCAACCTTTATGGTTGTGTCAAGACCAAATGTTAATTTTTTTTCATTCCATTATATGAGATCTGTGGGTGGCCTGTGGGCGGGGCTGTGAGGCATGTGGGCGGGGCTGTGCACCCCCTGGTGGGGGGACTTTAAGTTGTGCTTGGCTTAGATATTCATCAGTAATGACTTATGACCGGTCACCGTTCCCTCACTGACCCGTCCCCTGTTTACATACTGAATATACTAATTTGTGGATTTGAAAAAAAAAAAAAGTCGCTTAATCAAAATGGCGGCACCTGCACAGTAGCACCTATAGTGTCTCGATAGATGCTACTGCGCATGCGCCGCCATCGGCACCATTTTGATGAAGTGATTTTTTTTAAAACGGCAATATTATATGCATAAACTGATACATGATAGTGCGCAAGCGGCGTCAGTGGCGTCATTTTGATGAAGTGACATTTTTTAAATCCAGACATTAGCATATTCAGTATGTAAAATACTGGACGGGTCAGTGAGGGATCAGTGACCGGTCATAAGCCCATACACAGGAATATCTAAGCAGAGCACCACATAAAGTCCCACCCACAGGCTACACAGCCCCACCCACAGGCTGCACAGCCCCACCCACAACCACACCCACATCTCCCACTCACAGCCCGCCCCAGAGCACGAGAATCTCATAAAAAATGAAAATAAAGATTCCACAACAACTACAAGACGGATTTCATCAGCAGGTGTCAGTGCAATCAGTATAACGGCGCCGACCTGACACTGTCTGTAGTCACCGAGCACAATCCTGATCACAGGGCACTTTAGGAATGAATACAGACCCCTACACCATGGACGCAGGATCCGACGTGCATTTTGCCAGTGGCTTTTACAAGGGAATGAAAAGGAAGGTAAATCACAGGAATTTAAATCCAAATGGTTGAATCAAAAGTGCCTCAAATGGCAGCTGTGCTGCTAACACATGGTAAAGATCCCACTGAGGTCACATCCCAGCCCCGTTGGTTATGGCGTTCCGGTGTGATACGGTGTTTGCTCTTTATTCACTCCTTTGTGTTCCCACGTGGAGCGCACACTGAGGTCACATCCTGTTTTTATCTGGCGCTCCACGTGGGAACACAAAGGAGCGAGTAAAGAGCAAACACCGTGAGTATCACACCGGAACGCCATAGCCACAGCACCTGTGAACAGGGGAAACACTGAGCATACCTAAGAAAGAAGAAACATTGCAACTGTGCAGCTCCGAGGCGTAGCTCAGGGTTTGGCTCAGGGGTGGCGAAACTTCTGAGTTGGCCCCAAACCAGTATCCCTGATTAAAACTATGGTGGCGCACCCAAATAGTGGATGTAGAAGAACCTCAGCAGATCACTGTGCTGCTGTTATTATACATTTTTATAGCGCCATTTATTCCATGGTGCTTTACATGTGAAAAGGGGCAAATATATACAAGTACAATAAACATGAGCAATACAAGAGACACACAAGTACAGGAGGAGAGAGGGCCCTGCCCGCAAGGGCTCACAGTCTACTGGGGATGGGTGAGGATACACTAGGAAAGGGTCGAGCTGGTTGTGCGGCGGATCAATAGACTGAGCATCACTGCAGGTTGTAGGCTTGTCGGAAGAGGTGGGTCTTCAGGTTCTTTTTGAAGGTTTCCATGGTAGACGAGAGTCTGATATGTTGCGACAGAGATTTCCAGAGTATGGGGGAAGCACGGGAGAAGTCTTGTATGCGGTTGTGGGAAGAAGAGATAAGAGGGGAGAAGAGAAGGAGATCTTGAGAGGATCGAAGGTTGCGTGTGGGTAAGTACCGGGAGACCATGTCACAGATGTATGGAGGAGACAGGTTGTGGATGGCTTTATATGTCATAGCTAGGGTTTTGAACTGGAGCCTCTGGACGATAGGAAGCCAATGAAGGGCTTGGCAGAGAGGAGAGGCTGGGGAATAATGGGGAGACAGGTGGATTAGTCAAGCAGCAGAGTGCAGGATGGATTGGAGTGGTGCCAGAGTGCTTGAGGGGAGACCAGAGAGTAGGAGGTTACAGTAGTCGAGGCGGGAGATGATAAGGGCGTGCACTAGTGTTTTTGTGGTTCCATGGTCAAGGAATGCACGGATCCGGTAAATATTTTTGAGTTTGAGATGGCAGGAGGAGGCAAGGGTTTGGATATGTGGCTTGAAAGAGAGGGCAGAGTCAAGGATCACCCCGAGGCACCGAGCATGCAGGACTGGGGAAAGTGAGCAGCCATTCACATTGATGGATAGGTCTGGTGGAGGAGTAGAGTGAGATGGGGGAAAGATGATGAATTCTGTTTTGTCCCTGTTCAGTTTTAGAAAGCGAGCAGAGAAGAAGGCTGAAATAGCGGACAGACATTGTGGGATTTTAGTAAGTAAGGAGGTGAAGTCAGGTCCAGATAGGTAGATCTATCTGCGTGTCATCAGCATAGAGATGATACTGCAAACCGTGGGATTCTATGAGCTGTCCCAGGCCAAATGTGTAGATGGAGAAGAGTAGAGGTCCGAGGACTGAGCCTTGAGGAACACCGACAGACAAGGGGGCGAGGTGAGGAGGTGGTGTGGGAGAGGGAGTCACTGAATGTTCGGTCTGTTAGATATGATGAGATCCAGGATAGGGCCAAACCTGTGATGCCAAGAGATGAGAGAAACTGTAGCAGGAGGGAATGGTCCACAGTGTCATAGAATCATAGAATCATAGAATAGAAGGCAGATGACTGGTCCAGGAGGAGGACAGAGTAGTGTCGCTTGCTCTTGGCGGTTAGTAGGTCACTGGTGACTTTAGTAGCAGTTTCAGTTGAGTGCTGCAGTCGGAAGCCAGACTGTAACCAGACAAAGAGGGAACAGGAGGAGAAGTGGGAGGACAGTTCAAGATGGACATGCTGTTCCAGTAGTTTTGAGGCATAAGGGAGAAGAGATATCGGGCAATAGCTAGACACAGAGGAAGGGTCAAGGGAGGACTTTTTGAGGATGGGTGTGATCGAGGCATGTTTGAAGGATGAGGGGAACACACCATTTGTAAGTGAGAGGTTGAAGAGGTGGGTTAGAGTAGGGATGAAGACTGTGGCAAGGTTAGGGATGAGGTGGGATGGGAGTGGGTCAAGCTTGCAAGTGGTGAGGTGTGATCTTGACAGGAGAGTGGAGAGCTGATCTTCTGTCATGGTGGAGAAGTTGGTTTTGGAGGAACAGGGTTGAGCAGCTAAGAGGGGCATTGGGGGATGTGGGCCAAAGCTTTCTCTGATCGTATCAATCTTCTGCTTAAAGAAGGAGGCAGCGGTAATGAGAGGAGAAGGAGGAGGTGCTGTAGGATGGAGTAGAGAGTTGAAAGTGTTGAAAAGCTGTTTAGGGTTGTGAGACAGGGAGGATATGAGAGATGAGAAATAAGTTTGCTTTGCGGCAGTGAGTGTGGACTTGAAGCTGGTGAGGGACTGCTTGTATGCGGTTAAGTACTCGGCAGAGCGGGATTTCTTCCATCTCCGCTCAGCAACCCTGGAAGCTCGTCTCAGTTCTTTGGTGAGGCTGGTCAGCCAGGTCTGCCTGTTGATTGCACGAGTTTTGCTATGTGTGAGGGGGCGGCCGAATCAAGTGCTGCTGTTATTGTAGTGTTATAAAAAGTGGCAGCAGCATCTGTGTCATGAAGTGAAGATATGTCTGTAAGAGGGAGGAGGGACTCAGAGAGCGATTGTAAATTGAGGTGTTTGAGATTTCTGTGAGGGTGAGCGAGTTTGTGGAGTGGAGGGTTGCACACTAGGAGAGAAGAGGGAAGAGAATGAAAGTAGGTTGTGGTCAGACAGGGGAAGGGGTGAGTTAGTGAGATTAGTAAGGGAACAGAGGCGGGTGAAAATAATCTCACAAAGACAGCCATTGATATTACTGCCATATAGTGACAGCAGGAAATACCAGCCCTGCAGAACATATAAGACTACTGCACAGTTACAGATAGTAGTGACTTACCGCTGACATTCTTTATGATGGAATTGTTCACTTTTCCCGTCTTCTCCATCTGGCCCAGACCGACATGACGACTTCTCCAGCCAGGACTCGGCTGTAGCGATTACAACAACGACACATCTGTCTTCTTACATTTCCTGCACGACCCCAACTATCCCCAACCTCCTCATCCTGCAGATCATCCAATGCTGAGCCGCTGCTGCTGAATGTGTCCCTATTTCTACACCTACTGTGTACCCGCTAATTTTCCTTCTAATGAAAACCTAGATTTCCCTTTCAATTGCACTTGTAAAGTATGATGTCAACAAAAGTGCCCCACAACACTAAGATACCCCATAGTGAATTGCTCCACACACGCAGTATGATGACGCTACTGTAGCCCATCCCACAACTGTCCTGGAAACGTATGGTGACCTGAAAGCCGTATGATCCCCCAACTGTGACCCCCCACAACACTCTATGTAGTATAATGGCCTCACACCTCTCCACACTGTATATTGCCCCCACACAGTATGATGGACTCTGTACAAACTTTCACACTGTAATAGCTTGCATAGTTTATAGACTCCCACGTAAGCCTCCAAATATTTTAATAGCCCCACACAGTCTTCCATACACATTATGCATAGCCATGCCCCATACAGTACAATGCATCCCCCCATGTCTCATATAGTATAATGCATCTCCCATGTCCCATATAGTATAATGCATCCATGTCCCATATAGTATAATGCATCCCCCGTGTCCCATATAGTATAATGCATCCCTCCGTGTCCCATATAGTATAATGCATCCCCCATGTCCCATATAGTATAATGCATCCCCCATGTCCCATATACTATAATGAATCCCCCATGTCCCATATAGTATAATGCATCCCCCCATGTCCCATATAGTATAATGCATCCCCCCATGTTCCATATAGTAAAATGCATCTCCCATGTCCCATACAGTATAATGCATCCCCCCATGGTCCATTCAGTATAATGCATCCCCCATGTCCCATATAGTATAATGCATCCCCCATGTCCCATATAGTATAATGCATCCCCCATGTCCCATATAGTATAATGCATCCCCCATGTCCCATTTAGTATAATGCATCCCCCCATGTCCCATATAGTATAATGCATCCCCCTATGTTCCATATAGTAAAATGCATCTCCCATGTCCCATACAGTATAATGCATCCCCCCATGGTCCATTCAGTATAATGCATCCCCCTCATGTATAAAGCACCCCCTCATTGTCTATACAGTATAATACACCCCCCCATGGTCCATACAGTATAAAGCATCCCCCCTCCATGGTCCATTCCGTATAAAGCATTCCCCCCCATGGTCCATACAGTATAATACATCCCCCCATGGCCCTCAATGCAGTTATCTGCACATGGTGTTCTAAAAAACAAGATACAATACAATACTCACCTCTCCTCCCCTTTCCTCCACTGCTCGTCTCGCTGTCCTGGTCTCCGCAGTGCCAGCTTGTCTTGAATGTGAAGCGTCGCACATCTCAGCATACAGGACGCCTCTTAGTGCTCCCTCCTCCAACTTGCTTTCATCAGTATCGGCTCTCAGCAAATGCCAATACGGTTGAACTTGCTGGAGGGGCCCTGTGTCCTCACTGACACCGCACCCCCAGCTCACGGGCCCCATAGCGGAAGAGCAGGGAGATCGTGTCTACCTGCTTTACCGCAGTTTTTCTGTATCGGCATGCTGTGCACGCCGATAGTTAGACGTAGCGTAGCTCCGGGTGGGCCCCCTCAGAGCGTGGGGCCAGGGGCGGCCTCACTCTCTGCCCCCCTGGCAGCTATGCTACTGGTGCAGCTACAGTTGTGGCCAAAAGTATTGACACCCCTGCAATTCTGTCAGATAATACTCAGTTTCTTCCTGAAAATGATTGCAAACACAAATTCTTTGGTATTATTATCTTCAATTAATTTGTCTTAAAGGAAAAAACACAAAAAGAATTGTCCTAAAGCCAAATTGGATATAATTCCACACCAAACATAAAAAAGAGGGTGGACAAAGGTATTGGCACTGTTCGAAAAATCATGTGATGCTTCTCTAATTTGTGTAATTAACAGCACCTGTAACTTACCTGTGGCACCTAACAGGTGTTGGCAATAACTAAATCACACTTGCAGCCAGCTGACATGGATTAAAGTTGACTCAACCTCTGTCCTGTGTCCTTGTGTGTACCACATTGAGCATGGAGAAAAGAAAGAAGACCAAAGAACTGTCTGAGGACTTGAGAAACCAAATTGTGAGGAAGCATGAGCAATCTCAAGGCTACAAATCCATCTCCAAAGACCTGAATGTTCCTGGGTCTACCGTGTGCAGGGTCATCAAGAAGTTTAAAGCCCTCGGCACTGTGGCTAACCTCCCTAGATGTGGACGGAAAAGAAAAATTGACAAGAGATTTCAACGCAAGATTGTGCGGATGTTGGATAAAGAACCTCGACTAACATCCAAACAAGTTCAAGCTGCCCTGCAGTCCGAGGGTACAACAGTGTCAACCCGTACTATCCGTCGGCGTCTGAATGAAAAGGGACTGTATGGTAGGAGACCCAGGAAGACCCCACTTCTTACCCCGAGACATAAAAAAGCCAGGCTGGAGTTTGCCAAAACTTACCTGAAAAAGACTAAAACTTTTTGGAAGAATGTTCTCTGGTCAGATGAGACAAAAGTAGAGCTTTTTGGGCAAAGGCATAAACATAGAATTTACAGGAGAAAAAAAGAGGCATTCAAAGAAAAGAACACGGTCCCTACAGTCAAACATGGCAGAGGTTCCCTGATGTTTTGGGGTTGCTTTGCTGCCTCTGGCACTAGACTGCTTGACTGTGTGCATGGCATTATGAAGTCTGAAGACTACCAACAAATTTTGCAGCATAATGTAGGGCCCAGTGTGAGAAAGCTGGGTCTCCCTCAGAGGTCATGGGTCTTCCAGCAGGACAATGACCCAAAACACACTTCAAAAAGCACTAGAAAATGGTTTGAGAGAAAGCACTGGAGACTTCTAAGGTGGCCAGCAATGAGACCAGACCTGAATCCCATAGAACACCTGTGGAGAGATCTAAAAATGGCAGTTTGGAGAAGGCACCCTTCAAATATCAGGGACCTGGAGCAGTTTGCCAAAGAAGAATGGTCTAAAATTCCAGCAGAGCATTGTAAGAAACCATTGATGGTTACCGGAAGCGGTTGGTCGCAGTTATTTTGGCTAAAGGTTGTGCAACCAAGTATTAGGCTGAGGGTGCCAATACTTTTGTCCGGCCTATTTTTGGAGTTTTGTGTGAAATGATCAATGTTTTGCTTTTTGCTTCATTCTCTTTTGTGTTTTTTCATTTAAGACAAATTAAATGAAGATAATAATACCAAATAATTTGTGTTTGCAATCATGTTCAGGAAGAATTCATTGTGAAGAGAAAGAAAAAATAGGATGGCACTCACCGTTCATGTGAATCAAATCACTTTATTTCACATACACAAGGCATCGGCACGGGAGCAATGTGCTGGAAGACGGACAACAGCCGTTTCGCGCTCAATACACTTCAACAGGTCCTGTGCTCAGAATACAGGTAATGCAAATAAAACACATGTGTGAATAATAACTCCTCCCCTTCACCTGAGCATGTCTTGTGACTCCTCTACCAAAAAAACTGTTTAACCCCTTACCTACAATTGACGTAATATTCCGTCCATGTGACCATGGACCTAATTACCATGGACGGAATATTACGTCATCGCGATCAGCGGCGCCCACGTGGTGAGCGCCGCTGATCGCGGCCGAGTGTCAGCTAATTATCATAGCTGACACCCGGCACAATGTGTCAGGGGCGGTCACGGACCGCCCCCGACACGTTAACCCCTTGCACACCGCGATCAAACACGATCGCGGTGTACCGGGGGTTAAAGGGAAGCATCGGCAGGGAGGGGGCTCCCTCCGTGCTTCCCTGAGCCCCCCCACGGTAGCGCAATGTGCAGCGCTGCTGCGGGGGACTCCTTTCCTGCAGGTCCCCGGATCCAATATGGCGACGGGGACCTCCGGGGGCCTGCAGGGAGCTGGCTTCCTCAGTGCCTGCAAAGCGCAGGCATGAGGAAGCCTGTGCAGTGCCTGTGACAGATCGCTGATCTGTCACAGTGATCTGTGATGTGACAGATCAGCGATCTGTCACAGGACAGTTATGTCCCCCCTGGGACATTGTAATAAAGTAAAAAAAAAAAAGTGTAAAAATAATTTTTTAAAAATCGCCAAATAAATTAAAAAAAAAAAAAAAAAAAAAATATTCCCCAATAAATTCATTTTTTGGAAATAATAAAAAAAAAACCAATAAAAGTACACATATTTGGTATCGCCGCGTCCGTAACGACCCGCCCTATAAAACTGTCCCAATAGTTAACCCCTTAAGCGAACCCCTTAAAAAATAAAAATAAAAAACGAAGCAAACAATAATGATTTATTATCATACCGCCGAACAAAAAGTGAAATAACGCGCGATCAAAATGACGCATATAAATATCCATGGTACCGCTGAAAACGTCATCTTGTCCCGCAAAAAACGAGCTGCCACACAGCGTCATCAGCGAAAAAATAAAAAGTTATAGCTCGCAGAATAAAGTGATGCAAAAATAATTATTTTTTTTATAAAATTGTTTTCATTGCATAAAAGCGCCAAAACATAAAAAAACGACCTAAATGAGGTATCGCTGTAACCGTACTGACCCGAAGAATAAAACCGCCTTATAAATTTTACCGCACTCGGAACGGCGTAAACGCACCACCCAAAAGAGATTCATGAAACGCTGGTTTTTGTAAATTCTGCGTCCCAAAAAACGAAATAAGAAGCGATCAAAAAATGTCACATGCCCGAACATGATACCAATAAAAGCGTCAACTCGTCCTGCAAAAAATAAGACCTCACATGACTCGGTGGGTCAAAATACGGAAAAATTATAGCTCTCAATATGTGGTGATGCAAAAACTATTTTTACAATAAAAAGCGTCTTTTAGCGTGCGACAGCTGCCAAACATAAAAACCGCCATAAATAGTAAATCAAACCCCCCATTATCACCCCCTTAGTTAGGGAAAAATAATAAAATTAAAAAAATGTATTTATTTCCATTTTCCCATTAGGGCTAGGGTTAGGGTTAGGGCTGAGATTAGGGTTAGGGCTAGGGTTAGGGCTAGGGTTAGGGCTAGGGTTAGGGTTAGAATTGGGGGTTTCCACTATTTGCGCACATCAGGTGCTCTCCAAACGCAACATGGCGTCTGATCTCAATTCCAGCCAATTCTGCGTTGAAAAAGTCAAATGGTGCTCCTTCCCTTCCAAGCTCTGCCATGCGCCCAAACAGTGTTTTACCCCCTCATATGGGGTATCAGCCTACTCAGGACAATTTGCAAAACAACTTTTGGGGTCCTATTTCTCCTGTTGCCCTTAGGAAAATAAAAATTTGGGGGCAAAAATATCATTTTTGTGGAAAAAATTTTTTTTGTTATTTTCACGCCTGGGCGTTATAAACTTCTGTGAAGCACTTGGGGGTTCAAAGTTCTCACCACACATCTAGATAAGTTCCTTGGGTGGGTCTAGTTTCCAAAATGGGGTCATTTGTGGGGGGTTTCCACTGTTTTGGTACATCAGGGGCTTTCCAAACGCGACATGGTGTCCGATCTCAATTCCAGCCAAAAAAGTCAAATGACGCTGCTTCCCTTCCGAGCTCTGCCATGCGCCCAAATAGTCATTTACCCCCACATGTGGGGTATCAGCGTACTCAGGACAAATTGCACAATAACTTTTAGGGTCCTGTTACCCTTGGGAAAATAAAAATTGGGGGTGAAAAGATCATTTTGTGGAAAAAATATGATTTTTTATTTGTACCGCTGTACATTATAAACTTCTGTGAAGCCCTTGTGGGTTCAAAGTTCTCACCACATATCTAAATAAGTTCCTTGTGGGGTCTAGTTTCAAAAATGGGGTCACTTGTGGGGGTTTCCACTGTTTAGGTACATCAGGGGCTCTCCAAACGCAACATGGCGTCCGATCAGAATTCCAGCCAATTTTGCATTGAAAAAGTCAAACGGCGCTCCTTCCCTTCTGAGCTCTGCCATGCGCCGAAACAGTGGTTCCCCCCCACATATCAGGTATCAGCGTGCTCAGGACAAATTGCACAATAATTTTTGCTGTCCAATTTCTCCTGTTACACTTGGTAAAATAAAAAAATTGAACCTGAAGTAATTTTTTTTGTGAAAAAAAGTTAAATGTTAATTTTTTTTAAATATTCAAAAAATTCCTGTGACGCACCTGAAGGGTTAATAAACTCCTTGAATGTGGTTTTAAGCACCTAAAGGGGTGCAGTTTTTAGAATGGTGTCACTTTTGGGTATTTTCTATCATATAGACCCCTCAAAGTGGCTTCAAATGTGAAGTGGTCCTAAAAATAAAATGATGTTGTAAAAATGAGAAATCGCTGGTCAACTTTTAACCCTTATATCTTACTAACAAATAAAAATTTTGGTTCCAAAATTGTGCTGATGTAAAGTAAACATGTGGGAAATGTTACTTATTAAGTTTTTTGTGCGCCGTATCTCTGTGATTTAAGGGCATAAAAATTCAAAGTTGGAAAATTGCAGAATTTTCAAAATTTTCGCCAAATTTCCGTTTTTCTCACAAATAAACGCAAGATATATGAATGAAATTTTACCACTAACATGAAGTACAATATGTTACGAGAAAACAATGTCAGAATCACCGGGATCCATGGAAGCGTTCCAGAGTTATGACCTCATAAAGGGACAGTGGTCAGAATTGTAAAAATTGGCCCGGTCATGAACGTGCAAACCACCCTTGGTAGTGAAGGGGTTAATGAAAAAAACAAAAAAACAAGAAGATAAAAAACATTTCCTTCTACAGCATTATAATACAATAAAAAATTTAAAAAAAAAACCCTTTTTAAAAAAAAATTTTTCTTAAAATTCTTTCTGATATTAAATATTCAAAGGAATACAGCCATATCTACCTTTTCATTTAACCCTAATGGACCTGTGGCTTTAGTGCGGAGAATCCATCTGGCTTCAACCTGCAAAAGACGCTTATCATGATTCCCTCCATATTGTGGTGCAGAAACTCTTTCAATACCAGCAGAACGCGGCGCCTCCGCATCTCCACCATGGATTTTCCTCATGTGTCCTATAAGTCTGGGGACTCCTTTTCCTGTGGTAATTGAATTAAAATGTTCTCTAAACCTGATGTAAAGAGGACGAATTGTTTTGCCAATGTAGAAAAAACCGCATGGGCAAAATAGGACATAAACCACAAAGGCCGCTTTACTTGAGACCAATTCTTTTACCTCGTGATACACAGATCCCATTTTTACAGTTTTTCCACTCAGCTTAAAGGGCAGCAAGGACAATTCTTGCACTTGTAGTTCCCTACTGGATTCCAGCCAATTGTTCCGTTTATCCTGAAATCTATTTTTTACCGGCTAGTCTCGGAGGTTAGTGCTCCGTTCACTTGCAAACAGGGGACCTCTGCCGACCACATCCAATAAATCTCTATCACCTTCCAAAAGATGCCCGTTCTGTCTGATTACTGTTCCGATATGTCTGTCCATAGAGCTAAAGGTAAAACTAAACACAAAACAGTTTTTCTTTTTGCTCTGATTATTAGTGATCGCTAAATCATTAACCCTTGATATAGCTGAGTCTAAAATAGACACAGGGTAACCTCTGTGTCTGAATCTGCTGTGTAGTTCACCTGCTTGTTTTTGGAAACCCTCCTCATGGCTATTGAATTTTTTAAGTGTAAGAAATTGACTGAAAGGTAGGGAATTGTTGACATAATGGGGGTGTGCACTTTTATAATACAAGAGACAATTAGTTGCTGACGGTTTGCGAAAAATTTCCGTGCGCAAAATTCCACTTTCCAATTATATAATCTGACATCCAAAAAACCTATCTGGGAACCCCCAAAATGAGATGTAAATTTCATGTTCATACAATTATGCAAATTCAGAAATTCCACAAATGAATCAAAATCTGTTCTGGATCCATCCCAAACTATAAAAATATCGTCCACATAACGGATGAAAAGTTTTATGTGTTTCAAAAAAGGATTAGTAGTTGCATAAATGACTTTTTCTTCTAAGACCGCTAAAAATAGATTAGCAAGTACCTGACGGGCGTCCCCACCGCTGTGCCTTCTATCTGCCGGTACCAACTATGGTCACATTGAAACACACTGTGGGTAAGAATGAATTTGAGGCCATCAGTAATAAAATTAATGGTCTCTGGATCTTTTCCAGAGCTCTGCAAAACCTGTCTTACTGAATCGACCCCACTTTCGTGGGGGATTCTGGTATACAAGCTTTCCACATCTATAGAGGCCATCTGAAAATTTTCCTGCCAACAAATTTCCTTTATCACCGCAACAAAATCTTTAGAGTCTTTAATGTAGGAAGGAATCTCTTTTAGAAGGGGTCGCAATAACCAATCTATATACTGGGATAGGGGCTCAGTGAGGGATCCTATCCCCGACACTATGGGGCGGCCAGGGGCATTAGAACCAGACTTGTGTATTTTCGGGATGTGATACCAATGAGCCTTCCGTGGATACTCAGAAAATAATTTTTCAGCTTTCCGTTTAGACAGCACATTACCCTCCACCTGTTTTTTTTAGCAAGGATCGTAATTCTTCTTTATGCCTATTCGTCGGATCACTTTTTAGTTTGGAATAGGTCGAGGAATCAGAGAGTTGTCTCTTCGCTTCCATAATGTAACTCTCTTTTTTTAATAAAACTACGTTACCTCCCTCGTCAGCGGCGCGTACAATTACATCCGGCCATCCCTGCATTTCTTTAATTGCCTGTCTTTCGTCTATTGTCAGATTAGAGGTTTGTTTCTGGTATATTTGTGCTTCTAAATCTTTAACTACTTTCATGCCGAACAAATCTACAACATTGCCTGGGTAGATGGGAGGCATGGAAGATGAAACGGATCAGATGTATTGGGGGTCACTGCACTATGCCTTGGCTCTGGATTAATATCCAATAGTACCAAGGCATCATCTCTGATGTCTGCTAATGATCCGCTGCCTGCCATAAATCCCAAAGGACCAATGGTGCAGGGAATCTCACCAGGACAAGTATTAACTTCAGAAGAAACATTGGACACAAATGATTTATGCAAATGGCTTTTCCTCAGGGCTTTGAACAGGTCTATTCGGAATTCAACCATGACAAAGGCCTGAGGTACACAATAATTCAGACCCTTGGATAATACCGCAAAATGTCTTTTCTCCAAAATACGATCAGTTAAATTGACGACCGAAACACTTGCAGGGTTAATTTCTGTTACGTTTTCCAAGATACTTGTTTTCGTTTCCGGTGGTTGCCGCTTGGGCCTCCTCTTTCCTCTGCGGATTCTGTGTCTAAAGGGAGAGGCGTAGATGCAGAATTACTCCTCGAATCTCCTGGACGTGCAGGATGAACGGTTTCTTCATTAGCGCTAGAATCTGAGTCCGTGGTTAAGTAATCCTTTCTGTTATATCGTGTTTTAACTCTTTCCCTTTTAGGGTATCTTTTCTTGAAACGAGGATTAAACTGAGAAGATTTATTCTTATTCCATGAAAAAACCTGATTATTTTCAAATCATGCTTATCTCGAATACATTTCTCTCTCTTTCTTTGTTTGATCTCAGTCTGCAAAATCACTAATTTATTATCCAATTTTTTGTTCAAAGTCGACCATTGCTGTTCTGTCATTCTTGTTTTTAATTCCTCCTTAGTTTTGTCCAGATCAACTTTCACCTGTTCATAATTGGAAATATTCTGTTGTAAAACTTAGTTCAAGAGATCTTGTGAACACTTTAATAGAATCCGATTCCACTCTTCAGAAAATGTAACATTATCCTGAAACTGGGCCATAGGTTTAACAACTCTCAGTCCACGCGGCGCTCTGCCACAGTCTGTGTACGATTGGAAAGAATTATTCGTCCAGAAAAGGTTGATTTCTCGTTCGGCTATTTCTTGCAATTTAAATTCCAATGTCTCAGTGCTGTAAGAAAAAATGTCATCTGACTTCTCCCATTGAAGGAAGTAAGAGTCTACATTCTCCCGGCCTGCCAGTATGCCATTTGATAAAGGGAAGGTGTTTGGCTCCATTTTCAACAGGAACCTAGTGAAAAATTATTTTCACTATGTGAATGTGCACATGGGTAAAAACACTGAACGAGCTCAAGGATAAGAAGTATATATAACTGTCCACAAATTGAGAAAATAGATATCCGGCACCGTTGTGTGGGAAAATACCCTGGATGTCTGCACATATATTTTTCACATTAAGAAAAAAACACCTTAATCCCACTTGGAACGGCTGCTCAATCCCATGTTGAAAAAACAGAACATTTCATTGTGAAGAGAAAAAAAAATAGGATGGCACTCACCGCTCATGTGAATCAAATCACTTCATTTCACATACACAAGGCATCGGCACGGGAGCAATGTGCTGGAAGACGGACAACAGCCGTTTCACACTCAATACGTTTCAACAGGTCCTGTGCTCAGAATACAGGTAATGCAAATAAAACACATGTGTGAATAATAACTCCTCCCCTTCACCTGAGCATGTCTTGTGACTCCTCTCCTCTACCTCCTCTATTTTCTCAATTTGTGGACATTTTCAGGAAGAAACTGAGTGTTATCTGACAGAATTGCAGGGGTGTCAATACTTTTGGCCACAACTGTATACTCATATATAGATGCGAATGGGAAAAAGGAAAACCTGTAAGATGCAAAATTAAACTACATAAAATCTCCAGAAGAAGAAAGAGCGTTATTGTTTTGTACCCTTTTAGAAATATTTTGTATATTTTTATAAGCACTGCCTATCTTTCTGCATTAACTATAAAATGTAATAGCTCTGTTCCTATTGTTCTGTATACCACACTCCGAAGCCATACGCTATCTGTAACGGTGTCCGATCCGACTGTATAAACGATTGGTGTGGCATCTAATAATCTTTCTTGAGTTATTGTGGAGCTGGCAGTGACTGTACCGGGGTATATATACACAGTATATTCCATGCATACAATACGCTCACTATGAGTTTCCCAGTAACCGGCCTAGTAGTAGAAGCAGTCGCAGCCTCCTCCAATAATCGTCGGTCGATTGCATAATTGTCCTGACGATGGGGGGCAGCAGAGAGCTGTTCGTGATGAAGCGGTAACAGCAGGGTGGTCCAGCATGACCACTCTAGGTGAAGTACAGCAGCGTCACACGTTCTGTATTCAATTATATTCATACAGATAGAACTTCTGAATTAAGGAAACCAAACTTATAATCATCTTCAGGAAGTTCATGCTTTAATTCCCCATTCTTGTCTATTTTTAGTAGGCCTGATTCAAAATTCTGCATGGCTTGTAGGAAGGCTGTGAGAAGGTTTCTACTTCTCCCATCTGAGAGCAGGTTTCTGTATCATCCAGGTTCCTCAGGGCACTCTAGTGAGAATTGCCAGGAGACGCAGGGCAGCTCTTCCTCTTTGGGATCTCCCCTTCTTTAAGTAGTTTTCCTCACTTCTGAACCTTTAGAGAATAAGTCCCCATTAGGATGTGCTCCACTATTGCCAATGCCATCCAGTGCACGTCTTGCCGCATGTATGAAATCCTTGACCAGCCGGTGGAGGGTGCATACTGCTGTGCGAGATGTGAGCACGTTGTGCATTTGGAAGCCCAGATACTGGATCTCAGCTGGCAACACTGAGATCCATAGACAATATGGAAAGGAGTCTTCTGCTCACTGAGCAGACGCTCAATGGGATAGATGAGGGGGGGGATGCTAGGTTGGAGCTGCAGGACAATGAAGCAGCTAGCTGGGTGACAGAAGGCGGGGTAGAGGGAAGAGCGCCAGGGAGGCTAGTCCTGATCTGGCACACCCCAATAAGTTTGCTAATTTGGCAGATGAGGGGGGTGTCAGTGCAGGGGCAGCGCTGCTGCAGCAAGGCATGTCCTCTGAAAGCCGGAGGAGTGTCTGCTCCAGTAAGGGGGAAATAGGAGAGCAGGGCAGGCCAGACAGGTGCTGGTAGTGGGAGACTCAATTATTAGGGGAACAGATAGGGCAATCTGTCACAAAGACAGGGATTGTCGGACGGTGTGCCGCCTTCCTGGCGCTCGAGTCCGACACATCACTGATCGGGTTGACATTACTGGGAGGGGCTGGTGAGGATCCAGCGGTCATGGTGCACATTGGCACAAATGCTATTCATACCTGTCAGTGTTATTACCCTACCCATTACGGTCCCCATTCCTCCTGACTGCTCCGTGCCCACCTGCCTACCAGGGTGCCAGCCGTATCTGTCTGTACTTGCCCGCACCTGTAATTAGTGTTCCGTTTCCCAGTGGGATCAGCTGCCACAGCCAGACACCACTCTGGAGTGGTACCTGGCAGCTACCTGCCGCACAAACCTGACCTCACCACTAGAGGCTCCAGTGAACACCAAGGCAGCTCTCCTAGTCACGCCCCTTCCAGGGTAGTCTGGTTTGTGGCACAATGGGGCCACACCCCCACGCTCCCGCCAACCAGCCAGGAAGCAAGCGTTACAATATATATACACGCACACATACATACAGGTGAAACCAGAAGTTTCCATCCACTATATATGAAGACACATCTGCAGGTTTTTCTCAATATCTGACATGAAATCAGAATAAACCTTTCCCGTTTTAGGACAATTAGGATTACCATAATTATTAATATTTGCCAAATGCCAGAATAATGAGAGAGAGAATGTTTTAAGGCATTTGTATTACTGCAAAGTCAAAAGTTTCCATACACTAAGATGACGATGCCTTTACACAATTCTGGACGGCCCATATGATGATGTCATGTGTTTGGAAGCTTCTGATTTTTTGGCAACATCTGAGTTAATTAGAGACACACCTGTGGATGTATTTAATGCACACCTGAAACACACTGCTTCTTTGTGTAGCATCATGGGAAAGTCTCAAGAAATCAGCCAAGATAGCAGGAAGTGAATTGTGGACTAAAGCCCCCGTCACACATAGCGACGCACCAGCAATCCCGACAACGATACAACCCGGTCAGGATCGCTGGTGAGTCGCTACATGATCGCTGGTGAGCTGCCAAACAGGCAGATCTCACCAGCGATCAGGACCAGCGACGACGCGGTTAACAAGTTACCCGTTGTTTACCTTGGATACCAACTCCCAGTGCCAGCATGCTGGTATCCAAGGTACACAGCGGGTAAGTAAGTGACACGTGCGCTTAGTTACCCACGGTTTACCTTGGATACCAGCTCAATCTCGCTTATCGATGGTCTCCCGCCTGCCACACGTAGCGATGCGTGCTGGCCAGCGGGAGAACAAAGATCAAAAAAATGTCCAGGGCATTCGAGCACGATCAGCGATACCGTCAGAGGGGCCGGTCGCTGATAAGTGTCACACACAGCGATGTCGCTGGTGAGAACGCTGTGTGTGACGGGGGCTTTACACAAGTCTGGCTCATCCTTGGGTGCAATTTAAGGAAAACTGAAGGCGCCTCGTTCATCTGTACAAACAATTATATGCAAGTGTTAATTCACACTCGATGCGCGTGTCATCTTAATTGTCTGCTTCCAAATTCAATGAGGCTTTACGGCCGGGGTTGTGGGGTTGTTTTGCTGCACGAGGGACTGGTGCACTTCACAAAATAGATGGCATCATGAGGAAAGAAGATTATGTGGCAATACTGAAGCGACATCTCAAGACATCAGCCAGGAAGTTACAGCTTGGGGGGAAACGGGTCTTCCACATGGACAATAACCTGAAGCATACGGCCAAAATGGTGACAGCGTCAATGTTGTGGAGCCGCCATCACAAAGCCCTGATCTCAGTCCTATTGATAATTTATAGGCAGAGCTGAAAAGGCCGGAGCGAGCAAGGCGACCGATAAACCGGGAGCAGTTACACCAGTTTTGTCAGGAGGAATGGGCCCAAATTCCAACCAACTATTGTGAGAAGCTTCTGGAAGGAGATCCCAAACGTCTAACCCAAGTCATTCAGTGTAAGGGCAATGGTCCCAAATACTAATGAAATGGATGGAAACTTCTGACTTTGCAGTAAGTAAAAAAAGCCTTAAACCATTCTCTGTCTCTCATTAGTCTGGCATTTAGTAAATATTAATAATTATGGTAATCCTAATTGACCGAAAACTGGAAAGGTTTATTCTGATTTCATGTCAGATATTGAGGAAAAACCTGCAGATGTGTCTTTATATAGTGGATGGAAACTTCTGGTTTCACCTGTATACAGGGCCGGACTGGCCATTTGGCAATTCTGGCAAATGCCAGCAGGGCCTGTCTGGTCAGGGCTGCTTTGACTGCTACCTTGTTAACAGAATTGGTGTTCTCAAGACCCCCACACTGTTAAGAGTTGTGACGGAGCACAAAGTCACCAGAAATCCATCACTTATCCCAGCAGGTGACGGGAATCATTAATAATATTGGTAACGTAGTAAATCTTGCTTTACTTCATCCAAGATAATATTAGTAGTATATCCCATCTGGTGCTTGGGGACAGGACGAACATGGGCCTGTGTGATTTCAAATGCCAGGGCTGGATTTCAGTCCCAGTCCGTACCTGCCTGTCTAGATATATATATATGGGCTTGCAGGCGTTGTTCGCCTATCTCTGAGGCGTGGGGGGCGCTGTAGGTACTCGTGGAGTTGGGTGACCTCCAGCAGCAGGGCGGGGGCAGGGTGAGTGCACAGAGCCGGAGGACTGGAATTCCGGGAATGTGCTCAGGATTTGGCTGTTCTGCCTGCACGGCTGCAGCCCTGTCCCTCCTGACCAGTGTGAGACCAGAGTCCGGACACACTTCCTGGGAGCAGATTAGCAGGGTGCACTCAGTGACTGAGGCCTGGCCCAGCAGACAACGCATCCCCTGCTCGTGTCCTGTGCTCTGCACCCACTGCTGTCTAGAACTGTGCCTTGCACCCAGGAGAACCTAGAACCGTCCGTCTGTTCTTCACTTTTCTACTACTTCTGATCACAGACATTTCTGGAGTTGTCGGCAGGATCCATGGCGCAGGTGCATTGCCCTCCGGAGGACGTGGCGACAGTCAAGTGCCGGTCTCGCTGCCCACAGTGCCACGACCTGTTCTCGGACCCCCGAGTCCTGCCCTGTCTACACACTCTGTGTGTGCGCTGCCTCCGAAGCCTAGAACCCTTCAGCACGCGGGAGCGAGGGCAGAAACTAGCGGCCCTGCAAAGTGTCCTGTGCCCGGTGTGTGACTCCGAA
Source organism: Dendrobates tinctorius (assembly GCF_039654945.1). Lineage (NCBI taxonomy): Eukaryota > Metazoa > Chordata > Amphibia > Anura > Dendrobatidae > Dendrobates > Dendrobates tinctorius. The sequence goes on from NW_027361839.1 coordinate 1,933,190, forward strand.
GTGACCCTACCACCCGGAGGCATCAGAGACTTAATACCGGACCTGCCAGCGCAGACAGAGGTGCTGCTCGAGCGACTTCGGTGTGGTGGAGATGAGATGCCATGTGATCTGTGCGGAGACGGTAAGGGAGAGAAGCGGTGCCAAGACTGCAGGGTGACCATGTGCGAGTTCTGCTGCCTGGCACACAGGTGAGAAAAGCGGGATGACGGGAAAAAGACACGGGGGCTGTCTGCAGGTTTAGGGGCAGATTTACACGCCTGCCTGTATTTTAGACTGCACAGCCTTACGCTAGACCAGAGGTCTCAAACTCCAGTCCTCAAGGGCCCCAAACAGGTCATGTTTTCAGGATTTCCTTGTATTGCACAGGTGATGATTTAATCACCTGCACAGATCATTATCATTGCTAAGGAAATCTCAGAAACACGCAAGGTCTGCGACCCTCGAGGAATGCCGCTTGAGACCCCTGCGCTAGACCGTCTTATGTGTGCCAGATGTCTCAGATACTCTTTACACCACTTCTTGGCTATTTTTAGACCTTTTTTTTAAAACACCACCCCCAACCAAAAAAATTCTGGTGCATGCCATTATCAAAACTGGGGAGATTTACAATCACACGTTTTTCATGAGGCACAAAAATGCCTAATAAAGGAGTTCCAGCGCCGCTCACCACCGAAACGTACAGTATTATTTCATCGCTCAGAGCTACTGCTGCTCGTGTGCTGGTTTCTACATATCTCAGACAACTCAGACATGTACAAGATTAAGACGAAAAGCGCACGATAGGTAAGAGCAAAGGGTAGGGCAGGGGCACAGGATGAGAGGAGGAGATGGGTATGGGAGAGGAGCATAAAAGGAGGAGAGGAAAGACTAGACCCACAGAGCGAAGAGTATAGAAGGACATGATGAAATGGAGCACAGTATAGGAGCGGTGCACAGGATGAGAGGAGGAGCTCAGTCTAGGAGCAGAGCATAGAAGTAGAGCACAGGATAATAATAATAATAAATTTTATTTTTATAGCGCCGACATATTCCGCAGCACTTTACATTTCAGAGGGGATTTGTACAGACAATAGACATTACAGCATAACAATAATCACATACAGTAGATTATAACAAATACCAAGAGGAATGAGGGCCCTGCTCGCAAGCTTACAGTCTATGAGAAAAGAGGTAGACACGAAAGGTGGGTGGTAACAGTTGCCCTGATTGTATGGACCAGCCATAATGTTAAGTGTGTAACAGTACAGACACAGAGGGCTAATGGATGCATAAAGCATGTGGGAACATGATGCTGGGAACCTGGTTATGGTAAAACTTTTGGCTCTGCCACACAGGGATAGTTTAGGTTAATGTGTTGAGGCGATAGGCCAGTCTGAATAAATGCGTTTTCAGGACACGCTTAAAATTGTGGGGATTGGGGACTAATCGTATTGACCTGGGAAGTGCATTCCAAAGAATTGGCGCGGCACGTGTAAAGTCTTGGAGACGGGAGTGGGAGGTTCTGACTATTGAGGATACTAACCTCAGGTCATCAGCAGAACGGAGGGCGCGGGTAGGGTGGTATACTGAAACAAGGGAGGAGATGTAGGGTGGTGCTGAGCCATGGAGGGCTTTGTGGGTGAGGGTAATAAGTTTATACTGAATTCTGGAGTGGATGGGTAGCCAGTGTAATGACTGGCACAAGGTAGAGGCATCGGTGTAACGATTGGTGAGGAATATGATCCTGGCTGCAGCATTCAAGACAGATTGGAGAGGGGAGAGTTTTGTAAGAGGGAGACCGATTAGAAGAGAGGATGAGAGGAGGAGCTCAGTATAGGAGCAGAGCATAGAAGTAGAGCACAGGATGAGAGGAGGAGCTCAGTATAGGAGCGGTGCATAGAAGTAGAGCACAGGATGAGAGGAGGAGCTCAGTATAGGAGCAAAGCATAGAAGTAGAGCACAGGATGAGAGCAGGAGCTCAGTCTAGGAGCAGAGCATAGAAGTAGAGCACAGGATGAGAGGAGGAGCTCAGTATAGGAGCAGAGCATAGAAGTAGAGCACAGGATGAGAGGAGGAGCTCAGTATAGGAGCAAAGCATAGAAGTAGAGCACAGGATGAGAGCAGGAGCTCAGTCTAGGAGCAGAGCATAGAAGTAGAGCACAGGATGAGAGGAGGAGCTCAGTATAGGAGCAGAGCATAGAAGTAGAGCACAGGATGAGAGGAGGAGCTCAGTATAGGAGCGGTGCATAGAAGTAGAGCACAGGATGAGAGGAGGAGCTCAGTATAGGAGCAAAGCATAGAAGTAGAGCACAGGATGAGAGGAGGAGCTCAGTATAGGAGCAAAGCATAGAAGTACAGCACAGGATGAGAGCAGGAGCTCAGTCTAGGAGCAGAGCATAGAAGTAGAGCACAGGATGAGAGGAGGAGCTCAGTATAGGAGCAGAGCATAGAAGTAGAGCACAGGATGAGAGGAGGAGCTCAGTATAGGAGCGGTGCACTGGATGAGAGGAGGAGCTCAGTATAGGAGCAAAGCATAGAAGTAGAGCACAGGATGAGAGCAGGAGCTCAGTATAGGAGCGGTGCACTGGATGAGCGGAGGAGCTCAGTATAGGAGCAGAGCATAGAAGTAGAGCACAGGATGAGAGGAGGAGCTCAGTATAGGAGCGGTGCACTGGATAAGAGGAGGAGCTCAGTATAGGAGCAGAGCATAGAAGTATAGCACAGGATGAGAGGAGGAGCTCAGTATAGGAGCGGTGCACTGGATGAGAGGAGGAGCTCAGAATAGGAGCAGAGCATAGAAGTAGAGCACAGGATGAGAGGAGGACCTCAGTATAGGAGCGGTGCACTGGATGAGAGGAGGAGCTCAGTATAGGAGTGGAGCATAGAGGGAAGAGAGGAGAGCACAGTATAGGAGCGGACCACAGGATGAATGGAGGAGCTCAGTCTAGGAGCAGAGCATAGAAGTAGAGCACAGGATGAGAGGAGGAGCTCAGTATAGGAGCAGAGCATAGAGGAGCATAGAGGGAAGAGAGGAAATTTTAGGCCACGCCCCCAACCACAACCATTTCACAACTAGTCACACCCATGTCCATGCCCCAAACACACCCATTTAGCACTGCTGATCACACTGACTGGTACTCAGGGCACAGTGGCTGGTACTGTGGGCATACTGACTGGTACTGAGGAAAAGAAAGAGCAGAGAAAGAAAACAGAGACAGAAAAAGGAGAGAGAGAGGGGAAAGAAGTAAAGAACAGAGAGAGAAAGAAAGAAAGAGGAAAGAACAGAAAGAGGAAAGAAGGAAAGAACAGAGAGAAAGAAAGAGGGGAAAGAAAAAACAGAGAGAGAGATGGAAAAGAAAGAAAGATGGTGCAGAAAGAACAGTGAAAGAAAGGGGGAAAAAAGAATATAGCAAAAGAAAGAACAGAGAGAGAGAGAAAGGAAGAGGGGAAAGAAAGAACAGAGAAAGAAAGAAGAGATAAAGAGAGGAAAGAAAGAGAGAACAGGGAGAAAGAAAGATTAGAGAGAAAGGAAGAGGGGAACGAAAGAACAGAGAGAAAGAAACAAACAAAGAGAGAAAGAAAGATTCTATAAAGATATATATATATAGCAGCTCGGCTCACATTGTAGTGCCCATCTGAGCCTCCAGGTGCAGGACATATTATGATCCGCTCACATAGCCGGCATCCCCGAGTCCAAGGTGATCCCGCTGTCCGCGCTGGAGCAGGAGGACACAGTGATGGATCTGAAGCATTCCCTGAAGTGCCTCCATGGTTCTGTCACAATCTCCTCCCGAAATTACCTCATTTCTGGTCAGCTTCTAGCACATCGCTTTCGGTGGACTGTCACATGTGAATTTTAAAGTGCTCTTTGGGGCTTCGCTGTGTACTCCTGTGTCCGCGGGAAAAGTAAGCTCCCGGCCGGGGCAGACTATCAAAATCAGGACTGTCCCACTGTATCCGGGACACTTCATACACACACGGTTCCGCTGCGTACACCTCGCACACACACGACTCCACTCCGTAAACCTCGTACACATGCGGCTCTGCTCCGTACACCCTGTACAGTAAAGCAAGCTAACGGGAGCACCACCGAAATATAAAAAGGGGATCCAACCCTGGCCTACAACCTATATATGTCAGTCACAAGCAGAAAAGAATAGGCCACAAATCGGGGATCACCCTGAATAGGAATTTAGCAAAAATATTACAATTTTTATTTATTTAAATTAAGCACAGCAAACAACAACAACACATTAAAAACATTAAAAAATGGTCACACATGTGACACATTCAAAGGATATACATATCTCATAATAGAAAACCAAAACTGATAACCACTACCACTTTTGGTGGAGAAAGTGTCTTATACCCAAGGTCCATGTTAACTAATACCCAATTAGAAGGTTTTGAAAGCACACTAATACACTGCAGCCATCACAAATGAATCATGGACATCAGTGATGCAGATAAATTTTAAATTTTAAATGGATGTTATCACAAGCTCAAATAAAGCCTTGAGACAGTGCATACAATTAGTTATATAGCTCTGGCATACTCTAATTCACAATGTGGTACATAAAAAACAAACGTTTCTGGAATGTACTGAATAAACCCCATTTGGAAATACCTCAGCCTGAAGTCAGGCTCCAAGAGCAGACCAGGTCATCCAGACCAGAAATGGGCTGTAAAGAGTGCAAACAACCAAAGGACCCAATACATCACATATGAAGTGGAGTGGGGCAGGCTGGACTAATGACACGATGCGTGTCGCCGCTCTAGGTGGCTTCGTCAGGGGAACCTTTTGCCAGTCACTGTGCTGTTATATAGGCTTATCTAATTAAGGAGTATGGAGCAGCTGTGTCCTTGCTAGCCAATGTAGGGTTAATATCCAAACATACCTGCAGATCAGCAGTTTCTCATTACACGTAAACCATAGCTGACAGACCTTAGCGCCAGCATGTGACATCATGTACTACCAGCTGTGCATATATCGTGGTCTAAGAGATAGTACATATCACTGATATCGGACATAGACAGACGCCTTAATACCATTGCGCAGGCGCCTGCAAAAGAATCATTGCATAAGTGTAAACACCCCTCCTCACAGGCAAAGAGTAAGGCGCCTAATTACACAGACGCTTACAATCAGAACTCAATCGCCAAGGTGATAGACATTCTAAGTTTGCAGGGGGCCTACTACGCAGGCGGAAGTCCCGTGCAACACACGGAAGATAATCAGATTTTGCGGGAACTTTCATTCATACTGTATACCCAAATAGCCGCTGAGTGTGACAATATATACAGAATATAAGAAATAAACATTCGTCCATTCTTGATGACAGTGGATCAATCTCTATTGCTTTTTTGCTTTCTGGGCCTAATTTGGCCATGATACCATTTAGGGATTTTAGGACTGATGGTCCCAGTTATGGAAATGGGCCTTGTAGCGGGATTATTGTGTGTATGTGTATATATGTATGTATTTACATGTATGTATGTGTGTAGATGTGCACACTTGCTCGGTTATGTCATAGGTGGGATTAATCTAAGTAATTACATTGGGGCTTTTTGATCAGTTTTATGAATGGCCACATCGAATGAAAAAGCCCATTATAATAACATCTGTCTATAATACAGTGTCCAGTACAGTACTATCTTTCTGGACTTTTGGGCATCCATTGCTACTGCAGTGGGACTATCAAGTGGACATCAGCTATTGTCTGATTTTTGTTTTTGTACAAGATCAGTTGTGGATTTATGAGAGCCGCCCACTTGTCTATATAATAACATATGTCTGTTTACAAGATCAGTTGTGGATGTATGAGAGCTGCCCACTTGTTTGCATAATAACATGTCTTTTTACAAGATCAGTTGTGGATGTATGAGACCCGCCTACTTGTCCGCATAATAATAAATGTCCTTTTATAAGATCAGCTCCGTACACCTCGTACACGTGCAGCGCCGCTCCGTACACCTCGTACACGTGCGGCTCCGCTCCGTACACCTCTTACACGTGCGGCTCCGCTCCGTACACCTCGTACACGTGCGGCTCCGCTCCGTACACCTCGTACACGTGCGGCTCCGCTCCGTACACCTCGTACACGTGCGGCTCCGCTCCGTACACCTCGTACACGCTCCGCTCCGTACACCTCGTACACGTTCGGCTCCGCTCCGTACACCTCGTACACGCCCGGCTCCGCTCCGTACACCTCGTACACGCGCGGCTCCGATCCGTACACCTCGTACACGTGCGGCTCCGCTCCGTACACCTCGTACACGTGCGGCTCCGCTCCGTACACCTCGTACACGTGCGACTCCGCTCCGTACACCTCGTACACGTGCGGCTCCGCTCCGTACACCTCGTACACGTGCGGCTCCGCTCCGTACACCTCGTACACGTGCGGCTCCGCTCCGTACACCTCGTACACGTGCGGCTCCGCTCCGTACACCTCGTACACGTGCGGCTCCGCTCCGTACACCTCGTACACGTGCGGCTCCGCTCCGTACACCTCGTACACGTGCGGCTCCGCTCCGTACACCTCGTACACGTGCGGCTCCGCTCCGTACACCTCGTACACGTGCGGCTCCGCTCCGTACACCTAATACACGTGCGACTCTGCTCCGTACACCTTGTACACACGCAGCTCCTCTCCGTACACCTTGTACACGCGCAGCTCCTCTCCGTACATCTTGTACACGCGCAGCTCTGCTACCCCCACACTGAAAACCCCTCCCGACCCCAGACATAAACTTCACCTCATCCAGCACCATCCATGACAACCAGCACAGCAGAGTCCTGCAGACACGGATGGGTCGGGATGTGCGCACAGGACCTGTGATGAGGTCACAGGAGGGGAGGAGACAGGGGTCACATGATCAGAGGCATTGGCAGAGCCTCATCACAGGTCCTGTGTGCACTGAATAGCCCAGCTATCGGCGATCTGTTATTGCTGGGATTGATCACTGTGGCACTGCAGCTCAGTGAAATTCGGGAAAAATAAACTACCGCCCGGGACAGCGGGACATGCAATCAAAAACAGGACTGTCCCGCCAAATCTGGGACGGTTGGGAGCTTTGGCAGAGCAGAGAGGGAAGAGAGGAGGAGCTCAGTATAGGAGCAGAGCACAGTATAGGAGTGGAGCATAGAGGGAAGAGAGGAGGAGCTCAGTATAGGATCGGAGCATAGAAGGAAGAGAGGAGGAGCTCAGCATAGAGGGAAGAGAGGAGGCGTTCAGTATAGGAGCGGAGCATAGAAGGAAGAGAGGAGGAGTACAGTATAGGAGCACAGCATAGAGGGAAGAGAGGAGGAGCTCAGTATAGGATCGGAGCATAGAAGGAAGAGAGGAGGAGCTCAGCATAGAGGGAAGAGAGGAGGCGTTTAGTATAGGAGCGGAGCATAGAAGGAAGAGAGGAGGAGCACAGTATAGGAGCACAGCATAGAGGGAAGAGAGCAGGAGCTCAGTATAGGAGCGGAGCATAGAGAAGAGAGGAGGAACTCAGTATAGGAGTGGCGCACAGGATGAGAGGAGGAGCTCAGTATAGGAGCAGAGCACAGAGGGAAAAGAGGAAAGATGATAGGCACAGAGTATAGGTGGGGAGCATAGATTAGAGCAGGAACACAGACTAAAATGAGTAGCATAGGAGAGGAACACCTGATAAATGGAGCAGGTGATAGTGAAAGCACAGGAAAGGGGAGGAGCACATGATGAAAGGAGCAGGCGTTAGTGAAAGGGCTCATAAAAAAGCACAGGATATGGGAGGAGCATATGATGAAAGGGGCAGGCGATAGGGAAAGGGCTCATAAGAAAAGCACAGGATAGGGGAGGAGCACATGATGAAAGTAGCAGCCAATAGGGAAAGGACTCATAAGAAAAGCACAGGTAACGGGAGGAGCATATAAAGAAAGGAACAGGTGATAGGAAAGGGCTCATAAGAAAAGCACAGGATAGGGGAGGAGCACATGATGAAAGAATCAGGAAATAGGAAAAGGGCTCATGATGACAAGATCACAAGTTGGGGAGGAGCACATGATGAAACGAAGGAGGTGGAAGGGGCTCAGGATAAGTTAAGGGGTTAGGATAAAGAAAGGAAACAGGATAGGGGAAAAGCAGAGGATGGGGAAGGGTGCTCACTAAGGAAAATAGAGTGGAGAGGATAGGTGAGAGGCACATAGCAAAGAAAAACACAGGAGAGAGGAGGAGCACATGATGAGAGAGGAATACAGTTTAAATCTTAATTAAACCATACTTGTGTCAGCGCCCATACCAGTGATGCCAATGTCCCCTGCAAGAGAACTAAAATAACAAATAGTATTCCTCACCAGTCCACTGAGAAGATAATCAATTTGTCCCATAATGGGTCTGGCTCTGCTATATCTAGATGGCAGGCTGCATGGTTGCATGATGCAACCATATATGCTGCCATCCAGCAGAGGCAATGAGCAGCATCTGCTACCGCTGCTCAGTGTCTCGCATCCCATTGACTTATGTGGGGTTCAAGATCAAGTTCTGGTACCCGAACTGAACTTTCCAGTTAATTTCAGCCGAACCTGCCAAACATGAACTTCCATGGCTCTGTTCATCCCCAGACAGGACCAGGCATGTATCAGGATTTGTTTTGGGAACAATCAGGACAATTTTTATGAGGCATCAAGACAATAGTCTGACTGCAGACTTAACCAGATCAGCACCAGATTGGAGGCCGTGTGGTACAGAACACCGGTCATTGTGCACGTCAGAGGCAGGCGCAGAGTATATGGCAGTGATAGTTCATCATCGGGAACCCTATTGTTATTTTGGACCTTTTTTAGAGTTTATTTTTTAATTATCAGTTTTTCAGTGGTTAAATGTAGAGTATCGTCAGTAATGTGCTGCAGGAATTCGCCTGTCAGAGGAGATGAGTCGCATTATAGGAGCTGTTCAGCAAGGTCGGCGTAAAAAGTGAAAAACAGCAAGAGAACAACAAGGTTTACCCGTACAGGCCTCCAAACAAATGCACCATCAGGATGCAGTGGACCCATATAATAAAGATGGCAACACAGGTGCAAAAATACCAATCAAGCAACTGCTCGCAGCCTACCAATACATGGAGGGGGCGATTGCCTGGTATGTTGATGCACAAAACAACTTGTATGCGGCGCAGTTCACACTAAGGCCATGCACAGCATCCAGGCCAGCCTAGTACCAACACCCTTCTATTAGTTCAGGCGGGCTGCCCAGCGCTAACAAAATGCATGCTGTGTGAACAGACGCCGCAGTTTACAAGACCAAATGGGCCCAACTGCACCCCGAATAAAAAGTGCAAAAAACACATTTAAAAAAATGTGGAGTATTAGCTGATATTTTGGCCAAAATACGTGAGCCCGTAACCTACGTCAAAGATCTCCACGTTTACGGGTACCTAACACTAAATACTAATACAGCACAGTACAAAAAGAGGACTTGAAAATCCTCCAATAATGAAAAACAGCAAGAGAACAACAAGGTTTACCCATACAGGCCTCCAAACAAATGCACCATCAGGATGCAGTGGACCCATATAAGTAAAAAGTGGCAAAGCGAGGGTCGGTGTAACCATAATAATAATAAATATATTTCTATAGCGCCGACTTATTCCACAGCACTTTACATTTCGGAGGGGACTTGTACAGACAATAGACATTACAGCATAACAATAATCACATAGACTATAACAAATACCAAGAGGAATGAGGGCCCTGCTCACAAGCTTACAGTCTATGAGGAAAGAGGGAGACACGAGAGGTGGGTGGTAACAGTTGCCCTGATTGTATGGACCAGCCATAATGTTAAGTGTGTAACAGTACAGACGCAGAGGGCTAATGGATGCATAAAGCATGTGGGAACATGATGCGGGGAACCTGGTTATAGTAAGACTTTTGGCTGTGCCACCCAGGGATAGATTAGGTTAATGTGTTGAGGCGGTAGGCCAGTCTGAATAAATGCGTTTTCAGGGCACGCTTAAAATTGTGGGGACTGGGGACTAATCGTATTGACCTGGGAAGTGCATTCCAAAGAATTGGCGCAGCACGTGTAAAGTCTTGGAGACGGGAGTGGGAGGTTCTGATTATTGAGGATGCTAACCTCAGGTCATCAGCAGAATGGAGGGTGCGGGTAGGGTGGTAGACTGAGACGAGGGAGGAGATGTAGGGTGGTGCTGAGTTATGGAGGGCTTTGTGGGTGAGGGTAATAAGTTTGTACTGGATTCTGGAGTGGATGGGTAACCAGTGTAATGACCGGCACAAGGTAGAGGCATCGGTGTAATGACTGGTGAGGAATATGATCCTGGCTGCAGCATTCAAGACATAATGGAGAGGGGAGAGTTTGGTAAGAGGGAGACCGATTAGAAGAGAGTTACAATAGTCCAGACGAGAATGAATAAGAGAAACAGTAAGAGTTTTTGCGGCGTCAAAAGTAAGAAAAGGTCGAATTCTAGAAATGTTTTTGAGGTGCAGATGACAAGAGCGAGCCAGTGATCGAATGTGGGGGGCAAAGGAAAGCTCGGAATCAAGTATGACCCCAAGACAGCGGGCATGTTGCTGGGGAGTAATAGTGGAACCACACACGGAAATGGCAGTGTTGGGTATAGGTACATTATGTCATCAGCATAGAGATGGTACTGGAAACCAAATCTACTGATTGTTTGACCAATAGGGGCAGTGTACAAGGAGAAGAGGAGGGGGCCTAGGACTTGAGGAACCCCAACAGTAAGGGGAAGGCGAGAGGAGGAGGAACCGGCAAAAGATACAGTAAAGGAGCGGTCAGAGAGATAGGAGGAGAACCAGGAGAGAAGACCAGAGCGGGGGCAGGGCGGCCTCGATGCCTACTTGATCATTACACGACCCTTCCGCAATCCCTACACCTTTATCTTGGGCTGTTTCTCTGGGTACTCCGCCCTCCAACGCTCGGGGAATTTTGGGATTATTATTAGCAGGTGTGATTTTCCGGAGTTCCCCGGTGATCCCCGCAGGGCGCTCCCCTCTCGGTTACTTCACTCTCCACATTTCTCAATCTTCTCGATACTTTTCACTTGTTTCATTTCTGCTTTCTCGTGCACATTTCCGTATTACATATCTCTCCGCCTGCAGCTGACGGTGGGGGGCCGGGGGGATCCCGATCACTGGCCCCGCTCCGATAATGGCAGCTGAACTCAGGTCCAGAGTCTTGGGGTCCGTCCCTCGTGGGCTCCATGTCCTCCGCTGAGTAATTCCATGACACATCTTTATGGGGGCCAAGAACGGCTCCTAGTAAATGGCATGTCATTCCATGTATCGCCCTCCATAGACAACTCCAGGTGCAACCGAGCAAAAAGCCCCATAGAAGTGAACGGAATGGTGGTCACTGATGTTCACTGCCGATCCATTCACACAGAAGAACTGGGACCCTCATACTCCAGATCGCTGGGGGTCCCAGAGGTCTTACATCTATTACCAGCCTGGAAATAGTAAAATGCATCTAGTGGAAAATCCCCGTAAAAGCCCCAAACCTCCAGCACAAGAGACAACACCTCGACCGCCCACTGACATCGCCTGCCGTCCACACAGAGCGCCCACTAGTGGAGGCTGCACCTTGTCATACTGACTGCTGGACCGTGTATCTAATCCTCTCCTGTGTGATACTGACTGCTGAGCCATGTATCTAATCCTCTCCTGTGTGATACTGACTGCTGAGCCGTGTATCTAATCCTCTCCTGTGTGATACTGACTGCTGAGCCGTGTATCTAATCCTCTCCTGTGTGATACTAACTGCTGAGCCGTGTATCTAATCCTATCCTGTGTGTGATACTGACTGCTGAGCTGTGTATCTAATCCTATCCTGTGTGATACTGACTGCTGAGCCATGTATCTAATCCTATCCTGTGTGATACTGACTGCTGAGCCATGTATCTAATCCTATCCTGTGTGATACTGTCTGCTGAGCCGTGTATCTAATCCTATCCTGTGTGATACTGACTGCTGAGTCGTGTATCTAATCCTATCCTGTGATACTGTCTGCTGAGCTGTGTATCTAATCCTATCCTGTGTGATACTGACTGCTGAGCCGTGTATCTAATCCTCTCCTGTGTGATACTGTCTGCTGGGCCGTGTATCTAATCCTCTCCTGTGTGATACTGACTGCTGAGCCGTGTATCTAATCCTCTCCTGTGTGATACTGACTGCTGAGTCGTGTATCTAATCCTATCCTGTGATACTGTCTGCTGAGCTGTGTATCTAATCCTATCCTGTGTGACACTGACTGCTGAGCCGTGTATCTAATCCTCTCCTGTGTGATACTGTCTGCTGGGCCGTGTATCTAATCCTATCCCGTGTGATACTGACTGCTGAGCCGTGTATCTAATCCTATCCTGTGTGATACTGACTGCTGAGCTGTGTATCTAATCCTATCCTGTGTGATACTGACTGCTGAGCCGTGTATCTAATCCTATCCTGTGTGATACTGACTGCTGAGCCATGTATCTAATCCTATCCTGTGTGATAATGTCTGCTGAGCCGTGTATCTAATCCTATCCTGTGTGATACTGACTGCTGAGTCGTGTATCTAATCCTATCCTGTGATACTGTCTGCTGAGCTGTGTATCTAATCCTATCCTGTGTGATACTGACTGCTGAGCCGTGTATCTAATCCTCTCCTGTGTGATACTGTCTGCTGGGCCGTGTATCTAATCCTCTCCTGTGTGATACTGACTGCTGAGCCGTGTATCTAATCCTCTCCTGTGTGATACTGACTGCTGAGTTGTGTATCTAATCCTATCCTGTGATACTGTCTGCTGAGCTGTGTATCTAATCCTATCCTGTGTGATACTGACTGCTGAGCCGTGTATCTAATCCTCTCCTGTGTGATACTGTCTGCTGGGCCGTGTATCTAATCCTATCCTGTGTGATACTGACTGCTGAGCCGTGTATCTAATCCTATCCTGTGTGATACTGACTGCTGAGCTGTGTATCTAATCCATTTCTGTGTGATACTGTCTGCTAAGACATGTATCTAATCCTATCCTGTGTGATACTGGCTGTGTATCTAATCCCATCCTGTGTGATACTCTCAGCTCAGCCGTGTATCTAATCCCATTCTGTGTGATACTCTCGGCTCAGCCGTGTATCTAATCCCACCCTGTGATACCCTCGGCTCAGCTATGTATCTAATCCCATTCTGTGTGATACCCTCGGCTCAGCCGTGTATCTAATCCCACCCTGTGATACCCTTGGCTCAGCCGTGTATCTAATCCCATTCTGTGTGATACCCTCGGCTCAGCCGTACAGTAAGGTAAAAAAAGAAAATTTTTTCAGCTCACCCCAAAGAAGACAGCTATAAGTCCGATCGGTGCACGGAATGAGGAAACAGGATCCCTCTGCAGCAAAGCGTAATATGGAAAAAAATTCCAGCATCCAGATCAGTAATTAGATTAAAAACATTTTTTTTTTATTCCTTTATTCCAAAATTTAAAAAAATCATAAGATTCTCCATCATGATAAGAGACGCATCAGGACGTGTAGTTGAACTACACGTCCTGATGCGTCTCTTATCATGATGGAGAATCTTATGATTTTTTTAAATTTTGGAATAAAGGAATCAAAAAATTTTTTTTTAATCTAATTACTGATCTGGATGTTGGAATTTTTTTCCATATTACCCTCGGCTCAGCCGTGTATCTAATCCCACCCTGTGATACCCTCGGCTCAGCCATGTATCTAATCTCACCCTGTGATACCCTCGGCTCAGCCATGTATCTAATCTCACCCTGTGATACCCTTGGCTCAGCCGTGTATCTAATCCCATTCTGTGTGATACCCTCGGCTCAGCCGTGTATCTAATCCCACCCTGTGATACCCTCGGCTCAGCCATGTATCTAATCTCACCCTGTGATACCCTCGGCTCAGCCATGTATCTAATCTCACCCTGTGATACCCTCGGCTCAGCCATGTATCTAATCTCACCCTGTGATACCCTCGGCTCCAACGTCTGTTATTTCCTGGCCCTCTCCTAATAGATCTGTACATTGTGTTTCTGTGCAGGCGGCAGAAGCGGACGTGTGGTCACTCAGTGCTGCCCCTGCGGGACCTCCCTCCCGGCTCCTCTCTGTCTCCGGCGCCCACCTGCACGCTGCATCCTCTGGAGGAGCTGCGCCTGTTCTGTGCGTCCTGCGCTCTTCCCTCCTGTCGGGACTGCGCTCTGGTGCAGCATTCAGGACACGATATCCGTGCTGTCTCGGAGGTTGCAGGGAGGTCTCGCGCGCAGCTGCAGGGGAGTTTAGTGCAGTGTGGCCCTCAGCTGCAGGCGCTGGACGCTGCCCTCCACACTCTACAAGAAGCTGGAGAAGAGCTAAAGAGAAGTGCGGACATGGCGCGGAAGGAAGTGGTGGCGTTCACAGACGGGTACATACTCGCCATTCAAGAGCACAGGGCCCAGCTTCTCCAGGACATAGAGGAGGAATTGCACCATAAAGACCAAGTCCTGAGCCTGCAGCGAGCTCGGATACGGCAGCAGCTGACCGACCTAGGTACAGCCACCGCGTTCACCGAAGACCTGTTGGATCATGGGCCAGACCTCCATGTTGTTCGCACTAAGGTCCTGGTATTTGCCCGCTTGAAGGAACTAAACCGCGGAGACTGCAGCCAAGTGGACCAAGCGGAGTCCAATAGAATTGTATTCAGTGCCAAGGAAGAGGCCGGCCTGTACCAGGGGTACCAGGTATATGGCACGGTGCAGCGCGGGGGCGTGGATCCTGGGAGCTGCCAGGTCAGTGGACAAGGTGAGCTCTTCATACACTTCCACATTCCCAGCAGTGATAGAACCACATTTATAAGGTTTCCTGACCTTGTTTCCTCCATGACTGCACCCAGGTCTCCGGCCCGTCCAACAGGGACAGCTCTGCAGCTTCACCTTCACCTGTAACACCAAATCCGGAGATCATCAGGAACATAAAGGGGCACCACCAAGAGTCACCATCCTGCACAAAGAATCCGGCAGGTCAGTCTCTCTCAATGGATCCTTTGATGCTGGGCAGTAAATTGGGTCTCCTGAGTGTTGAATTTGGTGACCTCTGTCCAAGATAGACGTCAGGATGGCTGAATGGGTCTCCTCACTCCAGAATAGATCCTTGGGGGCTGGGTTTGGTCTCTTCAAGATTGATGCCTGGGCAGTGTGATGGGTCTTCTATCCCCAGAATAGACACTGTGTGATCGAGTGATTAGTTGGTTCTTCTATCTCATGAGATGAAGTTTGAGTGAGTGGTGGGTCACGTCCTCTCAAGAGAATAGATGCGCAGGTGGTGCATCAGGACTCATTTCTCCAGAATAGATGCTGGGTAGTGCGTAGGGTCTTCTCTTAAGAATATAGATGTCGAGTGATGGGTTCTGTCTCCTCTTTCCAGAATAGATGCAGGATTGTGCATTGGGTCTCCTTTCTCCAGAATAGATGTCCGGTGGTGTATTGGATGTCCTCTCTCCAGAATAGATGCCGGGTGGTGTATTGGGTCTCCTCTCTCCAGAATAGATGCAGGGTGCTGTATTGGGCCTCCTCTCTCCAGAATAGATGAGGCATGGTGTTTTGGGTCTCCTTTCTCCAGAATAGAGTCCGGGTGGTGTATTGGGTCTCCTTTCTCCAGAATAGATGCCGGGTGGTGTATTAGGTTTCCTCCCTCCAGAATAGATGCAGGGTGATGCATTGGGTCTCCTCTCTACAGAATAGATGCAAAGTGGTGTATTGGATTTCCTCTATCCATAATAGATGCAGAGTACTGCTTTGGGTCTCCTTTTTCCAAAATAGATGCAAAGGGGTGTATTGGGTCTCGTCTCTCCAGAATAGAGGTCCAGGTGGTGTATTGGGTCTCCTCTCTCCAGAATAGATGCAAGGTGGTGTACTGGGTCTCATCTCTTCAGAATAGATGCAAGGTGGTGTGGTGGGTCTCCTCTCTCCAGAATAGATGCCTGGTGTTGCATTGGGTCTCCTCTCTCCATAATAGATGCAGGGTGGTGTATTGGGTCTACTCTCGTCAGAATAGATGGAAGGTGGTGTATTGGGTCTTCTCTCTCCAGAATAGTTGTCTGGTGGTGCACTGGGTCTCTTTTCTCTCAAGTAAATGCCCAATGGTGCGCTGGGTCTTCTCTCTCCAGAATAGATGCCCAATGGTGCACTGGGTCTCATGTTTCTTGAGTAAGTGCTCGGTGGTGTGCTGGGTCTCTCTCCAGAATAGATACCCGGTGATGCGCTGGATCTCATCTCTCTTGAGTAGATGCCCGGTGGTGCGCTGGGTCTCGTCTCTCTCTAGTAGATGCCCGGTGTTGCGCTGAGTCTCATCTCTCTCGAACAGATGCCCTGTGGTGTGCTGGGTCTTGTCTCTATCGAGTAGATGCCTGGTGGTGCGTTGGATCTCTTCTCTCTCGAGTAGATGCCCGGTGGTGTGCTGAGTCTCGTCTCTCTTAGATGCCTGGTGGTGCACTGGGTCTTGTCTCGCTCGAGTAGATGCCCAGTGGTGCACTGGTTCTCGTCTCTCTCGAGTAGATGTGCGGTGTTGCGTTGGTTCTCGTCTCTTTTGATTAGATGCCTGGTGGTGCGCTGGATCTCGTTTCTCTCTCATAGATGTCTGGTGGTACGCTGGGTCTTGTCTCTCTCGAATAGATGCCCGGTGGTAAGCTGGGTCTCATCTCTGTCGAGTAGATGTCCGGTGGTGCGCTGGGTCTCGTCTCTCTATAATAGATGCCTGGTGGTGCTCTGGGCCTCGTCTCTCTCGAGTACATGCCCAGTGTGGCGCTGGGTCTCATCTTTCTCTAATAGATGCCCTGTGGTGTGCTGGGTCTTGTCTCTCGAGTAAATGCCTGGTGGTGCGTCGGATCTCTTCTCTCTTGAGTAGATGCCCAGTGGTGCGCTGGGTCTCTTCTCTCTCTCGTAGATGCCTGGTGGTGCACTGGGTCTTGTCTCTCTCGAGTAGATGCCTGTTGGTGAGCTGGTTCTCGTCTTTCTCGAATAGATGCCCGGTGTTGCGTTGGTTCTCGTCTCTCTTGATTAGATGCCCGGGGTGCGCTCTGTCTTCTCTCTCTCGTAGATGTCTGGTGATACCCTGGGTCTCGTCTCTCTCGAGTAGATGCCCGGTGGTAAGCTGGGTCTCGTCTCTGTCGAGTAGATGTCCTGTGCTGCGCTGGGTCTCGTCTCTGTCGAGTAGATGTCCTGTGGTGCGCTGGGTCTTGTCTCTCTCGAGTAGATGCCCGGTGGTATGCTGGGTCTCGTCTCTCTCGAGTAGATGCCCAGTGGCGTGCTGGTTCTCCTCTCTCTCAATTAGATGCCCAGTGGTGTGATGGATCTCGTCTCTCTTGAGTAGATGCCAAGTGATGCGCTGGTCCTCTCTTTCCAGTGTAGGTGCCTGGAGTTGTGCTGGGTCTAATCTCCTCTAGATAATTCTTTTATGACTGTGGCTCCAGTATTGATCATCGATGATATCTACGTGGTCACTCACTGAGCGCTATTATTCAATACCATATTTATAGAAGTCTCAACAACATTCTTATTTCATAGATTGTCCAAATTACCTTAAGTACGTAATGCTGTGTAAGTGGATTACTATATTCATCAATCACTTCTTCTCCGGTTTCCAGCGCAGTTCAGGTCCTACTTGATGGCTCCTCTTCTTTGCCGGCTCACAGAGGGACTACTGTGTGGGGCAGAGATATTTGCTGAAAATGGAAGTCTATGGAGCATCAGATTGAGGCTCAGAACGAGACTCTGTAGACTTACACACAGAAAGTGGCTGCCGGCTCACACATAAGCTCCTGTGTCAACCACTTACTGTAGTCTGTTTGCAGGTCTCTTTGGTAAGAAGAGCACCGGAGCAGCGCTGGAAACCGGAGAGGACTGCTATTGGTGAGTAAAGTAATAGATTTACACACTTTAAGCACCAGGAACTAGGACAGTCTGGGAAATAACAGCTTTGTTGGGATTTCTTAAGTATTATAGCGAAGTATTATATCAGATATTAAGGGATTCAGAAAGAGAATTGGAGGGATCCAATGGCTGGATATCGTTAAGGACAACAATGTCCAGGAAGGATGGAAGGATCTTGAAAAATGAAATTCTCAAAGCACAATTGTTAACAATTCCAAAAAGAGGGAAGAATAGAAAGCATTTAAGGAAACCAGGATGGATGAACACAGAACTTAAGCACATGCTAAAAAGGAAGAAAGAAATGTTTATAAAATGGAAAGAGGGAGGCATATCTAAAGAAGAATATAATGCTGTCTGCAGAACCTGGCTTGCAAGAGACGTCAAAAGCAATAATAAAGGATTTTGGGGATATGTCAAAAGTAAAAGAAAAGTCAAAGATGCTATTGGATTTTTACAGGATGAAAATGATGAAATGGTAAGCCAGGATGTTGAGAAGGCCGAACTTTTAAATTCCTATTTTGCATCTGTTTTCTCTCAGAAAGGAAATGTAACATCAACTGATCTTCACTGTCCTATTAAGGGAATAGAAGAATCCAGGATATCTGTAAACAGAAAGATAGTGAGGAAACACTTAGCTAACCTAAATGAATTCAAGTCTCCAGAATACTGAGAGAGATAGCAGAAGAAATTTTTGAACCACTCTACATGAAAAGTCTTCGAGAATAGGAGAAGTCCCAGAAGACTGGAGAAGAGCAAATGTTCCTATCTGCAAAAAGGGGAAGAAGGTGGACCCAGGCAACTATAGGCCGGTGAGTCTGACTTCTATACCAGGAAAGATCTTTGAACAAATTATTAAACAACATGTATGTCAGTACCTGGATAAGAATGAAGTGATTAAACAGAGTCAGCATGGGTTTGTAACTAATAAGTCATGTCAGACTAACTTAATTTCCTTCTATGACAGAATCACTGATTGGGTGGATCAGGGAAATGCTGTAGATATAGTATATCTTGACTTCAGCAAAGCATTTTACAAAGTCTCTCATACCATCCTTATTAAAAAAATGGCTAAGCATGGAATGGACAAGGCAACTGTTAGGTGGATTCATAACTGGCTTAGTGATCGGACCCAAAGAGTGGTCGTAAATGGCTGCACATCCAGTTGGAAGAATGTCTCAAGTGGGGTACCACAGGGCTCTGTCCTGGGCCCTGTATTGTTCAACATCTTTATCAACGATTTAGATGAAGGAATTGAGGACAAACTGATAAAATTTGCTGATGACACAAAGCTAGGAGGGATAGCTAATACTAGAGAAGAGAGAGGATTCAAAAAGATATAAATAAACTGGAGCAGTGGGCAGCAACTAACAGAATGGTTTTTAACAGGGAAAAATGCAAAGTACTACATCTGGGCAATAAAAATGAAAAAAGCATATACAGAATGGGAGGAATAGGGCTAAGCAACAGCACATGTGAAAAAGACTTGGTTATACTAATAGATCACAGACTGAACATGAGTCAACAGTGTGATGCAGCAGCAAAAAAGGCAAATGCAATTCTAGGATGTATTAACAGAAGCATACAGTCTAGATCATGTGAAGTCATTATTGCCCTCTACTTCTCTTTGGTCAGACCTCATCTGGAATACTGTGTCCAGTTTTGGGGCGCCACATTTTAAAAAAGACATCAACAAACTGGAGCAAGTTCAGAAAAGAGCGACCAGAATGGTGACCGGTCTGCAAACCCTGTCTTATGAGGAAAGGTTGCAGGATTTGGGAATGTTTAGCTTGCAGAAGAGAAGACTGAGAGGAGACTTAATAGCTGTCTACAAATATCTCAAGGGCTGCCACATTGTAGAAGGATCATCTTTATTCTCATTTGCATAAGGAAAGACGAGAAGCAATGGGATGAAACTGAATGGGAGGAGACACAGATTAGATGATATAAAAAACTTTTTGACAGTGAGGGTGATCAATGAGTGGAATAGGCTGCCACGGGAGGTGGTGAGTTCTCATTCAATGGAAGTCTTCACACAGAGGCTGGACAGACATCTGACTGGGATGATTTAGTGACTCCTGCTATGAGCAGGGGGTTGGACCTGATGGCCCAGGAGGTCTCTTCCAACTCTTCGATTCTATGAATACTCTGGGTAAAAGAGCACTGACAAGAAGCTGCACTCTCATATAAGTGCCAGTCACACAGTTCTCCTCATAGCAGTGCCTGTAACACAGTGCCCCTCATATCAGTGCCATTCACGTAGTGCCCCACAGAGCAGTGTCATTCACACAGTGCCCCTCATAACAGTGCCAGTTGCCTTTAAGGTCTTATTGAAGCGCTCTACCAGGCTGTCGATCTGCTTATGGTAACCTGAGGTTTGCAGCTGGGCAATCTGGAGGACCTTACACAGCTCCCTCATCACTTTGCTCATGAAGGTGGTTCTCTGATCCATCAAAATCTCCTTTGGCAGGTCCATCCTAGCAAAGATTTGGACAAGCTCCTGGGCGATACTCTTGGCCGAAGAGTTCCTTAGTGGTACCGCTTCAAGGTACCATGTCACATAGTCCATGACCACCAGGATATACTGATGCCCCATTGCAGACTTAACTAGGGGACCTACTAGGTCCATAGCAATCCTCTCAAATTGGACCTCTATTACAGGTAACGGAACTAAGGGACTTTGGAAGTGAGAAGCGGAAGCGGTTATCTGGCAGGTGGGGCACGACCTACAATAATGCAGGATCTGCCTGTAATATCCTGGCCAATAGAACCTTTCGAAAACAGAAAAGCTTCCACATCATTCCCTGGGGTCATCTTCTGTATGGCTCCTCTTACTGCTCTCCTGATGTATGAGTCATCACCTGGAGTTAGGGAGGAGACTGCCTAGTCTCCCAGAATTACCTCTGCGAGGAGTTCCATCTGCCGCATTAGTGCCTTCTGTTGCTTTCACTACTGTTGGAGTTGCCAGTTGCTGCTGCTGTTGGACCTGGACCAGATGCTGCTGGATCTCTCCCACAGGATTGCGGATTTTACCCAGGACATGCAGTTCATCCACAGCCGCTATGCGTGTTCCTGGACCCGTTGCCCACATTCTCCACCAACTGTGAGGGGTTGACACAGCTGCTTCAGAGGTGGACACAGGAACGCTTCTTAGGTAAGTCACCTGCTGGTTTATTATGAGACAGCATAAACCATGGCAGGGTTTAACAAAATAAACATGTCCTTTCTGACATAACGGTAAAACAAAGGATAAATCACAGCAAAGTCCTTATCTCCGAGGAGTTCACTTGCTCAGACCACCATATATCTTCAGCTCCTCCTCGAATCATGTCTGGAGACTTTCCTCTACAAACACACAACACAGAGAAAAAAACAGTGGCAGCACATTTAACTTCGCAGCAACACCCTTGAGGTGGAGATATGGTGAGTAGGCATCCGCCCATCTCTCACCTACTCATTAAAAAAAATGACCCTTGTAATGGCTGGTAAACCCTTCAGCACATAGCATGCTGGGGAGAAATGTATGGTTTTCACATCACAGAAGAAAACAATCTTTGTTACACGTATCTCCCCTGACATACAGCGCTAGTGACCTTGTCACATATCCCCCCCTTCTGCCCAAAGACGGGGGTTTTGGCACCTTCAGACACTAAACAGGGGATTTGGGAGGGAGCATCCATGTTACCATATAACTTGCCTCGTGTATGCTCTATGTGGAACCTGAAGCCTTGGAGGGTTAAGAACCAGGCATCGATTGGTAATATGCCCCACCGGGCATTTTCCCGCTGGGCCGTTGTCATGTGGGCCTGGCTGTTGTTCCTGCCGCCGGCCCTCTGCGGGCACGGCGGTTATAGTTTCCAACCCTCCCTGGATTTTTCTATCCCGCACTGCAGGGAGATAAGCCGCCACGCCCCCCCATCCTCGCCCTAGCTTGAGACCTCCCCCCCGCCCCGCAGCCACTCACAGCGTCGCTTGCCTGCTCTCTTCTCTGTACACAGGACCTGTGATGAGGTCACAGGAGGGGAGGAGTCAGGGGTCACATGATCAGGAGCCTTTGTTCAGACCTCTGATCATGTGACCCCCTGACTCCGCCCCTCCTGTGACCTCATCACAGGTCCTGTGCGCACAGCCCTGCCTCTTGGTGTCTGCAGGACTCTGCTGTGCTGGTTGTCATGGTGCTGGATGAGGGAAGTATGTGTGGGGTCAGGAGGGGTGTACAGGGTGGATGTAGAAGAGCTGTGTATGAGGTGTATGGAGCGGAGCCGTGTGTGTACGAGGTGTACGGAGCGGATCCGTGTGTGTGCGAGGTGTACGGAGTGGAGCCGTGTGTACGAGGTGTATGGGGAGGAGCCGCACGTGTACGAGGTGTACGGAGTGGAGCCTCGTGTGTACGAGGTGGGCGGAGAGGAGCCGCGTGTACGAAGAGGAGCCGCGCGTGTACGGAGCGGAGCCGCGTGTGTACGAGGTGTGTATAGAGGAGCCGCATGTGTACGAGGTGTACGGAGCGGAGCCGCGTGTGTACGAGGTGTACGGAGCGGAGCCGCGTGTGTACGAGGTGTACGGAGCGGAGCCGCGTGTACGAGGTGTACGGAGAGGAGCCGCGCATGTACGAGGTGTACGGAGCGGAGCCGCGTGTGTACGAGGTGTACGGAGCGGAGCCGTGTGTACGAGGTGTACGGAGAGCAGCCGCGCGTGTACGAGGTGTACGGAGCAGAGCCGAGCCGTGTGTACGAGGTGTACGGAGCGGAGCCGAGTGTGTACGAGGTGTACGGAGCGGAGCCGAGTGTGTATGGAGCGGAGCCGAGTGTGTACGAGGTGTACGGAGCAGAGCCGAGTGTGTACGAGGTGTACGGAGCGGAGCCGAGTGTGTACGAGGTGTACGGAGCGGAGCCGTGTGTGTACGAGGTGTACGGAGCGGAGCCGAGTGTGTACGAGGTGTACGGAGCGGAGCTGTGTGTGTACGAGGTGTATGGAGCGGAGCCGAGTGTGTACGAGGTGTACGGAGCGGAGCCGTGTGTGTACGAGGTGTACGGAGCGGAGCCGAGTGTGTACGAGGTGTATGGAGCGGAGCCGAGTGTGTACGAGGTGTACGGAGCGGAGCCGAGTGTGTACGAGGTGTACGGAGCGGAGCCGAGTGTGTACGAGGTGTACGGAGCGGAGCCGAGTGTGTACGAGGTGTACGGAGCGGAGCCGAGTGTGTACGAGGTGTACGGAGCGGAGCCGAGTGTGTACGAGGTGTACGGAGCGGAGCCGAGTGTGTAC
This sequence comes from Dendrobates tinctorius, assembly GCF_039654945.1. Classification (NCBI taxonomy): domain Eukaryota; kingdom Metazoa; phylum Chordata; class Amphibia; order Anura; family Dendrobatidae; genus Dendrobates; species Dendrobates tinctorius. The sequence goes on from NW_027361839.1 coordinate 1,956,319, forward strand.
GAGGTGTACGGAGCGGAGCCGAGTGTGTACGAGGTGTACGGAGCGGAGCCGAGTGTGTACGAGGTGTACGGAGCGGAGCCGAGTGTGTACGAGGTGTACGGAGCGGAGCCGAGTATGTACGAGGTGTACGGAGCGGAGCCGAGTGTGTACGAGGTGTACGGAGCGGAGCCGTGTGTGTACGAGGTGTACGGAGCGGAGCCGGATGTGTACGAGGTGTACGGAGCGGAGCCGCGCGTGTACGAGGTGTACGGAGCGGAGCCGGATGTGTACGAGGTGTACGGAGCGGAGCCGGATGTGTATGAGGTGTACGGAGCGGAGCCGGATGTGTATGAGGTGTACGGAGCGGAGCCGGATGTGTACGAGGTGTACGGAGCGGAGCCGGATGTGTACGAGGTGTACGGAGAGGAGCCGAGCGTGTACGAGGTGTACGGAGCGGAGCCGAGCGTGTACGAGGTGTACGGAGCGGAGCCGAGCGTGTACGAGGTGTACGGAGCGGAGCCGTGTGTACGAGGTGTACGGAGCGGAGCCGTGTGTACGAGGTGTACGGAGCGGAGCCGGATGTGTACGAGGTGTACGGAGAGGAGCCGCACGTGTACGAGGTGTACGGAGAGGAGCCGCACGTGTACGAGGTGTACGGAGAGGAGCCGCACGTGTACGAGGTGTACGGAGAGGAGCCGTGTGTGTACGAGGTGTACGGAGAGGAGCCGTGTGTGTACGAGGTGTACGGAGAGGAGCCGCACGTGTACGAGGTGTACGGAGAGGAGCCGTGTGTGTACAAGGTGTACGGAGAGGAGCCGTGTGTGTACGGGGTGTACGGACCGGAGCCATATGTGTATGAGGTGTACGGACCGGAGCCGTGTGTGTACTTAGTGTACGGAGCGGAGCCGTGTGTGTTCGGAGTGGAGTCATATGTGTACGGGATGTACGGAGCGGAGCCAACTGTGTACGAAGCATACAAAGCGGGCTTTTCCCACGGACACAGGAGTACACGGCGGAGCCCCGACGAGCATTTTAAAACTCACACATGACGTTCCACCTGAAGTGATGTGCTGGAAGCTGACCGGAAATGAGGTAATTTCATGAGGAGATTGTGACGGATCCAGGAATGCTTCAGATCCATCACCGTGTCCTCCTCCGACAGCGCAGACAGCAGGATCGCCTTGGAATCGGGGATGCCGGCCATGTGAGCGGATCATGATATGTCCTGCATCAGGAGGCTCAGGAGGGCACTACAATGGGAGTCGGGCTGCTATAGTATCTTTATAGAATCTTTATTTCTTTCTCTGTTCTGTCTTTCCCATTCTCTCTTCTGTCTTTCCCTCATTTTCTTTCTCCCTCTCTGTTCTTTCTTTCTCTCTCTGTTCTTTCTCTGTCTCTCTCTGTTCTTTCTTTCTCTCTGTTTTCTTTTTTCTCTCTCTGTTTTCTCTCTTCCTTAATGCCAGTCAGTGTGCCCATAATGCCAGCCACTGTGCCCTCAGTACCAGTCAGTGTGATCAGCAGTGCTAAATGGGTGCTTTGGGCGTGGACATGAGTGTTACTAGTTGCGAAATGGATGTGGCCGGGGCGTGGCCTAGAATTAGCAGCGGTGCTATCTTTCTCCCTCTTTCCCTTCTTCAAAACTTGGGAGGTATGATAGGGGTGGCTGTGACCAGGGGGTCTGGTTGCCCAATGGATAGCAGTTCTGCCAGGAATTCTATCACCGTGCGTACAAAAGGGGACAGAGCTTTGGGAGGAGTACTTTACCTAAAAGCAATAAATAGGACTGAGCTGAAATACTGGGCGCAGCTCTGACTACATGTTATATAGTCGTGTTAATCTCCTCTCACTTCTTGTCACCTACAAGTGTACAAAGATATTATATAGTCACCATGTGACTAGTGGGCCTGTGTAACTTCAAATGCCAGGGCTGAATTTTAGTCCCAGTCCGGCTCTGTTAAGAACCACCTAGTCACCCGGGCATTCTTACCCTTCTTTCCACTTGACCATCTCGGAGGGGCATAATCTGACAGTAGCTTAAACCTATGACCTAGTAGGTAATATTTCAGTGTCTTCACGGCCCACTTTATGGCTAAGCACTCCTTCTTGACAATGGCAGTTTTTATCACAGGAAGAGAGTTTCTGGCTCAGACACAGGATAGGATGCTTTTCCCCATTTATTTCCTGAGACAGCACGGCTCCCAACCCAACTTCCGAAGCATCTGTCTCGACCACAAATTCTTTACTAAAGTCTGGTGCGACCACAACCGGATGTTTACACAGAACCGGCTTCAGCTCCTGAAATGCCATCTCTGTTTCAGCAGTCCATTTCACCATAGTCGACTTGGTGCCCCTTAGGGAGATCTGTTAATGGTGCGGCAATTATGGTGAAACTTGGGATAAACTGCCAGTAATATCCCACAATTCCAAGAAATGCCCTCACTTGCTTCTTGGAAAGTGGTTGCGGCCACTTCTGAATCGCCTCGACCTTGTTTATCTATGGCTTGATTTCCTGGCCTCTTTTTTTCCTTATGGCTCACTTTGTCAGATTTACAGTGAACCCAGCTTTTCTCAATGCATCCAGGATCGCCTGTACCCTTGGAAGATGATTACTCCAGTCAGGGCTGAAGACAACAATGTCATCAAAGTAGGCTGCGGAATATTTTTTCTGTGGAGCCAAGACCTCTGAAAGGTAGCTGGGGCCCCCTGCAGTCTGAAGGGCATTCAGGTGTACTGGAAACACCCACCAGGCGTTGAGAAGACCGTCTTCTCCTTGGCACTCTGGGACATGGAGATCTACTGGTAGCCCTTCGTCAGGTTGAGAATTGTAATGTACCTCGCGGGTCCAAGTCTCTAAATGCGTTCATCCACGCGGGGCATCAGACACGCAGCAAAACTGGATACCTCCTTCAGCCTGTGATAGTTGTTACAAAGCCGCTGCTCACCATCTGGCTTCGACACAAGGATGATGGGGACTCGACCATCCACTTTTTGCTTCCTCTATCACACCGAGATCTAGCGTTCTCTTATCTTCATTTGATAATATCTCCCGGTGTGCTTCGGGAATTCTATAGGGCTTGAGGTTCACCCTTACATGAAGCTCTGTTAACACGTCATGCTCCACCACCTGAGTATGCTCTGGCAAGTTGGAGAATAGGTCACGGTTCTTCTGCAGCAGTTCCCGACACTGTTGCTTCTGTCCCGACACAAGAGTCTCTGCAATTGTGGCCTCTTCCACTTTGGCTTTGGGACTGTCTCCCAAGCAAGGAGTTTCCAGCAATTCCCAATCTTGCCATGGCTTGATGGCTTGAACAAGTTCACATGATATGGGCCTTGCTACTTGGCTAGGAACTTGATCTCCACCGTGGGGATATGTACTAGCATGGAGCCCCCAGGCTGGAGCTACCCCAGTCTTGCTGATCGGTTATATACCTTTGCCTGTGCCTGGAGAAGATGCTCCTTCAGGATAGGCATTACTTTTGCCATCCTCTCCTGCAACTGGGCGTCATGCTCTATGGCACTCTGGTGTGACCTTGGCTTCCCAGGCTTTCTTGGCGATGTGCAGGATCCCTCGCAGTTGTGGACCCTACAGGAGTTCGAACAGCGAGAAGCCAGTGGAGGCTTGAGGAACTTCTCTGAAGAGCAGAAATGGAAGCAGATAGTCCCACTCTTGATCGTCCTTCTCAATGATGACCTTCTTGAACATGGCCTTCAAGGTCTTATTGAAGCGTTCTACTAGGCCGTCTGTCTGCGGATGGTAAACTGAGATTTGCAGCTGGGCAATCTGTAGGACCTTACACAGCTGCCTCATCACTTTGCTCATGGAGGGGGTTCCCTGGTCCGTCAAAATCTCCTTTGGCAGGTCCATCCTAGCAAAGATATGGACAAGCTCCCGGGCGATACCTAATATACATTGTTTCTGTAGTGATTTATCCCACTTTGCGTTTTTTGGGCTGGAAAGAGTACTATGTCCCAAATGGGTGGAAACTGGAAGAGAACTTTCACCCAGAGAAGCATATTGGATACTACGTTTAAATACTAAGTTTCCTAATAGTATGAACTACAGAAACGATTTGTATCTATAAATGTGAATCTATTTTTCTGTGTGTTGTTTCTGCCGTCCTATGGTTTCCAGTCTCACCTGTTTGCACTTGTCTATCACTGGTGATCCCAGATTGGTCAATGTTCCTTATATTTATCCATGCTTATTCTTTGTTCATCATCCTATGACTAAGGGCAATTTCTGTACCAGAAACGCGTCAGTACCAGAAACGCGTCAGATTCATTTATGTTTTTTTTAGCTGAATCTAATAAACATTACCATTTTAATCAGGAGGCGAGTGCTGAGATGATCCCTCCCCTTCTTCCTCTACGTGGCTGGACCGGGCTCTCTCTGTGATTATCACACCACCCTGCTAATCTTCTCGCTATGCTGGTAGTTCCCGGAACCTCTCCTCCAATAGTTAGATGTAGATATACCAGAATATCAAAAAGGAGGCAGCAGATCCAGAATAGTGAAAAAAATAAGGATGCTTTATTCACCAACAGCAGCTACGGTTCAGCTCTCTCTATGGACCATTTCTCCTGCAGACCCTCTCTCCTGCAGACCCTTTCTCCTGCAGACCCTCTCTCCAGCAGACCCTTTCCCCTGCAGACCCTTTCCCCTGCAGACGATTTCTCCAGCAGAGCCTTTCTCCTGCAGACCCTCTCTCCTGCAGACTCCAGCAGACCATTTCTCCAGCAGATGTCTTCTTCTGCAGAGCGCTTCTCCAGCAGAGCCTCTCTGTCTGCAGTGCTCCATAGAAAGCTGGACCGTAGCTGCTGTTGGTGAATGAAGGATCCTTCCTTATCTTTTCATTATTTGGGATCTGCTGCCTTCTTTTTGGATTTTATGTCCTTGATAGGAAGCTGAAACTTTGCCAGTTCCTTAGGGGGAGTATTATTGGGACCTCAGATCCCCCCAATCCGGAGATCGCAGAGTACAACACACAAGTGTCCTCTTACCAACTGCATAAGGCCCTGTTCACATTATGGTTTATGTTTAACATCTATGCTGAGAAATGTCCCGGCACCGTGCATGATCAGGCGCCATCAGATGAGTACACGCGCACCCATTAACGTCTATGGGGCTGCTCACATGTCCATGTCTTTTTGTGGTCTGCGTGAGCCACAGAAACACAGAGAAATGTCCATTTTTTTACTGGAGTAACAGATAAATATGACTAATAAAAGTGTATGTGCGTGCGGCACATGGACAGTGTCAGTGAGTAGTGCATGTGCCGTCCGTGATTAACATTGAAGAGGAGACTCCGTCATTAATGTATTTTTTCTTGCTTGAAAATCACTAATGAAAAACTGATGGTAAAAAGTGACACATGGACAAAACACTGAAGAACAATTGGAAAAACACAGATGACACTTGATCAAAAAAATCACTGACATCTGAAGGAGGCCTTCTTCACACGTCTATTTTATAAGGATGCAAATACGGACGGACACACATACCCACTGTATCCAATGGTGGTGCGCACATGTCAGATTTTTCACACAGACCGTGTGTCCATGTGAAAATCCCACAGACATGTCAGGATTTTTTGCGCAGCATGGATAAAATGCCTGCCGCACACGTACTGGTGCCTGGGAAGAAGCCGTACAGTTTTCTCTGATCCCAGGTGCCGGCTGCTGAAAGCAACTCTCATCGTCGCTTGGTGTCCCTGAGGTCAGCGCGACCAGGAGACAATGATGGGAGTTGTATTCAGCACCTGCTGTGTGCATTCTGTGTAAAATAAAGAATTAAATACAAATGACGGCATAGGCTCCCACATAGTTTTCATAACCAGCAGAGGAAAAACCGACAACTGGGAACTGATGTTACTAACCTGGAAAAAGGAACAATATCCCAAAAGGTTCTCAGGCTATTAATAACAATTCACTGCTGTTTGCTTAGTCTATACTGGGTGTTTTTTTTCTACAGGCGCTAAGGTTTTCAGTTGACTCAACGTAAGGCGAGTATAACTTTATTTTTTATTTTTAAAAATGTCCCTTGTCCCAAATTATTAACATGAGTCCCCAGCCAGCGGCTTTCCCTCTGCTGGTTATAAAAATTACGCGGGAGCCTACACTGTCTTTTGTATTTATTTCTTTATTTTACACTGGATGGACACAACGGCGACTGAATACAACTCCCATCATTGTCGCCTGGTCGTGCTGATCTCAGGAGACAATGCTGAGAGCTGCCTTCAGCAACCGGCACCTCGGATCAGTACAATCTGTACAGCTTCTTCCCAAGCACCCCAGGGGGCAGCGATGGCGGAGTCCAGTATCTATAGAAACAGCAGCCGGAGCAAGACACTAACTGCAGCGTTGCGGTCGCTCATGGCTCCTCTCCTGCGTGGAGACAATCATGTACAGGAGCGGTCCCCTCTGTGTGATTGTACATGACCCATCAGGCGCAGCTGAGGAGCCAGGAAAGGCAGCGCTGCTGTCAGACTGCTCTAGAGGAAGGTTTAGGGCATCATCCAGAGCTCAGGCCCCAAATCTGGCCAGCAATGCCCCTGCTATTAGTAGACGCTCAGTGCCCCCATTATAGTGCCGGACACTCAGTGCCCCCCATTATAGTGCCGGACGCTCAGTGCCCCCCATTATAGTGCCAGACGCTCAGTGCCCCCCATTATAGTGCCAGACGCTCAGTGCACCTCATTATAGTGACGGACGCTCAGTGCCCCCCATTATAGTGCCGGACGCTCAGTGCCCCCATTATAGTGCCGGACCCTCAGTGCCCCTCATTATAGTGCCGGACGCTCAGTGCCCCCCATTATAGTGCCGGACGCTCAGTGCCCCTCATTATAGTGCCGGACGCTCAGTGCCCCTCATTATAGTGCCGGACGCTCAGTGCCCCTCATTATAGTGCCGGACCCTCAGTGCCCCCCATTATAGTGCCGGACGCTCAGTGCCCCTCATTATAGTGCCGGACCCTCAGTGCCCCCCATTATAGTGCCGGACCCTCAGTGCCCCCCATTATAGTGCCGGACCCTCAGTGCCCCTCATTATAGTGCCGGACGCTCAGTGCCCCCCATTATAGTGTCGGACGCTCAGTGCCCCTCATTATAGTGCCGGACGCTCAGTGCCCCTCATTATAGTGCCGGACGCTCAGTGCCCCTCATTATAGTGCCGGACCCTCAGTGCCCCCCATTATAGTGCCAGACGCTCAGTGCACCTCATTATAGTGCCGGACGCTCAGTGCCCCCATTATAGTGCCGGACGCTCAGTGCTCCCCATTATAGTGCCGGACGCTCAGTGCCCCCATTATAGTGCCGGACGCTCAGTGCTCCCCATTATAGTGCCGGACGCTCAGTGCCCCCATTATAGTGCCGGACGCTCAGTGCCCCTCATTATAGTGCCGGACGCTCAGTGCCCCTCATTATAGTGTTGGACGCTCAGTGCCCACCATTATAGTGCCAGACCCTCAGTGCCTCCCATTATAGTGCAGGATGCTCAGTGCCCCTCATTATAGTGCCGGACCCTCAGTGCCCCTCATTATAGTGCTGGACGCTCAGTGCCCCTCATTATAGTGCCGGACGCTCCGTGCCCCCATTATAGTGCCGGACCCTCAGTGCCCCCATTATAGTGCCAGACCCTCAGTGCCTCCCATTATAGTGCAGGATGCTCAGTGCCCCTCATTATAGTGCCGGACCCTCAGTGCCCCTCATTATAGTGCCGGACGCTCAGTGCCCCTCATTATAGTGCCGGACGCTCCGTGCCCCCATTATAGTGCCGGACCCTCAGTGCCCCCCATTATAGTGCCGGACGCTCAGTGCACCTCATTATAGTGCCGGACGCTCCGTGCCCCCATTATAGTGCCGGACCCTCAGTGCCCCCATTATAGTGCCAGACCCTCAGTGCCTCCCATTATAGTGCAGGATGCTCAGTGCCCCTCATTATAGTGCCGGACCCTCAGTGCCCCTCATTATAGTGCCGGACGCTCAGTGCCCCTCATTATAGTGCCGGACGCTCCGTGCCCCCATTATAGTGCCGGACCCTCAGTGCCCCCCATTATAGTGCCGGACGCTCAGTGCCATTATAGTGCCGGACGCCGGACGTGTTATGAATATTGATCTTCCCTCTGGTCGTCGCACGGCAGCAGATAATGGCGGCTCGTAGGCTGTGGAGCTGCTCGTTATCTCACTCGTCATTCTTGACATGTTTCCCTGTCACACAGGTCTGTGCCGGCCACCATGCAAGATAACCATGACGGGACATATCGGATATCCTACACGCCAGCAGAGCCAGGCCAGATCACCATAAATGTGTGTATGAAAGGTCGCCATATCCAGGTAAGAGGTGGCGACACACGGGCACGCTGCCAGCATGTTGTGTTGGAGTCTCACTCCTGACGGCCACGTTTTCTCCACAGGATTCCCCGTTTACTGTGTTTGTGAGGGGATCGTTGCGCCCGCACTGCGGCATCTATCACTGCTGCACATTCTGCTCCAGTGGTGGCCAGAAGGATGCCCGTTGTGGCTGCGGGGGGACAATGCCAGGTACCTGCCGCCCTCCTGACACTGACTACTGTGCTTATCTTCTGTACTTAACCATTGTCATCCTCTACAGGTGGCTTCCAGGGTTGTGGCCACGGCCACAAAGGTCATCCTGGCAGGTCTCACTGGTCGTGTTGTGGATCCACCTCCGAGACATCAGACTGTGCCGGTGTGAAGGACTCAGCTCCCCGCAATCTGCTCCGGACTGTAGCACTATGATGGCAAAAGATGCATGTAATGCTGGACGAACGCTCTGCAACGTCATCGGAGGAACACACAGCGGCAGCACCAAGGGAATATACCGCAGCTTCAGCAGAGGAACATACCGCAACGTTACTGGAGGAATATACCGCAGCGTTAACGGAGGAACACAGCGGCAGCACCAAAGGAATATACCGCAGCTTCAGCAGAGGAACATACCGCAACGTTACTGGAGGAATATACCGCAGCGTTAACGGAGGAACACACAGCGGCAGCACCAAAGGAATATACCGCAGCTTCAGCAGAGGAACATACCGCAGCGTTACTGGAGGAATATACCGCAGCGTTAACGGAGGAACACACAGCGGCAGCACCAAAGGAATATACCGCAGCTTCAGCAGAGGAACATACCGCAGCGTTACTGGAGGAATATACCGCAGCGTTAACAGAGGAACACAAGGCGGCATCACTGGAGGAACATACAGCAGTCAGCAGAGGAACATACCGCAGCGTTACTGGAGGAATATACCGCAGCGTTAACGGAGGAACACACAGCGGCAGCACCAAAGGAATATACCACAGCTTCAGCAGAGGAACATACCGCAGCGTTACTGGAGGAATATACCGCAGCGTTACCGGAGGAACACCCAGCGGCAGCACCAAAGGAATATACCGCAGCTTCAGCAGAGGAACATACCGCAGCGTTACTGGAGGAATATACCGCAGCGTTACCGGAGGAACACAAGGCGGCATCACTGGAGGAACATACAGCAGTCAGCAGAGGAACATACCGCAGCGTTACCGGAGGAACACAAGGCGGCATCACTGGAGGAACATACAGCAGTCAGCAGAGGAATATACAGCAGCGTTACTGGAGGAACATACAGCAGCGTTAACGGAGGAACCCACAGCAGCAGCACCAAAGGAATATACTGCAGTCAGCAGAGGAACATACAGCAGCGTTACTGGAGGAACCCACAGCAGCAGCACCAAAGGAATATACCGCAGCTTCAGCAGAGGAACATACAGCAGCGTTAACGGAGGAACCCACAGCAGCAGCACCAAAGGAATATACTGCAGTCAGCAGAGGAACATACAGCAGCGTTATCGGAGGAACACAGGCGGCATCACTGGAGGAACATACCGCAGCTTCAGCAGAGGAACATACAGCAGCGTTACCGGAGGAACATACAGCAGCGTTAACGGAGCAACATACCACATGGTTATCGGAGGAACACAGGCGGCATCACTGGAGGAACATACTGCAGCGTTATCAGAGGAACACAGGCGGCAGCACCAAAGGAATATACTGCAGAGTCACCAGAGGAACATACCGCAGCTTCAGCAGAGGAACATACAGCAGCGTTATCGGAGGAACATACTGCGGCAGCACCAAAGGAATATACTGCAGAGTTACCAGAGGAACATACAGCAGCAATACCAGAGGAACATACCGCAGCGTTACTTACTGGAGGAATATACCGCAGCTTCAGCAGAGGAACATACAGCAGCGTTACCGGAGGAACATACTGCCGCGTTACTGGAGGAATATACCGCAGCTTCAGCAGAGGAACATACAGCAGCGTTACCGGAGGAACATACTGCCGCGTTACTGGAGGAATATACCGCAGCGTTACCAGAGGAACACACAGCGGCAGCACCAAAGGAATATACCGCAGTATCACCAGAGAAACATACCACAGCGTTACTGGAGGAACATACAGCACAGTTATCAGAGTAATATACTGCAGAGTTATCAGAGGCATATACAGCAGCATTACCAGAGGAGTATACAGCAGCGTTAAGGGAGGAATATATCACCGCGGTGTCACCAGAGGGTTATACAGTGGTGTCACTGGAGGAATATACCACCGCAGCATTGCAGAAGGGACATTTTATGGCCAAACTGCTGAAAATATATATCTCACCTGCCAAAAAGAAAGGACAACTTTGAAAAGTGCCTTATGGTTTGTGGACTATTCCTACATTCCACAAACTCCTGAGCCGCCCCCCGAAAGGGGCCCCGAGGAGCCACCACTGGAAATCTGTGCTGGAAGCTACATGACGGATATGAATAAAGATGCCTTAATAATGATGATAATCTTTATTTATATAGCGCCAACATATTCCGCAGCGCTTATTCTTGCCATGGACGTCCCGTGTTCTCGTAACCTTGGTCATTACGACTGCATCCATCTAAAATCTGCGCTTTTCTATGGAAGGAGGGCAGATGTCTTCTCAGTCTCAGACATGCCCTCGAGGAACAGGCCGGCATCCGACATTGTCCAGGAGCTCGCACAGCTAGGTGATCTCTAAATCCATTAAAGGGATTCCTGAGACTCATCTCAAAATAGACACAGACTCCATTTTGGAAAGGGGATGCACGAATAATAACCAGAATGGTGTCAGGATAGATAAACCCTGCTCTCACAGTTCCCTTCTCTTGTGGCCGTGGTTGGCTGCTCCAGCCGAGGTGCCCGTCTACAGACTCCCCCAGATACGTTCTCCCACCCCAATAGAAGCCGGTGGCCTACACCACTTCACCGGGTCGGTCTGCCCGTCACATCAGCGGATGGACACACACACACACACAAGCCACAACAAGCAAGGAAACTACACGGGTGCCACATGCGCTGGTCAGAGTGGGCATCCAACAGTTGGGCACAGTAGCCGCCATCTTTCACTCTCACTGGGTGCAGTCCACAACAGGTCTTGTCTCTGTAGCCTTATCTATAGCTTTCAAAACAATGCCCCGAACACAGGGTACGAGGCAGCAACCAAGTATCGTAATGGCCACCAGAACTATCACCAAAGTACAAGCCATCTTGCTAAGAAGAGATCCCCGTTTACCAATCGGGTTTTCTAACCACTTACTGAGGGGGTTCCTAACACATTGATTCCTCTCAGGGCTTTACTTATGCTACCATCCGGTATAACCTGATGCCCCAACCACCTTACATACCCCTCCCCTCTCTGCCAGGATCATGTCAAGGCCGAGTGTATTCTGAAAGGTCATGGTCGAGGTAGCACCCAGCTGTTCAGCTATCCCCCGGAGGCATCCCTACTAAAATTGTCGTATCCAGTCCATGTTTTTATTTAATGATGGGGAATGATGATTCTGATCCCACTGATACTTGATCTCTGGGTTTGAACACCAATAGCGTTAATGTCCACGTGAGGGTCGAAAGAAGCAGGAATGCTGGTGTCACGCTTGTGCCTCTGGTTTTCCGTTTCATATCCGTGGATCTTGTCTGTGTTTGGAGTCACCATCTGGAGTGGTATAAGAAATTTCATGATAGCACGTCCCCTCCCATCCCACTGGCAATGCTGGTTCCACACACCCACCACAAGTCAGCCCTAGCTACTGATTCAGGAGGACATGGCCTCGTACCAAGCTACTGGTGGGACTGCAGTACGAGGAACCTCAGGTCAATGGTACCCGTTAAACTCCGGAAACACCTGTAATTCCCGGGATCGGGGCTAACGCCATTGGCTGTTACAGGTTTAGGGTTCATGGCAGCATACAACTGCCGGAGCCGATTACTCTGTATTTTCTCCTTCTGTAGCAGAAAATAGCTGAAGTAGGCAGGAGAAAGCCACGGGGATTGTCTGGTGGTTATCGGGAAGGACACAGGGTCTACAGGAGGTCTCACCAGGGCACAGACTGTACCACCACTCTTGTCTCCACTGACCGTTTATCCTCAGGTTAGGGGCTCTAGAACTGAATCTTTAGGAGTATTAGGCTATGTGCGCACGTTGCGGACTCGGCCCTGCGGATCCCAGCGGTGCACAGGACCATGTTAGCCTATGCAAAACAAAAACCACTGCGCACATGCTGCGGATTTTTCCGCGGATTACAATCCGCAGTGTGTCAATTCTTTGTGCGGAAATCGGCGGCGGTGTCACACCTTATCCTTATGAGGTGTGAAACCACAGGGCAAAACCGCAGGCTAATCCGCAGAACTTCACCAAATCCGCGCGGAAAATTCCGCAGATCAGTCCGCAGCGTGTGCACACAGCCTTAGGTTGCGGGGTCTCCGTTTTATTTGGAATAGGTCGGTCCTGATATCCTCACCCAGGAGGCCACTCGCTGATGTGCTTGGAGTTGTGAGAGGACTTACATTTTATCTTTCCTGAATTCATCTTAGTTTCTTTCTAAATGTATTTCTTTCCTTCCAAGATGGAGTCCATGATCAGATAAGGGGTCTCAGGAAGGCCCTTGTGTAATAGACTTAAGCCCCCGTCACACACAGCGATCTCACCAGCGAGATTAATGTGTGACAGCGATCAGCGACCGCCCCCCTGCAGGTACCGCTGATGGAAAGCCCTGGACAATTTTTTTTTCGCTGGTCTCCCGCTGGCATCGCTGCATGTGACAGGCGGCAGACCAGCGATCAGCTGGTAACTAAGGTAAACGCAGGGTTTCTAAGTGACGCACACCCTAGATACCCGATGTATACCTTAGTTACCGGCTCCCTGCATCCGCGCGCTGGTGACTAACGTACACAGTGACGCCGCGCGCTCGGCGTCGCTGATCGCTGCTGAGATCTGCCTGTGTGACAGCTCACCAGCGATCACGTAGCGACTCACCAGCGGTCCTGACACGCTGATATCGCTGGTGAGTCGCTATGTGTGACGGGGCCCTTAGAAAAAGCATAGGAAAGTGAGAGAAACTAAACCGAGGGGCTTGGAAGACCCCTACACCACACGCTGGGTGTTAGCTCAGGCAATCAGAAGCGTGCGTGCTGACGCCAGCCAGAGATCAGATGAGCCAACGACATCGTTACACTGCACGAACACTAAGAACCTGTAGAAAGGCGGATGACGTAATAGAGATCGGCTTTGATTCTGAATGTGTTACACTGTCTCTTCCGTGCACGTATTTGAATTATACAATTACATTTTGAACCGGCTCAGCGTCTCCGGACGTCCCACGTGATGTGGCGATCAGTGTCGTCCATTTCTTCTTCAGCATAACACAACATGGCCTCTCTCAGTATTGGGATATATTCACACTGGTCCATGGCGCCTGGTCTGTGATAAATGGGCCCAGCTCCATAGTGTGAGGACATCCGCAGACCGCTCTGCTCGCACCGCCATGATTGTGTTCATGGGTGGTCTCACAAACTCTCTGCGGCCTTTACACCCAATAAGCCCAGGTGATGAGTATACAGCCGGCAGCCCTGTATACTCGGGGTCACAATGTGGACACTGCCGCTCACTACTAGAAAAACGTCAGCACTTTATTACACGACACATAGAAGACACCACACACTGGACATATAACGTCTGAACACAGTGACCCCCCAGCTGGGGACACGACCCCGGTATGTACCCGCCAACTGGGGCACAACCCCGGTATCTACCCAACTGGGGACACGACCCCGGTATGTACCCCCCAGCTGGGGACACGACCCCGGTATGTACCCCCCAGCTGGGGACACGACCCCGGTATGTACCCGCCAACTGGGGGCACGACTCCGGTATCTACCCCCCAGCTGGGGATCCGACCCCGGTATGTACCCCCCAACTGGGGGCACGACCCCGCTATGTACCCGCCAACTGGGGACACGACCCCGGTATGTACCCCCCAGCTGGGGACACGACCCCGGTATGTATCCGCCAACTGGGGCATGACCCCGTTATGTACCCCCCAGCTGGGGATCCGACCCCGGTATGTACCCGCCAACTGGGGGCACGACCCCGCTATGTACCCGCCAACTGGGGGCACGACCCCGGTATGTACCCGCCAACTGGGGACACGACCCCGGTATGTACCTGCCAACTGGGGGCACGACCCCGCTATGTTCCCGCCAACTGGGACACGACCCCGGTATGTACCCACCAACTTGGGCACGACCCCGGTATGTACCCGCTAACTGGGGGTCATCTGGTCCACCTGGATTGGGGGTGGCTGTAACGCTACACCCCGAACAGCAGGCGCAGGTCCATCAGGGTGAGCTTGGTGAACGTGCTGCCGTTTCCAGTCAGAACCTTCTTGGCCAGATCCTTCTTCTTCTCCTGGAGCTGCAAAATTTTCTCTTCAACCGTCCCCTCACAGACAAACCTGAGGAAGCAAAGAAGCTCGGAATAATAACGTCAGGAAAAATAGATCAGCAAGAATCCGCAGGAGCGCAGCGGAATACGAGCCGGCGTCCGCAGAGAGGGGCGCGGTGGAATACGTGCCGGCGTCCACAGAGAGGGGCGCGGCGGAATACGAGCCGGCGTCCGCAGAGAGGGGCACGGTGGAATATGAGCCGGCGTCCACAGAGAGGGGCGCGGCGGAATACGAGCCGGCGTTCACAGAGGGGCGCGGTGGAATACGAGCCGGCGTACGCAGAGAGGGGCGCGGCGGAATACGAGCCGGCGTACGCAGAGAGGGGCGCGGTGGAATACGCGCCGGCGTACGCAGAGAGGGGCGCGGCGGAATACGAGCCAGCGTCCACAGAGAGGGGCGCGGCGGAATACGAGCCGGCGTCCACACAGAGGGGCGCGGCGGAATACGAGCCGGCGTTCACAGGGAGGGGCACGGCGGAATACGGGCCGGCATCCGCAGAGAGGGGCGTGGTGGAATATGAGCCGGCGTCCGCAGAGAGGGGTGCGGTGGAATACGAGCCGGCGTTCACAGAGAGGGGCGCGGTGGAATACGAGCCGGCGTTCACAGAGAGGGGCGCGGTGGAATACGAGCCGGCATCCGCAGAGAGGGGCGCGGTGGAATACGAACCGGCGACCGCAGAGAGAGGCGCGGCGGAATATGAGCCGGCGTCTGCAGAGAGGGGCGCGGCGGAATATGAGCCGGCGTCTGCAGAGAGGGGCGCGGCGGAATACGAGCCGGCGTTCACAGAGAGGGGCGCGGTGGAATACGAGCCGGAATCCGCAGAGAGGGGCGCGGTGGAATACGAACCGGCGACCGCAGAGAGAGGCGCGGCAGAATATGAGCCGGCGTCTGCAGACAGGGGCGCAGCGGAATATGAGCCGGCGTCTGCAGAGAGGGGCGCGGCGGAATACGAGCCGGCGTCCACAGAGAGGGGCGCGGCGGAATACGAGCCGGCGTTCACAGAGAGGGGCGGCGGAATACGAGCCGGCGTACGCAGAGAGGGGCGCGGCGGAATACGCGCCGGCGTACGCAGAGAGGGGCGCGGCGGAATACGAGCCAGCGTCCACAGAGAGGGGCGCGGCGGAATACGAGCCGGCGTCCACAGGGAGGGGCGCGGCGGAATACGAACCGGCGTCCACAGAGAGGGGCGCGGCGGAATACGAGCCGGCGACCTCAGAGAGGGGCGTGGTGGAATACGAGCCGGCGTCCGCAGAGAGGGGCGCGGCGGAATATGAGCCGGCGTCCGCAGAGAGGGGCGCGACAGAATATGAGCCGGCGTCCGCAGAGAGGGGCGTGGTGGAATATGAGCTGGCGTCTGCAGAGAGGGGAACGGCGGAATACGAGCCGGCGTCCGCAGAGAGGGGCGCGACGGAATATGAGCCGACGTCCACAGAGAGGGGCGCGGCTCGGGACGGGCACACACGAAGCGTGGGCCGTTCAGGACATGGGAACATTACTGATCTGTATCCAGAGGTATCAGACGCGTGGCCCCTGAGATACGGCTCATCCTCCAACCCTGGTATGATCATCGGACGCCTCCTCACCTGTGGATCACCACATCCTTGCACTGTCCCACCCGGTAGATTCGGTCACAGGCCTGATCCTCCAGAGCCGGATTCCTGAAATATGAAATGTGGACTCAAGAAAATGCGAACATCTGAAAGGGACCAACAGTTCATGAATCAGACGGCTCAGGAAGAGCAGAAGGACAAAGCTACAATAATCAGGGGATGGGAGGCAGGGCAGAAGAGGAAGGGAGGCGGGGCAGAAGAGAACGGGAGGCGGGGCAGAAGAGGACGGGAGGCGGGGCAGAAGAGGACGGGAGGCGGGGCAGTAGAGGACGGGAGGCGGGGCAGTAGAGGACGGGAGGCGGGGCAGTAGAGGACGGGAGGCGGGGCAGTAGAGGACGGGAGGCGGGGCAGTAGAGGACGGGACTGCTCAAGTAGAAAACACTTCACTTGACACGATTTATGCTCCAGCGATTCTCCAGTCACAAGACAACACAGACTGCTGCATAGCTAATAAGTGAGTGGTACTGGGGTCCTGAAGAAGCCCTAAAATGACCAGCACACAGTGCGCTCACACCGTGGGTCCGCCTGGGGTCTACAGTGCGCCCACGCCGAGGGTCCACAGACCTTACCAGTGCATGTCCATCAAGAAGAGGTGACTTCCTCCGATCAGGTTCAGACCGACTCCTCCGGCGCAGAGCGACACGAGCATAACCTGGGGACACACAGGTCGTTAGTGGGCCCCGGCACATTCACCCCGTGGTCACACTGCAGTGCATGCTGGGACTGCTCATACCTGCGGCCCCCGGGGGTTTGTATTGAAATCCTCCACCAGGTCCATGCGCACTTTCGGATTGATGGAGCCATCGATGGTGGCATAAGATGTCCCAACGCGCTTTAGATGGAGGGCCACGATCTTCAGCATGCCGGTCCACTGCGAGACAACGACGCTGCGAACAAAACAACGCCCGTCCATAGCCAGAAACGGAAGATGCCACCAGCATGGCCGCCATCACAGCCCTCCCGTACTCCAGCACAATCTGCCTGGTCGTGGGACGGCGGACTACAACCCCAACTCTGCACAGATAATAACCCCCCGTCACGCGTACAGAGCGTCGCCTGCGCCCACAGCTGACTGCACCTCTCTATATGGGGCCCAGGCTGAGAGCTCACCTCTTCTGGGGGACGATGGTCCTCAACATGGAAATAAGAGCGTCGACCTAGAGAGCAAGAAAGAGCGACAGAGGGTCACTGACATCACCGTACTCCACACACAGAGCGAGCGACATCGCCGTACTCCACACACAGGGCGCGCGACATCGCCGTACTCCACACACAGGGCGCGCGACATCACCGTACTCCACACACAGGGCGCGCGACATCACCGTACTCCACACACAGGGCGCGCGACATCAGCGTACTCCACACACAGGGTGCGCGACATCACCGTACTCCACACACAGGGTGCGCCACATCAGCGTACTCTACACACAGAGCGTGCCACATCAACGTACTCCACACACAGGGCGCGCGACATCACCGTACTCCACACACAGGGCGCGTGACATCACCGTACTCCACACACAGGGCGCGCGACATCACCGTACTCCACACACAGGGAGCGCGACATCACAGTACTCCACACACAGGGCGCGCGACATCACCGTACTCCACACACAGGGCGCGCGACATCACCGTACTCCACACACAGGGAGCGCGACATCACAGTACTCCACACACAGGGAGCGCGACATCACCGTACTCCACACACAGGGAGCGCGACATCACAGTACTCCACACACAGGGCGCGCGACATCACCGTACTCCACACACAGGGAGCGCGACATCACAGTACTCCACACACAGGGCGCGCGACATCACCGTACTCCACACACAGGGCGCGCGACATCACCGTACTCCACACACAGGGCGCGCGACATCACCGTACTCCACACACAGGGCGCGCCACATTAGCGTACTCCACACACAGGGGGCATTACATCACAGTACTCCACACACAGGGGGCGTGACATCAGTGTACTCCACACACAGGGATTGCGACATCAGTGTACTCCACACACAGGGCACGCGACATCACCGTACTCCACACACAGGGCGCGTGACATCACCGTACTCCACACACAGGGCGCGTGACATCGCCGTACTCCACACACAGGGCGCGTGACATTGCCGTACTCCACACACAGGGCGCGTGACATCGCCGTACTCCACACACAGGGCGCGCGACATCGCCGTACTCCACACACAGGGCGCGCGACATCGCCGTACTCCACACACAGGGCGCGCCACATCAACGTACTCCACACACAGGGCGCGCGACATCACCGTACTCCACACACAGGGCGCGCGACATCACCGTACTCCACACACAGGGCGCGCGACATCACCGTACTCCACACACAGGGCGCGTGACATCACCGTACTCCACACACAGGGCGCGCGACATCACCGTACTCCACACACAGCGCGTGTGACATCACCACACTCCACACGCAGGGCGTGCAACATCACGGTACTCCACACACAGGGCGCGTGACATCACCGTACTCCACACACAGGGCGCGTGACATCACCGTACTCCACACACAGGGCGCGCGACATCACCGTACTCCACACACAGGGAGCGCGACATCACCGTACTCCACACACAGCGCGTGTGACATCACCGCACTCCACACGCAGGGCGTGCAACATCACGGTACTCCACACACACTGACATCACCCTATGACACGTGACGCCCGGTTTTCTCACCTTACTGCTGCCCCTTTCACTTTCAAACTGTTCAGCCTGGAAATTGGTTCCGTTCAGGGAGACGGTGGATTTGGGGTCCGGGCTCTGGAGGTCACACAAGGTCAGGGCGCTGAGCTGCTCCTCCAGGGTCAGGCTTAGCCCCTCACTCTTCAGCTCAAGCTGGTCCAAAGTCTGGGGCAGAAATGAAGGTCACCATCTTCAGCCGAAATCATCGTACGGCCGCCCTCCCACTATGCCCCTACGCTCCGATCACACGGTCACCCTCCCACTATGCCCCTACGCTCCGATCACACGGTCACCCTCCCACCATGACCCCACCCTGCGATCACACGGTGGCCCTCCCACGACCCCACCCTCTGACCACACAGCCGCCATCCAACTATGCCTCTGCGCTCCAACCACATGGCCACCCTCCCCACTATGCCCCTTCGCTCTGACCACAGGGCCGCCCTCCCGCTACGCTCCGAACACGTCGCCCTCCCACTACACCCCTTCCCTCCGACCACGCCCCTGGCCTCAATCACACGGCTGCCCTCCTACTACACAACTGACCTCCAACCACACACCCACCCTTCCACTGCGCCCCTACCCTCTGACCACACCGCCGCCCTCCCACTAAGTCCCTGCCCTACGACGTGGCTGCCCTCAGAACGCCCCAGCCCTCCGACCACATGGCGGTCCTCACACCATGACCGTGCCCTCCAAACATCCGTCCTTCCTCTACTCCCCTGCTCGCCAATCCCATGGCCGCCGTCGCAGCACGACCCTTGCCCTGCGATCATAGGCCCTCCCTCCATGATGCGCCCCGGGGGTCTCTCACTGTCTTCAGCAGGGATAAGTGGCAGCAGCACTGGCGCAGGCGCAGCAGGAGTGACAGGATGTGAACGGTGCTGGATCCCTGAGAGCGTGGAGGGGCAGAAACGTCTCCCTGGGGGGCTCCAAACTCCCGAGCAACTGTAAGAAAGAGGCAGGTGAGAAAGGTGGGGAGGGGGCATCCACGAGCCGAACAGTGGGGTCTCAGGTGCCGATACCTCTGTCAAACGGATTATCTGGACCCCCGAATTCAGCGGGAAATGCCCCCTCGTGTCGCCTCAAGTAATTCTGGAGCGTAGACCTGGGGAGCAAAAGCCAGGACATGAGGAGAGGGCGGCGGGCCGCCTTTACTACACCGGCCTCCGCCATCCACACCCACACAGGCCCCGCCATGCACACCCAAAGGCCCCCGCCATCCACACCCACAGGCCCCCGCCTTTTACCCCTACACTGGCCCCCACTCTCCAAAAGCCCCCCGGCCTTCCACCCATACAACGGCCCATGCCCTTCTTCAGCCCCTGCCTTCTACCACACCGACCCCATGCCCACAGGCCCCCCTTCTACGCCCTTCACCAGCCACCCCGCCTTCTACCAAAACACCGTCCTCTACCTTCTAAACCTACAGTGGCCAATGCCCTCTACCAGCCCCAGTTTTCTACCACCACCGGCCCCCACTCTCCATGTCAAAAGGCCCCCCATCTTCTACCCCTACACTAGCCCATGCCCTCCAGCCACCCCGCCTTCTACCCCCACCCTTCATAACCAGACCGGCCCCCTGCCTTCTACTACCAAACCGGCCCCCCACCCTCTACCAGCCCCCACCTTCTACTACCACACCGGCCCGCGCCCTCCATGCCCACCGACCCCTGCCTTCCAGGACCACGCCGTCCCCCACCAGCCCCCATTCTCCATGCCCACTAGCCCTCGCCTTCTACCACCACACTGGCTTCCTACACTGGATCAAAAACTTTAGCCATCACACTAACCCCCCCTATGTGACACCCCGCTCTTTACCCACCGTACCAGCCCCTCTCCCACCCCGTCACTGCAGACGGTCACCACATCGGACCCTTATCTCCTTCTCCGGTTGTGCTCCCACCATCTACACTCTACCCCCTGCACCCACCACCTCTGCCCACCACAGCCTGTCCTGGCTTGTAACCATTATTCCTGCCCCCTGTACTGCCACCCCCCCACGCACGGTACCCCAGTGTAGTGACCGGAGTCCTCTCCTCACCGGGACCGGGCAAATATCACGTCATACACGGCCTGCTCCTGGGTGGAGAGTCTCAGCTGATGCAGCTCACTGGTCCTCTGTGGGAGCGCCACCTGCAGGACACAGGGGTCACCAATACACACCACGATGTCCACCCCACCATGTACCTCCCCCAGTGTCAGACCCCAGGGGGCAGTTACCAGCGGTCGCCCGGTGTGGTCCAGTTGGTCCTTGGTCCTCCGCAGCAGCAGGCTCTTGGTCAGGATGGTCAGACGCTCTCCACCCTTCCTGCTGCCATTATCCACCTGAGACTTCCACAGCTTATACTCATCGAAGGGAGAGCAGCGCAGGAACCTGGGGAGGAGAGACCGCCGCTTAAGACCATGGGGGTGGGAGGGCCGCCGCAGGGACAGGAGAGACCGCCGCTGAGGACCGTGGGGGCAGGAGAGACCGCCTCTAGGGACCGTGGGGGCAGGAGAGACCGCCTCTAGGGACCGTGGGGACGGGAGAGACCGCCGATGAGGACTGTGAGGAAAGGAGAGACCGCCGCTGGGGACCGTGGGGACGGGAGACACCGCCACTGGGGACCGTGGGGGCAGGAGAGACCGCCCATGAGGACCGTGGGGGCAGGAGAGACCGCCGATGAGGACCGTGGGGGCAGGAGAGACCGCCGATGAGGACCGCGGGGGCAGGAGAGACCGCCGATGAGGACCGCGGGGGCAGGAGAGACCGCCGATGAGGACCGTGGGGACGGGAGAGACCGCCTCTTGGGACCGTGGGGACGGGAGAGACCGCCGCTGGGGACCGTGGGGACGGGAGAGACCGCCACTGGGGACCGTGGGGAAAGGAGAGACCGCCACTGGGGACCGTGGGGAAAGGAGAGACCGCCACTGGGGACCGTGGGGGCAGGAGAGACCGCCCATGAGGACCGTGGGGGCAGGAGAGACCGCCGATGAGGACCGTGGGGGCAGGAGAGACCGCCGATGAGGACCGTGGGGACAGGAGAGACCGCCGATGAGGACCGTGGGGACAGGAGAGACCGCCGATGAGGACCGTGGGGACAGGAGAGACTGCCGCAGAGGACCGTGGGGACAGGAGAGACTGCCGCAGAGGACCGTGGGGCCAGGAGAGACTGCCGCAGAGGACCGTGGGGACAGGAGAGACTGCCGCAGAGGACCGTGGGGACAGGAGAGACTGCCGCAGAGGACCGTGGGGACAGGAGAGACCGCCTCTAGGGAACGTGGGGAAAGGAGAGACCGCCGCTGAGGACCGTGGGGACAGGAGAGACTGTTTGCCGCTTGAATGGAATAAAAGTTAGTGACCCCCGTGTAGCTCAGGACGAGGTCATGTGACCAGTGTGTGACGCTGTGTACAGTATACGGGGGGGCATCACTCACCGCAGCAGCGAGTACAGATCCAGCAGGTTGTTCTGTATGGGGGTCCCGGTCACGGCCCAGCGGCCCCCGGCCCTCAGCTTACACACAGCGATGGACGTCTGCACCTTCGGGTTCTTAATGTTGTGCGCCTCGTCCAGAATAATGCGGCTCCAGGCCACGCGCAGCAGCGGAGAGGAGGCGCCACGGTCCTGCAACACAGAGCAGCGGAGTCACCCCGCAGCACGGCACCCTGGGACATGTAGTACTCACATGTAATGCCAGAGATCGCAGCTCTGGAGGTGACTGGAGGATAAGACACGATGTAACAGCAGAATAGTGACAACAGCTCTGGAGGTGACTGGAGGATAAGACACTATATAACAGCAGAATAGGGAGTGCAGCTCTGGAGGTGACTGGAGGATAAGAAGCAATGTAACAGCAGAATAGTGAGTGCAGCTCTGGAGGTGACTGGAGGATAAGACACGAAGTAGCAGCAGAATAGTGAGTGCAGCTCTGGAGATGACTGGAGGATAAGACACGAAGTAGCAGCAGAATAGTGACAGCAGCTCTGGAGGTGACTGGAGGATAGAGCACGCTCAGGAAGAGGAGGAGCATCTGTGCTGAGCATCTGCAGGCTAGGGTCTTGCTAAGCTCCTGGGAAGGGAGGTTTTTTCCTGCAAGGACTTTCCATCTGCCCCCTTCCCAGGAAAGAGGACTTTCCCTGGGACTGAGCGCCGGGGCTGTGCCCCTGGCTCCCACCCTCCGGCAAGCCAGCTGGGGGTGGGGGGCCTCAGCACCATCCAGAGGCCAGGGTGCAGCCAGCCAGTCCCAGGGAGATGGGGAAGAGACGGAGCCAAGAGAGAGGGGGTCGCAGGACCCAGGAGCCCCGGGACACCGGGCCCCCCGAAGCTGGTACCGTGGCGGCTCCTCCTCCCGGAGGAGTGGCGGCCCAGAGCAGAGTTGCAGTGGCAGAGCCCCCCAACATCTGGGGCTCCAGAGCTGAGGGAGAGCCATCCACCATCTACGCCTCCCGCATCCATGCGCACCTCTGCGAATATGAGGAGGCCGCCAAACAGCTGAGAAAACTCCGGGAGGAGTTAAGGGGAGCACGAGCGGTGGCTAAGAACCGGCTCCCTGCCTCGAGACGAGCTGAGGTCTCCGCCACGGTGGAGAGGCTGAAGGGGGCTATCAGGGCCTTGGAGGAGATACGAGCGGCTATCCTGAGTGGGAGCGGCCCCTTTGCAGAGAAACTGAAAAATGATGACCGGTTTAGAGCCATGACCGGAGGGTCTCCTGGGGGGTCGGGAGGCCCCTGCCAGGTGGAGCACGAAGAGGAGGATGGCGGAACATCTACGCCTGCCCCACCTGAAGGCCTGGTGAGCAACAACACCCAGGTAACATGCAGCGGGGTGGCCCCTGAGCAAGTGGCTCTCCCACCGGACTCCAGTTACTCGGAGGAAAGTGGGGGCGAGGGGGAGGCTGGTGGAAGTGGGGACAGTAGTAGTGAGGGGGGCTGCCTCGTCCTACAACAGGTGAGGCAGATCGAGTCCCCAGAGCGGTTTGGCACACTGCTCTTTGGGGATGAGGTCTGCCCTGAGGACGGGGCAACCGGAAAGAGGAAAAAGAAAAAAAACAAGCGCAAGCCAAAAAACACCGTGGCTGACAAACTTATGTTTGTCCCTCTTTCCGGGGTCCCTCTGTCCCGCTGTATGGAACCCGCTGCCCACCCCGGCTCGGGCCCTGTGGTGGGTCCGCAGCGGGGGCGCGGGCAGAGTGATGTGTGCCTGGACCTTACCGTCACATCTGGTGGTGGCGGTGAGGGTTCAGGCAGCGACATGGAGGTCGGTGCTGGTGCCAGTGGTGTAACAGCCGCTGGCGGTATTGGCAGTAGTGGTGTCCGGGCTCAGTCCCCGGTGGCAGGGGGGGCTGGCCTGGCGCTCAGCACGGGTACAGCCAGGACCGCACCTCCGGCGGTGAGTGCTGGGGTCTCTGGATCCCCCACGCACGGGTCCGTTAAGTCTGGTCCACTTATGGGGGTCCAGAGACCTAGAAAGGGCGTGGAGGCTGCTGTGAAGCAGCAGCTAAAAAAATGCAAGGGGCTGGTAGCTCCTCTGACGGCGCCCGTGGCAAGAGCGGGGTCCCCGGCGCGTAGACCCAAAAAGGGGTCCGTGCTGGGGGCACCGCCGCCGCTGGGCGACGAGGGGGAGTGGCCAGCCCTGCCAACATCAAGTGGTGGGTTCAGGGGCGCAGTGACAGTCCGTGAGGGGGGCGTGGCCTCCCCGAGTGTTGCCCAGCCTGCAAAGGCTGCGGCATGCGGGGGGGGCGTGTCCTCCTCGGCCGCTGTCCCGCCCGCTGTGCCCGCGTCACCTGGGGAGGGCGTGGCCTCGCAAGGGGTCACTGCTCTGCCCGGGGTGGCTGCGGCCGGCGGGGGGGGCGTGGCCTTGGCGGGCCCACTGCCTCCTGTCCCGCCTACCCCCTCAAGCAGCATAGTGCCCCCAAAAGTCGGTAGGGAGTTGTCGGGGTCCCCAGCCCGCTTACCTCCATCTGGTGGTGCGGGGGCTCTGGCGCTCCTTGGGAAGCCGGCGGGGGCGAACAGCAGAGGGCAGGGTGCGGTGGCAGTGGCTGTCCCTGCCCTCAGTGCAAAGATACCGCAAAAAGAAAAAAATGTGGAGCCA
The DNA here is from genome assembly GCF_039654945.1 of Dendrobates tinctorius. Taxonomy (NCBI): domain Eukaryota; kingdom Metazoa; phylum Chordata; class Amphibia; order Anura; family Dendrobatidae; genus Dendrobates; species Dendrobates tinctorius. The sequence goes on from NW_027361839.1 coordinate 1,981,491, forward strand.
GAGAACCCAGGAGCTGCTGCTGCTCCCAGGCTCGGGCAGGGCGTACTGAGTGCGCTCTGCTCGGAGGTATTTAAAGGGGCAGCGGCACTCTTGGACAAGAGTTGGAGCAGTGCCAGCAGCTCCAAGGAGCAGAGCACTGGCCAGTCAGGGCCCCCAGCAGGCAGGCAGGGGTACTGCAACACCAAGTCTGCTAATGTAAATAGTGGTCTATCTGGAAGTGAGAGTGGGAGTGAGATAGGAGATATTTTTGAAGAGCTGTTTGAGGACATAAATGGTGATGTGAGCGATATGGATGAGGGAGTGAGTGCGAGTGTGAATGTGGCAGTAAATGCTGGAGTGAGTGCCGGAGCGAGTGGAAATAATAAAAGAGTGAACGGGAGAATGAATGAGGGTGCTGGCACAAGTGGTGGTAGTGGTGGGAGGGCTGGCCCGTCTGCCCCCCCATCCGCGAGGCCCCAACGTAATTATGCGGGGGTCGCGGCTGGGGGTCGGGGTGGTTCCGGGGGGGTCTCCTCGCCTCCGGGCTCCGGGGACGGCGGTTTGCACCGCCGTTTCCTGGAGGCCCTCCAAAGGGGAGAAAGATCGATCATGGTAGAGGGGAGGACAGTGGACCTGTCTTTCTGGATAGAGAGACATGGCCTAGCAGCCTTCCAAAATCAAAGGGAGGGAGGGACTGTTTGGTCTCTCCCCACAGCCGGGCAGGGGCCGCCAAGAAGGAATGTGGTCCGTCTTAGGTGGGGGGGCAGTGAAGCTTGTCCACCTAGGAGCAAGGTGGTGGAGCTCCTCCTTAAGATGGGCTTCGGGGCGAATGACATCTTTGCCCTGATACACCCTTCGGCGTCCCGCTTCTCCGACGTCAGCTTCGTGCGGCCAGAGGGGCTTGAGCTCTTCTGGTCAAACTACGAGCTGGTGCGAGAAGAGCCCGGATGGCGAGACTTCGTGGCTCAAGCGGTGTCTCGCCAAAATTCCGTCAAGCGAGTGACCGTGGTTACATGTAACGAGTCACTCGCAGGCGTGGACATCATGACGTGGCTTTCCCGTTACGGGGAGGTCACCGAGGTCCCAAAAAAGAACAGGGACGAGTTTGGCATCTGGTCGGGGGGCTGGACCTTCATGGTCAAATTGAAGGTTTCCGGCGGCACGGTCACCCACATCCCTTCCTCGGCGTTCCTGGGAAGGGACAGGATCCTGGTCTTCTACCAGGGGCAACCGAAGGTCTGCCACAAGTGCGGCGACCCCACTCACTTCAGCGCCAACTGCAAGGTGCAGAAGTGCGCGTTGTGTGGTGGGGTAGGTCACCTGGCTGCCTTGTGCAAAGACATTCGGTGCCACCTGTGTGGTGACCTGGGTCACCCTCTCAGCCGCTGCCCTCGCTCTTTCTCTAATGCCGCCACAGGCCCGGTGGGGGGAGACCGCGGGGGGGCAACCCCCGGTGGCGCTGCTTCTGCTGTGGCAGGTGGTGGCGAAGGGGGAAGGGCTGAGGGGCCAGTGAGGAAGGGCAATGCTGCAAGGGGCCCCGCGTACCAGCGGAGGCAGGAAAAACGCCAGGGAGGTAAGGGACAGGTGGAGCCTCGGGCAACCGGGGTGATGCCTGCTCCTCCCTCCAGGCCCGTGGCCAAAGCCTCTGAGGCCCTGGGGGAGAGTGCGGTGAGTGAGGAGATCAGGAGGATGGAGAGAGAGGAGAAAGCGGCTGACTCGGACAATTCCTCTCAGTATGAAAGTGTTGATGAGGATGTCCAAGAGCAGCCTACAGCACCAGGTGGCAAAACCAGGCGTGCCAAGCGCAAAGCGGTGGGGAGGAAGGCTGACAAGCCTTCAAAGTCCCCCCCGCCCCCGACCACAAGGGTGCATACGGAAGGGCCCGCTGACCCCCCTCTGATCAGACTCTCCAACCGGTTCAGCGCCCTCGGGGGTTCAGATGATGAACCGCAAGACGAGGGTACTGGGCCGGGGGTAACACCGGAGGGTCCTTCGGGGGATGGCGGAGTCCGTCCCTCAGGGGGCATTGCTCCTCCTGAGGGGGGGACAGACCTGGAACCCGGGGGCGAGGACACCGGGGGGGGTGGGATGGACACGTCGGGAGCTTCCCTGAAAAGGAAGGTGTCTGACCCCTCCCCAGGAGGAGGTAATAGCGGGGTAGGGAAGAAATTGGCCATCCATCTCGATCACCCATGATGGCTGAACTCGCCCCGTTGACGCTGGCGTCTATTAATGTCGCCAGCATTAAGTCAGATGCGGCTCGCTTCACGGCCTTTGATTTTTTCTCCCGGATTGAGGCAGAAATTTTATTCTTGCAAGAGACCAGACTAACAGACATGGGGGCCATCTATAAAGCACGGAGGGAGTGGAGGTGCGGGCCCTCATACTGGTCTCTTGCGGCCGAGCCGTATAGCGGGGTGGCAGTCCTTTTTAAGACTGCAGCAGTTGAATGCCGACGGGTTACTGAGTTGGAAATGGGGAGGTGCCTGATCCTAGATGTCTTCATGAGGGGACAAGAGCTCCGGCTCATCAACATCTACGGCCCACAGTCCAAGTGGGACCGCAAATGTCTCTTCCTGAGGATCAAGCCCTTTCTTTTTACGAGCCGACAGGTGGTCTTCGGTGGGGACTTCAACACCATTACGAGGTCCCGTGACCGGGGGGGTCCCGGAGATCGCCTGGCTTATGATAGCGTCGCGTTGAATAGCATAGCCAGTGAAGCTCACCTGGTGGATGCCCACATCCGGCACACCCCAGGTCACGGAGGTTTCACCTACCATAGGGGTAGCTGTAGGTCTAGAATAGACAGGTTTTTTTTGAAGGAGGACGCCATCTTTTCTGCTGTGTCCGCCGTTGAGGTGGAGTTCTCCGATCACTGTCTAATTTTCTTTTCTCTGAATGTTGCAGAGACTCCTCGGATGGGAAGAGGGCTGTGGAAGCTCAATTCGTCCCTGCTGGAAGAAGCGGAGGTGAGACAATCCTTCGAGGATTTTCTTCAGAGCCAGGTACCGCTGTTGGATCTCTGTAGTAGTAAGTCAGAGTGGTGGGAGATCTTCAAAAAGCGGGTGGCGGGGTTCTTCCGTCAGCTCTCGAGCCTCAGGAGTCTGAACAGGCACCGCTTGTACCAGGCTCTGGGGAGGAAACTCGAGCAGCTTGTCTCGACTGGAGGTGACCGAGAGGAAATCTCCAGAGTGAAATCTTTGCTCAAGAGGTGTCAGTATGATAGGCACACATCTTTGGTTTTTGAGAGGGACTTCGGGAAGTACCGCTCGCCCGACCCTTACAGAAACTGTAAGATGTCAGTGAATTGTAAGATGGTGACAGGACTGATCGACAGTACGGGGTCCCTGAACAGATCCAAATCAGGGATCCTGGAGGTGGTCAGATCCTTCTACTCACACCTCCTGGAAAAGAAGGATCTGGATCGGGACAGGATGTCGGCTTTCCTGGCTGAAGCCATCCCTGAGCCAGGGGGTGACCCCTCTCTTGGTGTTTTGGCAGAAGAAATCAGGGAAGAGGAAGTGAGACTGGCCATTGATGGGCTTCGGCTCAAGAAATCGCCAGGTCCGGATGGCTTAACATCTGAGTTCTATAAGACTTTTAGGGACTCCTTGGTCCCCCTCTTGACAGGGGTCTTTAATGAGTGTCTCTCCTCGGGCACTCTTCCCGGCTCAATGAGGAAGTCAGCCCTCATTATTCTGTCAAAGGGTAAGGATCCGTCCCGAATCGAGAACTGGCGTCCCATAGCGCTTCTCGATACGGACCGGAAGGTTCTGGCCAAGGTGCTGTTTAATCGGCTGGTGAAGTTTGCACCCCGGCTCCTTTCAGGGGCCCAGCATTGCTCTGTTCCAGGCCGCAGTACTTTTAGTGCTGTGCTCGGTGTCCGAGAGGCAGTGGAGCAGGGTAGGGCAGGTCACTGGAAGGGGTACTTGCTGTCATTAGATCAAGCGAAAGCCTTTGACCGGGTCAACCACGAGTACCTCTGGTCCGTCCTTTTGAGGTATGGTCTGCCTGGGAGGTTTGTAAAATGGTTAGAGATCTTGTACCAAGGGGCTGAGACTTTTCCGCTGGTGAATGGTTGGTCAGGTCGTCCTTTTGAGGTGGGTTCTGGGGTCCGTCAGGGCTGTCCGCTGAGCCCGCTTTTATACGTGTTCGCGATCGATCCCTTCTTAAGGAGGGTAGATCGTGGACCGTTGGCGGGAGTCGGGATGGACCGGGCGGGCTCTGGCTCCTCTCTGAGGGTGGTGGCGTACGCCGATGATGTTTCCCTGTTCGTATCCTCGAGAGGGGAGGCGGACTGGGTCATGTCGGAGGTAGTGCGCTACTCGGAGGCATCCGGGTCCATGATCAACCGGGATAAGTGTGAAAGTCTCTGGCTGGGAGGGGGAGATCCTAGTTTTGATCTCCCGGACACCCTTCCAGGGCCCCAGGCCACCGCCAAAATTCTAGGCATCGAATTTGGCCCCGGGGACTACCCCCAGCAAAATTGGGAGGGCAGACTTAAGATCGCCGCCCAAAAGGTGGACCAATGGAAGGGTTGGTCTTTAACCCTGAGGGAAAGGGTTGCCCTGGCTAAAGGCTATCTGCTACCTTTATTGATATACCTGGGCAGTGTGTGCATCTTGCCGGAACCTCTCTGGACGCGGGTCTATAGCCTGTTCTTCCAATTGTTATGGGGGAATAGGCTTAACCTAATCAAGAGGGAGGTTACATACCGTACGAGGAGACTAGGCGGGTTGGGTATGGTCAACCCGGTGGTGTTTCTAGTAAACACCTTTCTTAAGACTAACATCTCTAACCTCTGGCTAGAGAGGGCTCCTCCGTGGGTAGTCTCCTGCAAGGGTTGGCTTTGGCCTTTCTTCCAGGAATGGGAGACAGGAGGGCGGGTGAAGGACCTACGCACACCTCATGGGCATCTTCCGGCTTACGCTACCCCGGTTCTGAAGGTGATCCGCCGGTGGGGTCTGGGAGTGTGGGAAATCAGGACCATGTCGAGGCAGTGCCTTGACAGGAGGGTCCTGTTGACCCATTTCCAGAAGCCCCTGGCCCTTAAGGATTGCCCAGGCCGGGATCTGGAGGTCGGGCTGGGGCTTTTAAATTCTAAGCGGATCCCCATGAAGTTTTGGGACTTGACCTGGCGTTGCTTCCACGGGAGGCTGTATGTAAGGGACAACTTGAAGTGCAGGAACTCCGATGACCGGGGTTGCCCTCGTGAGGAGTGTGGCGACGTGCTGGAAAGCATGGAGCACTTCCTGCTTCATTGTCCCTTTAATGCAGAGGTTTACAACAGGGTGGGTGCCTCCATACGTTGGCCGCGGCTGGCGTCCCTCTCCTACGCTGAATGGGCCTATGGAGCGTTCAGATCCCTGGGTGGCCGGGACCCGTGCACTTTATTCCTAGTCAGTGCAGTGGTTAGGTTCCACACTTGGAATGCACGGTGCCTAGTTACGACGCGGAAAAAAACCCTCCCAAGGGATGAGGTGGTAGGAAACATCTTGGGTGACCTGGTGAAGGTCCGTTCTTTGGAGTTCGAAAGGTTGGGTGTGAGGAAGGCCTCTTGGCTTTGGAGAGGCCTCTCATTTTAAAAACGCACTCAAGGGAGAGCTAGCTCCGTGTGAATGAGGGTAGGGATAGCATAAGTTTCACTGGGTGTGTTAGGGACAGAAGTAGGGGCAGATAGGGACAGGGAGGGACAGGCACTGAGGGACAGATAGAGAGTTAGTTATGATAAGTTAGGTAGAGTAGGGGCAGGTAGGGACAGATAGGGACAGGTTTCTTTTTTTAGGGACAGAAGTAGGGACAGTCTTAGTTCTTGAGGGATAGGATGAATGTGTTAGTGAGGGATGGAGCCTCTAGAACCCCGTTTTCCTGGTGGTGGGCTGGTGCATGCCACCTTAGCTTTTTGTTTTAAAAACAGGACATATAATGGATATTGGGCTTACAGGTGCCAAACTTGGGCCTTGGGTATGTAAATGCTGTGTTTAGTTTGTATATTAATGCGTAAGTAGATGGGATGGTATTGAGAGTTTTGGAAAATGTCTTTTGGTTGTGCTTTGGTAAAAGGAAAAACATATAACACACGTTTTTTTTTGTTTTTTTAGTTAGAATGTGTGGATGGGGTGTAGTCAGGTTGGGAGGGGGGTGCATGGGGGGTGGTGGATGGATGACCGGATGCCAAGAGCAACATGAAGGAGCAGAGGAGCAGGGCAGGAGAAGTAGACTCTGCGGACCCTGGAAATAATTTTTGTGTGGAATCAAAAGGCCATAAACTTTCGTGGACCAGATTTTGCAGTGACAAGGCTACAAACTTGTAGGACCTGCGGTGCAAGGTGGTGGGAAAAAAAAGGCTGCGAACTTGTTGCCATGTGTGGGAGAGGGAAAAAAAAAAAAAAAAAAAAAAATCTTTGCTGTGTAATAGGAGGTAAGGTTTGTCGGCCAAAGTGGCAGAGTTCTTGTTTTTTTCAAGGCGGAGGGCCAGGAAAGGGTTATTTTCGTTTGGTTTTTGTAAATAGTAAAATTGTAAATAGTAAACTAGTAAAATCGGTGAGGTGTGAATGGGGGTGAATGGGGGTGAATGGGGTGAGAGTGGGGAGAGGGGTTTATGTTTCTTTGTATTTTCTTTTAAGTGGATTCCTGCTGGGGGACCCTAAGCTGCCGAGCTTAGTGGAGGACAAGGAAAGGATTTGGACTTTCAGTTGTTTGCGCATGTTTTGCACATTTTATGTCTGTCTATGTTGGTTTTCTTTAGTTTATGTATTGTGGTTTGTTTCTGAGTGTAATTTTGATAATTTTGTAAAATAAAAGAGTTGGAGGATAAGACACGAAGTAGCAGCAGAATAGTGAGTGCAGCTCTGGAGATGACTGGAGGATAAGACACGAAGTAGCAGCAGAATAGTGACAGCAGCTCTGGAGGTGACTGGAGGATAGAGCACGCTCAGGAAGAGGAGGAGCATCTGTGCTGAGCATCTGCAGGCTAGGGTCTTGCTAAGCTCCTGGGAAGGGAGGTTTTTTCCTGCAAGGACTTTCCATCTGCCCCCTTCCCAGGAAAGAGGACTTTCCCTGGGACTGAGCGCCGGGGCTGTGCCCCTGGCTCCCACCCTCCGGCAAGCCAGCTGGGGGTGGGGGGCCTCAGCACCATCCAGAGGCCAGGGTGCAGCCAGCCAGTCCCAGGGAGATGGGGAAGAGACGGAGCCAAGAGAGAGGGGGTCGCAGGACCCAGGAGCCCCGGGACACCGGGCCCCCCGAAGCTGGTACCGTGGCGGCTCCTCCTCCCGGAGGAGTGGCGGCCCAGAGCAGAGGTGCAGTGGCAGAGCCCCCCAACATCTGGGGCTCCAGAGCTGAGGGAGAGCCATCCACCATCTACGCCTCCCGCATCCATGCGCACCTCTGCGAATATGAGGAGGCCGCCAAACAGCTGAGAAAACTCCGGGAGGAGTTAAGGGGAGCACGAGCGGTGGCTAAGAACCGGCTCCCCGCCTCGAGACGAGCTGAGGTCTCCGCCACGGTGGAGAGGCTGAAGGGGGCTATCAGGGCCTTGGAGGAGATACGAGCGGCTATCCTGAGTGGGAGCGGCCCCTTTGCAGAGAAACTGAAAAATGATGACCGGTTTAGAGCCATGACCGGAGGGTCTCCTGGGGGGTCGGGAGGCCCCTGCCAGGTGGAGCACGAAGAGGAGGATGGCGGAACATCTACGCCTGCCCCACCTGAAGGCCTGGTGAGCAACAACACCCAGGTAACATGCAGCGGGGTGGCCCCTGAGCAAGTGGCTCTCCCACCGGACTCCAGTTACTCGGAGGAAAGTGGGGGCGAGGGGGAGGCTGGTGGAAGTGGGGACAGTAGTAGTGAGGGGGGCTGCCTCGTCCTACAACAGGTGAGGCAGATCGAGTCCCCAGAGCGGTTTGGCACACTGCTCTTTGGGGATGAGGTCTGCCCTGAGGACGGGGCAACCGGAAAGAGGAAAAAGAAAAAAAACAAGCGCAAGCCAAAAAACACCGTGGCTGACAAACTTATGTTTGTCCCTCTTTCCGGGGTCCCTCTGTCCCGCTGTATGGAACCCGCTGCCCACCCCGGCTCGGGCCCTGTGGTGGGTCCGCAGCGGGGGCGCGGGCAGAGTGATGTGTGCCTGGACCTTACCGTCACATCTGGTGGTGGCGGTGAGGGTTCAGGCAGCGACATGGAGGTCGGTGCTGGTGCCAGTGGTGTAACAGCCGCTGGCGGTATTGGCAGTAGTGGTGTCCGGGCTCAGTCCCCGGTGGCAGGGGGGGCTGGCCTGGCGCTCAGCACGGGTACAGCCAGGACCGCACCTCCGGCGGTGAGTGCTGGGGTCTCTGGATCCCCCACGCACGGGTCCGTTAAGTCTGGTCCACTTATGGGGGTCCAGAGACCTAGAAAGGGCGTGGAGGCTGCTGTGAAGCAGCAGCTAAAAAAATGCAAGGGGCTGGTAGCTCCTCTGACGGCGCCCGTGGCAAGAGCGGGGTCCCCGGCGCGTAGACCCAAAAAGGGGTCCGTGCTGGGGGCACCGCCGCCGCTGGGCGACGAGGGGGAGTGGCCAGCCCTGCCAACATCAAGTGGTGGGTTCAGGGGCGCAGTGACAGTCCGTGAGGGGGGCGTGGCCTCCCCGAGTGTTGCCCAGCCTGCAAAGGCTGCGGCATGCGGGGGGGGCGTGTCCTCCTCGGCCGCTGTCCCGCCCGCTGTGCCCGCGTCACCTGGGGAGGGCGTGGCCTCGCAAGGGGTCACTGCTCTGCCCGGGGTGGCTGCGGCCGGCGGGGGGGGCGTGGCCTTGGCGGGCCCACTGCCTCCTGTCCCGCCTACCCCCTCAAGCAGCATAGTGCCCCCAAAAGTCGGTAGGGAGTTGTCGGGGTCCCCAGCCCGCTTACCTCCATCTGGTGGTGCGGGGGCTCTGGCGCTCCTTGGGAAGCCGGCGGGGGCGAACAGCAGAGGGCAGGGTGCGGTGGCAGTGGCTGTCCCTGCCCTCAGTGCAAAGATACCGCAAAAAGAAAAAAATGTGGAGCCAGAGAACCCAGGAGCTGCTGCTGCTCCCAGGCTCGGGCAGGGCGTACTGAGTGCGCTCTGCTCGGAGGTATTTAAAGGGGCAGCGGCACTCTTGGACAAGAGTTGGAGCAGTGCCAGCAGCTCCAAGGAGCAGAGCACTGGCCAGTCAGGGCCCCCAGCAGGCAGGCAGGGGTACTGCAACACCAAGTCTGCTAATGTAAATAGTGGTCTATCTGGAAGTGAGAGTGGGAGTGAGATAGGAGATATTTTTGAAGAGCTGTTTGAGGACATAAATGGTGATGTGAGCGATATGGATGAGGGAGTGAGTGCGAGTGTGAATGTGGCAGTAAATGCTGGAGTGAGTGCCGGAGCGAGTGGAAATAATAAAAGAGTGAACGGGAGAATGAATGAGGGTGCTGGCACAAGTGGTGGTAGTGGTGGGAGGGCTGGCCCGTCTGCCCCCCCATCCGCGAGGCCCCAACGTAATTATGCGGGGGTCGCGGCTGGGGGTCGGGGTGGTTCCGGGGGGGTCTCCTCGCCTCCGGGCTCCGGGGACGGCGGTTTGCACCGCCGTTTCCTGGAGGCCCTCCAAAGGGGAGAAAGATCGATCATGGTAGAGGGGAGGACAGTGGACCTGTCTTTCTGGATAGAGAGACATGGCCTAGCAGCCTTCCAAAATCAAAGGGAGGGAGGGACTGTTTGGTCTCTCCCCACAGCCGGGCAGGGGCCGCCAAGAAGGAATGTGGTCCGTCTTAGGTGGGGGGGCAGTGAAGCTTGTCCACCTAGGAGCAAGGTGGTGGAGCTCCTCCTTAAGATGGGCTTCGGGGCGAATGACATCTTTGCCCTGATACACCCTTCGGCGTCCCGCTTCTTCGACGTCAGCTTCGTGCGGCCAGAGGGGCTTGAGCTCTTCTGGTCAAACTACGAGCTGGTGCGAGAAGAGCCCGGATGGCGAGACTTCGTGGCTCAAGCGGTGTCTCGCCAAAATTCCGTCAAGCGAGTGACCGTGGTTACATGTAACGAGTCACTCGCAGGCGTGGACATCATGACGTGGCTTTCCCGTTACGGGGAGGTCACCGAGGTCCCAAAAAAGAACAGGGACGAGTTTGGCATCTGGTCGGGGGGCTGGACCTTCATGGTCAAATTGAAGGTTTCCGGCGGCACGGTCACCCACATCCCTTCCTCGGCGTTCCTGGGAAGGGACAGGATCCTGGTCTTCTACCAGGGGCAACCGAAGGTCTGCCACAAGTGCGGCGACCCCACTCACTTCAGCGCCAACTGCAAGGTGCAGAAGTGCGCGTTGTGTGGTGGGGTAGGTCACCTGGCTGCCTTGTGCAAAGACATTCGGTGCCACCTGTGTGGTGACCTGGGTCACCCTCTCAGCCGCTGCCCTCGCTCTTTCTCTAATGCCGCCACAGGCCCGGTGGGGGGAGACCGCTGGGGGGGCAACCCCCGGTGGCGCTGCTTCTGCTGTGGCAGGTGGTGGCGAAGGGGGAAGGGCTGAGGGGCCAGTGAGGAAGGGCAATGCTGCAAGGGGCCCCGCGTACCAGCGGAGGCAGGAAAAACGCCAGGGAGGTAAGGGACAGGTGGAGCCTCGGGCAACCGGGGTGATGCCTGCTCCTCCCTCCAGGCCCGTGGCCAAAGCCTCTGAGGCCCTGGGGGAGAGTGCGGTGAGTGAGGAGATCAGGAGGATGGAGAGAGAGGAGAAAGCGGCTGACTCGGACAATTCCTCTCAGTATGAAAGTGTTGATGAGGATGTCCAAGAGCAGCCTACAGCACCAGGTGGCAAAACCAGGCGTGCCAAGCGCAAAGCGGTGGGGAGGAAGGCTGACAAGCCTTCAAAGTCCCCCCCACCCCCGACCACAAGGGTGCATACGGAAGGGCCCGCTGACCCCCCTCTGATCAGACTCTCCAACCGGTTCAGCGCCCTCGGGGGTTCAGATGATGAACTGCAAGACGAGGGTACTGGGCCGGGGGCAACACCGGAGGGTCCTTCAGGGGATGGCGGAGTCCGTCCCTCAGGGGGCATTGCTCCTCCTGAGGGGGGGACAGACCTGGAACCCGGGGGCGAGGACACCGGGGGGGGTGGGATGGACACGTCGGGAGCTTCCCTGAAAAGGAAGGTGTCTGACCCCTCCCCAGGAGGAGGTAATAGCGGGGTAGGGAAGAAATTGGCCATCCAACTCGATCACCCATGATGGCTGAACTCGCCCCGTTGACGCTGGCGTCTATTAATGTCGCCAGCATTAAGTCAGATGCGGCTCGCTTCACGGCCTTTGATTTTTTTCTCCCGGATTGAGGCAGAAATTTTATTCTTGCAAGAGACCAGACTAACAGACATGGGGGCCATCTATAAAGCACGGAGGGAGTGGAGGTGCGGGCCCTCATACTGGTCTCTTGCGGCCGAGCCGTATAGCGGGGTGGCAGTCCTTTTTAAGACTGCAGCAGTTGAATGCCGACGGGTTACTGAGTTGGAAATGGGGAGGTGCCTGATCCTAGATGTCTTCATGAGGGGACAAGAGCTCCGGCTCATCAACATCTACGGCCCGCAGTCCAAGTGGGACCGCAAATGTCTCTTCCTGAGGATCAAGCCCTTTCTTTTTACGAGCCGACAGGTGGTCTTCGGTGGGGACTTCAACACCATTACGAGGTCCCGTGACCGGGGGGGTCCCGGAGATCGCCTGGCTTATGATAGCGTCGCGTTGAATAGCATAGCCAGTGAAGCTCGCCTGGTGGATGCCCACATCCGGCACACCCCAGGTCACGGAGGTTTCACCTACCATAGGGGTAGCTGTAGGTCTAGAATAGACAGGTTTTTTTTGAAGGAGGACGCCATCTTTTCTGCTGTGTCCGCCGTTGAGGTGGAGTTCTCCGATCACTGTCTAATTTTCTTTTCTCTGAATGTTGCAGAGACTCCTCGGATGGGAAGAGGGCTGTGGAAGCTCAATTCGTCCCTGCTGGAAGAAGCGGAGGTGAGACAATCCTTCGAGGATTTTCTTCAGAGCCAGGTACCGCTGTTGGATCTCTGTAGTAGTAAGTCAGAGTGGTGGGAGATCTTCAAAAAGCGGGTGGCGGGGTTCTTCCGTCAGCTCTCGAGCCTCAGGAGTCTGAACAGGCACCGCTTGTACCAGGCTCTGGGGAGGAAACTCGAGCAGCTTGTCTCGACTGGAGGTGACCGAGAGGAAATCTCCAGAGTGAAATCTTTGCTCAAGAGGTGTCAGTATGATAGGCACACATCCTTGGTTTTTGAGAGGGACTTCGGGAAGTACCGCTCGCCCGACCCTTACAGAAACTGTAAGATGTCAGTGAATTGTAAGATGGTGACAGGACTGATCGACAGTACGGGGTCCCTGAACAGATCCAAATCAGGGATCCTGGAGGTAGTCAGATCCTTCTACTCACACCTCTTGGAAAAGAAGGATCTGGATCGGGACAGGATGTCGGCTTTCCTGGCTGAAGCCATCCCTGAGCCAGGGGGTGACCCCTCTCTTGGTGTTTTGGCAGAAGAAATCAGGGAAGAGGAAGTGAGACTGGCCATTGATGGGCTTCGGCTCAAGAAATCGCCAGGTCCGGATGGCTTAACATCTGAGTTCTATAAGACTTTTAGGGACTCCTTGGTCCCCCTCTTGACAGGGGTCTTTAATGAGTGTCTCTCCTCGGGCACTCTTCCCGGCTCAATGAGGAAGTCAGCCCTCATTATTCTGTCAAAGGGTAAGGATCCGTCCCGAATCGAGAACTGGCGTCCCATAGCGCTTCTCGATACGGACCGGAAGGTTCTGGCCAAGGTGCTGTTTAATCGGCTGGTGAAGTTTGCACCCCGGCTCCTTTCAGGGGCCCAGCATTGCTCTGTTCCAGGCCGCAGTACTTTTAGTGCTGTGCTCGGTGTCCGAGAGGCAGTGGAGCAGGGTAGGGCAGGTCACTGGAAGGGGTACTTGCTGTCATTAGATCAAGCGAAAGCCTTTGACCGGGTCAACCACGAGTACCTCTGGTCCGTCCTTTTGAGGTATGGTCTGCCTGGGAGGTTTGTAAAATGGTTAGAGATCTTGTACCAAGGGGCTGAGACTTTTCCGCTGGTGAATGGTTGGTCAGGTCATCCTTTTGAGGTGGGTTCTGGGGTTCGTCAGGGCTGTCCGCTGAGCCCGCTTTTATACGTGTTCGCGATCGATCCCTTCTTAAGGAGGGTAGATCGTGGACCGTTGGCGGGAGTCGGGATGGACCGGGCGGGCTCTGGCTCCTCTCTGAGGGTGGTGGCGTACGCCGATGATGTTTCCCTGTTCGTATCCTCGAGAGGGGAGGCGGACTGGGTCATGTCGGAGGTAGTGCGCTACTCGGAGGCATCCGGGTCCATGATCAACCGGGATAAGTGTGAAAGTCTCTGGCTGGGAGGTGGAGATCCTAGTTTTGATCTCCCGGACACCCTTCCAGGGCCCCAGGCCACCGCCAAAATTCTAGGCATCGAATTTGGCCCCGGGGACTACCCCCAGCAAAATTGGGAGGGCAGACTTAAGATCGCCGCCCAAAAGGTGGACCAATGGAAGGGTTGGTCTTTAACCCTGAGGGAAAGGGTTGCCCTGGCTAAAGGCTATCTGCTACCTTTATTGATATACCTGGGCAGTGTGTGCATCTTGCCGGAACCTCTCTGGACGCGGGTCTATAGCCTGTTCTTCCAATTGTTATGGGGGAATAGGCTTAACCTAATCAAGAGGGAGGTTACATACCGTACGAGGAGACTAGGCGGGTTGGGTATGGTCAACCCGGTGGTGTTTCTAGTAAACACCTTTCTTAAGACTAACATCTCCAACCTCTGGCTAGAGAGGGCTCCTCCGTGGGTAGTCTCCTGCAAGGGTTGGCTTTGGCCTTTCTTCCAGGAATGGGAGACAGGAGGGCGGGTGAAGGACCTACGCACACCTCATGGGCATCTCCCGGCTTATGCTACCCCGGTTCTGAAGGTGATCCGCCGGTGGGGTCTGGGAATGGGGGAAATCAGGACCATGTCGAGGCAGTGCCTTGACAGGAGGGTCCTGTTGACCCATTTCCAGAAGCCCCTGGCCCTTAAGGATTGCCCAGGCCGGGATCTGGAGGTCGGGCTGGGGCTTTTAAATTCTAAGCGGATCCCCATGAAGTTTTGGGACTTGACCTGGCGTTGCTTCCACGGGAGGCTGTATGTAAGGGACAACTTGAAGTGCAGGAACGCCGATGACCAGGGTTGCCCTCGTGAGGAGTGTGGCGACGTGCTGGAAAGCATGGAGCACTTCCTGCTTCATTGTCCCTTTAATGCAGAGGTTTACAACAGGGTGGGTGCCTCCATACGTTGGCCGCGGCTGGCGTCCCTCTCCTACGCTGAATGGGCCTAAGGAGCGTTCAGATCCCTGGGTGGCCGGGACCCGTGCACTTTATTCCTAGTCAGTGCAGCGGTTAGGTTCCACACTTGGAATGCACGGTGCCTAGTTACGACGCGGAAAAAAACCCTCCCAAGGGATGAGGTGGTAGGAAACATCTTGGGTGACCTGGTGAAGGTCCGTTCTTTGGAGTTCGAAAGGTTGGGTGTGAGGAAGGCCTCTTGGCTTTGGAGAGGCCTCTCCTTTTAAAAACGCACTCAAGGGAGAGCTAGCTCCGTGTGAATGAGGGTAGGGATAGCATAAGTTTCACTGGGTGTGTTAGGGACAGAAGTAGGGGCAGATAGGGACAGGGAGGGACAGGCACTGAGGGACAGATAGAGAGTTAGTTATGATAAGTTAGGTAGAGTAGGGGCATGTAGGGACAGATAGGGACAGGTTTCTTTTTTTTAGGGACAGAAGTAGGGACAGTCTTAGTTCTTGAGGGATAGGATGAATGTGTTAGTGAGGGATGGAGCCTCTAGAACCCCGTTTTCCTGGTGGTGGGCTGGTGCATGCCACCTTAGCTTTTTGTTTTAAAAACAGGACATATAATGGATATTGGGCTTACAGGTGCCAAACTTGGGCCTTGGGTATGTAAATGCTGTGTTTAGTTTGTATATTAATGCGTAAGTAGATGGGATGGTATTGAGAGTTTTGGAAAATGTCTTTTGGTTGTGCTTTGGTAAAAGGAAAAACATATAACACACGTTTTTTTGTTTTTTTAGTTAGAATGTGTGGATGGGGTGTAGTCAGGTTGGGAGGGGGGTGCATGGGGGGTGGTGGATGGATGACCGGATGCCAAGAGCAACATGAAGGAGCAAAGGAGCAGGGCAGGAGAAGTAGACTCTGCGGACCCTGGAAATAGTTTTCGTGTGGAATCAAAAGGCCATAAACTTTCGTGGACCAGATTTTGCAGTGACAAGGCTACAAACTTGTAGGACCTGCGGTGCAAGGTGGTGGGAAAAAAGGCTGCGAACTTGTTGCCATGTGTGGGAGAGGGAAAAAAAAAAAAAAAAAAAAATCTTTGCTGTGTAATAGGAGGTAAGGTTTGTCGGCCAAAGTGGCAGAGTTCTTGTTTTTTTCAAGGCGGAGGGCCAGGAAAGGGTTATTTTCGTTTGGTTTTTGTAAATAGTAAAATTGTAAATAGTAAACTAGTAAAATCGGTGAGGTGTGAATGGGGGTGAATGGAGTGAGAGTGGGGAGAGGGGTTTATGTTTCTTTGTATTCTCTTTTAAGTGGATTCCTGCTGGGGGACCCTAAGCTGCCGAGCTCAGTGGAGGACAAGGAAAGGATTTGGACTTTCAGTTGTTTGCGCATGTTTTGCACATTTTATGTCTGTCTATGTTGGTTTTCTTTAGTTTATGTATTATGGTTTGTTTCTGAGTGTAATTTTGATAATTTTGTAAAATAAAAGAGTTGGAGGATAAGACACTATATAACAGCAGAATAGGGAGTGCAGCTCTGGAGGTGACTGGAGGATAGAGCACGCCCAGGAAGAGGAGGAGCATCTGTGCTGAGCATCTGCAGGCTAGGGCCTTGCTAAGCTCCTGGGAAGGGAGGTTTTTTCCTGCAAGGACTTTCCATCTGCCCCCTTCCCAGGAAAGAGGACTTTCCCTGGGACTGAGCGCCGGGGCTGTGCCCCTGGCTCCCACCCTCCGGCAAGCCAGCTGGGGGTGGGGGGCCTCAGCACCATCCAGAGGCCAGGGTGCAGCCAGCCAGTCCCAGGGAGATGGGGAAGAGACGGAGCCAAGAGAGAGGGGGTCGCAGGACCCAGGAGCCCCGGGACACCGGGCCCCCCGAAGCTGGTACCGTGGCGGCTCCTCCTCCCGGAGGAGTGGCGGCCCAGAGCAGAGGTGCAGTGGCAGAGCCCCCCAACATCTGGGGCTCCAGAGCTGAGGGAGAGCCATCCACCATCTACGCCTCCCGCATCCATGCGCACCTCTGCGAATATGAGGAGGCCGCCAAACAGCTGAGAAAACTCCGGGAGGAGTTAAGGGGAGCACGAGCGGTGGCTAAGAACCGGCTCCCCGCCTCGAGACGAGCTGAGGTCTCCGCCACGGTGGAGAGGCTGAAGGGGGCTATCAGGGCCTTGGAGGAGATACGAGCAGCTATCCTGAGTGGGAGCGGCCCCTTTGCAGAGAAACTGAAAAATGATGACCGGTTTAGAGCCATGACCGGAGGGTCTCCTGGGGGGTCGGGAGGCCCCTGCCAGGTGGAGCACGAAGAGGAGGATGGCGGAACATCTACGCCTGCCCCACCTGAAGGCCTGGTGAGCAACAACACCCAGGTAACATGCAGCGGGGTGGCCCCTGAGCAAGTGGCTCTCCCACCGGACTCCAGTTACTCGGAGGAAAGTGGGGGCGAGGGGGAGGCTGGTGGAAGTGGGGACAGTAGTAGTGAGGGGGGCTGCCTCGTCCTACAACAGGTGAGGCAGCTCGAGTCCCCAGAGCGGTTTGGCACACTGCTCTTTGGGGATGAGGTCTGCCATGAGGACGGGGCAACCGGAAAGAGGAAAAAGAAAAAAAACAAGCGCAAGCCAAAAAACACCGTGGCTGACAAACTTATGTTTGTCCCTCTTTCCGGGGTCCCTCTGTCCCGCTGTATGGAACCCGCTGCCCACCCCGGCTCGGGCCCTGTGGTGGGTCCGCAGCGGGGGCGCGGGCAGAGTGATGTGTGCCTGGACCTTACCGTCACATCTGGTGGTGGCGGTGAGGGTTCAGGCAGCGACATGGAGGTCGGTGCTGGTGCCAGTGGTGTAACAGCCGCTGGCGGTATTGGCAGTAGTGGTGTCCGGGCTCAGTCCCCGGTGGCAGGGGGGGCTGGCCTGGCGCTCAGCACGGGTACAGCCAGGACCGCACCTCCGGCGGTGAGTGCTGGGGTCTCTGGATCCCCCACGCACGGGTCCGTTAAGTCTGGTCCACTTATGGGGGTCCAGAGACCTAGAAAGGGCGTGGAGGCTGCTGTGAAGCAGCAGCTAAAAAAATGCAAGGGGCTGGTAGCTCCTCTGACGGCGCCCGTGGCAAGAGCGGGGTCCCCGGCGCGTAGACCCAAAAAGGGGTCCGTGCTGGGGGCACCGCCGCCGCTGGGCGATGAGGGGGAGTGGCCAGCCCTGCCAACATCAAGTGGTGGGTTCAGGGGCGCAGTGACAGTCCGTGAGGGGGGCGTGGCCTCCCCGAGTGTTGCCCAGCCTGCAAAGGCTGCGGCATGCGGGGGGGGCGTGTCCTCCTCGGCCGCTGTCCCGCCCGCTGTGCCCGCGTCACCTGGGGAGGGCGTGGCCTCGCAAGGGGTCACTGCTCTGCCCGGGGTGGCTGCGGCCGGCGGGGGGGGCGTGGCCTTGGCGGGCCCACTGCCTCCTGTCCCGCCTACCCCCTCAAGCAGCATAGTGCCCCCAAAAGTCGGTAGGGAGTTGTCGGGGTCCCCAGCCCGCTTACCTCCATCTGGTGGTGCGGGGGCTCTGGCGCTCCTTGGGAAGCCGGCGGGGGCGAACAGCAGAGGGCAGGGTGCGGTGGCAGTGGCCGTCCCTGTCCTCAGTGCAAAGACACCACAAAAAGAAAAAAAAGTGGAGCCAGAGAACCCAGGAGCTGCTGCTGCTCCCAGGCTCGGGCAGGGCGTACTGAGTGCGCTCTGCTCGGAGGTATTTAAAGGGGCAGCGGCACTCCTGGACAAGAGTTGGAGCAGTGCCAGCAGCTCCAAGGAGCAGAGCACTGGCCAGTCAGGGCCCCCAGCAGGCAGGCAGGGGTACTGCAACACCAAGTCTGCTAATGTAAATAGTGGTCTATCTGGAAGTGAGAGTGGGAGTGAGATAGGAGATATTTTTGAAGAGCTGTTTGAGGACATAAATGGTGATGTGAGCGATATGGATGAGGGAGTGAGTGCGAGTGTGAATGTGGCAGTAAATGCTGGAGTGAGTGCCGGAGCGAGTGGAAATAATAAAAGAGTGAACGGGAGAGTGAATGAGGGTGCTGGCACAAGTGGTGGTAGTGGTGGGAGGGCTGGCCCGTCTGCCCCCCCAGCCGCGAGGCCCCAACGTAATTATGCGGGGGTCGCGGCTGGGGGTCGGGGTGGTTCCGGGGGGGTCTCCTCGCCTCCGGGCTCCGGGGACGGCGGTTTGCACCGCCGTTTCCTGGAGGCCCTCCAAAGGGGAGAAAGATCGATCATGGTAGAGGGGAGGACAGTGGACCTGTCTTTCTGGATAGAGAGACATGGCCTAGCAGCCTTCCAAAATCAAAGGGAGGGAGGGACTGTTTGGTCTCTCCCCACAGCCGGGCAGGGGCCGCCAAGAAGGAATGTGGTCCGTCTTAGGTGGGGGGGCAGTGAAGCTTGTCCACCTAGGAGCAAGGTGGTGGAGCTCCTCCTTAAGATGGGCTTCGGGGCGAATGACATCTTTGCCCTGATACACCCTTCGGCGTCCCGCTTCTTCGACGTCAGCTTCGTGCGGCCAGAGGGGCTTGAGCTCTTCTGGTCAAACTACGAGCTGGTGCGAGAAGAGCCCGGATGGCGAGACTTCGTGGCTCAAGCGGTGTCTCGCCAAAATTCCGTCAAGCGAGTGACCGTGGTTACATGTAACGAGTCACTCGCAGGCGTGGACATCATGACGTGGCTTTCCCGTTACGGGGAGGTCACCGAGGTCCCAAAAAAGAACAGGGACGAGTTTGGCATCTGGTCGGGGGGCTGGACCTTCATGGTCAAATTGAAGGTTTCCGGCGGCACGGTCACCCACATCCCTTCCTCGGCGTTCCTGGGAAGGGACAGGATCCTGGTCTTCTACCAGGGGCAACCGAAGGTCTGCCACAAGTGCGGCGACCCCACTCACTTCAGCGCCAACTGCAAGGTGCAGAAGTGCGCGTTGTGTGGTGGGGTAGGTCACCTGGCTGCCTTGTGCAAAGACATTCGGTGCCACCTGTGTGGTGACCTGGGTCACCCTCTCAGCCGCTGCCCTCGCTCTTTCTCTAATGCCGCCACAGGCCCGGTGGGGGGAGACCGCGGGGGGGCAACCCCCGGTGGCGCTGCTTCTGCTGTGGCAGGTGGTGGCGAAGGG
Organism: Dendrobates tinctorius; assembly: GCF_039654945.1. Lineage (NCBI taxonomy): Eukaryota > Metazoa > Chordata > Amphibia > Anura > Dendrobatidae > Dendrobates > Dendrobates tinctorius. Next base: position 2,000,877 of record NW_027361839.1, read on the forward strand.
GGAAGGGCTGAGGGGCCAGTGAGGAAGGGCAATGCTGCAAGGGGCCCCGCGTACCAGCGGAGGCAGGAAAAACGCCAGGGAGGTAAGGGACAGGTGGAGCCTCGGGCAACCGGGGTGATGCCTGCTCCTCCCTCCAGGCCCGTGGCCAAAGCCTCTGAGGCCCTGGGGGAGAGTGCGGTGAGTGAGGAGATCAGGAGGATGGAGAGAGAGGAGAAAGCGGCTGACTCGGACAATTCCTCTCAGTATGAAAGTGTTGATGAGGATGTCCAAGAGCAGCCTACAGCACCAGGTGGCAAAACCAGGCGTGCCAAGCGCAAAGCGGTGGGGAGGAAGGCTGACAAGCCTTCAAAGTCCCCCCCGCCCCCGACCACAAGGGTGCATACGGAAGGGCCCGCTGACCCCCCTCTGATCAGACTCTCCAACCGGTTCAGCGCCCTCGGGGGTTCAGATGATGAACCGCAAGACGAGGGTACTGGGCCGGGGGTAACACCGGAGGGTCCTTCGGGGGATGGCGGAGTCCGTCCCTCAGGGGGCATTGCTCCTCCTGAGGGGGGGACAGACCTGGAACCCGGGGGCGAGGACACCGGGGGGGGTGGGATGGACACGTCGGGAGCTTCCCTGAAAAGGAAGGTGTCTGACCCCTCCCCAGGAGGAGGTAATAGCGGGGTAGGGAAGAAATTGGCCATCCAACTCGATCACCCATGATGGCTGAACTCGCCCCGTTGACGCTGGCGTCTATTAATGTCGCCAGCATTAAGTCAGATGCGGCTCGCTTCACGGCCTTTGATTTTTTCTCCCGGATTGAGGCAGAAATTTTATTCTTGCAAGAGACCAGACTAACAGACATGGGGGCCATCTATAAAGCACGGAGGGAGTGGAGGTGCGGGCCCTCATACTGGTCTCTTGCGGCCGAGCCGTATAGCGGGGTGGCAGTCCTTTTTAAGACTGCAGCAGTTGAATGCCGACGGGTTACTGAGTTGGAAATGGGGAGGTGCCTGATCCTAGATGTCTTCATGAGGGGACAAGAGCTCCGGCTCATCAACATCTACGGCCCGCAGTCCAAGTGGGACCGCAAATGTCTCTTCCTGAGGATCAAGCCCTTTCTTTTTACGAGCCGACAGGTGGTCTTCGGTGGGGACTTCAACACCATTACGAGGTCCCGTGACCGGGGGGGTCCCGGAGATCGCCTGGCTTATGATAGCGTCGCGTTGAATAGCATAGCCAGTGAAGCTCGCCTGGTGGATGCCCACATCCGGCACACCCCAGGTCACGGAGGTTTCACCTACCATAGGGGTAGCTGTAGGTCTAGAATAGACAGGTTTTTTTTGAAGGAGGACGCCATCTTTTCTGCTGTGTCCGCCGTTGAGGTGGAGTTCTCCGATCACTGTCTAATTTTCTTTTCTCTGAATGTTGCAGAGACTCCTCGGATGGGAAGAGGGCTGTGGAAGCTCAATTCGTCCCTGCTGGAAGAAGCGGAGGTGAGACAATCCTTCGAGGATTTTCTTCAGAGCCAGGTACCGCTGTTGGATCTCTGTAGTAGTAAGTCAGAGTGGTGGGAGATCTTCAAAAAGCGGGTGGCGGGGTTCTTCCGTCAGCTCTCGAGCCTCAGGAGTCTGAACAGGCACCGCTTGTACCAGGCTCTGGGGAGGAAACTCGAGCAGCTTGTCTCGACTGGAGGTGACCGAGAGGAAATCTCCAGAGTGAAATCTTTGCTCAAGAGGTGTCAGTATGATAGGCACACATCCTTGGTTTTTGAGAGGGACTTCGGGAAGTACCGCTCGCCCGACCCTTACAGAAACTGTAAGATGTCAGTGAATTGTAAGATGGTGACAGGACTGATCGACAGTACGGGGTCCCTGAACAGATCCAAATCAGGGATCCTGGAGGTAGTCAGATCCTTCTACTCACACCTCTTGGAAAAGAAGGATCTGGATCGGGACAGGATGTCGGCTTTCCTGGCTGAAGCCATCCCTGAGCCAGGGGGTGACCCCTCTCTTGGTGTTTTGGCAGAAGAAATCAGGGAAGAGGAAGTGAGACTGGCCATTGATGGGCTTCGGCCCAAGAAATCGTCAGGTCCGGATGGCTTAACATCTGAGTTCTATAAGACTTTTAGGGACTCCTTGGTCCCCCTCTTGACAGGGGTCTTTAATGAGTGTCTCTCCTCGGGCACTCTTCCCGGCTCAATGAGGAAGTCAGCCCTCATAATTCTGTCAAAGGGTAAGGATCCGTCCCGAATCGAGAACTGGCGTCCCATAGCGCTTCTCGATACGGACCGGAAGGTTCTGGCCAAGGTGCTGTTTAATCGGCTGGTGAAGTTTGCACCCCGGCTCCTTTCAGGGGCCCAGCATTGCTCTGTTCCAGGCCGCAGTACTTTTAGTGCTGTGCTCGGTGTCCGAGAGGCAGTGGAGCAGGGTAGGGCAGGTCACTGGAAGGGGTACTTGCTGTCATTAGATCAAGCGAAAGCCTTTGACCGGGTCAACCACGAGTACCTCTGGTCCGTCCTTTTGAGGTATGGTCTGCCTGGGAGGTTTGTAAAATGGTTAGAGATCTTGTACCAAGGGGCTGAGACTTTTCCACTGGTGAATGGTTGGTCAGGTCGTCCTTTTGAGGTGGGTTCTGGGGTCCGTCAGGGCTGTCCGCTGAGCCCGCTTTTATACGTGTTCGCGATCGATCCCTTCTTAAGGAGGGTAGATCTTGGACCGTTGGCGGGAGTCGGGATGGACCGGGCGGGCTCTGGCTCCTCTCTGAGGGTGGTGGCGTACGCCGATGATGTTTCCCTGTTCGTATCCTCGAGAGGGGAGGCGGACTGGGTCATGTCGGAGGTAGTGCGCTACTCGGAGGCATCCGGGTCCATGATCAACCGGGATAAGTGTGAAAGTCTCTGGCTGGGAGGGGGAGATCCTAGTTTTGATCTCCCGGACACCCTTCCAGGGCCCCAGGCCACCGCCAAAATTCTAGGCATCGAATTTGGCCCCGGGGACTACCCCCAGCAAAATTGGGAGGGCAGACTTAAGATCGCCGCCCAAAAGGTGGACCAATGGAAGGGTTGGTCTTTAACCCTGAGGGAAAGGGTTGCCCTGGCTAAAGGCTATCTGCTACCTTTATTGATATACCTGGGCAGTGTGTGCATCTTGCCGGAACCTCTCTGGACGCGGGTCTATAGCCTGTTCTTCCAATTGTTATGGGGGAATAGGCTTAACCTAATCAAGAGGGAGGTTACATACCGTACGAGGAGACTAGGCGGGTTGGGTATGGTCAACCCGGTGGTGTTTCTAGTAAACACCTTTCTTAAGACTAACATCTCCAACCTCTGGCTAGAGAGGGCTCCTCCGTGGGTAGTCTCCTGCAAGGGTTGGCTTTGGCCTTTCTTCCAGGAATGGGAGACAGGAGGGCGGGTGAAGGACCTACGCACACCTCATGGGCATCTTCCGGCTTACGCTACCCCGGTTCTGAAGGTGATCCGCCGGTGGGGTCTGGGAATGTGGGAAATCAGGACCATGTCGAGGCAGTGCCTTGACAGGAGGGTCCTGTTGACCCATTTCCAGAAGCCCCTGGCCCTTAAGGATTGCCCAGGCCGGGATCTGGAGGTCGGGCTGGGGCTTTTAAATTCTAAGCGGATCCCCATGAAGTTTTGGGACTTGACCTGGCGTTGCTTCCACGGGAGGCTGTATGTAAGGGACAACTTGAAGTGCAGGAACTCCGATGACCGGGGTTGCCCTCGTGAGGAGTGTGGCGACGTGCTGGAAAGCATGGAGCACTTCCTGCTTCATTGTCCCTTTAATGCAGAGGTTTACAACAGGGTGGGTGCCTCCATACGTTGGCCGCGGCTGGCGTCCCTCTCCTACGCTGAATGGGCCTACAGAAGTAGGGACAGTCTTAGTTCTTGAGGGATAGGATGAATGTGTTAGTGAGGGATGGAGCCTCTAGAACCCCGTTTTCCTGGTGGTGGGCTGGTGCATGCCACCTTAGCTTTTTGTTTTAAAAACAGGACATATAATGGATATTGGGCTTACAGGTGCCAAACTTGGGCCTTGGGTATGTAAATGCTGTGTTTAGTTTGTATATTAATGCGTAAGTAGATGGGATGGTATTGAGAGTTTTGGAAAATGTCTTTTGGTTGTGCTTTGGTAAAAGGAAAAACTTATAACACACTTTTTTTTTTGTTTTTTTAGTTAGAATGTGTGGATGGGGTGTAGTCAGGTTGGGAGGGGGGTGCATGGGGGGTGGTGGATGGATGACCGGATGCCAAGTGCAACATGAAGGAGCAGAGGAGCAGGGCAGGAGAAGTAGACTCTGCGGACCCTGGAAATAGTTTTCGTGTGGAATCAAAAGGCCATAAACTTTCGTGGACCAGATTTTGCAGTGACAAGGCTACAAACTTGTAGGACCTGCGGTGCAAGGTGGTGGGAAAAAAGGCTGCGAACTTGTTGCCATGTGTGGGAGAGGGAAAAAAAGGGAAAAAGAAAAAAAAAATCATTGCTGTGTAATAGGAGGTAAGGTTTGTCGGCCAAAGTGGCAGAGTTCTTGTTTTTTTTCAAGGCGGAGGGCCAGGAAAGGGTTATTTTCGTTTGGTTTTTATAAATAGTAAAATTGTAAATAGTAAACTAGTAAACCAGTAAAATCGGTGAGGTGTGAATGGGGGTGAATGGGGTGAGAGTGGGGAGAGGGGTTTATGTTTCTTTGTATTCTCTTTTAAGTGGATTCCTGCTGGGGGACCCTAAGCTGCCGAGCTCAGTGGAGGACAAGGAAAGGATTTGGACTTTCAGTTATTTGCGCATGTTTTGCACATTTTATGTCTGTCTATGTTGGTTTTCTTTAGTTTATGTATTGTGGTTTGTTTCTGAGTGTAATTTTGATAATTTTGTAAAATAAAAGAGTTGGAGGATAAGAAGCAATGTAACAGCAGAATAGTGAGTGCAGCTCTGGAGGTGACTGGAGGATAAGACACGAAGTAGCAGCAGAATAGTGAGTGCAGCTCTGGAGATGACTGGAGGATAAGACACGAAGTAGCAGCAGAATAGTGACAGCAGCTCTGGAGGTGACTGGAGGATGAGACATGATGTAACAGCAGTATAGTGCGTGCAGTTCTGGAGGTGACTGGAGGATAGAGCACGCCCAGGAAGAGGAGGAGCATCTGTGCTGAGGTCTGCAGGCTAGGGCCTTGCTAAGCTCCTGGGAAGGGAGGTTTTTTCCTGCAAGGACTTTCCATCTGCCCCCTTCCCAGGAAAGAGGACTTTCCCTGGGACTGAGCGCCGGGGCTGTGCCCCTGGCTCCCATCCCCCGGCAAGCCAGCTAGGGGTGGGGGGCCTCAGCACCATCCGGAGGCCAGGGTGCAGCCAGCCAGTCCCAGGGAGATGGGGAAGAGACGGAGCCAGGAGAGAGGCGGTCGCAGGACCCAGGAGCCCCGGGACACCGGGCCCCCCCCGAAGCTGGTACCGTGGCGGCTCCTCCTCCCGGAGGAGTGGCGGCCCAGAGCAGAGGTGCAGTGGCAGAGCCCCCCAACATCTGGGGCTCCAGAGCTGAGGGAGAGCCATCTACCATCTACGCCTCCCGCATCCATGCGCACCTCTGCGAATATGAGGAGGCCGCCAAACAGCTGAGAAAACTCCGGGAGGAGTTAAGGGGAGCACGAGCGGTGGCTAAGAACCGGCTCCCCGCCCCGAGACGAGCTGAGGTCTCCGCCACGGTGGAGAGGCTGAAGGGGGCTATCAGGGCCTTGGAGGAGATACGGGCGGCTATCCTGAGTGGGAGCGGCCCCTTCGCAGAGAAACTTAAAAATGAGGACCGGTTTAGAGCCATGACCGGTGGGTCTCCTGGGGGGTCGGGAGGCCCCTGCCAGGTGGAGGGCCAAGAGGAGGAGGAGGATGGCGGAACATCTACGCCTTCCCCACCTGAAGGCCTGGTGAGCAACAACACCCAGGTAACATGCAGCGGGGTTGCCCCTGAGCAAGTGGCTCTCCCACTGGACTCCAGTTACTCGGAGGAAAGTGGGGGCGAGGGGGAGGCTGGTGGAAGTGGGGACAGTAGTAGTGAGGGGGGCTGCCTCGTCCTACAACAGGTGAGGCAGATCGAGTCCCCAGAGCGGTTTGGCACACTGCTCTTTGGGGATGAGGTCTGCCCTGAGGACGGGGCAACCGGAAAGAGGAAAAAGAAAAAAAACAAGCGCAAGCCAAAAAACACCGTGGCTGACAAACTTATGTTTGTCCCTTTTTCCGGGGCCCCTCTGTCCCGCTGTATGGAACCCGCTGCCCACCCCGGCTCGGGCCCTGTGGTGGGTCCGCAGCGGGGGCATGGGCAGAGTGATGTGTGCCTGGACCTTACTGTCACATCTGGTGGTGAGGGTTCAGGCAGCGACATGGAGGTCGGTGCTGGTGCCAGTGGTGTAACAGCCGCTGGCGGTATTGGCAGTAGTGGTGTCCGGGCTCAGTCCCCGGTGGCAGGGGGGGCTGGCCTGGCGCTCAGCACGGGTACAGCCAGGACCGCACCTCCGGCGGTGAGTGCTGGGGTCTCTGGATCCCTCACACACGGGTCCGTTAAGTCTGGTCCACTTATGGGGGTCCAGAGACCTAGAAAGGGCGTGGAGGCTGCTGTGAAGCAGCAGCTAAAAAAATGCAAGGGGCTGGTAGCTCCTCTGACGGCGCCCGTGGCAAGAGCGGGGTCCCCGGCGCGTAGACCCAAAAAGGGGTCCGTGCTGGGGGCACCACCGCCGCTGGGCGACGAGGGGGAGTGGCCAGCCCTGCCAACATCAAGTGGTGGGTTCAGGGGCGCAGTGACGGTCCGTGAGGGGGGCGTGGCGTCCCCGAGTGTTGCCCGGCCTGCAAAGGCTGCGGCATGCGGGGGGGCGTGTCCTCCTCGGCCGCTGTCCCCGCGTCACCTGGGGGGGCGTGGCCTCGCAAGGGGTCACTGCTCTGCCCGGGGTGGCTGCGGCTGGCGGGGGTGGCTGCTCTGTCCCGCCTACCCCCTCAAGCAGCATAGTGCCCCCAAAAGTCGGTAGGGAGTTGTCGGGGTCCCCAGCCCGCTTACCTCCATCTGGTGGTGCGGGGGCTCTGGCGCTCCTTGGGAAGCCGGCGGGGGCGAACAGCAGAGGGCAGGGTGCGGTGGCAGTGGCCGTCCCTGTCCTCAGTGCAAAGACACCGCAAAAAGAAAAAAAAGTGGAGCCAGAGAACCCAGGAGCTGCTGCTGCTCCCAGGCTCGGGCAGGGCGTACTGAGTGCGCTCTGCTCGGAGGTATTTAAAGGGGCAGCGGCACTCTTGGACAAGAGTTGGAGCAGTGCCAGCAGCTCCAAGGAGCAGAGCACTGGCCAGTCAGGGCCCCCAGCAGGCAGGCAGGGGTACTGCAACACCAAGTCTGCTAATGTAAATAGTGGTCTATCTGGAAGTGAGAGTGGGAGTGAGATAGGAGATATTTTTGAAGAGCTGTTTGAGGACATAAATGGTGATGTGAGCGATATGGATGAGGGAGTGAGTGCGAGTGTGAATGTGGCAGTAAATGCTGGAGTGAGTGCCGGAGCGGGAGAATGAATGAGGGTGCTGGCACAAGTGGTGGTAGTGGTGGGAGGGCTGGCCCGTCTGCCCCCCCAGCCGCGAGGCCCCAACGTAATTATGCGGGGGTCGCGGCTGGGGGTCGGGGTGGTTCCGGGGGGGTCTCCTCGCCTCCGGGGACGGCGGTTTGCACCGCCGTTTCCTGGAGGCCCTCCAAAGGGGAGAAAGATCGATCATGGTAGAGGGGAGGACAGTGGACCTGTCTTTCTGGATAGAGAGACATGGCCTAGCAGCCTTCCAAAATCAAAGGGAGGGAGGGACTGTTTGGTCTCTCCCCACAGCCGGGCAGGGGCCGCCAAGAAGGAATGTGGTCCGTCTTAGGTGGGGGGGCAGTGAAGCTTGTCCACCTAGGAGCAAGGTGGTGGAGCTCCTCCTTAAGATGGGCTTCGGGGCGAATGACATCTTTGCCCTGATACACCCTTCGGCGTCCCGCTTCTTCGACGTCAGCTTCGTGCGGCCAGAGGGGCTTGAGCTCTTCTGGTCAAACTACGAGCTGGTGCGAGAAGAGCCCGGATGGCGAGACTTCGTGGCTCAAGCGGTGTCTCGCCAAAATTACGTCAAGCGAGTGACCGTGGTTACATGTAACGAGTCACTCGCAGGCGTGGACATCATGACGTGGCTTTCCCGTTACGGGGAGGTCACCGAGGTCCCAAAAAAGAACAGGGACGAGTTTGGCATCTGGTCGGGGGGCTGGACCTTCATGGTCAAATTGAAGGTTTCCGGCGGCACGGTCACCCACATCCCTTCCTCGGCGTTCCTGGGAAGGGACAGGATCCTGGTCTTCTACCAGGGGCAACCGAAGGTCTGCCACAAGTGCGGCGACCCCACTCACTTCAGCGCCAACTGCAAGGTGCAGAAGTGCGCGTTGTGTGGTGGGGTAGGTCACCTGGCTGCCTTGTGCAAAGACATTTGGTGCCACCTGTGTGGTGACCTGGGTCACCCTCTCAGCCGCTGCCCTCGCTCTTTCTCTAATGCCGCCACAGGCCCGGTGGGGGGAGACCGCGGGGGGGCAACCCCCGGTGGCGCTGCTTCTGCTGTGGCAGGTGGTGGCGAAGGGGGAAGGGCTGAGGGGCCAGTGAGGAAGGGCAATGCTGCAAGGGGCCCCGCGTACCAGCGGAGGCAGGAAAAGCGCCAGGGAGGTAAGGGACAGGTGGAGCCTCGGGCAACCGGGGTGATGCCTGCTCCTCCCTCCAGGCCCGTGGCCAAAGCCTCTGAGGCCATGGGGGAGAGTGCGGTGAGTGAGGAGATCAGGAGGATGGAGAGAGAGGAGAAAGCGGCTGACTCGGACAATTCCTCTCAGTATGAAAGTGTTGATGAGGATGTCCAAGAGCAGCCTACAGCACCAGGTGGCAAAACCAGGCGTGCCAAGCGCAAAGCGGTGGGGAGGAAGGCTGACAAGCCTTCAAAGTCCCCCCCGCCCCCGACCACAAGGGTGCATACGGAAGGGCCCGCTGACCCCCCTCTGATCAGACTCTCCAACCGGTTCAGCGCCCTCGGGGGTTCAGATGATGAACCGCAAGACGAGGGTACTGGGCCGGGGGCAAGGGCATTGCTCCTCCTGAGGGGGGGACAGACCTGGAACCCGGGGGCAAGGACACCGGGGGGGGTGGGATGGACACGTCGGGAGCTTCCCTGAAAAGGAAGGTGTCTGACCCCTCCCCAGGAGGAGGTAATAGCGGGGTAGGGAAGAAATTGGCCATCCAACTCGATCACCCATGATGGCTGAACTCGCCCCGTTGACGCTGGCGTCTATTAATGTCGCCAGCATTAAGTCAGATGCGGCTCGCTTCACGGCCTTTGATTTTTTCTCCCAGATTGAGGCAGAAATTTTATTCTTGCAAGAGACCAGACTAACAGACATGGGGGCCATCTATAAAGCACGGAGGGAGTGGAGGTGCGGGCCCTCATACTGGTCTCTTGCGGCCGAGCCGTATAGCGGGGTGGCAGTCCTTTTTAAGGCTGCAGCAGTTGAATGCCGACAGGTTACTGAGTTGGAAATGGGGAGGTGCCTGATCCTAGATGCCTTCATGAGGGGACAAGAGCTCCGGATCATCAACATCTACGGCCCGCAGTCCAAGTGGGACCGCAAATGTCTCTTCCTGAGGATCAAGCCCTTTCTTTTTACGAGCAGACAGGAGGTCTTCGGTGGGGACTTCAACACCATTACGAGGTCCCGTGACCGGGGGGGTCCCGGAGATCGCCTGGCTTATGATAGCGTCGCGTTGAATAGCATAGCCAGTGAAGCTCGCCTGGTGGATGCCCACATCCGGCACACCCCAGGTCACGGAGGTTTCACCTACCATAGGGGTAGCTGTAGGTCTAGAATAGACAGGTTTTTTTTGAAGGAGGACGCCATCTTTTCTGCTGTGTCCGCCGTTGAGGTGGAGTTCTCCGATCACTGTCTAATTTTCTTTTCTCTGAATGTTGCAGAGACTCCTCGGATGGGAAGAGGGCTGTGGAAGCTCAATTCGTCCCTGCTGGAAGAAGCGGAGGTGAGACAATCCTTCGAGGATTTTCTTCAGAGCCAGGTACCGCTGTTGGATCTCTGTAGTAGTAAGTCAGAGTGGTGGGAGATCTTCAAAAAGCGGGTGGCGGGGTTCTTCCGTCAGCTCTCGAGCCTCAGGAGTCTGAACAGGAACCGCTTGTACCAGGCTCTGGGGAGGAAACTCGAGCAGCTTGTCTCGAGTGGAGGTGAACGAGAGGAAATCTCCAGAGTGAAATCTTTGCTCAAGAGGTGTCAGTATGGTCAGTATGATAGGCACACATCCTTGGTTTTTGAGAGGGACTTCGGGAAGTACCGCTCGCCCGACCCTTACAGAAACTGTAAGATGTCAGTGAATTGTAAGATGGTGACAGGACTGATCGACAGTACGGGGTCCCTGAACAGATCCAAATCAGGGATCCTGGAGGTAGTCAGATCCTTCTACTCACACCTCTTGGAAAAGAAGGATCTGGATCGGGACAGGATGTCGGCTTTCCTGGCTGAAGCCGTCCCTGAGCCAGGGGGTGACCCCTCTCTTGGTGTTTTGGCAGAAGAAATCAGGGAAGAGGAAGTGAGACTGGCCATTGATGGGCTTCGGCTCAAGAAATCGCCAGGTCCGGATGGCTTAACATCTGAGTTCTATAAGACTTTTAGGGACTCCTTGGTCCCCCTCTTGACAGGGGTCTTTAATGAGTGTCTCTCCTCGGGCACTCTTCCCGGCTCAATGAGGAAGTCAGCCCTCATTATTCTGTCAAAGGGTAAGGATCCGTCCCGAATCGAGAACTGGCGTCCCATAGCGCTTCTCGATACGGACCGGAAGGTTCTGGCCAAGGTGCTGTTTAATCGGCTGGTGAAGTTTGCACCCCGGCTCCTTTCAGGGGCCCAGCATTGCTCTGTTCCAGGCCGCAGTACTTTTAGTGCTGTGCTCGGTGTCCGAGAGGCAGTGGAGCAGGGTAGGGCAGGTCACTGGAAGGGGTACTTGCTGTCATTAGATCAAGCGAAAGCCTTTGACCGGGTCAACCACGAGTACCTCTGGTCCGTCCTTTTGAGGTATGGTCTGCCTGGGAGGTTTGTAAAATGGTTAGAGATCTTGTACCAAGGGGCTGAGACTTTTCCGCTGGTTAACGGTTGGTCAGGTCGTCCTTTTGAGGTGGGTTCTGGGGTCCGTCAGGGCTGTCCGCTGAGCCCGCTTTTATACGTGTTCGCGATCGATCCCTTCTTAAGGAGGGTAGATCGTGGACCGTTGGCGGGAGTCGGGATGGACCGGGCGGGCTCTGGCTCCTCTCTGAGGGTGGTGGCGTACGCCGATGATGTTTCCCTGTTCGTATCCTCGAGAGGGGAGGCGGACTGGGTCATGTCGGAGGTAGTGCGCTACTCGGAGGCATCCGGGTCCATGATCAACCGGGATAAGTGTGAAAGTCTCTGGCTGGGAGGGGGAGATCCTAGTTTTGATCTCCCGGACACCCTTCCAGGGCCCCAGGCCACCGCCAAAATTCTAGGCATCGAATTTGGCCCCGGGGACTACCCCCAGCAAAATTGGGAGGGCAGACTTAAGATCGCCGCCCAAAAGGTGGACCAATGGAAGGGTTGGTCTTTAACCCTGAGGGAAAGGGTTGCCCTGGCTAAAGGCTATCTGCTACCTTTATTGATATACTTGGGCAGTGTGTGCATCTTGCCGGAACCTCTCTGGACGCGGGTCTATAGCCTGTTCTTCCAATTGTTATGGGGGAATAGGCTTAACCTAATCAAGAGGGAGGTTACATACCGTACGAGGAGACTAGGCGGGTTGGGTATGGTCAACCCGGTGGTGTTTCTAGTAAACACCTTTCTTAAGACTAACATCTCCAACCTCTGGCTAGAGAGGGCTCCTCTGTGGGTAGTCTCCTGCAAGGGTTGGCTTTGGCCTTTCTTCCAGGAATGGGAGACAGGAGGGCGGGTGAAGGACCTACGCACACCTCATGGGCATCTCCCGGCTTATGCTACCCCGGTTCTGAAGGTGATCCGCCGGTGGGGTCTGGGAATGTGGGAAATCAGGACCATGTCGAGGCAGTGCCTTGACAGGAGGGTCCTGTTGACCCATTTCCAGAAGCCCCTGGCCCTTAAGGATTGCCCAGGCCGGGATCTGGAGGTCGGGCTGGGGCTTTTAAATTCTAAGCGGATCCCCATGAAGTTTTGGGACTTGACCTGGCGTTGCTTCCACGGGAGGCTGTATGTAAGGGACAACTTGAAGTGCAGGAACTCCGATGACCGGGGTTGCCCTCGTGAGGAGTGTGGCGACGTGCTGGAAAGCATGGAGCACTTCCTGCTTCATTGTCCCTTTAATGCAGAGGTTTACAACAGGGTGGGTGCCTCCATACGTTGGCCGCGGCTGGCGTCCCTCTCCTACGCTGAATGGGCCTATGGAGCGTTCAGATCCCTGGGTGGCCGGGACCCGTGCACTTTATTCCTAGTCAGTGCAGCGGTTAGGTTCCACACTTGGAATGCACGGTGCCTAGTTACGACGCGGAAAAAAACCCTCCCAAGGGATGAGGTGGTAGGAAACATCTTGGGTGACCTGGTGAAGGTCCGTTCTTTGGAGTTCGAAAGGTTGGGTGTGAGGAAGGCCTCTTGGCTTTGGAGAGGCCTCTCCTTTTAAAAACGCACTCAAGGGAGAGCTAGCTCCGTGTGAATGAGGGTAGGGATAGCATAAGTTTCACTGGGTGTGTTAGGGACAGAAGTAGGGGCAGATAGGGACAGGGAGGGACAGGCACTGAGGGACAGATAGAGAGTTAGTTATGATAAGTTAGGTAGAGTAGGGGCAGGTAGGGACAGATAGGGACAGGTTTCTTTTTTTTAGGGACAGAAGTAGGGACAGTCTTAGTTCTTGAGGGATAGGATGAATGTGTTAGTGAGGGATGGAGCCTCTAGAACCCCGTTTTCCTGGTGGTGGGCTGGTGCATGCCACCTTAGCTTTTTGTTTTAAAAACAGGACATATAATGGATATTGGGCTTACAGGTGCCAAACTTGGGCCTTGGGTATGTAAATGCTGTGTTTAGTTTGTATATTAATGCGTAAGTAGATGGGATGGTATTGAGAGTTTTGGAAAATGTCTTTTGGTTGTGCTTTGGTAAAAGGAAAAACATATAACACACGTTTTTTTTGTTTTTTTAGTTAGAATGTGTGGATGGGGTGTAGTCAGGTTGGGAGGGGGGTGCATGGGGGGTGGTGGATGGATGACCGGATGCCAAGAGCAACATGAAGGAGCAGAGGAGCAGGGCAGGAGAAGTAGACTCTGCGGACCCTGGAAATAATTTTCGTGTGGAATCAAAAGGCCATAAACTTTCGTGGACCAGATTTTGCAGTGACAAGGCTACAAACTTGTAGGACCTGCGGTGCAAGGTGGTGGGAAAAAAAGGCTGCGAACTTGTTGCCATGTGTGGGAGAGGAAAAAAAAAAAAAAAAAATCTTTGCTGTGTAATAGGAGGTAAGGTTTGTCGGCCAAAGTGGCAGAGTTCTTGTTTTTTTTCAAGGCGGAGGGCCAGGAAAGGGTTATTTTCGTTTGGTTTTTGTAAATAGTAAAATTGTAAATAGTAAACTAGTAAAATCGGTGAGGTGTGAATGGGGGTGAATGGAGTGAGAGTGGGGAGAGGGGTTTATGTTTCTTTGTATTCTCTTTTAAGTGGATTCCTGCTGGGGGACCCTAAGCTGCCGAGCTCAGTGGGGGACAAGGAAAGGATTTGGACTTTCAGTTGTTTGCGCATGTTTTGCACATTTTATGTCTGTCTATGTTGGTTTTCTTTAGTTTATGTATTGTGGTTTGTTTCTGAGTGTAATTTTGATAATTTTGTAAAATAAAAGAGTTGGAGGATAAGAAACAATGTAATAGCAGATTAGTGAGTGCAGCTCTGGGGGTGACATGAGGATAAGACACGATGTAACAGCAGAATAGTGAGTGCAGCTCTGGGGGTGACTGGAGGATAATACATGTAGCAGCAGAATAGTGACTGCAGCTCTGGAGGTGACTGGAGGATAAGACACGATGTAACAGCAGAATATTGAGAGCAGCTCTGGGGGTGACTGGAGGATAAGACCCGATGTAACAGCAGAATAGTGAGTGCAGCACTGGGGGTGACTGGAGGATAAGACACGATGTAACAGCAGAATAGTGAGTGCAGCTCTGTGGGTGACTGGAGGATAATACATGTAGCAGCAGAATAGTGAGTGCAGCTCTGGGGGTGACTGGAGGATGACATGATGTAACAGCAGAATAATGACTGCAGCTTTGGAGGTGACTGGAGGATAGAGCACGCCCAGGAAGAGGAGGAGCATCTGTGCTGAGCATCTGCAGGCTAGAGCCTTGCTAAGCTCCTGGGAAGGGAGGTTTTTTCCTGCAAGGACTTTCCATCTGCCCCCTTCCCAGGAAAGAGGACTTTCCCTGGGACTGAGCGCCGGGGCTGTGCCCCTGGCTCCCACCCTCCGGCAAGCCAGCTGGGGGTGGGGGGCCTCAGCACCATCCAGAGGCCAGGGTGCAGCCAGCCAGTCCCAGGGAGATGGGGAAGAGACGGAGCCAAGAGAGAGGGGGTCGCAGGACCCAGGAGCCCCGGGACACCGGGCCCCCCGAAGCTGGTACCGTGGCGGCTCCTCCTCCCGGAGGAGTGGCGGCCCAGAGCAGAGGTGCAGTGGCAGAGCCCCCCAACATCTGGGGCTCCAGAGCTGAGGGAGAGCCATCCACCATCTACGCCTCCCGCATCCATGCGCACCTCTGCGAATATGAGGAGGCCGCCAAACAGCTGAGAAAACTCCGGGAGGAGTTAAGGGGAGCACGAGCGGTGGCTAAGAACCGGCTCCCCGCCTCGAGACGAGCTGAGGTCTCCGCCACGGTGGAGAGGCTGAAGGGGGCTATCAGGGCCTTGGAGGAGATACGAGCGGCTATCCTGAGTGGGAGCGGCCCCTTTGCAGAGAAACTGAAAAATGATGACCGGTTTAGAGCCATGACCGGAGGGTCTCCTGGGGGGTCGGGAGGCCCCTGCCAGGTGGAGGGCCAAGAGGAGGAGGAGGAGGATGGCGGAACATCTACGCCTGCCCCACCTGAAGGCCTGGTGAGCAACAACACCCAGGTAACATGCAGCGGGGTGGCCCCTGAGCAAGTGGCTCTCCCACCGGACTCCAGTTACTCGGAGGAAAGTGGGGGCGAGGGGGAGGCTGGTGGGAGTGGGGACAGTAGTAGTGAGGGGGGCTGCCTCGTCCTACAACAGGTGAGGCAGATCGAGTCCCCAGAGCGGTTTGGCACACTGCTCTTTGGGGATGAGGTCTGCCCTGAGGACGAGGCAACCGGAAAGAGGAAAAAGAAAAAAAACAAGCGCAAGCCAAAAAACACCGTGGCTGACAAACTTATGTTTGTCCCTCTTTCCGGGGTCCCTCTGTCCCGCTGTATGGAACCCGCTGCCCACCCCGGCTCGGGCCCTGTGGTGGGTCCGCAGCGGGGGCGCGGGCAGAGTGATGTGTGCCTGGACCTTACTGTCACATCTGGTGGTGGCGGGGAGGGTTCAGGCAGCGACATGGAGGTCGGTGCTGGTGCCAGTGGTGTAACAGCCGCTGGCGGTATTGGCAGTAGTGGTGTCCGGGCTCAGTCCCCGGTGGCAGGGGGGGCTGGCCTGGCGCTCAGCACGGGTACAGCCAGGACCGCACCTCCGGCGGTGAGTGCTGGGGTCTCTGGATCCCCCACGCACGGGTCCGTTAAGTCTGGTCCACTTATGGGGGTCCAGAGACCTAGAAAGGGCGTGGAGGCTGCTGTGAAGCAGCAGCTAAAAATATGCAAGGGGCTGGTAGCTCCTCTGACGGCGCCCGTGGCAAGAGCGGGGTCCCCGGCGCGTAGACCCAAAAAGGGGTCCGTGCTGGGGGCACCGCCGCCGCTGGGCGATGAGGGGGAGTGGCCAGCCCTGCCAACATCAAGTGGTGGGTTCAGGGGCGCAGTGACAGTCCGTGAGGGGGGCGTGGCCTCCCCGAGTGTTGCCCAGCCTGCAAAGGCTGCGGCATGCGGGGGGGGCGTGTCCTCCTCGGCCGCTGTCCCGCCCGCTGTGCCCGCGTCACCTGGGGAGGGCGTGGCCTCGCAAGGGGTCACTGCTCTGCCCGGGGTGGCTGCGGCCGGCGGGGGGGGCGTGGCCTTGGCGGGCCCACTGCCTCCTGTCCCGCCTACCCCCTCAAGCAGCATAGTGCCCCCAAAAGTCGGTAGGGAGTTGTCGGGGTCCCCAGCCCGCTTACCTCCATCTGGTGGTGCGGGGGCTCTGGCGCTCCTTGGGAAGCCGGCGGGGGCGAACAGCGGAGGGCAGGGTGCGGTGGCAGTGGCCGTCCCTGTCCTCAGTGCAAAGACACCGCAAAAAGGAAAAAAAGTGGAGCCAGAGAACCCAGGAGCTGCTGCTGCTCCCAGGCTCGGGCAGGGCGTACTGAGTGCGCTCTGCTCGGAGGTATTTAAAGGGGCAGCGGCACTCCTGGACAAGAGTTGGAGCAGTGCCAGCAGCTCCAAGGAGCAGAGCACTGGCCAGTCAGGGCCCCCAGCAGGCAGGCAGGGGTACTGCAACACCAAGTCTGCTAATGTAAATAGTGGTCTATCTGGAAGTGAGAGTGGGAGTGAGATAGGAGATATTTTTGAAGAGCTGTTTGAGGACATAAATGGTGATGTGAGCGATATGGATGAGGGAGTGAGTGCGAATGTGAATATGGCAGTAAATGCTGGAGTGAGTGCCGGAGCGAGTGGAAATAATAAAAGAGTGAACGGGAGAGTGAATGAGGGTGCTGGCACAAGTGGTGGTAGTGGTGGGAGGGCTGGCCCGTCTGCCCCCCCAGCCGCGAGGCCCCAACGTAATTATGCGGGGGTCGCGGCTGGGGGTCGGGGTGGTTCCGGGGGGGTCTCCTCGCCTCCGGGCTCCAGGGACGGCGGTTTGCACCGCCGTTTCCTGGAGGCCCTCCAAAGGGGAGAAAGATCGATCATGGTAGAGGGGAGGACAGTGGACCTGTCTTTCTGGATAGAGAGACATGGCCTAGCAGCCTTCCAAAATCAAAGGGAGGGAGGGACTGTTTGGTCTCTCCCCACAGCCGGGCAGGGGCCGCCAAGAAGGAATGTGGTCCGTCTTAGGTGGGGGGGCAGTGAAGCTTGTCCACCTAGGAGCAAGGTGGTGGAGCTCCTCCTTAAGATGGGCTTCGGGGCGAATGACATCTTTGCCCTGATACACCCTTCGGCGTCCCGCTTCTTCGACGTCAGCTTCGTGCGGCCAGAGGGGCTTGAGCTCTTCTGGTCAAACTACGAGCTGGTGCGAGAAGAGCCCGGATGGCGAGACTTCGTGGCTCAAGCGGTGTCTCGCCAAAATTCCGTCAAGCGAGTGACCGTGGTTACATGTAACGAGTCACTCGCAGGCGTGGACATCATGACGTGGCTTTCCCGTTACGGGGAGGTCACCGAGGTCCCAAAAAAGAACAGGGACGAGTTTGGCATCTGGTCGGGGGGCTGGACCTTCATGGTCAAATTGAAGGTTTCCGGCGGCACGGTCACCCACATCCCTTCCTCGGCGTTCCTGGGAAGGGACAGGATCCTGGTCTTCTACCAGGGGCAACCGAAGGTCTGCCACAAGTGCGGCGACCCCACTCACTTCAGCGCCAACTGCAAGGTGCAGAAGTGCGCGTTGTGTGGTGGGGTAGGTCACCTGGCTGCCTTGTGCAAAGACATTCGGTGCCACCTGTGTGGTGACCTGGGTCACCCTCTCAGCCGCTGCCCTCGCTCTTTCTCTAATGCCGCCACAGGCCCGGTGGGGGGAGACCGCGGGGGGGCAACCCCCGGTGGCGCTGCTTCTGCTGTGGCAGGTGGTGGCGAAGGGGGAAGGGCTGAGGGGCCAGTGAGGAAGGGCAATGCTGCAAGGGGCCCCGCGTACCAGCGGAGGCAGGAAAAACGCCAGGGAGGTAAGGGACAGGTGGAGCCTCGGGCAACCGGGGTGATGCCTGCTCCTCCCTCCAGGCCCGTGGCCAAAGCCTCTGAGGCCCTGGGGGAGAGTGCGGTGAGTGAGGAGATCAGGAGGATGGAGAGAGAGGAGAAAGCGGCTGACTCGGACAATTCCTCTCAGTATGAAAGTGTTGATGAGGATGTCCAAGAGCAGCCTACAGCACCAGGTGGCAAAACCAGGCGTGCCAAGCGCAAAGCGGTGGGGAGGAAGGCTGACAAGCCTTCAAAGTCCCCCCCGCCCCCGACCACAAGGGTGCATACGGAAGGGCCCGCTGACCCCCCTCTGATCAGACTCTCCAACCGGTTCAGCGCCCTCGGGGGTTCAGATGATGAACCGCAAGACGAGGGTACTGGGCCGGGGGTAACACCGGAGGGTCCTTCGGGGGATGGCGGAGTCCGTCCCTCAGGGGGCATTGCTCCTCCTGAGGGGGGGACAGACCTGGAACCCGGGGGCGAGGACACCGGGGGGGGTGGGATGGACACGTCGGGAGCTTCCCTGAAAAGGAAGGTGTCTGACCCCTCCCCAGGAGGAGGTAATAGCGGGGTAGGGAAGAAATTGGCCATCCAACTCGATCACCCATGATGGCTGAACTCGCCCCGTTGACGCTGGCGTCTATTAATGTCGCCAGCATTAAGTCAGATGCGGCTCGCTTCACGGCCTTTGATTTTTTCTCCCAGATTGAGGCAGAAATTTTATTCTTGCAAGAGACCAGACTAACAGACATGGGGGCCATCTATAAAGCACGGAGGGAGTGGAGGTGCGGGCCCTCATACTGGTCTCTTGCGGCCGAGCCGTATAGCGGGGTGGCAGTCCTTTTTAAGACTGCAGCAGTTGAATGCCGACGGGTTACTGAGTTGGAAATGGGGAGGTGCCTGATCCTAGATGTCTTCATGAGGGGACAAGAGCTCCGGCTCATCAACATCTACGGCCCGCAGTCCAAGTGGGACCGCAAATGTCTCTTCCTGAGGATCAAGCCCTTTCTTTTTACGAGCCGACAGGTGGTCTTCGGTGGGGACTTCAACACCATTACGAGGTCCCGTGACCGGGGGGGTCCCGGAGATCGCCTGGCTTATGATAGCGTCGCGTTGAATAGCATAGCCAGTGAAGCTCGCCTGGTGGATGCCCACATCCGGCACACCCCAGGTCACGGAGGTTTCACCTACCATAGGGGTAGCTGTAGGTCTAGAATAGACAGGTTTTTTTTGAAGGAGGACGCCATCTTTTCTGCTGTGTCCGCCGTTGAGGTGGAGTTCTCCGATCACTGTCTAATTTTCTTTTCTCTGAATGTTGCAGAGACTCCTCGGATGGGAAGAGGGCTGTGGAAGCTCAATTCGTCCCTGCTGGAAGAAGCGGAGGTGAGACAATCCTTCGAGGATTTTCTTCAGAGCCAGGTACCGCTGTTGGATCTCTGTAGTAGTAAGTCAGAGTGGTGGGAGATCTTCAAAAAGCGGGTGGCGGGGTTCTTCCGTCAGCTCTCGAGCCTCAGGAGTCTGAACAGGCACCGCTTGTACCAGGCTCTGGGGAGGAAACTCGAGCAGCTTGTCTCGACTGGAGGTGACCGAGAGGAAATCTCCAGAGTGAAATCTTTGCTCAAGAGGTGTCAGTATGATAGGCACACATCTTTGGTTTTTGAGAGGGACTTCGGGAAGTACCGCTCGCCCGACCCTTACAGAAACTGTAAGATGTCAGTGAATTGTAAGATGGTGACAGGACTGATCGACAGTACGGGGTCCCTGAACAGATCCAAATCAGGGATCCTGGAGGTGGTCAGATCCTTCTACTCACACCTCTTGGAAAAGAAGGATCTGGATCGGGACAGGATGTCGGCTTTCCTGGCTGAAGCCATCCCTGAGCCAGGGGGTGACCCCTCTCTTGGTGTTTTGGCAGAAGAAATCAGGGAAGAGGAAGTGAGACTGGCCATTGATGGGCTTCGGCTCAAGAAATCGCCAGGTCCGGATGGCTTAACATCTGAGTTCTATAAGACTTTTAGGGACTCCTTGGTCCCCCTCTTGACAGGGGTCTTTAATGAGTGTCTCTCCTCGGGCACTCTTCCCGGCTCAATGAGGAAGTCAGCCCTCATTATTCTGTCAAAGGGTAAGGATCCGTCCCGAATCGAGAACTGGCGTCCCATAGCGCTTCTCGATACGGACCGGAAGGTTCTGGCCAAGGTGCTGTTTAATCGGCTGGTGAAGTTTGCACCCCGGCTCCTTTCAGGGGCCCAGCATTGCTCTGTTCCAGGCCGCAGTACTTTTAGTGCTGTGCTCGGTGTCCGAGAGGCAGTGGAGCAGGGTAGGGCAGGTCACTGGAAGGGGTACTTGCTGTCATTAGATCAAGCGAAAGCCTTTGACCGGGTCAACCACGAGTACCTCTGGTCCGTCCTTTTGAGGTATGGTCTGCCTGGGAGGTTTGTAAAATGGTTAGAGATCTTGTACCAAGGGGCTGAGACTTTTCCGCTGGTGAATGGTTGGTCAGGTCGTCCTTTTGAGGTGGGTTCTGGGGTCCGTCAGGGCTGTCCGCTGAGCCCGCTTTTATACGTGTTCGCGATCGATCCCTTCTTAAGGAGGGTAGATCGTGGACCGTTGGCGGGAGTCGGGATGGACCGGGCGGGCTCTGGCTCCTCTCTGAGGGTGGTGGCGTACGCCGATGATGTTTCCCTGTTCGTATCCTCGAGAGGGGAGGCGGACTGGGTCATGTCGGAGGTAGTGCGCTACTCGGAGGCATCCGGGTCCATGATCAACCGGGATAAGTGTGAAAGTCTCTGGCTGGGAGGGGGAGATCCTAGTTTTGATCTCCCGGACACCCTTCCAGGGCCCCAGGCCACCGCCAAAATTCTAGGCATCGAATTTGGCCCCGGGGACTACCCCCAGCAAAATTGGGAGGGCAGACTTAAGATCGCCGCCCAAAAGGTGGACCAATGGAAGGGTTGGTCTTTAACCCTGAGGGAAAGGGTTGCCCTGGCTAAAGGCTATCTGCTACCTTTATTGATATACTTGGGCAGTGTGTGCATCTTGCCGGAACCTCTCTGGACGCGGGTCTATAGCCTGTTCTTCCAATTGTTATGGGGGAATAGGCTTAACCTAATCAAGAGGGAGGTTACATACCGTACGAGACTAGGCGGGTTGGGTATGGTCAACCCGGTGATGTTTCTAGTAAACACCTTTCTTAAGACTAACATCTCTAACCTTTGGCTAGAGAGGGCTCCTCCGTGGGTAGTCTCCTGCAAGGGTTGGCTTTGGCCTTTCTTCCAGGAATGGGAGACAGGAGGGCGGGTGAAGGACCTACGCACACCTCATGGGCATCTTCCGGCTTACGCTACCCCGGTTCTGAAGGTGATCCGCCGGTGGGGTCTGGGAATGTGGGAAATCAGGACCATGTCGAGGCAGTGCCTTGACAGGAGGGTCCTGTTGACCCATTTCCAGAAGCCCCTGGCCCTTAAGGATTGCCCAGGCCGGGATCTGGAGGTCGGGCTGGGGCTTTTAAATTCTAAGCGGATCCCCATGAAGTTTTGGGACTTGACCTGGCGTTGCTTCCACGGGAGGCTGTATGTAAGGGACAACTTGAAGTGCAGGAACTCCGATGACCGGGGTTGCCCTCGTGAGGAGTGTGGCGACGTGCTGGAAAGCATGGAGCACTTCCTGCTTCATTGTCCCTTTAATGCAGAGGTTTACAACAGGGTGGGTGCCTCCATACGTTGGCCGCGGCTGGCGTCCCTCTCCTACACTGAATGGGCCTATGGAGCGTTCAGATCCCTGGGTGGCCGGGACCCGTGCACTTTATTCCTAGTCAGTGCAGCGGTTAGGTTCCACACTTGGAATGCACGGTGCCTAGTTACGACGCGGAAAAAAACCCTCCCAAGGGATGAGGTGGTAGGAAACATCTTGGGTGACCTGGTGAAGGTCCGTTCTTTGGAGTTCGAAAGGTTGGGTGTGAGGAAGGCCTCTTGGCTTTGGAGAGGCCTCTCCTTTTAAAAACGCACTCAAGGGAGAGCTAGCTCCGTGTGAATGAGGGTAGGGATAGCATAAGTTTCACTGGGTGTGTTAGGGACAGAAGTAGGGGCAGATAGGGACAGGGAGGGACAGGCACTGAGGGACAGATAGAGAGTTAGTTATGATAAGTTAGGTAGAGTAGGGGCAGGTAGGGACAGATAGGGACAGGTTTCTTTTTTTTTAGGGACAGAAGTAGGGACAGTCTTAGTTCTTGAGGGATAGGATGAATGTGTTAGTGAGGGATGGAGCCTCTAGAACCCCGTTTTCCTGGTGGTGGGCTGGTGCATGCCACCTTAGCTTTTTGTTTTAAAAACAGGACATATAATGGATATTGGGCTTACAGGTGCCAAACTTGGGCCTTGGGTATGTAAATGCTGTGTTTAGTTTGTATATTAATGCGTAAGTAGATGGGATGGTATTGAGAGTTTTGGAAAATGGCTTTTGGTTGTGCTTTGGTAAAAGGAAAAACATATAACACACGTTTTTTTTAGTTAGAATGTGTGGATGGGGTGTAGTCAGGTTGGGAGGGGGGTGCATGGGGGGTGGTGGATGGATGACCGGATGCCAAGAGCAACATGAAGGAGCAGAGGAGCAGGGCAGGAGAAGTAGACTCTGCGGACCCTGGAAATAATTTTCGTGTGGAATCAAAAGGCCATAAACTTTCGTGGACCAGATTTTGCAGTGACAAGGCTACAAACTTGTAGGACCTGCGGTGCAAGGTGGTGGGAAAAAAAGGCTGCGAACTTGTTGCCATGTGTGGGAGAGGAGAAAAAAAAAAAAAAAAAAAAAAAAATCTTTGCTGTGTAATAGGAGGTAAGGTTTGTCGGCCAAAGTGGCAGAGTTCTTGTTTTTTTCAAGGCGGAGGGCCAGGAAAGGGTTATTTTCGTTTGGTTTTTGTAAATAGTAAAATTGTAAATAGTAAACTAGTAAAATCGGTGAGGTGTGAATGGGGGTGAATGGAGTGAGAGTGGGGAGAGGGGTTTATGTTTCTTTGTATTCTCTTTTAAGTGGATTCCTGCTGGGGGACCCTAAGCTGCCGAGCTCAGTGGGGGACAAGGAAAGGATTTGGACTTTCAGTTGTTTGCGCATGTTTTGCACATTTTATGTCTGTCTATGTTGGTTTTCTTTAGTTTATGTATTGTGGTTTGTTTCTGAGTGTAATTTTGATAATTTTGTAAAATAAAAGAGTTGGAGGATAAGAGGTGATGTGACCGTGTGGAGGGTCCCCACCTCCAGGTCCTGGTCTTTGGCCGGGGCGTCCCCTTCCTCCTTCTTGGCAGGGATCTCTTTGGACACCAGGCTGTATGTGGTGACCACGATGTCGTACTGCGCCAACCTGTGGAGGAGAAAGCGAGACGGTCACAGGGCAGAAACGAAGCCTCGGCGCTGACACGATAGCGCCCCCTCGTGTACAGACAGGTCTCATACAGACCCTCACCCTTACAGTGGATCCAGCACAGACAATCCTCTGTGAGGTGAGCGGCTCGGAGTCCACGGAACATCTACAACTGTGCGCCTATGACAACACTGATGGGCAGAACACGGCGGAAGACGCCGCACACTGCGCCACCTCACACCCACAGCGTCACCCCGTGCCCATGTTTGCTCGTCCAGGTGTCAGGGGTGAAATGCTCCTGGCAGACAGATCTTCAGGGGAAGGTGCTGGTGTCGGTGACACGCTGGCGCAGCGCAGGCACAGCTTTCTAAGAGGAGTGGCGCCTGGGCAGCTGGTACTGGGGGATTTCTGAAACCATCTGTATCCACCAGGCGGAAGGGCAGCATTTCTGTGGCCAAAGGTTTGGAGATGGAGTGTAAGCTCTTCGCCTTGTCATGTGTAGGAGGAAACATTCTTTGATGTGACCACAACTGCGGGACAGAGGGCTGGCTGCTGTGCTGAGAGTATGGAGAACAGGACAAACTGCTGGGCCGCGAGAGCGGTGGATTGTGCTAGGTGACATAACAGCAGCAGTCGTGTCCACTTCAGCTGACCGCCTATCACTCACCCCGACTGCACGGGGTAAACAATAGTAGTTTCAGCGGCTGGAGACCTGTGTGAGAAGAATTGGAATGGTGACGGAAAGGAAGAAGCAGCAGATGGTGTTGATGGGATAGCTGACGGTTTGTGAGGCCTGCTAGTCTGCATTTTAGAGCAGTGAGATTCCCACACTAAGGCATGTTGATCGCGCATGTGCCGGTTCATGAATGTTGTGGTCAAATTATTGCAATTTTTGCCTCTACAGAGTTTTTTTTTGCAAGTTTGACAGATAATGTGTGTTGGGTCATCCTTTGTGGTCTCAAAAAACGCCCAAGCCAGGCAACCCTTGCCACCCCTGCGAACTGCACACTCGCGATCGGCGCTGGCCATAGCCAGAGTTGGGGTTGAGGATGCAGTGCTTGTCATGGTTGCATCACTTCATTTCTGAACGGGAAGCCGCAAAATAACTTCCTCATCTTCCTCCTCCGCTGAGCTACTCAGCTGCATATCTCTGGGTTCACACCAAGTGGGATCTACAACCTCATCGTCATCTTCTCTGTTCTCACACTCCTCACCCTGAGAGTCTCCCTCCTCCTCTTCCTGCCCTGACATCACAGTACAGTCCGCATGCGCCTCTGGTATCTGAGTCTTAACAGGATCACCTTCATCCTTGGTGGTTAACGTCTGATGACAAGGGTCTGGATTCTACTAGGACCCTACTTCGTCCAGTCCCGGATACAACATGAAAACATTTTGGGTATCGGTGCAGATGCTTTCCTCTTTTGGATTCTGTGAGCAGACTTCTGATGCCCATGGAATAGAATGTGTGAACAGCACTGCAGAATGGCCCATCTGTGGTTCCCCACAGTCAGTTGGGTGTTTTGAAACATTTGATGCGGTGGGAAACAAGGGTGATTGTGGTGTGACCTCTGAGGATTGTACTGTGTGTGATGTTGCGGTGGAGGAAGAGGAGGAGAGGCCACTTGATGCAGCGTTGCCATTCACTGGAGCACATGCTCTTTCTGAGCCTCATCTACAAGGCGTACCACTGTGCGGCTGCCAAAGAAAGGGAGTGAGTAGCCTGGTGTCACGACCCACAAGGGTGGGTCCAGAGGACGGCACAACGAACACCAACAACTGGGATGGAAAAAGGGAGAGGAAGGTCCTAAAAATAGGGAACGAGGGATTGGGCACCTCCTAACACAGCCTGTGCCTATCCCTAAGCTCCCCTAACGCCCTATGTGGGTCCTTCCCCTCCGCCGCCGTCACGTGCCTAGTCTCAGATTGTCACCTCACTAATACCTGGCTAGTGCACTGGCCGGTAAGGACGCTAGCTCACCACTGCAGATGGTGTAAACACAGGAGGTAGTGGCAAGCACGAGACAGACAAGACAGGGAGTAAGAAAACTTATCCTTCAAGCTTCTGCTGCTGGCTCCACACAGCAGAGGATACAGAACCAGGACCTCAAGCAGCTGACACACGCTGGCACCAGAGCGCTCCACACTCCTCGGCTGGTCCCCAGAGGAAAACTATCACCAACAGTCAGCTGATGCGTCAGGTGACTATGTAAATGATGGTGAGAGTGGTCACCACACGCATCAGCTGACCGGCAATACAGCAGCTGCCAGCAAGGAAACTGACATTAACCCTTGCTAGCCTGAAAAGAAAAAAGCTACATTTAAATTATAGCGGAACCAGAGCTGTCACAAACGCAAACCTGAATCGTGACATCCGTCCAGGAACAGAAGTGGTCAGCGGTCTCTGGAGGACGAGGCGGTGTTTGTTCACCTGAGCCTTCAGCAATATTATCACCTCACCCACGGACACGGCGAACACCGAGCCTATCCCCCTTCCACCACCACCTCGCTTTCCCCACTCATGCTGCATGTTCCCTTCCCCTCTTGTACCTGCTGTCTCACAACCTCAGGCCACAGCTGTCAGTCACCTGCCACTACACGAACAGTCACTATTTATTCTCTGAGTGTGCCTGAACTACACTCTTATATCGGACGATGGTTACGTGGCGCTCCTCCGGCCTCCTGACCTCCTCCGGCCTCCTGTCCTCCTCCGGCCTCCTGTCCTCCTCCGGCCTCCTGACCTCCTCCGGCCTCCTGACCTCCTCCGGCCTCCTGATCACAGTGGTATCACAAATGATTAGGAGGAGACACTGGGGCCTCCGGAGACGGCCACACAGACGTCACACAACGATCGATGTCACACAAGACAGGATCCGCTCTACGTCACTGTCAACGCCAGCACTGGGGCAGGGGCGACCTCTCTGCACCGTGACACTGAGACAATGGCGCCAGCAAAACAAGATGTCCGCTGTTTATATGGACAGGGACATGTGACTTCAGCAGCAAATCACAGAAGGCCTTCTGTCATGGCGTTGTGGATGGTTTCTGTACTCTGATTGGCTGCCGGAATCAGCGCTCCTGCTGACTAGGAGACGGGTGAACAATCCCGAACCCTCATCTGTACTGACTAATGGATCATCTGGAGTCACATAGTGCTGCCACCTAGTGTCACCTGCGGGTAATGCAGCCTCTGTGTTATGTGCTTTGTAGTGCTGCCACCTAGTGTCACCTGCGGGTAATGCAGCCTCTGTGTTATGTGCTTTGTAGTGCTGCCACCTAGCGTCACCTGCGGGTAATGCAGCCTCTGTGTTATGTGCTTTGTAGTGCTGCCACCTAGTGTCACCTGCGGGTAATGCAGCCTCTGTGTTATGTGCTTTGTACTGCTGCCACCTAGTGTCACCTGCAGGTAATGCAGCCTCTGTGTTATGTGCTGCCACCTAGTGTCACCTGCAGGTAATGCAGCCTCTGTGTTATGTGCTGCCACCTAGTGTCACCTGCGGGTAATGCAGCCTCTGTGTTATGTGCTTTGTAGTGCTGCCACCTAGTGTCACCTGCGGGTAATGCAGCCTCTGTGTTATGTGCTTTGTAGTGCTGCCACCTAGTGTCACCTGCGGGTAATGCAGCCTCTGTGTTATGTGCTTTGTACTGCTGCCACCTAGTGTCACTTGCGGGTAATGCAGCCTCTGTGTTATGTGCTGCCACCTAGTGTCACCTGCAGGTAATGCAGCCTCTGTGTTATGTGCTGCCACCTAGTGTCACCTGCAGGTAATGCGGCCTCTGTGTTATGTGCTTTGTAGTGCTGCCACCTAGTGTCACCTGCGGGTAATGCAGCCTCTGTGTTATGTGCTTTGTAGTGCTGCCACCTAGTGTCACCTGCGGGTAATGCAGTCTCTGTGTTATGTGCTTTGTAGTGCTGCCACCTAGTGTCACCTGCGGGTAATGCAGTCTCTGTGTTATGTGCTTTGTAGTGCTGCCACCTAGTGTCACCTGCGGGTAATGCAGTCTCTGTGTTATGTGCTTTGTAGTGCTGCCACCTAGTGTCACCTGCAGGTAATGCAGCCTCTGTGTTATGTGCTGCCACCTAGTGTCACCTGCAGGTAATGCAGCCTCTGTGTTATGTGCTGCCACCTAGTGTCACCTGCAGGTAATGCAGCCTCTGTGTTATGTGCTTTGTAGTGCTGCCACCTAGTGTCACCTGCGGGTAATGCAGCCTCTGTGTTATGTGCTTTGTAGTGCTGCCACCTAGTGTCACCTGCGGGTAATGCAGTCTCTGTGTTATGTGCTTTGCAGTGCTGCCACCTAGTGTCACCTGCAGGTAATGCAGCCTCTGTGTTATGTGCTGCCACCTAGTGTCACCTGCAGGTATTGCAGCCTCTATGTTATGTGCTTTGTAGTGCTGCCTCCTAGTGTCACCTGCGGGTAATGCAGTCTCTGTGTTATGTGCTTTGTAGTGCAGCCATCTAGTGTCACCTGCGGGTAATGCAGCCTCTGTGTTATGTGCTTTGTAGTGCTGCCACCTAGTGTCACCTGCGGGTAATGCAGCCTCTGTGTTATGTGCTTTGTAGTGCAGCCACCTAGTGTCACCTGCGGGTAATGTAGCCTCTGTGCTATGTGCTTTGTAGTGCTGCCACCTAGTGTCACCTGCGGGTAATGCAGCCTCTGTGTTATGTGCTTTGTAGTGCTGCCATCTAGTGTCACCTGCGGGTAATGCGGCCTCTGTGTTATGTGCTTTGTAGTGCTGCCACCTAGTGTCACCTGCGGGTAATGCAGCCTCTGTGTTATGTGCTTTGTAGTGCTGCCATCTAGTGTCACCTGCGGGTAATGCAGCCATTGTGTTATGTGCTTTGTAGTGCTGCCAACTAGTGTCACCTGCGGGTAATGCAGCCATTGTGTTATGTGATTTGTAGTGCTGCCACCTAGTGTCACCTGCGGGTAATGCAGCCTCTGTGCTATGTGCTTTGTAGTGCTGCCACCTAGTGTCACCTGCGGGTAATGCAGCCTCTGTGTTATGTGCTTTGTAGTGCTGCCATCTAGTGTCACCTGCGGGTAATGCAGTCTCTGTTATGTGCTTTGTAGTGCTGCCACCTAGTGTCACCTGCGGGTAATGCAGCCTCTGTGTTATGTGCTTTGTAGTGCTGCCATCTAGTGTCACCTGCGGGTAATGCAGTCTCTGTTATGTGCTTTGTAGTGCTGCCACCTAGTGTCACCTGCGGGTAATGCAGCTACTGTGTTATGTGCTTTGTAGTGCTGCCACCTAGTGTCACCTGCGGGTAATGCAGCCTATGTGTTATGTGCTTTGTAGTGCTGCCACTTAGTGTAGTCTCGTGTCATAATGCAGTGTGTGCTGCTATCTACAGGCCGGTGAAGGAGACGGCCGCCATCTATAGTCAGCTGCAGGTGTTAAATGCACTATAATGCGGATAAGGTGGCACAGCCTCCACGTGGCCATAGACGCCCCAAATAATGATACTGAAATAAGGTCCGACCGTGCGCTGGTGCCGGGGCCCTGGTGCAAGACAATGGCCGCACTCAAGTGCAGGCAGGTCCTGCATGAAAGCATCAACGCCAGTGATCGACCCTCACCCTGGAGACCCTCGGGGACATACTGTATCAGTGCAGCACAGTCCTCTGGCGGCGCGGTACCCTCCCGCGGCATGGAACCCTCAGGCAGCACAGCACACAGATCACTGTCTGTAACTCACATCTTACAGTCCTTCTCCCGGTTGGCGCCATGATATAAGTACACCCGTAGCCGCCCGCCACTCACTCTCTTCTCTACTTCCTTCTTCCAATGATGAACAAGAGACGCCGGGCAGATGATGAGAGTCCCGCGAGAGACAGTCAGCGTGGAATCTGGGAACAGAAAAGGAGAACTGTGTGATCGCAGGGTAGAGGGTCATGTGACCATTGTGCCCACTATAGGCATGTAGTGGGGCATCAATGGGTACATGAGGCAGAAACACTATCATTACCCGTCTTAGAGATCCAGGACTCCAACTGCTTCTCCTCTTCCTTCACAGACGTCTGCCGCTGTTTCTGGGCAAGAATGAGGGCGATCATGGTGAGAGTCTTCCCCAACCCCATGTCATCCGCTGAAGACACAATAATCAGAGTGTGAGACCGGTCAATCACCAGGAGCAGGGTGCGGGCGCCCTGTATTATACTGCCCAGACCACCCAACAGGTCCCATTAATAACAGATATAGAAATCTGTATGTAATGAGCTCCATCTAGTGGTGAGTGTAAAAATTTGTATGTAGTGAGCTCCCCCTAGTGGTGGCTGTATAAATCTGTATGTAGTGAGCTCCCTCTAGTGGTGACTGTATAAATCTGTATGTAGTGAGCTCCCTCTAGTGGTAGCTGTATAAATCTCTATGTAGTGAGCTCCCTCTAGTGGTGACTGTATAAATCTGTATGTAGTGAGCTCCCCCTAGTGGTGACTGTATAAATCTGTATGTAGTGAGCTCCCACTAGTAATGACTGTATAAATCTGTATGTAGTGAGCTCCCTCTAGTGGTGAGTGTATAAATTTGTATGTAGTGAGCTCCCTCTAGTGGTGGATGTATAAATCTGTATGTAGTGAGCTCCCCCTAGTGGTGACTATATAAATCTGTATGTAGTGAGCTCCCCCTAGTGGTGACTATATAAATCTGTATGTAGTGAGCTCCCTCTAGTGGTGGCTGTATAAATCTGTATGTAGTGAGCTCCCCCTAGTGGTGGCTGTATAAATCTGTATGTATTGAGCTCCCCCTAGTGGTGGCTGTATAAATCTGTAAGTAGTGAGCTCCTCCTTGGTGGTGTCTGTATATAAATCTGTATGTAGTGAGCTCCCCCTAGTGGTGACTATATAAATCTGTATGTAGTGAGCTCCCCCTAGTGGTGACTATATAAATCTGTATGTAGTGAGCTCCCTCTAGTGGTGGCTGTATAAATCTGTATGTAGTGAGCTCCCTCTAGTGGTGGCTGTATAAATCTGTATGTAGTGAGCTCCCCCTAGTGGTGGCTGTATAAATCTGTATGTAGTGAGCTCCTCCTTGGTGGTGACTGTATATAAATCTGTATGTAGTGAGCTCCCCCTAGTGGTGACTATATAAATCTGTATGTAGTGAGCTCCCTCTAGTGGTGGCTGTATAAATCTGTATGTAGTAAGCTTCCTCCAGTGGTGACTATATACATCTGTATGTAGTGAGCTCCCTCTAGTGGTGCTGTATAAATCTGTATGTAGTGAGCTCCCTCTAGTGGTGGCTGTATAAATCTGTATGTAGTAAGCTTCCTCCAGTGGTGACTATATAAATCTGTATGTAGTGAGCTCTTCCTAGTGGTGGCTCTATAAATCTGTATGTAGTGAGCTCCCTCTAGTGGTGACTGTATAAATCTGTATGTAGTGAGCTCTCTCTAGTGGTAGCTGTATAAATCTGTAAGTAGTGAGCTCCCCCTAGTGGTGAGTGTATAAATCTGTATGTAGTGAGCTCCCCCTAGTGGTGACTATAGAAATCTGTAAGTAGTGAGCTCCCCCTAGTGGTGGCTGTATAAATCTGTATGTATTGAGCTCCCCCTAGTGGTGACTGTATAAATCGGAATGTAGTGAGCTCCTCCTTGGTGGTGACTGAATATAAATCTGTATGTAGTGAGCTCCCCCTAGTGGTGACTATATAAATCTGTATGTAGTGAGCTCCCCCTAGTGGTGACTATATAAATCTGTATGTAGTGAGCTCCCTCTAGTGGTGGCTGTATAAATCTGTATGTAGTGAGCTCCCCCTAGTGGTGGCTGTATAAATCTGTATGTATTGAGCTCCCCCTAGTGGTGGCTGTATAAATCTGTAAGTAGTGAGCTCCTCCTTGGTGGTGTCTGTATATAAATCTGTATGTAGTGAGCTCCCCCTAGTGGTGACTATATAAATCTGTATGTAGTGAGCTCCCCCTAGTGGTGACTATAAATCTGTATGTAGTGAACTCCCTCTAGTGGTGGCTGTATAAATCTGTATGTAGTGAGCTCCCCCTAGTGGTGGCTGTATAAATCTGTATGTAGTGAGCTCCTCCTTGGTGGTGACTGTATATAAATCTGTATGTAGTGAGCTCCCCCTAGTGGTGACTATATAAATCTGTATGTAGTGAGCTCCCTCTAGTGGTGGCTGTATAAATCTGTATGTAGTAAGCTTCCTCCAGTGGTGACTATATACATCTGTATGTAGTGAGCTCCCTCTAGTGGTGGCTGTATAAATCTGTATGTAGTGAGCTCCCTCTAGTGGTGGCTGTATAAATCTGTATGTAGTAAGCTTCCTCCAGTGGTGACTATATAAATCTGTATGTAGTGAGCTCTTCCTAGTGGTGGCTCTATAAATCTGTATGTAGTGAGCTCCCTCTAGTGGTGGCTGTATAAATCTGTATGTATTGAGCTCCTCCTTGGTGGTGGCTGTATAAATCTGTATGTAGTGAGCTCCCTCTAGTGGTGACTGTATAAATCTGTATGTAGTGAGCTCTCTCTAGTGGTAGCTGTATAAATCTGTAAGTAGTGAGCTCCCCCTAGTGGTGAGTGTATAAATCTGTATGTAGTGAGCTCCCCCTAGTGGTGGCTGTATAAATCTGTATGTAGTGAGCTCCCTCTAGTGGTGGCTGTATAAATCTGTATGTAGTGAGCTCCCCCTAGTGGTGGCTGTATAAATCTGTATGTAGTGGCTCTATATGCAGTACTGGGGCCCTATGATTTTGATGTCCACCCTGCGCTATCAGGTAGACTCAGATCTGTGGCACAGCGGCTGCTACTTACCCAGAATCCCTCCCTGTGGCCGCTGAGTCTCCCTCCATTGCAGCCAGGCCAGGGCTTGCTTCTGATGCAGGAGTAGCGGGACCTGAAATATGAAGATCTGCTGTGACACTGGTGCCCACTGGTGATTCTGTGAGGCGAGCAGTGGGGGGGTGTTACCTTTAGTCCTCGGGGGTCCTCCGCGTTGTTCTCTGGGCCCGGACAGGTCTCCAGGCTCTTGTGCAGATGATCGATGGCGTCGCTGGTTGCATTTCTAACAGCAAATAGTTTTTCCTCGGTCATCCGGCCGCCGTACAGACTCTGCCACTGAGGGGTCACTGTGGCGGGCACAGAGGACCTTAGCCGATAGGTCATCGGGGGGGGGGCACAGATCATATGGGGGGGGGGACAAAATCACAACACCCACCAGGTCCTAAGGGATGGGAGTTGTACTTCCCCAGCAGCTCCAGAGGACAGGAGATACAGAAGCTGCCCCCAACACCAGAGAACGGAGTCCCCAACAAGGCTGCACCCCCCCCCACAATGCCGCATCTCTCCCCTTCCCCCACAATGCCGCGTCTCTCCCCTTCGATCATAATGCAACATCTCTCCCCTTCCCCCACAATGCCGCATCTCTCCCCTACCGTCACAATGCCGCATCTTTCCCCTTCCCCCACAATGCCGCATCTCCCACAATGCCGCATCTCTCCACATGTAATCGAAGTACATGTATCAAAGTACTGGCAGTTATAACATGGCAGTTAGACAGGGCAGGAGACAGGTAAGACCTTTATATACATCTACTCCCTGTACATTTGGAGTGCAACAAATATATACCACTAGATTATGGCCCGATGCTATCGCATCGGGAGGATGCGATAGCATCACACCTCTTGCCATGTTAACCCTCAACACACACACTCCTATCAACCTTTCACCATCTCCACTCACTCTTTCACTCCACATACGACCCCTTCTCTCACTCCGTCTCTCATACTCACACCGTCATCGCCGCTGCTCCACGATCCCCGACATCTTCTTCCGCCTTCGCCATCCTGGATCCAGACGTTGTCCACGCCGACGACATGTTCTTGCGGCGACGCCATCTTGAGTATCGTGAAATCCCGCGATAATCAAGATGGCGTCACCGGAAGAACATGTCGCCGGCGTGGACGACGTCGGGATCCAAAATGGCGTCGGCGAAATCTCGCGAGTTTTCGCCGACGCCATTTTGGATCCCGACGTCGTCCTCGCCGGCGACATGTTCTTGCGGCGACGCCATCTTGAGTATCGCGGGATTTCGCCGATCCAAAATAGCGTCGCCGCAGGAACATGTCGCCGGCGTGGATGCGGTCGGGATCCAAAATGGCGTCGGCGAAATCTCTCGAGATTTCGCCAACGCCATTTTGGATCCCGACCGCATCCACGCCGGCGACATATTCTTGCGGCGACGCCATCTTGACTATCGCGGGATTTCGCCGATCCAAAATGGCGTGGACGCAAGAACATGTCGCCGGCGTGGAGGACGTCTGGATCCAGGATGGCGCCGGCGGAAGATGTCGGGGATCGTGGATCAGCGGCGATGACGGCGTGAGTATGAGAGACGGAGTGAGAGAAAGGGTCGTATGTGGCGTGAAAAAGTGAGTGGACGTGAGTGGAGATGGTGAAAGGTGAGAGGAGTGTGTGTGTTGAGGGTTAACATGGAAAGAGGTGTGTTGTGACGTCACCGGTTACAACTGGACGGAAGTTGTTATAACCGGAAGCTGCTTAGGGCATTTATTATTATAGATATGCATTTGTGTAATT
This sequence comes from Dendrobates tinctorius, assembly GCF_039654945.1. Taxonomy (NCBI): domain Eukaryota; kingdom Metazoa; phylum Chordata; class Amphibia; order Anura; family Dendrobatidae; genus Dendrobates; species Dendrobates tinctorius. The sequence continues at coordinate 2,034,738 of NW_027361839.1, forward strand.
TACATCCTGGCCGCTGCATTCACACACATCCACCGCCCTGGCATTAACTCTCTACACTCCATCCACATCGGCCCCTCGCTTCTTTCCTCTCCTATGTATAGCACTCACGCTCTTTTCACATTGCTAAATTGCACAGATCCAGCCAGTCCCACCATTCAACATCAGAGACGCTCTCACAAATCACTTAACCATCTGCTCACTCTTTCTATCCTCCTTCTCCTAGTTGCAGGAGACATTGCTCCCAACCCTGGTCCCCCATGTTGTAGAAAGTCAAACCTCCCGACTGCTACACTCAGAAACCCCTCTAATCTTATTAATATTCCCTGCATGCCATCTGTCTCTCTTAATTGTGCACTTTGGAATTCTCGCTCAGTGTGTAACAAACTCTCCTTCATTCATGACTTTTTCCTTTCTAATTCTCTTAACCTTCTGGCTCTTACTGAAACCTGGATCCAGCAGTCAGACACTACCGCTGCTGCTGCTCTTTCATACGGGGGGCTTCACTTCTCTCATACCCCAAGATCAGACAATAGAGCTGGTGGAGGCGTTGGTCTGCTCCTATCACCAAAATGTACCTTTCAGGTTATCCCTCAACTACCCTCACTTGTCTTCCCTTCTTCTTTTGAGGTCCATGCCGTCAGACTCTACACCCCCTTTTCCATGCGAGTGGCGGTGGTGTATCGTCCTCCCGGCCCCTCCCATCAGTTCCTGGATCATTTTGCCACTTGGCCTCCACATTTTCTCTCCTGTGACATCCCTACCCTCATCATGGGAGATTTCAACATCCCCATTGCTCTTCCCCTCTCCCCATCTGCTACTCACCTTTTATCTCTAACCTCCTCTTTTGGCCTTTCGCAGCTTACTAATTCTCCAACGCATGAAGACGGGAACTCCCTCGACTTGGTCTTCTCTCGGCTTTGTGCAGTGGATGATTTTGCAAACTCCCCTCTCCCGCTCTCTGACCACAACCTTCTTTCATTCTCTATCAAGAACTGCCAGGCTGCTCAGGTCACCCCCACTGTCCAGACTTATAGAAACATACAGGCCATTAACACCCAGAAACTTATGAAGAACTTGCCGTCTTCATTGGCCCCTATCTCCTCCCTCTCATGTCCTGATTCTGCACTGAAGCATTACAATGAAACACGTCAAAGTGCCCTGGATGAATTTGCACCTCCTATACATAGAACACCACAACACAGACGGTGACAACCCTGGCACACTCTGCAAACACGTTTCCTGCAGCGGTGCTCCAGGTGCGCCGAATATCTGTGGAGAAAATCCAATCTACAAGAAGATTTCATCCATTATAAGTTTATGCTTCGAACATACAACACTGCCCTTCACCTCTCCAAACAAACCTATTTCAACACCCTCATCACCTCACTGTCCAATAACCCGAAACGTCTCTTTGACACTTTTCATTCTCTACTCAATCCAAGAGTACAGGCCCCAACCACGGAGCTCCGAGCTGACGATCTGGCCAATTACTTCAAAGAAAAAAGTGACCAGATCCGACAGGAAATTATCTCCCAATCCCCTCATACCATGCACTGTCCTCCCTCCCCCACTGCATCTAACTCACTCTCTGATTTTGAACCAGTCACAGAAGAAGTAAGCAGGCTCCTTGCATCTTCTCACCCAACTACTTGCCCCAGTGACCAATTTCCGTCACATCTCCTCCAGTCCCTTTCCCCTGCTGTGACCCCTCACCTAACTAAAATATTTAACCTCTCTTCTGGTATTTTTCCCTCCTCATTTAAGCATGCCATCATACATCCACTACTTAAAAAACCATCCTTGACCAAAACTGTGCCGCTAACTATAGACCTGTCTCTAATCTTCCCTTCATCTCTAAACTCCTGGAACGCCTGGTCCACTCGCGTCTTATCCGCTATCTCATTGATAACTCTCTTCTCGACCCTCTCCAATCCGGTTTCCGCTCTTTACACTCTACTGAAACTGCCCTCACTAAAATCTCTAATGATCTACTAACAGCTAAATCTAATGGTCATTCCTCCATGCTAATTCTCTTGGATCTCTCTGCAGCATTCGACACGGTGGATCATCAGCTCCTCCTCACTATGCTCCGCTCCATCGGCCTCAAGGACACCGTTCTCTCCTGGTTCTCCTCCTATCTCTCCGACCGCTCCTTTACTGTATCTGTTGCCGATTCCTCCTCCTCTCACCTTCCCCTTACTGTTGGGGTCCCCCAAGGATCAGTTCTAGGCCCCCTCCTCTTCTCCTTGTACACTGCCCCTATTGGTCAAACAATCAGTAGATTTGGTTTCCAGTACCATCTCTATGCTGATGACACCCAATTATACGCTTCTTCTCCTGACATCACGCCTGCCTTTCTAGAAAACACCGGCGATTGTCTAAACGCTGTGTCTAATATCATGTCCTCACTATATCTGAAACTGAACCTGTCAAAGACTGAACTCCTTGTGATTCCTCCCGCTACTAATGTACCTACACCCGACATTGCCATTTCCGTCTGTGGTTCCACTATTACTCCCCAGCAACATGCCCGCTGTCTTGGGGTCATACTTGACTCCGAGCTTTCCTTTTCCCCCCACATTCGATCACTGGCTCGCTCTTGTTATCTGCACCTCAAAAACATTTCTAGAATTCGACCTTTTTTTTTACTTTTGACTCCGCAAAAACTCTGACTGTTTCTCTTATTCATTCTCGTCTAGACTATTGTAACTCTCTTCTAATCGGTCTCCCTCTTACCAAACTCTCCCCCCTCCAATCTGTCTTGAATGCTGCAGCCAGGATCATATTCCTCACCAATCGTTACACCGATGCCTCTACCTTGTGCCAGTCATTACACTGGCTACCCATCCACTCCAGAATTCAGTATAAACTTATTACCCTCACCCACAAAGCCCTCCATGGCTCAGCACCACCCTACATCTCCTCCCTTGTTTCAGTATACCACCCTACCCACGCCCTCCGTTCTGCTGATGACCTGAGGTTAGCACCCTCAATAATCAGAACCTCCCACTCCCGTCTCCAAGACTTTACACGTGCTGCGCCAATTCTTTGGAATGCACTTCCCAGGTCAATACGATTAGTCCCCAATCCCCACAATTTTAAGCGTGCCCTGAAAACGCATTTATTCAGACTGGCCTATCACCCCAACACATTAACCTAATCTATCCCTGTGTGGCACAGCCAAAAGTTTTATCATAACCAGGTTCCCCGCATCATGTTCCCACATGCTTTATGCATCCATTAACCCTCTGCGTCTGTACTGTTACACACTTAACATTATGGCTGGTCCATACAATCAGGGCAACTGTTACCACCCACCTTTCGTGTGTCCCTCTTTCCTCATAGATTGTAAGCTTGTGAGCAGGGCCCTCACTCCTCTTGGTATCTGTTATGATCTATGTGATTATTGTTATGCTGTAATGTCTATTGTCTGTACAAGTCCCCTCCGAAATGTAAAGTGCTGCGGAATATGTTGGCGCTATAGAAATACAATTTATTATTATTATTATCCGGCCGCTGTACAGACTCTGCCACTGAGGGGTCACTGCGGAGGGCACAGAGGACGTTAGCCGATATATCATCGGGGGGCACAGATCATATGGTGGGGGGGGGGGGCACAATCACAACACCCACCAGGGCCTAAGGGATGGAAGTTGTACTTCCCAGCAGCTCCAGAGGACAGGAGATACAAAAGCTGCCCCCAACACCAGAGAACGGAGTCCCCAAAAATGCTGCACCCCCCCACAATGCCGCATCTCTCCCCTTCCCCCACAATGCCGCATCTCTCCCCTTCCCCCACAGTGCCGCGTCTCTCCCCTTCCCCCACAGTGCCGCGTCTCTCCCCTTCCCCCACAACGCCGCGTCTCTCCCCTTCCCCCACAACGCCGCGTCTCTCCCCTTCCCCCACAACGCCGCGTCTCTCCCCTTCCCCCACAACGCCGCGTCTCTCCCCTTCCCTCACAACGCCGCGTCTCTCCCCTTCCCCCACAACGCCGCGTCTCTCCCCTTCCCCCACAACGCCGCTTCTCTCCCCTTCCCCCACAACGCCGCGTCTCTCCCCTTCCCCCACAACGCCGCATCTCTCCCCTTCCCCCACAATGCCGCATCTCTCCCCTTCCCCCACAATGCCGCATCTCTCCCCTTCCCCCACAATGCCACATCTCCCCTCCCACTTACCACTGTACAGGCTGCTGTAATTCTGGCTCAGAGTTGACCCTTGAAGACCCAGTGTGCTGGGAGGAAGTTCACAGAAACTCAAAGGCTTCACCCCTCGTTGTCCCTCTGCTGCGACATCTCTGCTGTGCGGGGGTCCGGGGATCGGCTGAAGCTTTGGCCTCGTCTTCTGTTCATTACCTGAAAGAGCAGATGAGGCCTCGTCTTCACTGGCACCATCCTTCCCCGTCATCGCCCACCCTCGATGCCGTCCTTCTCCACTCCCAACACCCTCCTTCCCCGGCCTCAACCACCCTTGAAGCTGTCCTCCCCCGGCACCATCCACATATGAAACCGTCCTCCCCTGGCCTCACCCACCCCTGAATCCTCCCCCGGCATCATCCACCTACGACACCGTCCTTACCCGGAATCAACTACCCTCGACACCGTCCTCCCCCACCCCTGAATCTGTCCTCACCCGGCATCACCCACCCTCGACACCATCCTCCCCCACCCCTGAAGCTGTCCTCCCCTGGCATCACCCACCCTCGACAGTCCTCCCCTGGCATCACCCACCCTTGACACAGTCCTACCCCGGCATCATCCACCTACGACACCGTCCTCTCCCGGCATCACCCACCCCCAACACCGTCCTCACCTGATTGGGTCACAGCCTCAGTAGATAGAGACATTGACTTCAGCGCATCTTCCAGCTCCTGCACCTGTTTCATGAGCCGGACTCCTCCATCTGGCAGTGCCTTCAGGTTCACTGATGCCAGGGTGGCCTGAAGAGCAGGAGAGGGGATTAAATAGGGGTACACTGGGAGGAGGTGGAGCCAGAGGGCAGGGCACACCTGGGGAGGGGGTGTAGCCACAGAGGGTACACCTGGGGAAGGGGTGGAGCCACAGAGGGCACACCCGGGAAAGGGGTGGAGCCGGGCACAGGAGAACTATTGGGATAATATGAGGAGGTGACTGAGCTGTTAGGGGCAGATGAAGGCGAAGCTGCACACCTGAACACAATGGAGGGTAAGATGAAGTTTTGCAGCCACCTGTCCCGGACAGTTCTGCCCTGGCTGTGCAGCTCCCTTACCACACAAGACCCCCAGATGGAGCCACTCACCTTCTTCTGTTGCAGCTGGGCAGACAGCATGGAATGCAGGGCGGCGGCGCTCTGATCCTCACTTGCGGGAGTGAAGCCCGGGAAGGACATGATGGTTCTCTGTTTCCCCAATGTTTTCTCTCTTCCTGGCTGAGAGCTCACAAACACAACATCATCGTCCTTCTCCTCCACGAGATCCTGTACGGGAGCAGGGCGTCTCACGCTGGGGCCCCTGGAGGTCTTTCCTTCCTTCTGCATGGTCTCTTCTGGAAGCTTCTTCTTGATGGTGACCCCGGCCGGCAGCTGTTTCTCTTTCCACCCCTGAAATGACGCTTGTTCGTCAGAATGTCCGCCATCGTTGGGAGGTCGTGTCCTCCAGGTTCTCTCCTCCATGATGTCTCCGTCCTCAGACATTCTCCTGGACTCCTCACTGCTCTTATTTGTTTGCCTCACCTGATCGTTACTTATCTTTTCCACAATGTTTAGGGACCTCATCTCTTCGCTTGATTTGTCCTCGCCGCTCATCTTATGGTGATCATCAACGGTTATCTCGCCGCTCGTCTTCTGGTTCCCACCACTGGTTCTCTCGCCGCTCGTCTTCCGATGATCATCTGCGGTTCTCTCACCGCTCGTCTTCTGGTTCCCACCACTGGTTTTCTCGCCGCTCGTCTTCTGGTTCCCATCAGCTATTCTCTCACCGCTCGTCTTCTGGTTCCCACCACTGGTTCTCTCACCGCTCGTCTTCCGGTGATCATCAGCAATTCTCTCTCCATTCGTCTTTTGGTTCCCACCACTGGTTCTCTCGCCGCTGGTCTTCTGATTCTCACCACTAGTTCTCTCGCTGTTCATCTTCCGGTGATCATCAGCGGTTCTCTCGCTGTTCATCTTCTGGTGATCATCAGCAGTTCTCTCGCCGCTTGTCTTCCAGTGATCATCAGCGGTTCTCTCACCGCTCGTCTTCTGGTTCCCACCACTGGTTCTCTCGCTGCTCGTCTTCTGGTGATCATCAGCGGTTCTCTCGCTGTTCGTCTTCCGGTGATCATCACCAGTTCTCTCGCTACTCGTCTCCCGGTGATCATCAGCAGTTCTCTCGCTGATCTGTTTCCAGGTAGCGGGTCTTGGCCCCTCGTTTAAAACCTTGAAGGGGTTTCTGGGGGGATTCCCTATCATCTCAGGGGGAAGGTCACATCTCTGCGGGACTTTGCTGCTTGACTCCTGGAAGAATGTAACAGCAGATGAGTGAGCGCTCCCGGGAGTTTATCCTCCAGGGACACCCACAGAGCGGCACCATGATGGCCCTCATACTGCAATGTATTCATCCCCCACCACTGCTGCTGGACACAGGAGAGCAGTGATGGCGGCCAGTCCGTAGTCACCCAGATACTGGTGGTTACCTGCTTCCAGGGAACGCTGCCACAGAACTTCTTCCCATCGCTCTTCATACAGCGATAATACAACCTGCAGAGACCAGAGAAGTCATCATCACCCCATCATCCTCACCCGCAGCTGCAGCAACGACAGTCTCACCTGTAATTCCCAGCATCCTGCTTCACCAAAGCCTGAAGGTCCAGCTGGGAGTCGTCATGGAGGAGACAGTGCGAGGCCGGCAGACTGGAGGGAAGAGGAGACAGTAAGCAAGAGGACGGTGGCCATCACTGACCAGGGACATTACACGAAAGGAGGAGGCGGCATTAGTGAGGAAGAGGAAGAAGGGACGACGACGCCAGACGGGAGGAAGAGGGGACGACGACGACGCCAGACGGGAGGAAGAGGGGACGACGACGACGCCAGACGGGAGGAAGAGGGGACGACGACGACGCCAGACGGGAGGAAGAGGGGACGACGACGACGCCAGACGGGAGGAAGAGGGGACGACGACGACGCCAGACGGGAGGAAGAGGGGACGACGACGCCAGACGGGAGGAAGAGGGGACGACGACGACGACGCCAGACGGGAGGAAGAGGGGACGACGACGACGACGCCAGACGGGAGGAAGAGGGGACGACGACGACGACGCCAGACGGGAGGAAGAGGGGACGACGACGACGACGCCAGACGGGAGGAAGAGGGGACGACGACGCCAGACGGGAGGAAGAGGGGACGACGACGCCAGACGGGAGGAAGAGGGGACGACGACGACGACGCCAGACGGGAGGAAGAGGGGACGACGACGACGACGCCAGACGGGAGGAAGAGGGGACGACGACGACGCCAGACGGGAGGAAGAGGGGACGACGACGACGCCAGACGGGAGGAAGAGGGGACGACGACGACGCCAGACGGGAGGAAGAGGGGACGACGACGACGCCAGACGGGAGGAAGAGGGGACGACGACGACGCCAGACGGGAGGAAGAGGGGACGATGACTGTTACAGAACCCCCCAGCACCCCGAATAGGAGATGTATGCCCTTAATGCAGCAACCGACCGGCTGCGACCCCCTGGGCAGAGGTAAACGAGATACCCCACTTCTGACCTCCCCCCACCTTTGTAAATCCCACGGCTATTGTAATGTAGGTCTGGCGTCTTAATTGGAGTCTGTTATCTACTGGCTGGACACACATTGATTGTCCTGCCCTCTGTATGTATATATATTCTGAGACCGATGAGTAAAATGTTGTCACACTGGAAATACATGGAGTAGCAGTGATCTTTTATATGTTCCCATGTTACAAAGCCTTTCGAACCAGCCTCATTCATTCAGAAGGATGGAAAAGCAGAGTGGACCTCCTGAGAAACGGGGTGGTAATGTAAAGAGGTATTACAGCCCAGGAGACCCCGTTACGCCGACACCGGACGGGAGGAAGAGGGGGACGCCGACACCGGACGGGAGGAAGAGGGGGACGCCGACACCGGACGGGAGGAAGAGGGGGGACGCCACACGGGAGGAGGGCACATTACAAGGAGGGGGTTGGGCACCATTGTCTGGCTCCTCCCACTTACTCTGTGGGGCAGGTATATGGGCAGTTCAGGCCACGATTGGCTGGGCAGACGTAGAAGCTCCTCCCCTTGTTGGGCCCCTCCCGTGTCCCGGTCTTCAGCAGACAGACGGCCCCTGGAGACATACGAATCACATGACTTAGCGGAGCCAATCCCTGGGGCCCCTGCAGCGTCCGTGGCGGCCATGTTACTACTCACCGTGCTCAGGACAGCGAACCTTGTCCATGACGTCACCTGCAAAGGAGGAAACACGATGAGCAGCGCAGGGGCGGGGCCAGAGCTGGACCCTCCCCTGCATTGAGGACACACTGCGGCCCCGCACACAGAGCACCACTACCTGCCGGTCCGCCCCTACAATCACAGCGCACTTCGCTGCTCCCACACGGTGGTGCAGAGAGCGGCGGCGGTGGTGTGGCCCTGACGCTCCCGGGGCCCCGCGCTGCACAGCCGCACTCTCTCCTCACTCTCACCGGTGTCTTAGCGACTTGTGGAGCTTCAGCCAATCAGCTCGCGGCCTGCAGTATTGCGATGACGTCACGTAAGCGGCCACCAATTAGTTTTCTCAGCAGCGAAGCGTCATAATTTTCAAAAAGCCGGCGCGGCTTAGAGGGCGGGCACTGTCCCTGAGGCTGCGTCCAGTAACCAATCACATAGCGTATCTACAACTAGCGCTCCGCCTCACGTCCAATCAGCGTCAACGCACTGTGTGCGAGATGGTTCAGTCAGCCAATCAGCATACAGACCTTAACAGACTCTAGAGGTCAAAGCTTTTCTCAGGGTGTGACTCCAGTCTCAGGTCCCGAAGGACGCCATATTTGGTAAGATGTTACGTTCCAAGTAATTAGCGAGGCTCCGAGATCATGGCGTCTGTACAGCGGCCGTTCTGGGAAACAGCCCATGTTAGTGTGTTTTCTGGTCGCCATGGGGCTCTGTTGTGGACTTGGCACGTGTGTGAGGCGGGTGATGGCTGCTGCTCGTTGCTCCGTGGCGCTCAGTCTTGGCGCTGATGGTTCTCGTGGTGCATTGTGGGGAGGATGCGGCGCTTTCATCGCTTCTTCCTGCGGTGTTTCGGGAGGTGAAGGGTGGAATTTTGTAGTTGTGATTTTTTCTTCTTGCTGAGTTTCGCTGATGGGTGAAATAACTGAATTCCAAGAGGTCGACGTCCGCGAAGGCAGCGACACCGCTCCGGTCTGTGACGTGGAGATCGGCGGTGGAGTCAGGGGTTTTATATTCCTAGTTTATTTTTATAATAATAATAAATTTTATTTCTATAGCGCCGACCTATTCCGCAGCACTTTACATTTCGGAGGGGATTTGTACAGACAATAGACATTACAGCATAACAATAATCACATAGATTATAACAAATACCAAGAGGAGTGAGGGCCCTGCTCACAAGCTTACAGTCTATGAGGAAAGAGGGAGACACGAAAGGTGGGTGGTAACAGTTGCCCTGATTGTATGGACCAGCCATAATGTTAAGTGTGTAACAGTACAGACGCAGAGGGCTAATGGAGGCATAAAGCATGTGGGAACATGATGCGGGGAACCTGGTTATGGTAAAACTTTTGGCTCTGCCACACAGGGATAGATTAGGTTAATGTGTTGAGGCGGTAGGCCAGTCTGAATAAATGCGTTTTCAGGACACGCTTAAAATTGTGGGGATTGGGGACTAATCGTATTGACCTGGGAAGTGCATTCCAAAGAATTGGTGCAGCACGTGTAAAGTCTTGGAGACGGGAGTGGGAGGTTCTGACTATTGAGGATGCTAACCTCAGGTCATCAACAGAACAGAGGGCGCGGGTAGGGTGGTATACTGAGACGAGGGAGGAGATGTAGGGTGGTGCTGAGCCGTGGAAGGCTTTGTGGGTGAGGGTAATAAGTTTGTACTGGATTCTGGAGTGGATGGGTAGCCAGTGTAATGACTGCCACAAGGTAGAGGCATCAGTGTAACGATTGGTGAGGAATATGATCCTGGCTGCAGCATTCAAGACAGATTTTTATATTTTTCCTTCATTTGTGGTCCCTGTGGAGAAGCTGCCATCATCCGATCACAGACATCGGATGGTGGTGTATTGGGGAGTCGTCGCGTGTGCCACCACTGGAGGCCAAGATGGCGGCGACTGGACCCCCAGCAAAGCCTGGACACCAGGGCAGCCTGAGTGGTCTGGAGGCGTCATGGCCTCCAGGACAGCCTGTGTGGTCTGAGGAGATGTCATGGCCTACAGTACAGCCTGTGTGGTCCAAGGGGGAGGTGTCATGGCCGCCTGGACAGCCTGTGTGGTCCAAGCGAGGTGTCATGGCTGCCAGGACAGTCCTGTGTGGCCCAGGGGTATCATGGCCTCCAGGACAGCCTGTGTGGTCTGAAGGAGGTATCATGGCCTCCAGGACAGCCTCTGTGGTCCAGGGGTATCATGGCCTCCAGGACAGCCTGTGTGGTCCAGGGGTATCATGGCCTCCAGAACAGCCTGTGTGGTCCAGGGGTATCATGGCCTCCAGAACAGCCTGTGTGGTCCAGGGGTATCATGGCCTTCAGGACAGCCTTTGTGGTGCGAGGGAGGTGTCATGGCCTCCAGGACAGCCTGTGTGGTCCAGGGGTATCATGGCCTCCAGGACAGCCTGTGTGGTCCAGGGGTATCATGGCCTTCAGGACAGCCTTTGTGGTGCGAGGGAGGTGTCATGGCCGCCAGGACAGCCTGTGTGGTCCAGAGGTGTCATGGCCGCCAGGACAGCCTGTGTGGTCCAGAGCTGTCATGGCCGCCAGGATAGCCCGTGTGGTCCGAGGGAGGTGTCATGGCCTCCAGGACAGCCTGGTTGGTATGCGGGAGGTGTCATGGCCTCCAGGACAGCCTGGGTGGTCTGAGGGAGATGTCATAGCCTCCAGGACAGCCTGTGTGGTCCGATGGAGGTGTCATCGCCTCCAGGACAGCCTGTGTGCTCCAGGGGTATCATGGCCTCCAGCACAGACTTTGTGGTGCGAGGGAGGTGTCATGGCTGCCAGGACAGCCTGTGTGGTCTGAGGGAGGTGTTATGGCCGCCAGGACAGCCTGTGTGGTCTGAGGGAGGTGTTATGGCCGCCAGGACAGCCTGTGTGGTCCGAGGTAGGTGTCATGGCCTCCAGGACATCCTGTGTGGTCCAGGGGTGTCATGGACGCCACAGAGATGCCTGAGCTTGCTGGCACCGCCGCCTGTTTCCTGGCGCTCGTGGTACTGCACTCCTGGGCGTCTCTTGGATGCGTCCACATGTTCCTCTGACGTCCCACTGAGCTCCGGACGTTTTCTGGGTTTTATTCTCAGGTTCTCTACAGAAATGGAAGAAATAAGAAAACCACAAAATCGATCAGTCTGAGTGTGTGATGATGGACGCTGCAGGTCCGAAACAAGATGGCTCAAATCTGCAAGAAAAAATAAGCAGCCCGGGCAGGAGATGTCAGTAACCTCAGGGATACTGCTGCTGCGGTAAAACGCTGCGTGTGAACAAGGCTTTATAAGAAAATATGTCACCACTCTCTGATAGCCACCATATTGGCTGTCACCAACGAGAAGATTCACAATCTATGATCACACCCAGCGATATATGCCTGATATTGGGGGGTTTATTCCCAATATTGAGGGGAGAGATATATTCCTAATATTGGGGGGGTGTTAGGTTCCTGTCTCTGCACAAGAGGAATCCAGAGCCTTGCGGTCTCCCATTCCTCTCCGGCCGCTGAGGAGCCTGCTTAGCAGAGACATTGTTCCCAGCGTCTTGTTCAGTCTACTTCTGTTGGCTTGGTTACTGCTGCTAATCGGGGTTCAGCTATAGTAACCTGCAATAGCCAGCAGCGAGCAGCTCTTGGGACTAAGTCCTTCTTTCGGCCCGCTGAGCGTGCCCGTAGGAAGTCCTCTCATTGGAGGTCTGAGGTCACAAGCTCAGGTCCTATTGCTGCTCCCACTGGACATCTAGGAAGGTCCCGGAAGGACGCCGCTATAAAAGAGTCGCATGGCCGCTCGGCCATGCGCTAGTATAGACTCTTATTGTATATTGTGTGAGTGATGATGGATGCATGTATCTGGTGACTGACTCATTATGACTCCCCTCCCTTGGATACGTATGTTATAGGGTGTGGTGTATTAACCACTGTGTCCGCTAGGGGGCGCTGTGTGGATGTCCCAGGAAAAAGGATGAATGGCAGAATACTGAATGGCCATTATGTATCTCAAAGTGGGTGGCTTTGAGATGGAGATGTGTTGATCAGCAGTGATACTGCTGAGGTGCTGCTTTAATGTGAGGGAGAAGTCTCCAGGTAACTAGGGAGATGGGCGGGCCAGTTACCTACAAACCCACCCATGGGGTGTGTTTAAAGAGTGTGTAAATGCTTGAAGGACCTGTGATGAGGTCATAGAATCGTAGAGTTGGAAGGGACCTCCTGGGCCATCTGGTCCAACCCCCTGCTCAAAGCAGGATTCGCTAAATCATCCCAGTCAGATGTCTGTCCAGCCTCTGTTTGAAGACTTCCATTGAAGGAGAACTCACCACTTCTCGTGGCAGCCTGTTCCACTCATTGATCACTCTAACTGTCAAAAAGTTTTTTCTAATATCTAATCTGTGTCTCCTCCCATTCAGTTTCATCCCATTGCTTCTAGTCTTTCCTTGTGCAAATGAGAATAAAGTTGATCCTTCTACAATGTGACAGCCCTTTAGATATTTATAGACAGCTATTAAGTCTCCTCTCAGTCTTCTCTTTTGCAAACTAAACATTCCTAAATCCTGCAACCTTTCCTCTTAAGACAGGGTTTGCAGACCGGTCACCATTCTGGTCGCTCTTTTCTGAACTTGCTCCAGTTTGTTGATGTCTTTTTTAAAATGTGGTGCCCAAAACTGGACACAATATTCCAGATGAGGTCTGACCAAAGAGGAGTAGAGGGAAATAATGACTTCACGTGATCTAGACTGTATGCTTCTGTTAATACATCCTAGAATTGCATTTGCCTTTTTTGCTGCTGCATCACACTGTTGACTCATATTCAGTCTGTGATCTATTAGTATACCCAAGTCTTTTTCACATGTGCTGTCACTTAGCCCTATTCCTCCCATTCTGTATATGCTTTTTTCATTTTTATTGCCCAGATGTAGTACTTTGCACTTCTCCCTGTTAAAAACCATTCTGTTAGTTGCTGCCCACTGCTCCAGTTTATTTATATCTTTTTGAATCCTCTCTCTCTCTTCTCTAGTATTAGCTATCCCTCCTAGATTTGTGTCATCAGCAAATTTAATCAGTTTACCCTCAATTCCTTCATCTAAATCGTTGATAAAGATGATGAACAATACAGGGCCCAGGACAGAGCCCTGTGGTACCCCACTTGAGACATTCTTCCAACTGGATGTGCAGCCATTTACGACCACTCTTTGGGTCCGATCACTAAGCCAGTTATGAATCCACCTAACAGTTGCCTTGTCCATTGCATACTTAGTCATTTTTTCAATAAGGATTGTATGGATTGTACCTAGGTGACTTCTCCTGTGTTCTCTATGTCCAGGTGTGTTTGTGAGGACTTATCTGAGCTATTCAACTCCCCTGCTATCGGTTTCCCAGCAACCACGAGCACAAATCAGTCACAGTTTCCACCAGCTCTCTCCCGGATCTAGACATATACAGGACCACAGTTGACACTTTGCTTATCCCAGGGTTTGGATAAAGGGCTCTTGGATTTTTACACTCCCTGAGGGTTTTGGTGACCACACCTGACCGGCTAGAGTTACTGACCCCGACTGGGCACAGGAGACATTCAGGTAAGATAACTAGATTTTCTTACCTTACTTATGGAGTTGCGCAACTCTCTGTCTGTTCTCTCCAGTCAGCAGGGTCCCCGTGTGTTTCGTCCACAGCCTCACGTTGGTGCGCCAATTGTCATGGAAATTTGATTGGGTAGATATACCTTTGTGTGTACTGCGGCCTGTCCTAATTAGACAGAGTCTTATTGAGTGCTCAACAGAAAAGAAGACACCCTAAACACGTTGTTAGCAGCCGGCAACGCTCCTTCGCTTCCCCCACTGTAAGGCCACCGCTAAGCACACCACCATCAAGAAATGTTGAGGTGTCATCGCTAGGCGAAAGCAGTCAGGGAATCACAATATTTTTGCGAGGAAACACTGAATCTAGGCCATCTACACCCTCACCATCACCAACCCCTTCCCAGTCCAACCGATCCAACGCTAGTTCCCCCATATACAGCTCTCAAGTCCAGCTCATCCTACCAGACACTCTCAGTAGGACAAGAAAGTACTCATCTGCGTACACTGGCTTTGAATGCCTACATTGCCAAACTGATCTCATTTGAGATGATGCCCTTCCATTTGGTTGAAAGCGAAGCTTTCCGAGAGCTCATGGCCTACGCTGTCCCACGCTATGATCTACCCAGTCAGCACTTCTGTTGTCGAAAAGCCATCCCTGCCCTCCACCGACATGTGAAAGACCACATAATCCATGCACTAAAAGTCATGTGACCTGGTGGGTGTGGCTATGGACCATATAATGTGGCCAGGGTAGGTCACATGTGGTGAATGCTGAGACCTGGTTGGTCCAGTGTGGAAGGTCCTGTCTGAGTGAGATGGGGCTGCCTTCTGACAGCAAGTGAACGCTGTGTTAATGGCTGCACGTGCCTGGGAGTTCCCTGGAGGGAATGGACGTCTGCAGTATGCTAAAGGAACCATGAGTGACCCTGACGTGGGTGAGATAACCGAGGCTAGAAAGCCTGTGCATGTTTAACCTGTGTGACCACAGGGATTACAGAGCTGAACTCTGTCATGGACGCTATGCTGTTATATGAACTGTATGTTGCTTCTATGGGTTTATTCTGCTGAATAAACCGCATGGACTGTTTTGGTTTTGTGGAAAACCTGGTGCCGGATGTGTTTTGATCGCTGCCTAGCGAGGATCCCCTAACTAAATAACAGCGCTACCTCACAAGGGCTATAGAGTTAGTCAGTGCCTACTAGTGGCTTGGTCTGCGCCACGGTTCTTCCACATCTCAGCACCTCAGTCAGCGCCATATGGTACTGTCCAGAGCTGGGCACCTTCAGTACCGCATTAAGCAGCTGCATCCGCCAGTGCGACGCCGTGCGCAAGTCTAGCGCTTTCCTCCATTGTTCCGGGTGGTTAGTGGCGTCCGCCTGAGCGGTGCAGTTCGCACATAGCGTGCTTTAGTTATTTAATTTGTTTCTTCCTGGCACCACTCTTGCGGTGCCGAGCACTAGAGGGACTCTGACCCAGTGTCTCAGGGGTAGAGTCCTGTGTCTATACACCAGTGCTCACATTGCTGACCTCTGTGAGCTTAAACAGGCTGCGGAATTTGTGCTTGGAGGTTGGGCGGCTCTGTGAGGTAACAGAGTCCACCTCTGTACACACTTGGTGGTTATCCCTGTGTGTTCCTCTATTGTACCGCCATATAACATCTGCCATTACCGAGCAGCAGTTACCATCTCTGCACGGTGCTGCGAACGTATCTTATTATTTGGTGCGTTCCACCAGCCCGTAACAGGAGGGGATATATTCCTGATTATACATAGTAACATAGTAATTAAGGTTGAAGGGAGACTTTAAGTCCATCTAGTCCAACCCATATCCTATCCTAACTTGCCCTAACATGTTGATCCAGAGGAAGGCAAAAAAAAACCCATGTGGCAAACAGTAAGCTTCACATTGGGGAAAAAAATTCCTTCCCGACTCCACATACGGCAATCAGACTAGCTCCCTGGATCAACGCAATATTAAGGAGACTAGTGTATATACCCTGTAATATTATACTTTTCAAGAAAGGCATCCAGTCCCTTCTTAAATTTTAGTAGGGAATCACTCATTACAACATCATATGGCAGAGAGTTCCATAGTCTCACTGCTCTTACAGTAAAGAATCCGCGTCTGTGAGTATGCTTAAACCTTCTTTCCTCCAGACGTAGAAGATGCCCCCTTGTCCCCGTCACAGGTCTAAGCGTAAAAAGATCATTAGAAAGGTCTTGGTATTGTCCCCGCATATATTTATACATTGTAATAAGATCACCCCTAAGCCTTCGATTCTCCAAACTAAATAACCCCAAGTGTAATAACCTGTCTTGGTATTGCAGACCCCCCAGCTCCCTAATAACCTTGGTCGCTCTTCTCTGCACCCGCTCCAGTTCAGCTATGTCTTTCTTATACACCGGAGACCAGAACTGTACACAGTATTCTAAGTGTGGTCGCACTAGTGACTTATATAGAGGTAACATTATGTTCTCCTCATGAGCATCTATGCCTCTTTTAATGCCTCCCATTATTTTATTTGCCTTTGCAGCAGCTGCCTGACACTGGCCACTAAATGTGAGTTTGTCGTCCACCCATACACCCAGGTCTTTTTCAGTGACTGTTTTGCCCAGTGTTTCACAATTAAGCACATAATTATACATCTTGTTCGTTCTACCCAAGTGCATGACTTTACATTTATCCCCATTAAAGCTCATTTGCCATTTATCAGCCCAAGCTTCTAGTTTACATAAATCCTCCTGTAATATAAAATTGTCCTCCTCTGTATTGATTACCCTGCAGAGTTTAGTGTCATCTGCAAATATTGAAATTCTACTCTCTATGCCCCCTACAAGGTCATTAATAAATATGTTAAAAAGAAGCGGGCCCAATACTGACCCCTGTGGTACCCCACTGCTAACTGTGACCCAGTCTGAGTGTGCTCCATTAATAACCACCCTTTGTTTCCTATCCCTGAGCCAGCTCTTAACCCACCTACACATATTTTCCCCTATCCCCATTGTTCTCATTTTATGTATCAACCTTTTGTGTGGCACCGTATCAAAAGCTTTTGAAAAGTCCATGTACACCACGTCCACTGCATTCCGTTGGTCCAGTCCGGAACTTACCTCTTCATAAAAGCTTATCAGATTAGTCTGACAGGAACGGTCCCTTGTAAACCCATGTTGATATTGGGTCATGAGGTTATTCTTCTCCAGATACTCCAGTATAGTATCTCTTAGAAAGCCCTCCAGGATTTTACCCACAGTTGAGGTTAAACTTATAATGGGGGGATATATGCCTGATGTTGGGGGGGTATATTCCAGATGTTGGTATGGATGTATGCCTGATGTTGGGGGGGTATATTCCTGATATTGGGGGGAATTTATACTAGATAATAGAGGGGATATATCCCCGATATTGGGGAGATGTATTCCTGATAATGGGGGGATATATTCCCGATATTAGAGGTACTATGTTTGCCACGTTCCTGGTATTCTTCGTCCTGTCACAGTGTCCATGGTTCCCTCCTCTGGGCCAATGTCATCTTATTTTAGGACTGTGCTCATTGAACTTTTCTTATTTTCATGTCAATGAAGATGTTAAAAGGTCTGACTAATAATCAACTGATGCCGGTATGGTGTGGCCCCTGAGGATCCCAGGGCCAACATAGGCAGCCCTTACCTGAAATACTAAACACGTGTGGGAATCCGCCGCCCCAGGAACCCTGTTTGAGGATTGCAGTACAGCAGAGTGACCACTGGGGGGAGTGCCTACATTATGATGCAGTCAGCCCGGACCCCACAATGTCGCGGTGTAGGGTCCATACCTCTCTATAAGGACATTGCATTCACACTAATTTTATTCAGTGAGGCAGTGCTCATCTGTGAGTTTCTCCTCAGCTGGAATCGGGCTAAGTAAAAAATCCCAGCATGCTACAATCTCACCCCGAAATCGGATGTGGGTGAGAAAACAATCGCGTGTCTGGGTAACAGAACGGATTGTACACGGATGACAAGTGAGAAATAATCCTCCCGCTCTCCTGGATGAGAATGAGACCGATTATCTATACGCAGGTGTGAGCGAGCCCTCACCTGCGGAGTCCTCAGTACCTGATGAGTTATGCAGACATCTCCCTTACTCCGTTCCACATCGTTCCCTCCTGGAATGGTGCCTGGCAGATGCCACAGGTGGAGGTGCGCCTGCCTAATATGAGGCCACCAGAGGCCGGTATGCTTGGTGTCTGCTGGACTGGTGTGCTCGGTGTCTGCTGGACTGGTGTGCTCGGTGTCTGCTGGACTGGTGTGCTCGGTGTCTGCTGGACTGGTGTGCTCGGTGTCTGCTGGACTGGTGTGCTCGGTGTCTGCTGGACTGGGCCGACATTCAGCCTGGGAGTAAACAGGTCTGAAAACACTGTGAAGAGTCAAGTACTATTGAACTGAGAACACCTTTGGTGAGAAAGCCTTGATTTATTGGTCCAGTCAGAATACGAAAAAAAATCCTTTACCCTGAACAAATTCCAAGAAAGCGTTTTATTGTGTTTTTTTGGTAGTATTACATGTAGGGAAAAACATACTAAAAGCTTACCAAGATAGGGTTACCACAAAGGGTCCAAATGTGACGTCAAAGAATATGGCCGCCAAAGCTGTGAGATGTTAAATGCGACTCGCCTTTCAGTGTCTATCATATTTCTTTTACAATTATTACTATTATTATATTTATTATTTAACGATTTATTTATCTTCTTTTACAGAGATGAGAATGACGGAAAGTCAAGAAACTTGCCCCTTATGCAGCCATGAAGTAGAAGATGACGGAGAAAGAGTGGTGATTGGTGCGAAAGGAGCTGAAGGGATCAATAAAGCCAGTATTGAGAGGGGCGTTAGCACTGTGGAAGCTGCTGGAGCAGTGGTGCACAAGAGATGTCCTATGAACTACATAAACAAGAAGCAAATAGACATAAGAAAGCTACTTCCGTTCATCGTTCACCTGCCAAGAGAGGTACAGTACACGGGTGTCCTTCAGTAAGGTGCCCTGGAAGGGGGCTACGAAAACGCTGAATTTCAGGAAAGCAAAGTTTGATCAGCTTAGAGAGGACCTTCGCCGAATTGATTGGGACAATGTCCTTAAAAATAGGAGCACAGAAAATAAATGGGAAATATTTAAATCCGTTTTACACCCCCACTGCGAGCTAGCCATACCGTACAGAAATAAAAGGGCTAGGAACAGGAGAACACCAATGTGGCTAAATAAGGATGTAAAAAGGGCAA
Source organism: Dendrobates tinctorius (assembly GCF_039654945.1). Lineage (NCBI taxonomy): Eukaryota > Metazoa > Chordata > Amphibia > Anura > Dendrobatidae > Dendrobates > Dendrobates tinctorius. Next base: position 2,053,961 of record NW_027361839.1, read on the forward strand.
CAAAGAACAAGAACAAGGCATTTAGGAAGCTAAAACAAGAAGGCAATGAAGAAGCATTAAAAAGTTATAGAGAAAAAAATAAAATGTGTAAAAAACAAATACATTTAGCAAAAGTGGAAACTGAGAGACTCATTGCTAAGGAAAGTAAAACAAACCCCAAACTATTCTTTAATTATATAAACAGTAAAAAGATTAAAATTGATGGTGTCGGCCCTTTAAAGAACAATGAGGGTGAAATCATAGAGAGCGATGTGGGAAAAGCAAATGTTTTAAATACTTTTTTCTCCACAGTGTTCACACAGGAAAAGGATTTGCAGGGGAAATGCAGAGTGATAATGTAAACTCCCCATTAAGTATTACCGGCCTAACCCAGGAAGAAGTGCAGGACCGCCTCAGTAAGAGGAAAATGGACAAATCACCAGGCCCTGATGGCATTCACCCTCGGGTATTAAGGGAGTTAAGTAATGTGATAGACAGGCCTCTATTCCTTATATTTAAGGACTTTATAGAAACAGGGTCTGTTCCTTTTGATTGGCGGCAAGCAAATGTGGCACCAATATTCAAAAAGGGGTGTAAAAGGGAACCTGGAAACTATAGGCCGGTAAGCTTAACATCTGTTGTGGGTAAAATGTTTGAAGGGTTTCTAAGGGATACCATTATGGAATATCTCAATGTTAATAAATGTTTAACTCCATATCAACATGGATTTATGAAGGATCGCTCCTGTCAGACTAACCTGATCAGCTTCTATGAGGACGTAAGCTCTCAAATGGACCCAGGAGAATCATTGGATGTCATTTATCTCGACTTCTCTAAAGCATGTGACACTGTCCCACATAAAAGATTGGTCAGTAAGATGAGAAAGCTTGGGCTAGGGGAAAATGTGTGTAGATGGGTAGGTAGCTGGCTTAGTGATAGAAAACAAAGAGTGGTTATTAATGGGGCATCCTCAGATTGGGCCAGGGTTACTAGTGGGGGACCACAGGGGTCTGTATTGGGCCCCCTACTGTTTAATATATTTATTAATGATCTAGTGGATGGCTTACACAGTAAAATATCAGTATTTGCAGATGATACAAAACTATGTAAGGTAGTTACCACAAAGGAGGACAGTTTGCAACTACAGACAGATTTGAGTAAATTGGAGAATTGGGCTGAAAAATGGCAAATGAGGTTTAACCCAGATAAGTGTAAGGTTATGCACATGGGAAGGAGAAACAGAGGCTACAATTACTTACTAAATGGGAAACTGCTGGGGAAATCAGACATGGAAAAGACTTAGGCATCTTAGTCAATAAGAAGCTAAATTGGAGTGCCCAGTGTCAGGCAGCTGCCACCCAAGCAAATAGGGTCATGGGATGCATTAGAAGAGGTCTGGGGACACGAGATGAAAACATAATTCTCCCTCTGTACAAATCACTCGTCAGACCACACTTGGAGGATTGTGTGCAATTTTGGACGCCGGTGCTCTTGAAAGACATTACTGAACTTGAAAGGGTTCAAAGGCGGGCTACTAAAATGATAAATGGAGTTGGTTCACTACAATACCCAGAAAGGTTATCAAAATTAGGTCTATTTACTCTAGAAAAGAGAAGACTTAGGGGAGACTTAATATATATGTACAAGTATATCAGAGGGCAACACAGAGATCTCTCCAATGAACTGTTTGTACCAAGGACTGTGACAAGAACAAGGGGGCATTCTCGCCGTTTCTTCACGGTAAGAGCAGTGAGGCTCTGGAATTCTCTTCCTGAGGAAGTGGTGATGGCCAACTCACTGAATGACTGTAAGAAAGGAATGGAGGCTTTTCTTGTGAGTAACAGTATAGAAGGTTATGAATAACAGAATATTATAGGTAGATGGTTGACCCAGCTTAGGGGAAGGAATTTTTTTCCCTATGGAGAAAATTGGCTTCTACTCTGTGGGTTTTTTTGCCTTCCCCAGGATCAACAATGCAGAACAGCTGCACGAAAAATAGTCTGAACTAGATGGACATAAGGTCTTCCTTCAGCCTTCAAAACTATGTTACTGGATCCTATGATAGCACGACGCAGTGTTTGTTCTGTGGTGAAGACAAGAACTAGTAGTGATTTCGATGACTATAGCTTTGTTAAAACGGATGGATTTGTAAGGTCCATCTTGTCACATTGCAAACAGCGTAATGATGACTGGGCAATCACCATTCAAGGGAGAATCGCGTACTTTGGGAAGGACTTACATGCTGCAGACTGTCTGTATCATCGTTCATGTGACATTAACTTTCGGACAATGGAGGGTCAACCACTGTTTTCAGTTAAGTACAAGCGGTCAATGAAAGACAAGACCCTGGCATCCAGTGAGGCTATTGACGTTGCTAATGACAAAACAATAGACCCCGTTCTTTTGTTCCAAAGGTTTCTTGTGGTGTCTCAAACTGCTGATCTTTCCCTTGATGAGGTGATGGCCTATGAACTTTCACCATACCCACCATCCCTCTTTGAGCAAAACATCTCTTACGCAAACCAAACAAAGCACAACTGATGGCTGCTATAAAATAACAGAGTTCAGATGACGCAGTAATCAAGGATGTACCAGAAGTGGAACATTATGTTCTTGATGGAGGTTCTCTTCTCCATCAACTGAAGTGGTCAGAAGGAAAGACATATTGTTCAATCGCTGAAGACTATGCATCTTTCACACTAAAGCACTATGGTAAGGCTACGATAGTATTTGATGGTTACATTGGAGGACCAAACACTAAGGACATTACCCATCAGGGATGGCGCAAAAAACGAACAAGTAACAAAGTGAACATTGCTGAAGGAACGAAATTTGTCTGGAAAAAGGAGGACTTCCTTTCGAATGTGGAGAACAAACAGTCTCTTATAAATCTCGTTTCACAGCGCATGAATGACAGAGGTTGCCACGTAATACAATCAGAGGGGGATGCAGATGTGGAGATTGTTAAGGCAGCAGTGTCAATGTTATCCAACAAAAGTACTAGTGTCATTGGCGAAGATGCAGATCTTTTGGTGTTGTTACTTCATCACGCGTCAACCAGCGATGGCAACAAGCTTTATTTCTACTCGGATAAAGGGAGTCCTGCAACAGTATACGACATTAAGGTTATGAAGAAGTTCCTGGGAAACCATGTCTGCAGCAGTCTTCTGTTCCTTCATGCAGTCACGGGTTGCGATACCACTTCCGCGGTTTTTGGAATCGGAAAAAAACTCTGTCTACACAAGGTTTTGAAGGGAGACTCGGTCTTAAATAGCTGTGCTAAAATCTTTTCCACACCTAGCAAAAACAGCTGAGATTGAAGACGCTGGGTGTAAAGCGATGGTGGCATTGTTCGGGGGCAAACCTGGAGACAATCTGTCTGCAATGAGGTATTCTGCTCTCTGCAAAAAAGTTGGTTCAGCCAAAATCTTTGTTACACCTGAACGACTGCCACCGGCCTCCTCTGCAACGAAGTACCATGCCCTTCGGAGTTACCTCCAAGTGATGCTTTGGATGGACAATGGTGAGGCCATGGACACTACTGAATGGGGATGGGAATTGCAGAACAATAGTCTAGTTCCAGTGATGATGGATACTTCACCTGCGCCACAAACACTTCTGAAAATAATTCACTGCAGTTGTTCTCGTGGTTGTAGTACACTTCGGTGCACTTGCAAAAGACACGGACTTACCTGTTCACGGGTATGCGGACCATGTCAAGAAGGGCATTGTGACAATATGAGTGAGGAAGCCGTGTCTGATGATGAAAATAGTGACTATTGACCTGACACGCTTATTCAGTGATGAAGTAGGTCTTAAAATGCACTGTGTATTCTATAATTTCTAGAAATGTACATACCTGCATTAAGACGTCATTGATGACGTCATGACCTCGCCTGTCCATGTAGTTAGTATAAAACTTTGCATAAAAATTGTTATATGAAAATATATAGTATACAGTGGGGCAAAAAAGTATTTAGTCAGTCAGCAATAGTGCAAGTTCCACCACTTAAAAAGATGAGAGGCTTCTGTAATTTACATCATAGGTAGACCTCAACTATGGGAGACAAACTGAGAAAAAAAAATCCAGAAAATCATTGTCTGTTTTTTTTTTTCATTTTATTTGCATATTATGGTGGAAAATAAGTATTTGGTCAGAAACAAAATTTCATCTCAATACTTTGTGATATATCCTTTGTTGGCAATGACAGAGGTCAAACGTTTTCTGTAAGTCTTCACAAGGTTGCCACACACTGTTGTTGGTATGTTGGCCCATTCCTCCATGCAGATCTCCTCTAGAGCAGTGATGTTTTTGGCTTTTCGCTTGGCAACACGGACTTTCAACTCCCTCCAAAGGTTTTCTATAGGGTTGAGATCTGGAGACTGGCTAGGCCACTCCAGGACCTTGAAATGCTTCTTACGAAGCCACTCCTTCGTTGCCCTGGCGGTGTGCTTTGGATCATTGTCATGTTGAAAGACCCAGCCACGTTTCATCTTCAATGCCCTTGCTGATGGAAGGAGGTTTGCACTCAAAATCTCACGATACATGGCCCCATTCATTCTTTCATGTACCCGGATCAGTCGTCCTGGCCCCTTTGCAGAGAAACAGCCCCAAAGCATGATGTTTCCACCACCATGCTTTACAGTAGGTATGGTGTTTGATGGATGCAACTCAGTATTCTTTTTCCTCCAAACACGACAAGTTGTGTTTCTACCAAACAGTTCCAGTTTGGTTTCATCAGACCATAGGACATTCTCCCAAAACTCCTCTGGATCATCCAAATGCTCTCTAGCAAACTTCAGACGGGCCCGGACATGTACAGGCTTAAGCAGTGGGACACGTCTGGCACTGCAGGATCTGAGTCCATGGTGGCGTAGTGTGTTACTTATGGTAGGCCTTGTTACATTGGTCCCAGCTCTCTGCAGTTCATTCACTAGGTCCCCCCGCGTGGTTCTGGGATTTTTGCTCACCGTTCTTGTGATCATTCTGACCCCACGGGGTGGGATTTTGCGTGGAGCACCAGATCGAGGGAGATTATCAGTGGTCTTGTATGTCTTCCATTTTCTAATTATTGCTCCCACAGTTGATTTCTTCACTCCAAGCTGGTTGGCTATTGCAGATTCAGTCTTCCCAGCCTGGTGCAGGGCTACAATTTTGTTTCTGGTGTCCTTTGACAGCTCTTTGGTCTTCACCATAGTGGAGTTTGGAGTCAGACTGTTTGAGGGTGTGCACAGGTGTCTTTTTATACTGATAACAAGTTTAAACAGGTGCCATTACTACAGGTAATGAGTGGAGGAAAGAGGAGACTCTTAAAGAAGAAGTTACAGGTCTGTGAGAGCCAGAAATCTTGATTGCTTGTTTCTGACCAAATACTTATTTTCCACCATAATATGCAAATTAAATGAAAAAAAACAGACAATGTGATTTTCTGGATTTTTTTTTCTCAGTTTGTCTCCCATAGTTGAGGTCTACCTATGATGTAAATTACAGACGCCTCTCATCTTTTTAAGTGGTGGAACTTGCACTATTGCTGACTGACTAAATACTTTTTTGCCCCACTGTACAAAATGCAAACTCTTCTGTAACCCAAAGCTACAGCTTTGAAATAGGGAAATATTCGTTATTTTTAGTGCGATGGCTGTCATCGTCTTATGACGTCATAGTTAGGACCTTTGTGGTGATCAATTTTTGGAAAACTTTTAATATGTTGTTCCCCACATATAATAGTAATAAAAAAAAAAATCATAAAACACTTTCTTGGAATTTGTTCCGGGTCAAACCGGATTTTGACTGGACTATATATACAAGTTGACAATATCTGACATCAAGAATGTTTATTTGCTGCTGGCGTCACCCTGTTCAGGTTTCTGTTTCTTTTAGATGTGCACAATAGATCCTGAGCATCTAAACAGTCCCATTCACATATGGTGGAGAATGCGGGCAGTGCTCTAAAAACCTGTTGGTGTTACGTTCGATGAACTAGTCAATGTCCTGGGAATAAGCAGCAGGAGGACTGCATAAAAAGAGTGTTGTAATGGAGGAGCTTATTAAACCCATGGAGCAGGCTAATGCTCGGCAGTAGGAGACAAAATGCCTCCTACTAGTGCAAATGGCTGCACCTAAGAAAGCAGAGAAGTGCAGCCAGACAAAGTTCTGGTGATAGCATGAGGAAACCTGTCCAGATTGTGTTCCAAAATTGGCCAATGAGGACGACGTGGTGGCCAATGAGTACGACATGAAGGCCTATGAGGACGGCATAGAGGCCTATGAGGACGGCGTGGAGGCCTATGAGGACGGAGTGGAGGCCTATGAGGACGGCGTGGAGGCCTATGAGGACGGCGTGGAGGCCAATGGGGACGACGTGGAGGCCAAGGAGGACGACGTGGAGGCCAAGGAGGACGACGTGGAGGCCAATGAGGACGACGTGGAGGCCAATGAGGACGACGTGGAGGCCAAGGAGGACGACGTGGAGGCCAATGAGGACGACGTGGAGGCCTATCTAGCAGTATTTGAGCAAATTACAGATAAGAGGAAAAGCTCCTTCGAGCTGTGAGCTGCAGTACTGGTGAGCTACAAACGGTGTATTATGACCTCACCGTTTGGGATTCCAAGGATAAAGCACATTAAAGGCTGACATCCTTGCTCGCCTGCTACTGAGTCAAGCGATCCAGGCTCAGCGGGTGCAGAATTGATTTTTCTTCAAACTATAAACCACCAACGTCCCAGATGTTTAACTTGTTTCACTTGACACGGAAGTGGCTGTAACCTGAGTCGTGTAACTTCAGCATTTGGTGGAAAGGATCGAGCTGGATCGCCGTATCCGTCTGCATGTCCAGCGCTGGGCTGTCTACGGAGAGACACAAACCATAAGGAAACAGCCTTTACCAAAACCTGTCAAATGACAAATGCACTAGCAGGAGGTAGCAGGCCCCCACTGATAAAGGCCGGGGCAGCACAGGGGCCCACGACTACTACTACTATACAGCTTATCTATTTTGGCCAAAATATTAACCAATACCTCATTTAATGTTTTTATCATATGCATTATTTTTTCATCTTTTATTGCACTTTTTTATCATTTCTTGCAGGACGCAGCTAGGCCCCTTTTTGTTGGCTTGATGTACTGGGGCGTCTGTCTCTGTGGGGTGCATGACATATATAGTGCTGGGCAGTCCGCCTGATTATAATATTATGGGAGACATTAATAGGCCGTAAGACACTTTGCATCACACATACCTGTGAATGGCATTCTACCCAAGCCCTATTGACCCCTCCATAGTCTGCTAGGCAAGTGGGTGGCTGTTTCTATCAGTAATTTGCACCTGTGCTGCCCCCCTGCCTTTATCAGTGGGGTCTGCTGCATCCTGATAGATGTGCATTTATCACTTGACAGGTTTTGGTAAAGGCTGTTTCCTTATGGTATGTCTGTGTATGGAGAGCCCTAGGATGTAGACAACCTTGTGATACCGCAGCTGGAAACCTCTCCGGGGCTCATAGTAAAATCACCGTAATGGAACGCAAAAGGCCTGGCTGATTTCAGTGGAAGCTTCTATAAATATGGACAGAGCAAGGGAAATGCTGGATGACCCATGCTTTCCAAGCCAAAGCCCAGCACCATGCAGTGATCTGTTGTAGGTGTCATAACCCAGGGCACATGGCAGCTCATCGCCCTCTGATAGTAGAGCCTATGGAGTGTGGAGTGGCTGGACGGGGCCATAGTATGCAGTTCTGTACTGTGCCAAGCGTAGGGGTCTCGCCTGTGCCGGGTGACTGTCAATGACCACAGCATGACTGCACTGCTGGAGTCGGGGAGACTCGTAGTCCCGTATGTTGTACACTCCTGGAAAATACATGGGGTCATGTGTGGATGTTAAGGACTATCCCATCCCACAGTTGGATGTGACTTCCACTTGTGAACCTGTGAGCAGGTAATGTAGGAGAAGCGCTGACGTAGCTGATAATTGTCCCTCAGCTGTTTGTGATGAAGGTGAGACCATGGAAAAGTTGTCACTGCCCAGTGGCTAGATCCATCATATGCAAATAAAGTCCGTGGAGCCTCATTTAAGAGTCTCAAACACGGGACTAGCCAGATCTTCCTCCAGGAAAGGACCCAGCCAAGGAGTAGCTCCTTTCAGAAACCACCATATTAAGTGGCCCTTTAAGTCAATATCCTGCTCTTTACGAGTTTACAGATATGACAAGGGAAATACCAAGGCCAGGTATCTATCCACAGACAGCTGTTTTGGGGTGTTGCCCCTCATCAGTGTGGAGTAGGATTCTGGCTAGGTGGGAGCAATGCCTAGTAGACCAACATCACGAAACAATCACTGACCTCAGGGAGACCAGTCAAAGAAAACACTGCGGCAGCCGGCAAAGGCACTCAATCAGTGAAATCCTAGGTGCATTGCTCCCTGGGAAATACGAATATGCTAATAAAGAGACTCTTAAATGAGGCTCCACGGACTTTATTTGCATATTCGTATTTCCCAGGGAAATGACTTTGACTCGTCTCCCTGAGGTCAGTGATTGTTTCGTGATGAAGATCCAACATAGAAATATGACCTGAACCATGTGCGTCAAGTGGTGTCCGCCAAACGCCGGGTGCTGACCACGGCAAGCCACACATCTATATGGCCTACAGAATTCCTAAATCTCACAGTGAAGCGGTGGAGCAATTGGCGCTCCCCGGGCCCTATAAGTAGATGGTACTAGACATGGACCATTCATAGGTAGATGGTACTAGACATGGACCATTCATAGGTAGATGATACTAGACATGGACCATTCTTAGGTAGATGATACTAGACATGGACCATTCTTAGGTAGATGATACTAGACATGGACCATTCATAGGTAGATGATACTAGACATGGACCATTCATAGGTAGATGATACTAGACATGGACCATTCATAGGTAGATGATACTAGACATGGACCATTCATATGTGTTTGGGGCCAGGGAGAATATTTTCCATAGGTTCTATTGGCCGAGTTGTTAAAAGATAGAAGGATTGAAAACGACTGTGAATCCCGACCTACTGATCCGTTAAATGCTCCTGTGTGCCATTTTAGAAGTCCATTGGGGCTCCTGACAATCATTGAGGTGCTGCTTGAACAGACAGCCATGGACATATTCAATCCATTGGTCAAGTGTGCAGGGGGCATTGATACAATTCAGTAATTCTAGATTTTGCTGCTAGATACCCGAAGGCGGTTCCTTTAAGAAATGCATCCGTTAAGTGCACCGCTTGCGAGCAGTTCCACATTTACAGCAGAGTGGGTCTTCCTAAAGAACAGATCACATCTGTTTTTGCCTAAAAATTTGAGAACTGAGACCTGGACACTGAGTCTCATGACTAGGACCTTCTGTGGAGAGTAAAGGCCCCGTCACACTAAGCGATCTCGGTAGCGAGATCTTTGCTGAGTCACAACTTTTGTGACGTAACAGCGATCTCACCAGCGAGATCGCTGTGTGTGACAGCGATCAGCGAGCGGCCCACCTGCCGGTATCGCTGATCGCTCTGGGAAATCTCGACATTTCTTTGGTCGCTGGTCTCCCGATGGCCAGCACGCATCGCTGTGTGTGACAGGCGGGAGACCAGCGATCAGGTGTAAAAAATAATAAAAAAAAATATTGTTATTCTCACCTTCCGATGTCCCGCGCAGTCTTCCGGTCTCTTTCCACGCTCCGGTCCCAGTGATCCTTTGCACGAATGACCGCGAGACGTAGCTGCCGCGAGACCGTGACATTCTTGCGGTCATTCTCGCAAAGGATCACTGGGACCGGAGCATGGAGAGAGGCCGGAAGACTGCGTGGGACATCGGAAGGTGAGAATAATAATATTTTTTATTTTAATTCTATTTTTTACAGGGGTGGCCAGCGATGCTGCACGCTCGGCATCGCTGTGCTGATCGCTGGTGAAGCTGTCTGTGTGACAGCTCACCAGCGATCACATAGCGACTTACTAGCGATCCTGACACCTTGATATCAGTGTCGGGATCGCTGGTAAGTCGCTTAGTGTGACGGGGCCTTAAGTTCTTGGCTACAGGAAGGGACCCTTCTGAAAGAGTTTGAAAGGTGAATTGTAAGGTGCCTCAGCCCAGTCTAAGAAAACCAGGGCACTTACAGTCATTCCCAAAAGTGTTGGGACCCTTGAAATTGTTCCAGAAAATGAAGTGTTTTTCCCCAGAAAATTATTGCAGTTACACATGTTTTGTTATAGGTCTAGGGAGTAACGTTTCTCCTTGTGGAGAGTGACATATCGGCTTCGGCATGCTAATGTAAGGAGGCTTATTTGCTGTGCAGTGCTCCTCGGCGAAATTTAATATCCAAATTGCCTCTTCAAAGAAAAAGAGGACTTGATCTCTGTATCTTCCTTATCCCACAACCCCAAACAGTTGTTCAATACTTTTAACTCCCTCCTCCGCCCACCACTGCCTCCTCCAACCTCCCTCATCTCTGCTGAGGACTTTGCCATGCACTTCAAAAACAAGATAGACCAAACACGGCAAGTCTTTATTATTCAAGCACCACAACCCCTTTGTATACCAGACCAATGCCCAAACCCCATAACCTCCCTACCTAACATCACTGAACGGGAGCTTGCTCATCTTCTCTTCAAATCACACCTCACCACTTGTGCACTTGACCCCATCCCACCTCCTCCCCAACCTCGCCACCACTCTTATTCCATCTCTACCCCACCTCTTCAACCTATCACTAACGTCCGGTACCTTCCCTTATGCTACAATCACACCTATCCTCAAAAAGCCAACCCTCGACCCAACCGCTATGTCCAGCTATCACCCAATATCGCTGCTCCCATTCGCTTCCAAACTCTTGGAGCAGCACGTCCACGCTGATCTTTCCTCCCATCTCTCATCTAACCTGCTCTTTGACAATCTACAATCTGGTTTCCGCCCCCATCACTCCACTGAGACACCCCTGACCAAAATTACTAACGACCTACTTACAGCCAAAGCAAACAGACAATACTCTATACTCCTCCTTCTAGACCTGTCCTCTGCCTTAGACACAGTTGACCACTGCCTCCTACTACAGATCCTCTCCTCCTTTGGCATCAAAGACCTCGCCCGATCCTGGATGAACTCATACATTGCTACACTTATAAGGAGAGCTTTAAATTAGAACAATGCGGGAAGGGAAGCAAAAGGACAGAAAAAGCCATACACCTGACAAATGCTATTGAGAACTCTGCTATTAGAAATGGGAGGAAAGAACAAATAAAAAAAAATCTAATAAATAAAAATATTGGAGAAAGAGAAACCAATCACAAACTAAAATGTTTCTATACTAATGCACAAAGCATGGGCAACAAACAAGGAGAACTGGAACTACTAACACAGGAAAAGAAATATGATGTCATTGGAATCACTGAAACTTGGTGGGACAATACACATGATTGGAATACAAGTCTAGAAGGATACAACTTATTTGTAGAAAGAAACTTGATAAACGAGGAGGAGGTGTCGCATTGTATATTAGAAACGCGTATATCTGCACAGAGATCCAAGTTTCAGAGACTGGGAGTTCTGTGGAAACTGTTTGGGTAAGAATACAAGGACAGAACAATGGAAAGGACACCATTGTAGGCATTCACTACAGGCCGCCTGTGCAAGGTGAAGATATGGATGAACTCTATGCATCAAATGGCCGAGTTCTCCAAAAAATATGACATAGTTGTCATGGGAGATTTCAACTATCCTGACATTTGTTGGGAATCTCTCTCAGGCAAAACTAACAGGTCAAGGAAATTCTTATCCTCTCTTGCTGACAACTTTATCTTCCAAAAGGTAGGGGAGAAAACAAGGGGAACTGCTACCTTGGATCTAATCCTTATAAACAGGGAGGAAATGGTTGAGGAGGTAAAAGTGGCTGGGACCCTAGGAGGTAGCGACCATGCTATTTTAGAATTTTGGATAACTAGAGGAGGAAGACCTGTGAAGACTCAGATGTCAAGGTTAGATTTCAGAAAGGCAGATTTTAAGGGATTCAGAAAGAGAATTGGAGGGATCCAATGGCTGGATATCCTTAAGGACAAAAATGTCCAGGAAGGATGGGAAATCTTGAAAAATGAAATTCTCAAAGCACAATTGTTAACAATTCCAAAAAGAGGGAAGAATAGGAAGTGTTTAAGGAAACTAGGATGGATGAACACAGAACTTAAGCACATGCTAAAAAGGAAGAAAGAAATGTTTATAAAATGGAAAGAGGGAGGCATATCTAAAGAAGAATATAATGCTGTCTGCAGAACCTGCAGGGCACAAATCAGATTATCTAAAGCTGACAATGAATTGAGGGCTTGCAAGAGACGTCAAAAGCAATAATAAAGGATTTTGGGGATATGTCAAAAGTAAAAGAAAAGTCAAAGATGCTTTAGGATTTTTACAGGATGAAAATGATGAAATGGTAAGACAGGATGTTGGCCGTGAGGCCACATCTCTTCTGAGCTCCGGCGTGCCTGAGGCCCCCGCAGCAATTACATAGCTACTTCTAGCTCCACTCACCCGCTGGCATGAAGGGCAAGGTCGGGCTCCGCTCCCAGGCGCCCAGGGAGCTCACGGCGGGTCCCATGGGCGCTGGAATCACCAGGTACATGTCGGACCCTGGAAGCGCGGGAAGGAGAGCGGCATCTTCAGCAATGGCGGAGGTGCTTCCTCCATGCAGCCGCACACACACAGGCGCTCCTCGCCTGGGACCACAGGCGCACAGAGGAGTGGGGCCACAGCAGAGACAGCACTGGATGAGGGGCGAAGGACTGCTACACCAGGGACCGACTGCTCACCGCGGAAGCCGACAGGAGGGAGCCAAGCACAGAGCATGGGAGAGGTGAGGGCTGCACCCTGCCCCTCACCCCCCCCCGGTCAGACCATATCACAGGCTGAGCCAGCTGAGGACATGTCTCCCCCTGTACTACATTCCTATCAGACTCAGGGGACAGGAGCGGACCTTCCACTACCACCAGGGAGACATGAAAGAGGGGCTTCTCCCTGCCTGGTGTCCCAGGACACTGTACCCGTCACCACTACATCTCATGGCCCCCCTGCACAGGCTCCTTTTAGATCTGTGGGCTCTGACGACCCTATAAATGCCTCCGAGCTGAGAGCGCATCTGAGTGCCATCCCTACAAAGGCTGATATGGAGGGCTTTATACAGCGTCAGGAGGCGGTGTGCAGGGGTGAAATGGGGTCACTCAAGGAGGACGTGTCCCACCTTACTACCAGCGTCTCTGCATTGGAGGCTAGGGTGGAGTCACTCTCCGCACAATTGCAGGGTCAGCTGCAACTTCTGGACCTACATTCGGAGTCTTTCGATGTGATCCTGGATATGCTGGAGGACTCTGAGAACAGGAACCGGAGGAATAACATCAGGCTTCGTGGGATCCCTGAGTCCGTGGCCCCACGTGACCTTTCCTCGGCCCTCCATGGCATTTTCAGTTCGCTCTTAGGGAGATCATCCACTGAACACATTGAAATTGATAGAGCCCATCGCTCGCTGGGCCGCAGGAACCCCGATATATCTAAGCCGAGGGACGTCATTTGCAGGATTCACTACTTCCAAACTAAGGATGACATCATGCGAAAGGCAAGGGACCACGATGCTATAGACTTTAATGGATCTGACATCCTTCTCCTGGCTGATCTCTCACGCTTTACCCTGGCCAAACGGAGGGCTCTGCGTCCTCTCTTGGAGATGTTGCAATAAAATAGGATCCCCTACAGCTGGGGCTACCCATTCCAATTGCAAGTACGCACTGACAAGGGATTGACTATTTTGAGATCCCCGTCGGATCTCCAGAACTTCACCGCTGCATTGAGCTTACCCATGGTCACGCTGGGTGACTGGCCTCGCCTAACTGCGTCTGACTTATGGGGTCTACGCCGCGATGGAGGACCTCCTGCTGGGTCTATGAGAAAGAGGAAACGGGGCTCCCACCGTGGGCGTGGCTCCGTCACTCAGGCTGACTACACTTGATCATCCACCCCAGACCCTATGTTCGCTATTGCCTCTTTTCTCTATTTTGCCGCCTGCATTGTCCCTACATGTTGCCGGGCTCCCATGGGGAGTCTGGTCGTAATTTTGCTTAAGTCTGTTTATTGCGGGGGGACTGGAGCCACATGTCTAGTAGCGATGTCATTTCTACCTGACTTTATCTGGGACTCTGGAGCGGAGCTTTCAGCGTAGTTTATTTTGCACTGCTCATGCATGTTTTCCTGCTCCGTTGGGCACCCCATGTGCTGTGCTCAACTGTTGTATTACTGTTTGATTTCACTAATATTATTCTAGGATGACTAACGCTACTTTCTCCCCTAAATTTAGCTCCTGGTGATGCCCCTTCGGGGGTTCGTTCCGACTGTGTTCATCTTTGCAAATGTATCTGGCCTATAGCCCATCCTGTTATGTTCGTTAATAATGGTTATGTTAACAGGTTTACGGACCTATAGGGTAGAGTTTGGATTTCTTTTTTTTTTTCTTGCTGCGGGGGTTTGTCTGCTTGCTCTTCGCCCAATCACATCCCCACTAGGGTCTGTCTTTGACACTACTTCTCAGAGTTTTCTCTGATATTGTCCTTTATACCAGAGGCCTAGTGGCCTTTTGGTTTTTTCTTTTCTTTTTGGTTGGAACCCTGTCTCCCGGCTGGATTTAAGGAAACCAGGATGGATGAACACAGAACTTAAGCACATGCTAAAAAGGAAGAAAAAAATGTTTATAAAATGGAAAGAGGGAGGCATATCTAAAGAAGAATATAATGCTGTCTGCAGAACCTGCAGGGCACAAATCAGATTATCTAAAGCTGAAAATGAATTGAGGCTTGCAAGAGATGTCAAAAGCAATAATAAAGGATTTTGGGGATATGTCAAAAGTAAAAGAAAAGTCAAAGATGCTATAGGATTTTTACAGGATGAAAATTATGAAATGGTAAGACAGGATGTTGAGAGGGCTGAACTTTTAAATTCCTATTTTGCATCTGTTTTCTCTCAGAAAGGAAATGTAACATCAACTGTTATTCACTGTCCTATTAAGGGAATAGAAGAATCCATGATATCTATAAACAGAAAGATAGTGAGGAAACACTTAGCTAACCTAAATGAATTCAAGTCTCCAGGTCCAGATGAATTACACCCCAGAGTACTGAAGGAGATAGCAGAAGAAATTTTTGAACCCCTCTCCTTAATCTTTGAAAATTCTTGGAGAACAGGAGAAGTGCCAGAAGACTGGAGAAGAGCAAATGTTGTTCCTATCTTCAAAAAGGGGAAGAAGGTGGACCCAGGCAACTATAGGCCGGTGAGTCTGACTTCTATACCAGGAAAGATCTTTGAACAAATTATTAAACAACATGTATGTCAATACCTGGATAAGAATGAAGTGATTAAACAGAGTCAGCATGGGTTTGTAACTAATAAGTCATGTCAGACTAATTTAATTTCCTTCTATGACGGTATTACTGATTGGGTGGATCAAGGAAATGCTGTAGATATAGTATATCTTGACTTCAGCAAAGCATTTGACAAAGTCTCTCATACAATCCTTATTGAAAAAATGACTAAGTATGGAATGGACAAGGCAACTGTTAGGTGGATTCATAACTGGCTTAGTGATTGGACCCAAAGAGTGGTCGTAAATGGCTGCACATCCAGTTGGAAGAATGTCTCAAGTGGGGTACCACAGGGCTCTGTCCTGGGCCCTGTATTGTTCAACATCTTTATCAACGATTTAGATGAAGGAATTGAGGGTAAACTGATTAAATTTGCTGATGACACAAAGCTAGGAGGGATAGCTAATACTAGAGAAGAGAGAGAGAGGATTCAAAAAGATTTAAATAAACTGGAGAAGTGGGCAGCAAATAACAGAATGGTTTTTAACAGGGACAAATGCAAAGTACTACATCTGGGCAATAAAAATGAAAAAAGCATATATAGAATGGGAGGAATAGGGCTAAGTGACAGCACATGTGAAAAAGACTTGGGTATAATAATAGATCACAGACTGAATATGAGTCAACAGTGTGATGCAGCAGCAAAAAAGGCAAATGCAATTCTAGGATGTATTAACAGAAGCATACAGTCTAGATCACGTGAAGTCATTATTGCCCTCTACTCCTCTTTGGTCAGACCTCATCTGGAATATTGTGTCCAATTTTGGGCACCACATTTTAAAAAAGACATCAACAAACTGGAGCAAGTTCAGAAAAGAGCGACCAGAATGGTGACCGGTCTGCAAACCCTGTCTTATGAGGAAAGGTTGCAGGATTTGGGAATGTTTAGTTTGCAAAAGAGAAGACTGAGAGGAGACTTAATAGCTGTCTACAAATATCTAAAGGGCTGTCACATTGTAGAAGGATCAACTTTATTCTCATTTGCACAAGGAAAGACTAGAAGCAATGGGATGAAGCTGAATGGGAGGAGACACAGATTAGATATTAGAAAAAACTTTTTGACAGTTAGAGTGATCAATGAGTGGAACAGGCTGCCACGAGAAGTGGTGAGTTCTCCTTCAATGGAAGTCTTCAAACAGAGGCTGGACAGACATCTAACTGGGATGATTTAGCGAATCCTGCTTTGAGCAGGGGGTTGGACCAGATGGCCCAGGAGGTCCCTTCCAACTCTACGATTCTATGATTCTATGATTCTATGAACTACTCTCTTTCCTTGCTGCTTTTCTTTCTCTGTTTCTACCTCTTCCCACTCTCCACCCCCCCACTCCTTTCCGACCCGAGTGTACTACCCGTAGGCCCGATAGTTCGTATGGCATCCCTGCAGTTCTGCTCACTTAATGTCAGGGGGTTTAATGTCCCCGAAAAGTGATCGAAGGTTTTATACGGTATGCATAAGCAACGGGTTGATGTACTTTTGCTACAGGAGACGCATTTTCGATCAGACAGAATTCCTACGCTTAGCCATAAATACTACACACAGTGGTTCCATGGAAGTAATTCTGGCTCCAAGTCTAAAGGAGTCAGCATTGCACTACACAAGTCTCTACAGGCTCAGGTAGTCGCCTCTAAGATGGATTCTGACGGTCGATATGTGTTTTTGAAGCTTTGCCTCCCAAACGCTGATGGCTACAATCACCGTGATTCCTAAACCGGGGAAGGATCCCCTATTATGTGCAAGCTATAGGCCCATATCCATTATTAATGTGGATGTGAAGGTGTTCGCGAAAGTGTTATCTGGTAGACTGAACCCTGTTCTCTTTGGGTCCATCCATAATGATCAGGTGGGCTTTGTGCCACATAGGGAGGCTAGGGATAACACGGTGAAGACGTTGCTTCTGACTTCGTATATGCGCACAGGAACCAGCATGCTTATTATCTATTTACGCTGAGAAGGCGTTTGATCGCCTAGGCTGGCCCTTTCTACGTGCTTCCCTGAAGCAATTGGGAGTGGGTCCTAACATGTTGGAGAGGATTTTTGCTCTGTATCATAGACCTACGGCCCGTCTCAGAGTGAATGGCACCCTCTCCCCGCCCATTGATATAAGGAACGGGACCCGTCAGGGTTGCCCCCTTTCCCCCTTACTTTATATCCTTGCGATGGAACATCTAGCAGTGGCATTCTGGAAGACACCTGATATTGAGGGTCTGCGGATTGGCCAACATGAGTTTAAGATATCCCTGTATGCGGATGACTTACTACTATATATTACTAACCCGACGGTGGCCGTTCCTTTACTCCTCCGAGAGTTTTGTAGGTTCG
Organism: Dendrobates tinctorius; assembly: GCF_039654945.1. NCBI lineage: Eukaryota > Metazoa > Chordata > Amphibia > Anura > Dendrobatidae > Dendrobates > Dendrobates tinctorius. The sequence continues at coordinate 2,071,660 of NW_027361839.1, forward strand.
GGGAGGTCTCAAACTTTAAAGTCAACTACTCCAAGACGGAGGCGCTCAGTATCTCCTTGCCTGATGATCTGGTTTCTCAGCTCCAGACGTCCTTTTCTTTTAAGTGGAAGACGGCCACCTTGAAATATTTAGGAGTCTTAATACCTGCTGACATTAATGCAACATACTCTCTGAACTATGTCCCGCTCCTGCAGAAAACTATCTCGGCCCTTAAACGATATGGCAGACCTCAGCTATCTTGGTTTGGACGAGTGGGAGTGATCAAGATGGAAATCTTGCCCCGATTCCTCTATCTTTTCCAGACGGCTCCAGTGCAGGTTCCGGATTGCTTTTTCAGGCACCTGCAATCGGCTATCAATAGCTTTATTTGGGGCACTAGGAAACCGTGGACTCAGTTCTTGGTACTAGTGAGACCCAAGACTAAAGGAGGGGTAGGCCTTCCTGATTTTAAACGTTATTATCAGGCAGTCTTGCTCTCTAGCATTGTCGACTGGAGGTTCGGTGATGCTCATAAACAGTGGGTGCTCTTGGAGAAACTTTTATCACCCTCTTCTTTGTACTGGCTGCCTTGGCTGGGGGGGATCGGATGCTCAACTCACACAGCTTGTTCTGAGGTTCTGGGACAGATCCTATGTGAAATTACGCCTGACATCCCGATTGAGCAGATTGAGTCCCCTTTTTGACAATCCGACCTTTCCCCCAGCAATGAATAGATTGACGTATTTTTGTTGGTCACGGTTTGACGGAGTGGGTCTGGGTCAGGTAAAGGCTGGCGGGGCTCTCTGATGTGCGGGTGTTACGAGGCCCTGGTCATACGACACCGCTGTCCTGGCTGGAGTTTCTGCAATTGCGGAGCTTTCTTCTCGGTGTGCCGATGGGGGCGCTGACGCCATTTGAGTCCTTGATGCTCCCTACCGAGGGTCCCTCCCACGTGGTTTCGGTGCTCTATGACCTGGTCTTGAATTCTCTTCCCCCCATTACGCTTGGATTTATGGAGGCTTGGGAGAGAGACCTGGGGATCACCTTTTCTGAGGCGGATAGTGTGAAAACTTTTACTCTTGCACATAAGATGACAATGTCCAGTCAGGCGCAGGAGAGGAATTATAAATTGCTGACGCGCTGGTATAGGTGCCCCACACTTCTCCACAGGATTAACCCAGAGACCCCGGACGCCTGCTGGAGATGCGGATCCGCCACGGGCTCTATGCTTCATATTTGGTGGTCCTGTGGTCCCCTGAAACTCTTCTGGAACTCAGTTTTTGATGCCTTTCACCTCATGACTGGGGTCCGCCATGAGCCCTCACCTCAAATGGCCCTACTGTCTCTGATACCCAGTTCGATTGCTTTTGTTAAAAAGGGGATGCTGAGATTTTGCCTAACGGCTGCCAGAGCGGTTATTCCCCGACATTGGAGGTCCACTGAGGTCCCCTCCACAGAGGAATGGATCACTGAAATGGAGAGACTACATCGCCTGGAGTCACTAGCGGCGGGTGGCAGTGATGCTGCATGTGAACAGGGACGCACCTGGTTCCTCTGGCAATCCTTCAAGGAGAGCACAGGGTTCCTGACTTGGCTGCGTACATATTCATAAGCCTCAATACGTGGGCATTTACATTGCTGGGTCTCCTTTAACCTTTCCTCCTCTCTTCCTCCTTACTCCCCCTTTTCCCCATTCCCCCCCTCTCCCCCCTCTTCTTTTCTCTTTCTCTCTTTCTTTCTTTTTCTCCTATCCTTACAATTGCTTTTTACATAGGTTATTTACTCTGTATATAAGGTTCATGTCCGGAGGTGATTCTCAAGATGGAAAGCATGTATTCCTTTATGTACCAGAATTCTTGTTCGGCTACACTCGTGCTGCTTTTATAGAGGCGTAATGTATAGCTCTGGACATTGTAATGTTTCCTTTTATTGTTCTTACTGCTTAAAATTCTAATAAATATATTTACTGAAAAAAAAATAAAGCTGACAATGAATTGAGGCCTTCAAGAGACATCAAAAGCAATAAAAAAGTATTTTGGGGATATGTCAAATGTAAAAGAAAAGTCAAAGATGCTATAGGATTTTTACAGGATGAAAATGATGAAATGGTAAGACAGGACGTTGAGAAGGCCGAACTTTTAAATTCCTATTTTGCATCCGTTTTCTCTCAGAAAGGAAATGTAACATCAACTATTCTTCACTGTACTATTAAGGGAATAGAAGAATCCAGGATAGCTATAAACAGAAATATAGTGAGGAAACACTTAGCTAACCTAAATGAATTCAAGTCTCCAGGTCCAGATGAATTACACCCCAGAGTACTAAAGGAGATAGCAGAAGAAATTGTTGAACCCCTCTCCATAATCTTTGAAAATTCGTGGAGAACAGGAGAAGTTCCAGAAGACTGGAGAAGAGCAAATGTTGTTCCTATCTTCAAAAAGGGGAAGAAGGTGGACCCAGGCAACTATAGGCCGGTGAGTCTGACTTCTATACCAGGAAAGATCTTTGATATTAAACAACATGTACAGTCATATGTAAAAGTTTGGGCACCCCTATTAATGTTAACCTTTTTTCTTTATAACAATTTTGGTTTTTGCAACAGGTATTTCAGTTTCATATGTCTAATAACTGATGGACTCAGTTATATTTCTGGATTCAAATGAGGTTTATTGTACTAACAGAAAATGTGCAATCAGCATTTAAACAAAATTTGACCGGTGCAAAAGTGTGGGCACCCTTATCATTTTCTTGATTTGAACACTCCTAACTACTTTTTACTGACTTCCTGAAGCACTAAATTGGTTTTGTAACCTCATTGAGCTTTGAACTTCATAGCCAGGTGTATCAAATCATGAGAAAAGGTATTTAAAGTGGCCACTTGCAAGTAGTTCTCCTATTTGATTCTCCTATGAAGAGTGGCATCATGGGCTCCTCAAAACAACTCTCAAATGATCTGAAAACAAAGATTATTCAACATAGCTTTTCAGGGGAAGGATACAAAAAGTTGTCTCAGAGATTTAACCTGTCAGTTTCCACTGTGAGGAACATAGTAAGGAAATGGAAGAACACAGGTACAGTTCTTGTTAAGCCCAGAAGTGGCAGGCCAAGAAAAATATCAGAAAGGCAGAGAAGAAGAATGGTGAGAACAGTCAAGGACAATCCACAGACCACCTCCAAAGACCGGCAGCATCATCTTGCTGCAGATGGTGTCACTGTGCATCGGTCAACAATACAGCGCACTTTGCACAAGGAGAAGCTGTATGGGAGAGTGATGCGAAAGAAGCCGTTTCTGCAAGCACGCCACAAACAGAGTCGCCTGAGGTATGCAAAAGCACATTTGGACAAGCCAGTTACATTTTGGAAGAAGGTCCTGTGGACTGATGAAACAAAGATTGAGTTGTTTGGTCATACAAAAAGGCATTATGCATGCGCTGTATTGTTGACCGATGCACAGTGACACCATCTGCAGCAAGATGATGCTGCCGGTCTTTGGAGGTGGTCTGTGGATTGTCCTTGACTGTTCTCACCATTCTTCTTTTCTGCCTTTCTGATATTTTTCTTGGCCTGCCACTTCTGGGCTTAACAAGAACTGTACCTGTGTTCTTCCATTTCCTTACTATGTTCCTCACAGTGGAAACTGACTGGTTAAATCTCTGAGACAACTTTTTTATCCTTCCCCTGAAAAGCTATGTTGAATAATCTTTGTTTTCAGATCATTTGAGTGTTGTTTTGAGGAGCCCATGATGCCACTCTTCATAGGAGAATCAAATAGGAGAACTACTTGCAAGTGGCCACTTTAAATACCTTTTCTCATGATTTCATACACCTGGCTATGAAGTTCAAAGCTCAATGAGGTTACAAAACCAATTTAGTGCTTCAGGAAGTCAGTAAAAAGTAGTTAGGAGTGTTCAAATCAAGAAAATGATAAGGGTGCCCATACTTTTGCACCGGTGAAATTTTGTTTAAATGCAGATTGCACATTTTCTGTTAGTACAATAAACCTCATTTGAATCCAGAAATATAACTGAGTCCATCAGTTATTAGATATATAAAACTGAAATAGCTGTTGCAAAAACCAAAATTGTTATAAAGAAAAAAGGTTAACATTAATATGGGTGCCCAAACTTTTACATATGACTGTATGTCAGTACCTGGATAAGAATGAAGTGATTAAACAGAGTCAGCATGGGTTTGTAACTAATAAGTCATGTCAGACTAACTTAATTTCCTTCTATGACAGAATCACTGATTGGGTGGATCAGGGAAATGCTGTATAGTATATCTTGACTTCAGCAAAACATTTGACAAAGTGTCTCACACAAACCTTATTGAAAAAATGACTAAGTATGGAATGGACAAGGCAACTATTACGTGGATTCATAACTGGCTTAGTGATCGGACCCAAAGAGTGGTCGTAAATGGCTGCACATCCAGTTGGAAGAATGTCTCAAGTGGGGTACCACAGGGCTCTGTCCTGGGCCCTGTATTGTTCAACATCTTTATCAACGATTTAGATGAAGGAATTGAGGGTAAACTGATAAAATTTGCTGATGACACAAAGCTAGGAGGGATAGCTAATACTAGAGAAGAGAGAGAGAGGATTCAAAAAGATTTAAATAAACTGGAGCAGTGGGCAGCAACTAACAGAATGGTTTTTAACAGGGAAAAATGCAAAGTACCGTATTTTTCAGACCATAAGACACACTTTTTTCCCCCAAAATTTTTGGGGAAAGTGGGGGGTGCGTCTTATGGTCGCAATGCACGGTACCTGGTGCGCTGGTGGCAGCGGGCGAGGCTCTGCGGTGCGGTGGTGGCAGCGGGCTGTGCTCCGGTGCAGGGGCGGCGGCTCCGCCGGCGTTTCTTCGCAGCCCGGAGGCCCCCCGCACACCCCTTGCTGGGTGCCGCCATGTTGCGGTGGCCTCCGGGAGCATGGACGCCGGCAAGATGGCCGCCGGTCCGGGGACGGCGCATGCGCAGCTTCAGGTCTCATGCCGAGATCTCGGGGGACAAGATCTCGTTGCCGAGATTTGAATCTCGTCCCCCGAGATCTCGGCACGAGATCTGAAGCTGCGCATGCGCCGTCCCCGGACCGGCGGCCATCTTGCCAGCGTCCATGCTCCCGGAGGCCACCGCAACATGGCGGCGCCCCGCAAGGGGTGTGCGGGGGGCCTCCGGTCTGCGAAGAAACGCCGGCGGAGCCGCCGCCCCTGCACCGGAGCACAGCCCGCTGCCACCACCGCACCGCAGAGCCCCCCTGCCACAGCTGCCCCTGCCACAGCTGCCCCAGCACAGCTGCCCCTGCCACAGCTGCCCCAGCCCCCCTGCCCCAGCACAACTGCCCCTGCCCCTTCACAGCTGCCCCTGCCACAGCTGCCCCAGCACAGCTGCCCCTACCCCAGCACAGCTGCCCCTGCCCCAGCTGCCCCAGCACAGCTGCCCCTACCCCAACACAGCTGCCCCAGCACAGCCCACCCGCCCCAGCACAGAGCCGCCGCCACCGCACGAGCCTGGACCACTGAATGACTCCTGTGACTACTTCTCCACCTGTGCCGGATCCCTTCCCAGGTAAGCTGAATTCGGACTGTAAGACGGACCCCCATTTGACACATAATTATTTTTTTCCCTATTTTCCTTCTGAAAATAGGGGTGCGTCTTATGGTCCGGTGCGTCTTATAGTCCGAAAAATACGGTACTACATCCGGGTAATAAAAATGAAAAAAGCATATGCAGAATGGAAGGAATAGGGCTAAGTCACAGCACATGTGAAAAAGACTTGGGTATACTAATAGATCACAGACTGAATATGAGTCAACAGTGTGATGCGGCAGCAAAAAAGGCAAATGCAATTCTAGGATGTATTAACAGAAGCATACAGTCTAGATCATGTGAAGTCATTATTGCCCTCTACTCCTCTTTGGTCAGACCTCATCTGGAATACTGTGTCCAGTTTTGGGTGCCACATTTTAAAAAAGACATCAACAAACTGGAGCAAGTTCAGAAAAGAGCGACCAGAATGGTGACCGGTCTGCAAACCCTGTCTTATGAGGAAAGGTTGCAGGATTTGGGAATGTTTAGCTTGCAAAAGAGAAGACTGGGAGGAGACTTAACTGTCTACAAATATCTCAAGGGCTGTAACATTGCAGAAGGATCATCTTTATTCTCATTTGCACAAGGAAAGACTAGAAGCAATGGGAGGAAACTGAATGGGAGGAGACACAGATTAGATATTAGAAAAAACGTTTTGACAGTTAGAGTGATCAATGAGTGGAACAGGCTGCCACGAGAGGTGGTGAGTTCTCCTTAAATAGAAGTCTTAAAACAGGCTGGACAGACATCTGACTGGGATCATTTAGCGAATCCTGCTTTGAGCAGGGGGTTGGACCAGATGGCCCAGGCGGTCCCTTCCAACTCTACGATTCTATGATTCTATACCTCTCCAACCACACATTCAGCGTCTCCCACTCCCACACCACCTCCTCATCCCACCCTCTCTCTGTTGGAGTCCCCCAAGGCTCTGTTCTAGTACCCCTACTCTTCTCAATCTATACACTTGGCCTGGGGCAACTCATAAAGTCCCACGGATTCCAGTACCATCTTTATGCCGATGACACTCAGATCTACCTCTCTGGCCCAGACGTCACCTCTCTGCTGTCCAGAATCCCGGAGTGTCTATCAGCCATATCCTCCTTCTCCTCCCGCTTCCTCAAACTGAATGTGGACAAATCTGAACTGATCATCTTTCCCCCATTTCACAGATCCTCCTTACCTGACCTATCTATAACAATTGACAACATCACGCTTTCCCCCGTACCGGAGGTCCGCTGCCTTGGAGTAACCCTTGACTCTGCCCTGTCCTTCAAACCACACATCCTAGCTCTCTCCACCTCCTGCTACCTCCAGCTCAAAAATATTTCCAGAATCCATCCCTTCCTCAACCCTCAATCTACTAAAATGCTTGTGCATGCCCTCATCATCTCCCGTCTCGACTACTGCAACATCCTTTTCTGTGGTCTCCCTGCTAACACCCTCGCACTTCTCCAGTCCATCCTTAACTCTGCTGCCCGACTAATTCATCTTTCTCCTCGCTACTCCTCCGCTTCTCCCTTCTGCAAATCTCTTCACTGGCTTCCATTCCTTCAGCGTATCCAGTTCAAATTACTAATACTGACCTACAAGACCATCTATAACCTGTCTCCCCCATATATCTCTGAATTAATCTCCCGATATCTTCCCTCACGTAATCTCCGATCCTCCCAAGACCTCCTTCTCTCCTGCACACTTATTCGCTCCTCACCCAACCGCCTCCAAGACTTCTCCCGAATAGGCCCCGTCCTCTGGAATTCTTTGCCCCAACACGTCCGGCTATCAACCACACTCGGATCCTTCAGACGGAACCTGAAAGCCCATCTCTTCAGGAAAGCCTCCAGCCTGCAATGATCCCCGCTGCCTCCTCACCACTACTTGGGCTGCTGCAACCCCCCAACCTACTGTCTCCTTCCCCACCATCCTGTAGCATGTAAGCCCAAAAGGGCAGGGTCCTCTCTTCCCACTGTATCAGTCTGTGATTGTTAGTTTACTGTAAGTGATAGCTGTAATTTGTATGTAACCCCTTCTCATGTACAGCACCATGGAATCAATGGTACTATAGAAATAAATATTAATAATAAAATAATATATCACCACCTGATGGAAGCAGCAATCCTACAAGTCAACAAGGAGAAACGTTACTCCTTAGACCTCAGTCCTAAGGCCTCACCTAGCCAAGCCAGTTCTCATGGTTTGCAGTGAGAAGTGGCAATGCCCTGAAACACCGTGTCTGCAAATTGAGATTCTGACTTGTCATTTATCATAAGTCATATTGCAAGACCTGTTAAAGGATTGATAATGACTTGTAGGATTTCTGCTTCCAACAGGCGGCGCTATAGAGTTCAAGTCCTCTTCCTCTCTGAAGAGGCAATGTGCACACGTTTTTTACACGTTTATTTCATTTGTGTGCATTGGAGCAACACAAAAAAAAAAAAAAAAAGGCAAATTGGAAATAATTTCACACAAAGCCCCAAAAATGGGCCGGACAAAATTAGCACCCTCAAATTAATATTTGGCTGCACCCTTTGGAATAAATAACTGCAATCAGTTGATTCCTATAACCAGGCTCGGACTGGCCCATAGGGTAACAGGGGAATCCCCCGGTGGGTCCCTGTGCAGATCTGGGCCCCCAACCCCACTATATGGATAGTACTAGGCAGAATTCACTTGATTTACTCTGTACAGAAAAAAGCAGCATCTCATCATTCATTAACCAAACTACCTAGCTTATTATTTAGAGATATAGGTACATTTGTGAATGAGGGGAGCGTAGTATTTGTATGCAGGTGAAAAGTGGGCCCTCAAAGTCAATATTACTGGTGGGCCCTTGGTACCCCAGTCCGACACTGCCTATAACCATCCACAAGATTCTTCTGCCTCTCATCCGGGATCTTGGACTCTTCTTACAATCTGCTCCCGGACTCATATTTTGCCTTCTCCCAACAGTAATTTTAAATTCTCTCCACAGATGATCAATGGGATTTAGGTCCGGACTCATTGCTGACACTTCAGAACTCTCCAGCGATTTGTTTCCATCCATTTTTGGGGACTTCTTGAAGTATGTTTGGGGTCATTGTCCTGCTGGAAGATCCATGATCTAGGACACAAACCCAGCTTTCTGACACGTGGCACTACATTGCCACCCAAAATCCTTTGGTAATCTTCAGATTTTATGATGCCTTGTGTACAGTCAAGCCCTCAGAGGCAGCAAAAGAGCCCGAAAATATCTGTGAACCTCCACCATATTTGACTGTAGGTGCAGTGTTCTTTTCTTTGTAGACCTCATTCCATTTTCGGTAAACAGTAGAATGATGGGGTTTACCAAAAAGACCCTTTCCCAGAATGATTTTGCCTTATTCACTTACATTTTGGAAAACTGCAGTCTAGCTTTATTCTATCTCTGTGTCAGCAGTGGGGTCCTCCTAGGTCTCCTACCATAGCGGTTCATTTCATTAAAACAAGGAGTATCCCATGCACCACTCCATGTCCAGATTGGTACAACCCCTGCACTAGGTTGTAAAAATTGTACGTACTTCAAAAATCCAAGGCACTGGGTATCTTCCTTCCACAAAAATTATTTTTATTGACACCAGTGTACACACAGGAAAATTGCCAACGTTTTGGCCACACAGAGCCTTTGTCAAATCAAGAAAAAAGTGCTCTTTTGAGATTTATCTTCTTCTCAAACATAGGAGTGTAATATATTTTTGCCACATAACAGACATGTTTTCTCGTTTGCCAGGTGGCTCTAGCGTTCTTGAGCATGAAATCGTTACTGAACTGCAGGTAAAGGTAAAACCTTACTGACTTAAGGAAAACCAGCTGAGACAGAAGAGGTTCTACGATTGGTCACTTTGGTGGATTGAAAATCCAAAAGTAGCTGATCTGACCCAATTGTGTTCGTCCCAAAACCACATGGAAGCTGACTCCTCTGCAATTTATTCAGGAAACATAGAGGCTTCCAAGATGCCTTCCCTAAGTCCAGGATGGATGAACTGGTGGAAAGATTGGGACCAGCTAGATACAGTGGGGCAAAAAAGTATTTAGTCAGTCAGCAATAGTGCAAGTTCCACCACTTAAAAAGATGAGAGGCGTCTGTAATTTACATCATAGGTAGACCTCAACTATGGGAGACAAACTGAGAAAAAAAAATCCAGAAAATCACATTGTCTGTTTTTTTTTTCATTTTATTTGCATATTATGGTGGAAAATAAGTATTTGGTCAGAAACAAGCAATCAAGATTTCTGGCTCTCACAGACCTGTAACTTCTTCTTTAAGAGTCTCCTCTTTCCTCCACTCATTACCTGTAGTAATGGCACCTGTTTAAACTTGTTATCAGTATAAAAAGACACCTGTGCACACCCTCAAACAGTCTGACTCCAAACTCCACTATGGTGAAGACCAAAGAGCTGTCAAAGGACACCAGAAACAAAATTGTAGCCCTGCACCAGGCTGGGAAGACTGAATCTGCAATAGCCAACCAGCTTGGAGTGAAGACATCAACTGTGGGAGCAATAATTAGAAAATGGAAGACATACAAGACCACTGATAATCTCCCTCGATCTGGTGCTCCACGCAAAATCCCACCCCGTGGGGTCAGAATGATCACAAGAACGGTGAGCAAAAATCCCAGAACCACGCGGGGGGACCTAGTGAATGAACTGCAGAGAGCTGGGACCAATGTAACAAGGCCTACCATAAGTAACACACTACGCCACCATGGACTCAGATCCTGCAGTGCCAGACGTGTCCCACTGCTTAAGCCTGTACATGTCCGGGCCCGTCTGAAGTTTGCTAGAGAGCATTTGGATGATCCAGAGGAGTTTTGGGAGAATGTCCTATGGTCTGATGAAACCAAACTGGAACTGTTTGGTAGAAACACAACTTGTCGTATTTGGAGGAAAAAGAATACTGAGTTGCATCCATCAAACACCATACCTACTGTAAAGCATGGTGGTGGAAACATCATGCTTTGGGGCTGTTTCTCTGCAAAGGGGCCAGGACGACTGATCCGGGTACATGAAAGAATGAATGGGGCCATGTATCGTGAGATTTTGAGTGCAAACCTCCTTCCATCAGCAAGGGCATTGAAGATGAAACGTGGCTGGGTCTTTCAACATGACAATGATCCAAAGCACACCGCCAGGGCAACGAAGGAGTGGCTTCGTAAGAAGCATTTCAAGGTCCTGGAGTGGCCTGGCCAGTCTCCAGATCTCAACCCTATAGAAAACCTTTGGAGGGAGTTGAAAGTCCGTGTTGCTAGGCGAAAAGCCAAAAACATCACTGCTCTAGAGGAGATCTGCATGGAGGAATGGGCCAACATACCAACAACAGTGTGTGGCAACCTTGTGAAGACTTACAGAAAACGTTTGACCTCTGTCATTGCCAACAAAGGATATATCACAAAGTATTGAGATGAAATTTTGTTTCTGACCAAATACTTATTTTCCACCATAATATGCAAATAAAATGAAAAAAAACAGACAATGTGATTTTCTGGATTTTTTTTTCTCAGTTTGTCTCCCATAGTTGAGGTCTACCTATGATGTAAATTACAGACGCCTCTCATCTTTTTAAGTGGTGGAACTTGCACTATTGCTGACTGACTAAATACTTTTTTGCCCCACTGTACATAACTTTAGACATCACAGAAGGTTATTGGCAAATACCGTTGTTGAAAGAAGCTTGAGGAAAAAAGCGGCTTCTTCCGGGTGTTTCCAGGTCACTGCATTAAGAGGAGCCCCCTCTACATTTTAAAGGGTAACAGATGACATTTTCATCTCCCACAAGAACTATGCAGCGGTCAACTTGGATGACATCGTCATTTTCAACTTAGATTAAATTACTTTTCCAAAGAGTTCTCAAGTTCTTAAATTGCCTTAATTAATCAGCATTAAAATAAGAAAGTTTGCAATTGACTTGCTGTTAAGGGCCTGTCACACTAAGCGATATCGCTAGCAATATAGCTATAACGTCACTGGTTTTTGTGACGTTCTAGCGATATCGCTATGTCTGATACTTACCTCCGACCGCTCCCCCGCTGGTTATCGCTGATCGCGCGAGAACGTCCTGGACCGTTTCTCGTCAGCTTCCTGCTGGGCTTCCTGTGGCGCCCACGAGCGACGTGTGGACGCGGGCTGGAGGATGTCAGGATCGCCTCGTCTGACAGGTAAGTAGCGACCGCTGCTATGTCGCTGGTGAGATCTGCCTGTGTGGCAGCTCACTAGTGACCACTTAGCGATGCACCAGCGATCCTGACCGCGTTATATCGCTGGTGCATCGCTAAGTGTGACAGTACCTTTATTCTCCTATAATGACAGCTTTTATAGTGTACAGCTACTTTCCACGGAGTTAGGCCTCCAGACCCTTGCCGAGAGTGCACAGTAGTTATCTTCCAGGAGAGGAGTTAACTCCTAACATTCCAGTCAGGTCACTCCAGCTCATTGGTCTCTACAAAGCAGTTATCTTCTCACCTCCCTCCTATCCTTTTCATCTTCTGAAGAGAAGCAGTTATGAATCACCAGCCTGTAGCTTTCACAGCAGGTCTCCTAATCAGGGCTCTCACTGTCAGGGCCTGTGTGCTTTTTCAATGCTCTGTTATCTCTCTATGCAAATACAGTGATAAGTGTAGACTCCGAACAAACCACTGACAGCTAGTAGAACTTGTGCTGAGCTTTGTATTTCTACTAATACTGAAGCTCCGCTATTCGTCAGAGTTGTCACTCAAGGAGAAGAAGCGCACCCCAGAAACCAGGGGAGGAGGCTGCAGAACTGTGAGCTGCTCCACAGACAACTCGGAAACACCCCTTTAAGTAAGATGCAGACTGTTCTACACTCCCTTAAAAATAGTGGTTTACTGCTAAGTCAGATAAGTGTGTCATAAGCATGAGACCAGCAGAATACCTGGGCTACATTGTGGGAAGGGGCGGGATTAAATCCCAAATCAATAAGGTTGAGGCATTACAGGGTTGAGCATGGCCGCACACTGAAAGGCAAGTCAGGTCTTTCCTGGGGTTTGTTTGTTAATACCTAAACAAGTTGTCCAATCCTTATGAAGGTCGGGGACAGTGATGCCAATACTAAGTGCACACGTTGCGGAATTCCCACTGTAACTTCCGCGGGAATTCCGGAATTCCATTCCGCGGGAAAACTGCATTTTAAATTCCCGCGATTTTCCCGTGGAAAAACTAGCGATTTGCAAGCGTAATTAGCTTGCAGAATACTAGTGTTTTCCAAGCGATCTGTAGCATCGCTTGGAGAACTGATTGATAGGTTGGTCACACTCGTCAAACATAGTGTGACCAACTTTTTACTATTGAGGCTGCCTATGCGGCATCAGTAGTAAAAGATATAATGTTAAAAATAATAAAAAAAATAAATCGGGTTATATTCACCTTCCGATGTCCCGCGCAGCCTTCCCGGTCCTCAGCGATGCTCCCGTTCCCAGTAATGCCTTGCGAGACCTTTGATGACGTAGCGGTCTCATGATACTGTAGCGGTCTCGCGAGACCACCATGTCATCACAGGCCCTTGCCACTGGGAACGGGAGTTGGCGGGAGCATCGGAATTTTTTTTTACAGGGATATGGTACCCAGAGCCCGGAGGACAGTCTCCTCTCCTCCGGACCGTGGGTACCATCCGCAAATGTTCTGCTTACTTTTTGCATGGTGTGCACAGCCACATGCGGAAAGTAAGCAGAACAATGTATTCCTATGTGTGCGGAATCCCCGCGATTCCGCAAAATTAATGAGCATGCTGCGTATTTTTCCGCGATGCAATTCCACAGCGGGAAAATCCGCAGCATTAGCACAGCATGTATGGAATCCCATAGGAATGCATGGATGCTGTTTTTTTGCGTTTTCGAGGCAAAAACGCGGGCTAAAAACCGCCACGAAAACGCAGAAAAACCACGGCGTGTGAACGCAGCCTTACTGGGCGCCAGGGTCACGTGTCATAACAACTGCATGAAATCCCCGGGAGAGCGAGTGCCGACACCACTGGAATGACGACGGCACGGCAGAGTATATATATTTTTTTAAATTTTATCAGGACCAAATATTTAGATCAAGAAAGGGTTGTCCAAGTAGTGGACAACCCCTTTAAGCACTTAATTTTGCAGTGTTGCCGCTCCTTTGTTGGACCTTCCTAAAGGGCCCGTTACACTAAGCGATATCGCTAGCAATATCGCTATAACGTCACTGGTTTTGTGATGCAGCAGCGATATCACTTTGTGTGATACTTACCTCCGACCGGCTCCCCCGCTGATTATCGCTGATCGCGCGAGAATGTCCTCGACCGCTTCTCATCTTCAGCTTCCTGCTGTGGCGACGAGCGACGTGTGGACTCGGGCGGGAGGACGTCAGGATTGCCTCGTCTGACAGGTAAGTAGCGATCCCCGACCGCTGCTATGTCGCTGGTGAGATCTGCCTGTGTGGCAGCTCACTAGCGACCACTTAGCGATGTACCAGCGATCCTGACCGGGTCATATCGCTAGTCGGGATCGCTGGTACATCGCTAAGTGTAACGGTACCCTTAAGCCAAGAAATCAGTAATGACTAAATGATCGCCGGAGGCAGAAAAAGCTTTAAAATACAATTGTGTAGACGGCCGGTGATGGAAGCACAAGATTTCTCAATTAGTGGTATTAACAGATGCATCAGAGGTCGGTGTAGGGGCCACATTGTCACAAGAAATGAATGGAGGCGAGCATCAAGTCGTGTATGTACGATGGAGTGGTATCGAAGATTGAGATGTATCTAAGAAAACTCAATGTGTGAAAAAATGGCTCCGGGGTCACTAAGGCGCTACCTGCTAGGTAGAAAGTCCAAGTTCATGTCAGACCAGGTCCCACGGGATGAGTCAGAACATGGGCAATAATGGCAGGCAACACTCTGGCTCCTGGCCTGACATCACAGGCTTGTAGATTACATGTTCGTGCCGATGCATTGTCACAGGTCCACTGGGGGTGCGGAGCCACTTGGATTTGGGCAGTGTGGGGGGATAGATAAACAATTGGGGTTCAACTGTGGATGGCAGATTTGTGTCCCTGAGACTTCTCGTCTCTGTCATGTAAGTCCTGAAAATGTCATGACCAGAGTTGAGTCGTCACTGTGTAGATCCTATCTTGGGCCAGGGTTTCGGGAGTGACTGCACAGCCTGGGGTGGGAAGGTGACACCACATGTCTGAGGGACTGAGTGGAAGTTCAGTTTGGGACAAAGAGGTCGCAAGGTTTCACTCTGAAAAGTGAAGGACGATTGCTTGAACTGAACCGGCTCAGTTTTGGTAAGAAAATCTTGTACGTTGGAGTCACCATATCTGACACCAAGGACGTCTGATTGCTGTTTTGCTGGAGGCGCCCGGTTTCAGTTATTGTTCCCTTAGTAATTATGTTGGGGAGGGAACCCCATGTGGTCGGACAGCCCTGTGGATGCCTCACCTTCTACCCTTATCAGCCAGTAGAGCACAGATCGGGGCTTTTACCAAGGTCCTTACTTCGTCTATCTTGTGTGAACAGGGGCAGGTCCTTAATCCACTTAATAAACTGAAATCACTGGTGGGGTCACAAGGTCGTGAATTTTAATGCCATCTACTTCCACCACTTCCTGTTGGTGTTTTTCATTCCTCCCTCATGTCTCCATTTTCCATCGTGAACACGTCACATATGACGCTCCTCGTATGCCGTGTATGTTGTGTTCCTTGTGAATCACATGGAGATTACAGCCTCCGACCTATGAACTACAAATTGTGGTAGTGTTGGTCACGGTGGGGTTTTAATCGGATGTCGCACCACTTGTCCGTATGCAGCTCTATTTACACACTATACACGGGGGGGGGGGTGTGTTACAGACTGTTTCCATATTCAGCCCCTATACACCAAAACAATAGACCAAACCCAGAGACATTTACTGACAATGAAACCCCGGTGTAAGTGGGTCGCCCTCCCAGGGCTGTGGGGTACTCGGTACCTGGCCAGTATCAGTGGAGTGGGATGTGTCACAGCAGCGGTGACCCGGACCGTGGCCCTGGGCGCCCAAGTAATAGGAAGATGTGAATGGTGGAATGTAGTTAGATGAATAGTTTGTGACGCCACCTGTGGTGCTCGGCAAGGGAGGTGTTAAGCCGACGCTGCATGCAGATCCGCTGGGACTGATGGTGTGGTGCAGCAAAGGTGTAAAAGCTGCAATTTCTGTACCTTTACTTGATAACTGCAGTCCAGGGTCCTGATTACAGATGGTACTGGAGCAGGCTAGCCTGGAAGCAGCTCAGGGATTCTCTCTCAGCAGATGGGTTGTGCAGTCTCCTTACTAGCGCTTATTTGAATGAAGTCCTCCCAGTACTGAGTTACACTGGTGTTCCTCCGGACAGATGTTCTCAAGAACCTCACTTGCACGGCAGACAGCTGTAGCCTCTCTCGGGGACTCCTCTCTCCTGAGTCCCGGCTCACTATCCAAGCTGCTGTTGTGCCCTCAAGTCTTAGATGGGAGTAGGGCATTTACAGCCTCCTACTCCTCTGGTGTCTGTTTCAGGACCGTTAGTATCCGTACAACCGTGGAGACCAGGCTCCAGTTCATGCGCTCTCCCCAGAGATGAGCTCTTCCTCTCAGCTCTATCTCAGTGCTCCTTCCACACGTCTGCACACTCCACCCTCCGCAGACTAACTCCCTCCTCCTTCCTCTTGGCCCTCAGAGAGAACTCCTCCCCTTTATCCAGGTTCAGAGTTCCCCCTGCTGGCCTGGAGTGGAATTGTGTTGCATGCATAGATTGCGAGAGAGACCCATCATTGCCTCCAAGCCTGGCATTACCCTCCCCTGGAGGAAGGCAAAGCCACTGTGGCGACCATACTCCTGGGGGTGCCGCATTCCCCCCTAGTGCAAGTCAGCACTCCTGGGCTGAACAAAACATGAATACATATAAACAATTAAACAATAATAATTGTACAAGAGTTAAAAATGAAAAAGTTACAAAAACCAAGAGCTTCAAAAATGGTCCTATGATGATAAGGCCAAGCATCAATGTCCATAGTCCATTCCTGGGCAAATGGTGAACTATATACAGGAAAGTTTTTGACCACACAAGTCCTGTGGTACAATGTCCATAAAACAAACTGGCAAATACAAAGGAAACTCTTACAGGTTACCTGTAGGCACAAAACCTGAAAAACAGTTACATATATACACATACAATTTCAACATTTACATTTATCTATATACGATATCTGATGGGTAGTATCCCTTGTGTAATGTGGGTAGACCGGTGTAATACTGGTGTACAGTCATGGCCAAAAGTTTTGAGAATGACACAAATATTATATTTTCACATGATCTGCTGGCCTCTGGTTTTTATGTGTGTTTGTCAGATGTTTTTATCACATACAGAAATATAATTGCAATCATATTATGAGTAGCAAAAGGTTATATTGACAGTTAGAATGAGTTAATGCAGCAAGTCAATATCTGCAGTGTTGACCCTTCTTCTTCAGGACCTCAGCAATTCTCCCTGGCATGCTCTCAATCAACTTCTGGATCAAATCCTGACTGATAGCAGTCCATTCTTGCAAAATCAATGCTTTTATTTTGTCTGAATTTGAAGGTTTTTGTTTGTCCACCCGTCTCTTGATGATTGACCACAAGTTCTCAATGGGATTAAGATCTGGGGAGTTTCCAGGCCATGGTCCCAAAATCTGTTTTGTTCCCTGAGCCATTTAGTTATCACCTTTGCTTTATGGCAAGGTGCTCCATCATGTTGAAAAAGGCATTGTTGATCGCCAAACTGCTCTTGGACGGTTGGGAGAAGTTGCTCTTGGAGGACATTCTGGTACCATTCTTTATTCATGGCTGTGTTTTTAGGCAAGACTGAGAGAGAGCCCATTCCCTTGGCTGAGAAGCCACCCCACACATGAATGGTTTCAGGATGCTTGACAGTTGGCATGAGACAAGACTGGTGGTAGCGCTCACCTGGTCTTCTCCGAATAAGCCGTTTTCCAGATGTCCCAAACAATCGAAAAGGGGATTCATCAGAGAAAATGACTTTACCCCAGTCCTCAGCAGTCCACTCCCTGTACCTCTTGCAGAATATCATTCTGTCCATGATGTTTTTCCTGGAGAGAAGTGGCTTCTTTGCTGCCCTCCTTGAGTCCAGGCCTTGCTCCAAGAGTCTCCGCCTCACAGTGCGTGCAGATGCACTCACACCTGCCTGCTGCCATTCCTGAGCAAGCTCTGCACTGCTGGTTGCCCGATCCCGCAGCTGAAACACTTTTAAGAGACGGTCCTGGCGCTTGCTGGTCTTTCTTGGGCGCCCTGGAGCCTTTTTGGCAACAAGGGAACCTCTCTCCTTGAAGTTCTTGATGATGCGATAGATTGTTGACTGAGGTGCCATCTTTCTAGCTGCGATACTCTTCCCTGTTAGGCCATTTTTGTGCAGTGCAATGATGACTGCACGTGTTTCTTTAGAGATAACCATGGTTAACAGAAGAGAAACAATGATGCCAAGCACCAGCCTCCTTTTAAAGTGTCCAGTGGTGTCATTCTTACTTAATCATGACAGATTGATCTCCAGCCCTATCCTCATCAACACCCACACCTGTGTTAATGGAGCAATCACTGAAACGATGTTAGCTGGTCCTTTTAAGGCAGGGCTGCAATGTTGAAATGTGTTTTGGGGGATAAAGTTAATTTTCTAGGCAAATATTGACTTTGCAAGTAATTGCTGTTAAGCTGATCACTCTTTATAACATTCTGGAGTATATGCAAATTGCCATTAGAAAAAATGAAGCAGTAGACTTTGTAAAAATTAATATTTGTGTCATTCTCAAAACTTTTGGCCATGACTGTAGTGGGTAATGTACTGGATACACTACTGGGGGTTCTGCATGGCACAGGGATCCTAGATTGTCTGTGAACTCTTAGACTCACCAGGGGCATAACAGGTTCACCACTGGCAGGGCGAGGGTTCTCTGGCTCCACTGCTGGTGTGGCATCTGCTGCCTGATTTTTCTGATCCTCAGGACTTTCTTGAGTCACGTCTTCCTGTGCTACCAATTGGGGAAATGTCAACACTGGCACCACTCTAGCATTATTTACTTTAGTCCAATTTGCAGGGAATTCCCCAAGTATTGTGCTGACCTTCTCTTCTTCCTCTATGGGTTGGATGTTATCTGGTTCTTCCACTCTTTCCTTCAGCAGGTCAGGACATAGTTTCAGGTGATCTCTTGATATTGCTGCTGAGGTTTCTCCTCCATCTTTGCTAATAAGGCATACCTTAGTATTATCAAAGTTTGAAGGCAGAATGGTATAAAGTTCAGCTTCCCATTGATCATCCAATTTGTGCAATCTTCTCTTCCTATTTAAGACTTGTTCTCCTGGCGACAAAGCAACGGCAGGTGCATTTTGATTGTAAAGTTTTTCCTGCTTTTGTCTTGCTTGAGCCAGACTCCTTTCCACGCATTCTTGAACTCTTCTGTTCTGTTGTCTTTCTGTATCCCAGTCAGCATCTGGTGACGTTACTTCGGGCGTAAGGACTCCCATGTCCAAATCAATAGGCAGTAAACCAGGTCTTGCTCTCATTAAGTAGGCTGGGGTACAGTTGGTGGAATTTACTGGAATATGGTTGTAGAGGTCCACCAGATCTGGCAACTTCTCTGGCCACAGATTCCTCTCCTCCAAGGGCAAAGTCTTCAGTAGGTCAATCACTATTCTTTAATGCTTATTCTTTAATGCTCTTATTCTTTAATGATAAAGTTCTTTAATGCTGTCATCAGATCTGTGATTTGTTCCTCTCTGATAGTCTGGTATGGGGGAGCCACTGCGCATGACAAACTCCGCTTACAAAGGACTTTCAGAACAGCAGAGAGAATTATAGGTTCCCCCCTGCCTGAAATCCAGGATCTTTATGATAAGAGTATTCGATCCCACGCATTGAAAATTTCATCCAATCCCTCTCACCCGGGACACTCCTCATTCCAACTACTCCCTTCAGGACGTCGCTTCAGAGTCCCCAAATGCAGCACCAACCGCCATATGAACAGCTTCTATCCACTCTCTGTTCAACAATTAAATCGTCATGTGTAGACTATATACTGTATCTGTCTTGTTAGATGTTACTTGTTGTATCTGTTGTTATACAGTGGGGCAAAAAAGTATTTAGTCAGTCAGCAATAGTGCAAGTTCCACCACTTAAAAAGATGAGAGGCGTCTGTAATTTACATCATAGGTAGACCTCAACTATGGGAGACAAACTGAGGAAAAAAAAATCCAGAAAATCACATTGTCTGTTTTTTTTTCATTTTATTTGCATATTATGGTGGAAAATAAGTATTTGGTCAGAAACAAAATTTCATCTCAATACTTTGTGATATATCCTTTGTTGGCAATGACAGAGGTCAAACGTTTTCTGTAAGTCTTCACAAGGTTGCCACACACTGTTGTTGGTATGTTGGCCCATTCCTCCATGCAGATCTCCTCTAGAGCAGTGATGTTTTTGGCTTTTCGCTTGGCAACACGGACTTTCAACTCCTTCCAAAGGTTTTCTATAGGGTTGAGATCTGGAGACTGGCTAGGCCACTCCAGGACCTTGAAATGCTTCTTACGAAGCCACTCCTTCGTTGCCCTGGCGGTGTGCTTTGGATCATTGTCATGTTGAAAGACCCAGCCACGTTTCATATTCAATGCCCTTGCTGATGGAAGGAGGTTTGCACTCAAAATCTCACGATACATGGCCCCATTCATTCTTTCATGTACCCGGATCAGTCGTCCTGGCCCCTTTGCAGAGAAACAGCCCCAAAGCATGATGTTTCCACCACCATGCTTTACAGTAGGTATGGTGTTTGATGGATGCAACTCAGTATTCTTTTTCCTCCAAACACGACAAGTTGTGTTTCTACCAAACAGTTCCAGTTTGGTTTCATCAGACCATAGGACATTCTCCCAAAACTCCTCTGGATCATCCAAATGCTCTCTAGCAAACTTCAGACGGGCCCGGACATGTACAGGCTTAAGCAGTGGGACACGTCTGGCACTGCAGGATCTGAGTCCATGGTGGCGTAGTGTGTTACTTATGGTAGGCCTTGTTACATTGGTCCCAGCTCTCTGCAGTTCATTCACTAGGTCCCCCCGCGTGGTTCTGGGATTTTTGCTCACCGTTCTTGTGATCATTCTGACCCCACGGGGAGGGAATTTGCGTGGAGCACCAGATCGAGGGAGATTATCAGTGGTCTTGTATGTCTTCCATTTTCTAATTATTGCTCCCACAGTTGATTTCTTCACTCCAAGCTGGTTGGCTATTGCAGATTCAGTCTTCCCAGCCTGGTGCAGGGCTACAATTTTGTTTCTGGTGTCCTTTGACAGCTCTTTGGTCTTCACCATAGTGGAGTTTGGAGTCAGACTGTTTGAGGGTGTGCACAGGTGTCTTTTTATACTGATAACAAGTTTAAACAGGTGCCATTACTACAGGTAATGAGTGGAGGAAAGAGGAGACTCTTAAAGAAGAAGTTACAGGTCTGTGAGAGCCAGAAATCTTGATTGCTTGTTTCTGACCAAATACTTACTGTATTTTCCACCATAATATGCAAATAAAATGAAAAAAAAAACAGACAAAGTTATTTTCTGGATTTTTTTTTCTCAGTTTGTCTCCGATAGTTGAGGTCTACCTATGATGTAAATTACAGACGCCTCTCATCTTTTAAGTGGTGGAACTTGCACTATTGCTGACTGACTAAATACTTTTTTGCCCCACTGTATATTATGTTGCCTCTTTGCCTCAAAGAATTCCTTGTATATATGTAATATGTACTTGGCGATAATAAATTTGATTGATTGATCACTACCTGGTTCATCTTCTCACACATGCCATTGGTCTGTGGGTGGTACGGTGTTGTCCGGATCTTCTTACAACCATACAAGTTACAGAATTCCTGGAACACTTCTGCCTCGAAAGCTGGACCTTGATCTGTAAGCACTCTGTCAGGATATCCATGTGGTATAAAGAAGTGCTTTTGGAATGGTCTGGCTTCTGTCCTGCCTGTCTGATCTTTGACAGGCACAACTACCAGGAATCTTGAGTAGTGGTCCACAATGGTAAGAGCATAGATGTAGCCTGACCGGCTTGGAACCAGCTTCACATGGTCCAGGGCTACCAACTCAAGGGGCTGTTTGGTGATGATTGGTTGTAGAGGAGCTCTCTGGCTGTGTCGATCCTTTCTGCGCAGGTTACATTGTCCACACTCCCGGCACCACTTCTCAATGGCTTTCCTCATACCAGCCCAGTAGAACCTCTCCCGGAGCAATGCTTCCAACTTCTTCCATCCGAAGTGTCCAGCTCCTTTGTGGTATGCCTCTAGGACCATTGATGCCTCTCTCTTTGGGACTATCACCTGCCAAACTAGCTCATGAGTACGGGCATTGATACTCCTCCGACACAGTTTTCCTTCATAAATGAACAGCCGGCCTCTCTCCTTCCACAACTGCTGGGTTTCCTCAGGAGCATCCGACTCTGGGCGTGAGTCAGCTTGGGACAGTAGCTCCTTCACCAGGCGGACTGCAGGGTCACTATCTTGCGTTTCTGCCCAGTCATGATGGGGCAATGGATTCAGGGTGACCTCCTTCAAGCCAGACCGTCTGTTTCTCACTCCCTGAGCACGCTGGGCCGCAAGTGGCCGGTGGAAGGGTGGTAACTCTATTTCTTCAAGAGCCTCAGGGTCTTCTCCTGCATCTGGTAGGTTAGGCATTCTGGACAGCGCATCAGCATTGGAATTCTTGTGCCCTGCCCGGTACTTGATGGTAAATTCATAGTTAGATAGCCGAGCTATCCATCGCTGTTCCAGTGCACCTAGTTTTGCAGTGTCCAAGTGCGTCAATGGGTTGTTGTCCGTGAAGATAGTGAACTTGGTGGAGGCTAGGTAATGTTTGAACCTTTCGGTGACAGCCCAGACTATGGCAAGGAACTCCAGCTTGAAAGTACTGTAGTTGTCAAGGTTCCTTTCAGTGGGGCGCAGCTTCCTGCAGGCGTAGGAGATCACTCTTTCTTTCCCATTCTGTACCTGCGACAGTACTGCTCCTAGTCCCACGTTGCTGGCATCAGTGTACAGCACAAAGCGTTTGTCATAATCTGGGTAGGCCAGAACTTCATCTCCTGTGAGAGCCATTTTCAATCTGGTGAAGGACCTTTCCAACTCTTCAGTCCATTCAAAGGTGGAATTTTTCTGTTTGGTCTTCTTGGACTGCCCCACCAGAAGATTTTGCATAGGGGTGGCTATTTCAGTAAAGCCTTTGATGAATCTTCAGTAGTAGCCTACCAGTCCAAGGAATTGGCGTACTTCATGAAGGTTGCTGGGCTTCGGCCAGTCCCGGATGACTGTGACCTTGTCAGGATCTGGTGCCACACCTTCTGCACTGACCACGTGACCGAGGTACTGCACCTTGGGCTTCAGGAGGTGGCACTTGGAGGGCTTCACCTTCAGGCCAAAATTGGACAAAGCTTCAAACACTTCAGCCAGGTGTTCCAGATGATTTTCATAGGTTTTGGAGAAAACAATGTCATCATCCAGGTACAACAGAACGTCTCAAAGTTCATGTGTCCCAGGCAGCACTCCATCAGCCGTTGAAATGTTCCTGGGGCTGTGCAGAGCCCGAATGGCATATAATTGAACTCACAGAGACCCATTGGAGTGGTAAATGCTGTTTTCTCCATGTCTGTCTCTGCCACGGGAACCTGCCAATACCCACTAGTGAGATCCAAGGTGGAAAAGTAGTTAGCAGTTTTAAGTGCAGCTAATGATTCCTCAATTCTAGGTAGTGGGTAGGCGTCTATGTGTAATGCTGTTAATTTTCCTGTAATCAACACACATTCTCATGGTACCATCCTTTTTCTTTACAAAAACTATGGGAGCTGCCCATGGGCTACAACTGTCTCTGATGACACCTGCTTCCTTCATCTCCCTCAACATACTCTTAGCACATGGTATTGTGTTGGGGGTATAGGTCGGTACCTCTCCTTTATGGGTAGATGGTCTCCAGTGGGTATATGATGTAGAACCCCTTTTGCCTGCCCAAAATCTAGTGGGTGTTTGCTGAATACCCGCTCATACTCTTGTGTCCCTCTGTAAACCCCATTTTTTTGGTAGGAGGGCGTAGAGTCAGTTCCCACCTGCAGTTGCTGGCACCACTCCTCCATCTGCTTCACAGAGCCATTGTCCTCCACCTGATCAGATGAGACCAAGGGCTCTGCTGCCTGCAAAGAGTTGTTATTGACAGTGAGCAGCTTAGCAACTGTGGCGTACAGAGGTATCGTGGCCTACTCCTCCCCACAATTCAAAAGGCGTACAGATACTCTCCCTTTTCGTACATCAACCAACCCTCTGGCTGTCAGGACAGTGGGCCTGCTATCGGAGTATACTGGTTCTACCAATGCCTGGTAAACTTTCCCTCTAAGAACTATAGCTGCCCGACACCAAACCAACATTTCACATCTGGTGGGTATTGCAATGGGGAAGGGATAACTCACTCTGACGCTGCCAATTTCTCTGCCAGAGAGTTCTACCTGTTGTCTTTGCATCAGGGCTCGGATCTCCTTCTGCAGGACTCGTTGTTCACTGGAACCAGCAGTCTCAGCCACCTGTTGCAACAAGACAATAACCTTGGACAGACAGTTTTCAATTACATTTGTACCAAGAGTCATCATGGGATTATATACACGTCAATCAATATCAAGAACTATCAGACCTTGAGATTTTAGTTTTACCCGACCCACTTTAACAGTAATCTCTTTACATCCTATCTGCGGCAAAGACTGACCATTACTGGCAACTACTGTCAGTTCCTCAGTTGGGCCACGGGTAAGTTCTGAATCAGCCCAATACCTCTTGTAAAGAATGTACGGCATAGTGGTCACCTGGGAGCCAGTGTCCAGCAAAGCGTTCATGGGGATGCCGTCAATCACCACAGGAAGGATCGGTCTCCCTCCCACATACTTGGCTCTCCAGTTCTTTGGGCCTTGTGGTCCTACTCCTGGTGGTTGGCAATCTGCCCCAGGGGTTGCTCGTTTAAAGGACAAAATCTTGCAAGATGACCGGCCTTGTAGCAGCGACGACAGATGGGACGTCCGTCCTGGCCATAGTGATCGCTGTTCCTCCCTCGAAGTGGCGGGGTTCTCCTCCTCCAGAGCCACGGGACATCCTCTGGACTGGAAGCAAGCTGGATCTTTTCTTTGGAGGACACCTGCAGGGACTGCACGGTTTTGGTAAGTGCAGCCATCCCTTTGGTCAACTCTTGGACCTGAAGACGCAGCTCCTCAGTTGGATCTTTATCCAGAGTCTGTGCATCAGCCTCCACAGGGATGGAAGGGAAAGATGTTGCTACCTGGTGGTAAGTGATCGCTGGGCGCCTAGGGGGCACGGAACGGCTGTCAGTTGATTCCTGCAGTACCCGAATAGCCCTGTCCTTAAAATCAGCAAAGTCCAGATCAGGGATTTGCAGGGTTATGATACGCAACTGTCCTCTGTGGGTACTGGATAGGAGTCCGTCAATGAACTGTTCCTTTAACAGCTTATCCTCCTCCTTCACACTATCAGGATCAACTTGCTTAACTGCTCGCAGCGCCTCCTGCAGGTTGAGAGCATAGTCCCTTATACTGTCCTGCGCCTTCTGTTTACAGCCAAAGAACCTCATCTTGATTTCAGCTGCAGTGTGGGTGTCAAAGGTGCTTCTCAGCTTGGCTAGAATCTTTTTAACAGTCTCTTTATCAGCATCCTGCCAGGCTTTCACTTCTCTCTGCGCTGCAACCGTTAGCTGCCCAATCAGGATGTTCACTTTCTGGCTTTCAGACAGAGGGTAGACTTTAAACAAACTGCACAGTCTCTCTTTAAATTCACTCAGGGTATGTGACTCACCCGAGTACTGCGGTAGCCAGGCCGCTCCCGGTATGTAGGGCATAGACAGCGGCATTATGGGGACCGCTGCGGCGGGATTGGCGGCGGCGTCCGCCGCTGCATTGTCGTGTGGCGCGGACATTCTCTTCCTCCCAGCTAGTTAACGTTAGCCAGGGCCGGGGGTTGCGTGAGCTCACCGGCGACCGCTTCGCAGGCCCGATGCTCCGGGCTGTAGGCCTCAGCTCCTCCTCTTCTCACGTGCTGTCCTCTCTTCATTGACAGCGAGAGAGACCCATCATTGCCTCCATGCCTGACATTACCCTCCCCTGGAGGAAGGCAAAGCCACTGTGGCGACCATACTCCTGGGGGCGCCACATAAGTACTGCACCAGGATGGCTTGATGGCGCACACCTTCCTGCTCCGCCGCCTGCCGGTGCCGCCATGTGACCTTTGTAGGGGATTCTTCATCATAGCTGACATCAGAGGCCGGAGGCCTCGCAAACCCGTCTGATACAAGATGAAGTTGCCCTCATACCTTTGTATTAGGCGGTACAGCACTGCACAAGTAATAGGGGTCCGGATCACTATTGGCCCCCGGCTTTCGAGTGCAGTTGTTGCGATCGCGGACACAGCGTGGCTTACCCAGCCAACGCTCCCACATCGTCGAACCATAATGACAGGGTGTGCGTCCCAGGTGATCGTGGCATGTGGACCCACTGGACCACAGGGGGGACCCGGAAGGGTAGTGACCGGAGTCTGTGGCAGCTGAGCTTCCGGACAAGATGGCCATATGCAGGACTAAAAGACACCGCACAACTTCAGGTATGAAGAAACATAAAGTTTACTTAAATAAAGCAAAAGACAACAAAACACCAGATTCCGGTTTACGCACATCACGAAGGCAACACATCTCAGGTTGACAGGCGAAGCAAGAGGTCATCACGGGTTGGTGCAGTCCAGGGCCATCTGGCACAGGCATCCTAAGAGGACTTCACACTTAGGCCTCAAGAGTAGCACAGCAGGAAAACATCAGATACCGACCTTGGACTAGCTTCAGACAATGGCAAGAGCTCATCACGGGTTGACGCAGTCCAGGGACGTCTGGCACGGGCATCCTAGGAGGACCACTCGACCCACAGGAGAGGCACAGGCACAGCAGGGGAGCATCAGACAACGACCTCAGGCAGACTTCAAATGATAGCTAGAGTCATCACGAGTTGATGCAGTCCAGGGCTATCTGGCATGGGCATACTAGGATGGCATCTCTCTCTGGCCTCAGGCGTAGCACAGGCACAGCAGGAGAACATCAGACACCGACCTCAGGCAAACTTCAGATGATGGCTAGGGTCATCACGGGTTGATGCAGTCCAGGGCTATCTGGCACGGACATACTAGGATGGCCTCTCTCTCTGGCCTCAGACGTAGCACAGGCACAGCAGGAGAACATCAGACACTGACCTCGGACAGCCTTCAGACAAAGGCAGGAGCCATCACGGGTAAGACCCCAAGGAACCGGCAGGACATCAGAACATAAGCAAGACACGGATAGCACAGGTCCAGGAACGTTGGCACTACAGCACCGGATATCGTCTGGTCAGAAGCGTCTGTGTGAACAAGGAAACTTTTAGTTGGATCGGGTGCGGACAATACCGGGGTATTTGTGAGGGCGTCCTTTAGCTGGCGGAAGGCTTCCTCACACTCGGGGGTCCAGGTTACCTGGCGGGGTTGGTTCTTACGGGTCAGATCAGTGAGGGGTTTGGCTACGCTGCTGTAATTGGGGACAAATTTCCTATAATACCCTGCTGTCCCTAGAAACGCCATGACCTGGGTTTTAGTGCGTGAGGTGGGCCATTTGGCTATGGCCTCAATCTTGGCTGGTTCTGGTCGCTGTTTCCCACTTCCCACCCAATGTCCTAAATACTGAACCTCTGCTTTGCCCACGTGACACTTGTTGGGGTTCAAGGTGATTCCAGCCTTGTGGATCCTGTCCAATACTGTCTCTAGGTGATTTAGATGCTCATCCCATGTCGCGCTGTAGATGGCGATATCATCCAGGTAGGCACAAGCATAGTCCTGGAGACCATCCAGAAGCCGGTCAGCCAGCCTCTGGAAGGTCGCAGGGGCATTCTTCGAAACTGGAATAAGCCGAACGGGGTGACAAATGCAGACTTGGAAATAGCGTCAGGACTTAGGGGGATCCGCCAATAGCCTTTGATAGATCGATGGTGGTCAAATACTTTGCCCCCGCCAGCCGGTCTAACAACTCATCCACACGCGGCATGGGATACGCATCCGTCACCGTTTTCTCATTTAGCTTGCGATAGTCTACACAAAACCGGGTAGTCCCATCCTTCTTGGGCACTAACACTACGGGGGATGCCCTGGGACTATCTGACTCTTCAATGACCACTAAATGCAACATCTCTTGTATCTCTTGTCTCATTCCTTCTTGTACAGACTCAGGGATGCGGAAGGGGGGTTGTCTCAGGGGGGTCTGATCCTGGGTCTCAACCTTGTGTTGTGCCAGGCGGGTGTACCCCGGTCTCTCTGAAAACATCCTCTGTCGCTGCCTCAACAACGCCTCCGCCTGCTGTCTCTCCCGGGGCCCTAGGTTTTCTCCCAAGTGTACCTGGTCCCATGTTTTAGACTGAGTCCTCTCCCCTAAGACATCAAGCAAGGGGAGTCCTGCTAAATCCTCTGCTTTGGGTGCACAGATGGCAACTACCTCTTCAGGGCGCTCCCGGTAGGGCTTCAGCATTGTAACAACCCTGCTGGCATCACTGCATGGCCTCCCATCCCCCGCACACCAACTTACTTTCTGCTTCAAGCCATGCTGTGAAATCTGTCTGTTGCCAGCCCTGAGCTCCATGTGCTATGCCTCTTGTTTTCCTGCTTGCTCTCCATGTTTCTGACTGTGTGTATAGGGGGGCGGCGCCTGAACTCTCTGGTTCTTATGCAGTCTGGGTGCACCTGGGTAATCTGTCCCTGATCAATCACCTGGAGCCCTTGACTATTTAGTGTCGCCACTCCCACTGAAACATTGCCTGTGCAATGTCTAAACTCAGTTAGCTCCTTGCTGCTGAACTAGCCAGGCCCTGTTCTGTGTATCTCCTTCTCTGTAGGAATACTCTGTCTTGCTTTGTACCTTGTCCGCCTGCCAGGAGGCAGAATATCCTGGTCCTTGAGTCTTGTTCCCTGTACCTTGTCCGTACTCTGTCTGCCTGCCAGGAGGCAGAATATCCTGGTCCTTGTGTCTTTGTCCCTGTGTCTCTGTCTGAACTCAGTCTTACCTCTGTCTGTCAGTCTCCTTGTTTGTGGTTCCTTCTCTGCCGTGTCTTTCCTTGTGTCCTCCCTGTGTGTGCATCTGCACCCTCGCAGCTTTATCTGTGTTCCGCACTCCTGCGGCTCTGCCTGCTCCACACTCCTGCGGCTCTGCCTGATCCGCACTCCTGCGGCTCTGCCTGCTCCGCACTCCTGCGGCTCTGCCTACCTGCATCTCCTGTGTGAACAGGTCCAAACCTGTTCTCTCATATACCACACCTTCCTGCCTATATCCATACCTGCATCTCCTGTGTGAACAGGTCCAAACCTGTTCTCTCATATACCACTCCTTCCTGCCTATATCCATACCTGCATCTCCTGTGTGAACAGGTCCAAACCTGTTCTCTCATATACCACACCTTCCTGCCTATATCCATACCTGCATCTCCTGTGTGAACAGGTCCAAACCTGTTCTCTCATATACCACTCCTGCTTGCCCTGTGTTTCCAAGCAGTGTCTGCTTGCCCAGTGTCTCCAAGCCGTGCCCACTTGCCCAGTGTCTCCAAGCCGTGCCCGCTTGCCCAATGTCTCAAAGCCGTGTCCAGTGTCTCCAAGCCGTGCCTCCAAGCCGTGCCTGCCTGCCAGTGTACCAAGCCGTGCCTGCTTGCCCAGTGTCTCAGCCTGCTTGTCACTCGCACCTGTCCAGGTGTCCTGTTCCCGAGTGGGATCAGCAGCCACAGCCAGACACCACCCTGGAGTGGCACCCGGCAGCTACCTGCCGCACAAGCCTGACCTCGCCATCAGAGGCTCCAGTGAAGACCAAGGTAACTGTCGCAGTCACGCCCCTTCCAGGGTAGTCTGGTCTGTGGCATAGTGGGGCCACAACTCCCGGCTCGCGCCATTCAGCCAAGGCGCGAGCGTGACAAGCATATTCACGTGGAACATGCGGATAACCCTGTGGTCGTCACAATCGGCGACATTGTAGGTGGTGTCGGCTATTTTCCCCACTACCTGGTAGGGCCCCTGCCATGCAGCTTTGAACTTGTTCTGCCTAGTTGGTTCTAACACCAGGACCTTTTGTCCTATCTCAAAGGTGCGTTCTTTGGCCCTCCGATCCTACCATATGCACTGGCGCTGTTGGGCCGCTTGCATGTTCCCACTTACAGCCTGAGTCAGATCCTGTAGTCCTGGAATTCCAGCACATAGGGCACAATAGGTATCCCTTCTATGGTTCCCTCCCCTTCCCAGTGTTCTCGCACTAAGTCTAGGGGTCCCCTTACCTGCCTCCTGTATAACAGTTCGAAAGGGGAGAACCCCTGGATTCTTGGGGCACCTCCCGATAGGCAAACAGGAGGTGTGGCAAGAATTTCTCCCAGTCTCTGTAGGTCCTGGTAAAAGTCCCAATGAGTTGTTTTAATGTTCCGTTAAAACGTTCACACAACCCATTGGTTTGCGGGTGGTACGGGGCGCTTCTAATGGACTTTACGCTGCACAGCTTCCACAGTGGGTTGGTCACCTCTGCTGTAAACTGGGTACCCTGGTCCGAGATAACCTCCCGGGGAAATCCAATCCATAAGAAAACCTGGAGCAGGGCGGCCGCCACCGTCTCTGCCAGTATGTTAGGTAATGCAGCTGCCTCTGGATACCATGTGGCATAATCTACCACTGTCAATATATACTTTTTCCCTGACGGACTGGGTTTGGCTAACGGCCCTATCAGATCGACCGCTACTCAGCTATATGGCTCCTCCACAATGGGGAGGGGGTGTAGTTTGGCCTTGCAGTGATCTCCTCTCTTGCCAATGCGCTGGCAACTGTCACAGGTCTGGCAGTACTGATGAACATCATAGGTTACCCCCGGCCAAAAGAAGATTTGTATCAGACGATGCCTGGTGCGACTGACGCCGAGGTGCCCGGCCAAGGGTATGTCATGAGATTCGCAGTAGCTCCTGCCTATACTTCTTGGGAACTACCAGCTGTCATTTTATAGTGGGGCTCGTCCCTGTGTAGCGCTGCTCTGTAACCCGGTAGAGGAGCTCCTGATGCCATACAAACTGTTCCCCTTCCAGTACTCCTCTCCCCTCCTGTGCCTTCCCACGATACCCCTGTAATGAGGGATCCTCAAGTACCTCCCTTTTAAACTCAGCTGGGGTGGCCCAAGAAATGTGTCTGGCTATGGAGATACGTGTAGGGCTGGGGTGTCTTACCTGGGCCTCCTCTGAGTGTGATTCCGCCTCCGCAGCTCGAGCTTGTCTCCGGGAGGTCACAGGATAGGTCTCAGCCAGAGGGGTGGCCGAGAATGCAGACAACATGGGCCCCAAGTCCTTTCCCAGCAAGATGTTCGCAGGCAAATCCTCCATCAGGCCGACCTCAACAAGGACATCTCCGACTCCCCAGTTCAGCTGAATCCTGGCAGTGGGCAGTCGATGTATGGCTCCCCCTGCTACACGGACGGCCACTGTCCAGTCCGTCTTCTCTTGGTCCTGGAGGAGATGAGGCTTCACAAGGGTCAAAGTTGCTCCAGAATCTCTTATTCCCTGCATACATTTCCCATTAACCCACACCGCCTGTCGATGCTGTTGTCAATTATCTGCCCGGGCTGCCTGCACGGGGTCTCCTTCATGCAGCACTTCCTCCATCTCTTTCATCCCCGGATTAGTTATAGCCCCCAATGCCTGGTCAGCTTCGCCCTGGTAGTAGTGGACAGCGGCCCGGTTGACGGTAGCTGTTCCCGCCTTTGGCCACTGGGTACGCTGAGTCCGGTTGGGACATTGTCTTTGCAGGTGGCCCAGCTGATGGCAGGTGTGGCATCGCACCCCAGGGGGACTCTGGTAAGCCGGGTTTTAGCTGGTCCCCTGACAATCTTCTGTGGTTTAGGGGCCTCCAGACCCATGGGAGGGCCCCTAGTGACAGTCTTTGATCCTGACAACTGAGACCTCCTGGCATCATGATGTTCATCGGCCAGACGAGCGGCCTCCTCAAGAGTCATTGGCCGTCTGTCCCGAAGCCATTCTTGTGTCTCGGGGTTTAGTCCAGTAAAGAATTGCTCTAACATGAAGAGCTGGAGGACGTCCTCCTTAGTGGTTGCTTGGCTCCCTTGTACCCACTGTAGCAGTGACCGCCGTAGTTTACAGGCCCATTCAGCGTGGGTATCTGTTACCTGTTTTATAAGTCCCCGGAACTTTTGGCTGTATGCCTCTGGTGTCAGAGCATACTGGGCCAAGATCACTTCTTTGACCCGCTCATAGTCCATACAGTTCTCATCAAGTACCGTGCGATAGGCATCCGCTGCCCAGGCTGTCAGCTTGCTGGCCAGAACCTGAACCCAATCCTCCGGCTTCACTTGATGAAGGGCACACTGCCGCTCAAAGTCCTGCAGAAAGCCATCAATGTCTTCCTCTGCCTCCCCCCATCTGTCGGAAGGCATTATACTGGATTTTTTTGTGGCTTACGGCTGACGGTACCTGGGCGGAGGCCAGAGCTCCCCCTGCTCGCTGACTCTCCTCTCTCCGCTCTGCCATCTCCATCTTGGCTAGCTCTATCTTGGCTAGCTCTACTTTGGTCAGCTTTGCCATCTCCATCTTGGCTAGCTGTATCCTGGTCCGCTCTGCCATCTTTTCCTTCAGATCAGTACGCACATCAGCCATCACCTCTCGTATGATCTCTACTGCAGGGTTTAGGCCATAGAACGCCAGTCTGTTCTTTACCTCCCTCTGGAATTCAGTCTCTTCCACGTTCACATTGAGGGGCGCTGCACCGTCATGTTCCATGATGGCTGCTATCAAATCGCTTTTGTTTTGCTGCTGGTGATTAACCCTCGAGCTTCCACCAGGTCTTTTAATGTATTCCTCTTTAACTTCTGGTAGTTGTTATCCATTCAGTCCTTTACTCCTATAGACGTGGTATCATATCCCGCTGTCTGCCACCAGTGTAACGGGGTCTTCTGTGCTGTAATACCTCTTTACATTACCACCCCGTTTCTCAGGAGGTCCACTCTGCTTTTCCTCACTTCTGAATGAAGAGCGCTGGCTCGAAAGACTTTGTAACATGGGAACATATAAAAGATCACTGCTTCTCCACGTATTTCCAGTGTGACAACATTTTACTCATCAGTCTCAGAATATACACTCACTGGCCACTTTATTAGGTACACCATGCTAGTAACGGGTTGGACCCCCTTTTGCCTTCAGAACTGCCTCAATTCTTCATGGCAGAGATTCAACAAGGTGCTGGAAGCATTCCTCAGAGATTTTGGACCATATTGACATGATGGCATCACACAGTTGGCGCAGATTTGTCGGCTGCACATCCCTGATGCGAATCTCCCGTTCCACCACATCCCAAAGATGCTCTATTGGATTGAGATCTGGTGACTGAGGAGGCCATTTGAGTACAGTGAACTCATTGTCATGTTCAAGAAACCAATCTGAGATGATTCGAGCTTTATGACATGGCGCATTATCCTGCTGAAAGTAGCCATCAGATGCCTGTTCTTAGCTGAGAGGAGTGGTACCCAGTGTGGTCTTCTGCTGCTGTAGACCATCTGCCTCAAAGTTCGACGCACTGTGCGTTCAGAGATGCTCTTCTGCCTACCTTGGTTGTAACGGGTGGCAATTTGAGTCACTGTTGCCTTTCTATCAGCTCGAACCAGTCTGCCCATTCTCCTCTGACCTCTGGCATCAACAAGGCATTTCCGGCCACAGAACTGCCGCTCACTGGATTTTTTTTCTTTTTCGGACCATTCTCTGTAAACCCTAGAGATGGTTGTGCATGAAAATCCCAGTAGATCAGCAGTTTCTGAAATTCTCAGACCAGCCCTTCTGGCACCAACAATCATGCCACGTTCAAAGGCACTCAAATCACCTTTCTTCCCCATACTGATGCTCGGTTTGAACTGCAGGAGATTGTCTTGACCATGTCTACATGCCTAAATGCACTGAGTTGCCGCCATGTGATTGGCTGATTAGAAATTAAGTCTTAACACACAGTTGGACAGGTGTACCTAATAAAGTGGCCAGTGAGTGTATATACATACAGAGGGCAGGACAACTAATATGTGTCGGGCAAGTAGATAACAGGCTTCAATTAAGACACCAGACATACATTACAATAGCCGTGGGATTTACAAGGGTGGGGGGAGGTCAGAAGTAGGATATCTCGTTTACCTCTGCCCAGGGGTCAGAGCCGGTCGGTTGCTGCATTAAGGGCATGCATCTCACATTGCACCTATCATACATGTATCTCCTATTCGGGGTGCTGGCGGGGTTCTGTAACACCTGAGTTCTGGCATTCCGCCAGGACGATGGTGGCTATGTAGGAACAGATTCAGACGGCACTGAAAGAATGTACCCTGGTGCGATCCCGTGACGAATGGGTACGACTTCAGCATGAAGATGGAGAACTCGCTCAGATAAGACAGTGGGTGGCCCTGAAATAACTTCCCAATCAATGAGAGAGAAATGCCCTGTCCATGGGAACTTTGCAGATCCTTCGCCATTGGGAGAGACTTCAATTGCGGAATGGCCTATTGTATTGGAAGAGCCAGCTAAACTGAGAACTGGGAATCACCTGGCAGGTGGTGCTCCCCAAAACACTGCTTCATAAGGTGGCCACGGAAGCACACGAAAGAGGAGCCCACTTTGGTAAAGAAAAGGCATTTCAATGGCTACAGAAGGTAGTTTATCATTCTTGACTGAAGACAGCTGTAGAGGAAGCCTGCTGGCAATGTAGATGCTGTGAGTTAGCTAAACCTCCTGAACACAGAGCTCCTACACAGACCATTGTAACTTCTGCTCCCCTGGAAGTATTGATGATAGATTATCTAGCTATAGGCCCAGCTCATCTTGGATACAAGCATTGTCTGGTGATGACGGACCATTTCACCAAATTCGCGCTGGTGACTCCGACCCGGGATCAGATGGCTGAATCAGCGGCCCAGGCCATATGTAGGGACTTCATCCAGGTTTGTGGCTGTCCATAAAGAATTAACTCCGATCAAGGTGCCTGTTTCCAGGGGCGAGTGATGGAAGAGCTGCATTGCCTCTATCAGATCGAGGCATCTTGGACAACGCCTTACCACTCTCAAGGAAATGGGGCCTGTGAACGGTTCAATCGGACCTTGATACAGATGTTGAGGACGTTAGAAGAAGACAGGAAAGTAAGCTGGCCTGAATTTGTGGCTGAGCTAGTTTGGATGTACATTGCACCACGGGATACACGCCCTACACCCTGCTATTTAGCCGACCAGGAGGAGCATTCCCAAGCTGGAGTTGGACCCAGAGTGGGACTACCCATGAACAGGGGTGTCCACCTGTGTTCGAGAACATTGTCAACGTTTGCAAACATTACATCGGCTCGTGCAGACCAAGTTTCGAGAACTCAAACACCCAGAGACAGCTCCTCTACGAGGTACGGCTCTTAAGGTCAGAGATAGTGTGCTGGTCCGAGACAAACGCCCTTGAGGCAAGTTGGAGTATCGGTGGGAAAAGACTCCGTACCGGGTAAAGCGAAGGATCAGCTCCGAAGTTCCCATCTATGAAATTCAACTTGAAGGTGAAGAAGACACTCCCACTCGGGTGGTCCATCGGAATATGTTACGTCCTTGCCTCTCAAACGACCCTGATCAAATGGAAGAAACACAAAGTGCACCTGAAATACTTCCTCCTGCAGCTATGGATTCTGCTTGAGAAGAATTTCTCGACCCGCCCCATGCTAGCCCAGAAGAAGAACAGGCGCTTGAAGCTCCAGAGAAGGCTGTTCCACTGGATCTGGGCGTGTCCCCATCCTCGCCCATTCAACCTGACTCTACTACCCAGCCTGACTCTACTTCGCAATCTGACTTACGTCACACGTACAACAGTTGGAAAACCCCTCAACAGATACAATCAAGACCAATTAATTTGGCAGAGAATCATCCAGGAAATGTAAGTATGTCAACGGTTGCTACAAGAACTCTTGCCCGTGGAATGGCGATCAAAAGGAGAGGGGGAGTGTAAGCAGAAAGACCGGGCTGGGGGTACCTTTCTTGTGCTGGGTCTGGAACTATCGGGGCTGTCTCCTCTGTTGTCCGGGGGAAAGCTTAGGGAACCGGACCAACCTTTGCACTTAGTAGCGGGGGACTTGGCTAACCCAGAGAGGGCTGAGCGTGGCGGGAACAGACAGCGCGCAGCAGGGAGAAGTGAGTGCTCCGTCCCTCGAGCACCGCAGCAGCGCAGACCCACGCCTGAGAATCCCCGCGGCTACCCGCAGAGACTGTGGACAGAGACTTGGAGTGTGCATTTTGGTTCTTGCAAATCAGGGTGCCAAACACTCCCGGCCTGCTTGTGCCGCGCTTGTACCGCCTAAGGGAATCCGGGTATGTGACTGAACTGTGCCCTGACTCACCGGTCCATATCTGCCGAGCCACGTTGGGCTCAGACTGTGTTGCGGCCCGTACGTTTCCCGCGACCACAACCCCCGGACTAAAGACCCTGCGTAGGGTATCAGATACTAACCTTTGCCGTCAAGACTTCATCGGATCAAGCCTTTGTTTTTGATTCATGTATGATACTGTAATTGTAAAAAATAGGAAAATCAAGCTGGCTCTCAAAGGGCACCTGTCACCCCCTCCAGGCATTTTTAAGTGAAAGAGCCACAGCGGGGCTGGGATTCTCGGGCATGCACAGTGGTTATCTGTGGCTCTCATGCCCGAGAATCCCAGCCCCGCAGTGTGAATAAATCATAAGTGACTGCGGGGCGGGATCTCAGGCCCGCGCAATATCAAAGGTCGAGATGTTATCTGACAGCACGGGCACGTCGGGCAGCGCTAACTGCGCATGCCCCCTAAAATAGAGTACAGCGCAGGTGCCAGAATTTCAAAAGGAAACTAAGGAGGCGGCGCCAGATCCGAAATGAATGATGGATGCGAGGCGTCTGCCACAGGAGGAAAGCCCGGCCTGTTGTGAGTTCATTTTCCCCTTCATTACTGAGGCCCGAGGAACTCCCTCTTCTGGTTAAGAAAGGTAGTGAGCCTGATTGTCAAACACCTGAGGCTGATGATGAGGACTGGCTGAGTGGCGTTACGGACTGGATATAAGGTTGCCGATGCCCTTCTGCCCTGCGGGTGATTTCTCTGTGGGATCCTTGGAGACCAGTCTGAATTCCTTCTCCTCCAAAGCTAAGTTTGCTGCTCGGCCTTTTGCTTTTGTGCTTTGACTTTGTTTTTGCTTTGTTTCTCTGGATTTCTGCCATTCCCTGCTAGGGTGTGCTGAATTCATTTAGCTCTGTCTTCTGAAAATACCTGAATGCTGATTCAGTTTTTGAAGCCTAGCTGCTTCAGGGCCTTTTTCATATCAGCTGGTTGGCTTATGTCTTTGATAGGGTTTTGGCAGATTGCAGACAGCAGCCTTCCTGTCCTTTCCTATCTAGGTAGTTTTGGGGCCCCGTCTTTGCTCAGTCTATCTTTCTGTCTGTGTTTGTATTTTCATCTTGCTTCACCGTCATTATATGTTGGGGGCTGCCTATTGCTTTGGGGTCTGCTCTGGGGCAGTTTAGATTTCCCCTTTCTTTCTTTAGGCCTATGTATTTCTCCGGCTGTGATCGAGGGGTCTAGGGCATCGTAGGAACCCCCCACGGCTACTGCTAGTTGTGTTGATAGGTTCAGGGGTCTGCAATCTGATAGTTGCCAACTTCTCTGGTTTTCTGGACTTAGCTTGTATTTCTGCTTTTGCCTCCTACGGTGACTCATTCATAACAGAATCACCCGCCATACCGCAGATTCTAGGGTACTCAATAGCAGGAAAGAATTGTAAAAAAAAAAAAAAGTGTATATTTTTTTCCTCTATATCTCTGAGGCCGTAGGGGGAATTTTTTTTTTTCTCTCAATGGAGATAAAGCAATTGTCTGATCGTGTGGAGCAGCTCGCTGCGGAAGTGCGGGGAATTTCCGCCTACCTTGCTCGTTCGCATGCTGTTGAACCAAAGATCCCTACACCTGATGTATTTTTTGGGGATCGGTCTAAATTTTTGAATTTCAAAAATAATTGTAAATTATTTTTTGCCTTGAAGCCTAACTCGTCAGGGAGCTCCGCGCAGCAGGTTAAAATTGTCATCTCTTTGCTGCGTGGCGATCCCCAGGATTGGGCGTTTTCTTTGAAACCAGATGATCCTATTCTGACTAATGTGAACGCATTCTTTCAAGCTTTGGGGTTGTTGTATGACAAACCTAATGCCATTGATCAGGCTGAAAAGACCCTGCTGGCATTGAGCCAGGGTCGTGATTCTGCAGAATTGTACTGTCAAAAATTCCGAAAGTGGGCAGTACTTACTACCTGGAATGATAATGCCTTGGCTGCTCTCTTTCGGAAGGGGTTGTCAGAAGCCATAAAAGATACTATGGTGGGATTTCCTGTTCCCTCTGGTCTTGACGATTCTATGTCATTAGCCATTCAGGTTGATCGGCGTTTGCGCGAACGCAAAGCTGCACGAGAGGTGTTGCCACCTGTTGAACAAATGTCTGAACCTATGCAATGTGATAGAGTTTTTTCCAGAGAGCAGCGTCAGGCGTTCAGAAGGCGTAATAAGTTATGTTTTTTCTGTGGAGATGCCTCGCATATTATTTCTGTCTGTCCCAAACGAGAGAAACGTTTTGCACACACGTTTTCTGTTGGGGGCGTTCAACCTAAGTTTCTTCTGGCTATTACTCTGATCTGCTCCCTGTCCACATTTTCCGCCAAGGCTTTTGTGGATTCGGGAGCAGCCCTAAACCTAATGGACTTGGATTTTGCTAAACGTTGTGGATTTCCGATGACACCTCTGCAGACGCCTATCCCTTTGAGGGGAATTGATGCTACTCCTTTGGCTAAAAATAAACCCCAGTTTTGGACCCAGGTGGTAATTCGGGTCGCTCCAGACCATCAAGAAAATTGCAGATTTCTGGTGTTGCATAATCTGCATGATACTATTGTTCTGGGGTTTCCCTGGTTACAGATTCATAATCCAGTTTTGGATTGGAAATCTGTGTCTGTGGCGAGTTGGGGTTGTCGGTGTGCCCTTAGTGAGGCTCCGTTGTTTTCCACCTCTCCTCAATCGCATGATGTTCCTGATTATTTGGCGGACATTTATGATGTATTTAGTGAGAATGAGTCTGCGTCTCTGCCTCCTCATAGGAGTTATGACTGTGCAATTGAACTGAGCCCGGGGTGTAAATTTCCCAAGGGTCGGCTCTTCAATTTATCTGTACCCGAGCACGAGGCTATGCGATCCTATATTAAGGAGGCGTTGGAGAAGGGTCATATTAGACAATCCTCGTCACCCTTAGGTGCCGTTTTTTTTTTTGTAGCCAAAAAGGATGGATCATTAAGACCTTGTATTGATTATCGTGCCCTCAACAAAATTACTGTTAAATATCAGTATCCGTTACCCCTGATTTCTGATCTATTCTCCAGAGTTAAAGGTGCCTGCTGGTTTACCAAGCTTGACCTCAGGGGGGCGTATAATCTTATTCGCATTAAGCATGGGGATGAATGGAAGACGGCGTTTAATACTCCGGAGGGGCATTTTGAGTACCTGGTGATGCCTTTTGGGCTCACTAATGCCCCTTCTGTCTTCCAGTGCTTCATGAACGATATTTTCCGAGATTTTGTCGATAATTTTTTGATTATCTATCTGGATGATATTTTGATCTTCTCCAAGGATTGGGATTCTCATGTGGAACATATTCGGACTGTGTTCCGGATCTTGAGGGAGAATTCCCTGTATGTCAAGGAATCTAAATGCCTTTTTGGAGTACTGAGGATTTCTTTTTTGGGATTTATTTTGTCGCCGTCAACTATTGAAATGGACCCGGCCAAGGTACAGGCCATTCACGATTGGGTTCAGCCCACTTATTTGAAGGCCCTCCAGAAGTTTTTGGGTTTTGCTAATTTTTATCGGAAATTTATTGCAAAATTTTCTAGTATTGCCAAGCCATTGACTGATCTGACTAAGAAGGGTGCTGATGTGTTAAATTGGTCTCCGGAGGCTGTTTCTTCCTTTCAGGAGCTGAAGCGAAGATTCACCTCCGCCCCGGTTTTGCGGCAACCTGATGTCTCACTTCCATTCCAGGTAGAGGTGGATGCTTCTGAGATTGGTGCAGGAGCTGTTTTGTCCCAAAAGGATCCTGTAACATCTAAAATGAATCCCTGTGCTTTCTTTTCCCAAAAGTTCTCTCCATCTGAACGTAACTATGATGTGGGGAATAGGGAACTGTTGGCCATGAAATGGGCATTTGAGGAGTGGAGACATTGGTTGGAGGGAGCTAAGCATCAAGTCGTGGTCCTCACTGACCACAAGAATTTGATTTACCTAGAGTCGGCTAAGCGCTTGAACCCTAGACAGGCTAGGTGGGCCTTGTTTTTTACACGTTTTGATTTTGTGGTTTCTTTTCTTCCTGGAACAAAGAATGTCAAGGCAGACGCCCTCTCTAGGAGCTTCATTGCTGATTCTCCTGTGGTGACCAAGCCTGCTACCATCTTAGGCAAAGGGGTAGTTCTTTCTGCCATCTCGCCCGATTTGAGACGTGCTCTGGAAGAGTTCCAGGAGGACAAACCTGAGCGTTGTCCCAGTGGAAAGTTGTATGTTCCTGACCAGTGGAAGAAGAGAGTGATGTCTGAAGTTCATTGCTCTGCTTTGGCTGGTCATCCAGGTATTTTTGGTACTAGAGATCTGGTGAGTCGGTTTTTTTGGTGGCCCTCCTTGTCTCGTGATGTCAGGAATTTTGTGCAGTCCTGTGGGACGTGCTCCCGGTCTAAATCGTGTTCTCGCTCTAGTGGGTTGTTGATGCCTTTGCCTGTCCCCAAGAGGCCATGGACCCATATTTCAATGGATTTCATCTCTGATATGACTGTTATTTGGGTGAATTGTGATAGGTTCTGGTTCATCTTGTACCACTCCCTAAGTTGCAGTCTTCCTCTGAGTTGGTGCCCCTGTTTTTACAACAGGTGGTTCGTTTGCACGGGATTCCTGAGAACATTGTATCTGACAGAGGAGTCCAGTTTGTGTCTAGATTTTGGAGAACTTTCTGTTCCAGACTGGGAATTCAGTTGTCCTTCTCCTCTGCTTTTCACCCTCAGACCAATGGGCAGACAGAGAGAACAAACCAGACCTTGGAGTCATATTTAAGATGTTTTATTTCTGCTGATCAGGATGATTGGGTTTCATTTTTGCCCTTGGCCGAATTTGCTTTGAATAATAGAGCTAGTTCTGCCACTTTGATGTCACCTTTTTTTTGTAACTTTGGGTTTCATCCTCGATTTTCTTCAGGGCACGTGGAGCCCTCTGCCTGCCCAGGTGTTGACACTGTGGTGGAGAGAATGCACCAGATCTGGGACCAAGTGGTGGATAAGTTATCTCTCTCGCAGGAGAAGGCCCAGCGGTTTTCCAACCGACATAGGACCATTGGTCCCCAGTTTAAGGTTGGTGATATGGTGTGGTTATCATCAAAAAATATTGCTATGAAGGTGGCTTCTCCTAAGTTTAAGCCTAGATTTATTGGACCTTACAAGATTGTGGAGATTATTAATCCGGTCTCTTTTCGTTTGGCTCTTCCTGTCACATTTAAAATCCATAATGTGTTCCATAAATCTTTGTTGAAGAGGTTTGTTGAACCTGTTGTTCTGTGGGTGGCACCTCCAGACCCTGTATTGGTTGAAGGTAACATGGAGTATGAGGTAGAGAAAGTACTGGATTCCCGTCTGGCTAGACGGAGACTCCAGTATTTGGTTAAGTGGAAGGGTTATGGTCAGGAGGATAATTCCTGGGTCTCTGCCTCTGATATTCATGCCAAACGATTGGTGCGTGCCTTTCATCGGGCTCACCCTGATCGCCCTGGTGGCGTAGTTGAGGGTTCGGTGACACCTCCACAAGGGGGAGGTACTGTTGTGAGTTCATTTTCCCCTTCATTACTGAGGCCCGAGGAACTCCCTCTTCTGGTTAAGAAAGGTAGTGAGCCTGATTGTCAAACACCTGAGGCTGATGATGAGGACTGGTTGAGTGGAGTTACGGACTGGATATAAGGTTGCCGACGCCCTTCTGCCCTGCGGGTGATTTCTCTGTGGGATCCTTGGAGACCAGTCTGAATTCCTGCTCCTCCAAAGCTAAGTTTGCTGCTCGGCCTTTTGCTTTTGTGCTTTGACTTTGTTTTTGCTTTGTTTCTCTGGATTTCTGCCATTCCCTGCTAGGGTGTGCTGAATTCATTTAGCTCTGTCTTCTGAAAATACCTGAGTGCTGATTCAGTTTTTGAAGCCTAGCTGCTTCAGGGCCTTTTTCATATCAGCTGGTTGGCTTATGTCTTTGATAGGATTTTGGCAGATTGCAGACAGCAGCCTTCCTGTCCTTTCCTATCTAGGTAGTTTTGGGGCCCCGTCTTTGCTCAGTCTATCTTTCTGTCTGTGTTTGTATTTTCATCTTGCTTCACCGTCATTATATGTTGGGGGCTGCCTATTGCTTTGGGGTCTGCTCTGGGGCAGTTTAGATTTCCCCTTTCTTTCTTTAGGCCTATGTATTTCTCCGGCTGTGATCGAGGGGTCTAGGGCATCGTAGGAACCCCCCACGGCTACTGCTAGTTGTGTTGATAGGTTCAGGGGTCTGCAATCTGATAGTTGCCAACTTCTCTGGTTTTCTGGACTTAGCTTGTATTTCTGCTTTTGCCTCCTACGGTGACTCATTCATAACACCGGCCCCCCTGTCAAATATCAGGTATTTTGGAACAACTTTATAAACGATTACTTTTGCGGTGGAACAGAGGCTAAGTAAAAGAGCCACCTTGACAGAATGCAGCATTAGTGCTGCAAAAGGTGGCTCTTTTACTTAAGAACGCCTGGAGGGGGGGTTACAGGTGCCCTTTAAAGTGCCCTGTGATCAGGACTGTGCTCAGTAACTACAGACAGTGTCAGGTTGGGGCCATTATACTGATTACTTACAATGATACCTGGTGATGAAATCCATCTTGTGGTTGTTGTGTGGTCTGGATTTGTAGTTTTCAGTTACTGAGATTCTCTTGCTCCGGGGCGGCCTGTGGGCGTGGTTTTATGTGGTGCTCTGCTTACATATTCATCTGTATGGTTTATGACAGGTCACTGATCCCTCACTGACATGCCCCCTATTTTACATACTGAATAGAATATTGTGGGGTAAGGTAAAAAATATTTAGATCCAGCAAAATGGCATCGGCATATGGCCTCTGCTCTCCATTATCTATAGAGCTGCTGAGCCCCCCAGAGATTCTGAGAACAGGGGTCTGCAGTCTTGTCCTGAATAGAGCAGATTTGTGCATGCTCGGCCTCTGCTCTCTCCATTATCTATAGAGCTGCTGAGCCCCCCCGAGATTCTGAGAACAG
Organism: Dendrobates tinctorius; assembly: GCF_039654945.1. NCBI lineage: Eukaryota > Metazoa > Chordata > Amphibia > Anura > Dendrobatidae > Dendrobates > Dendrobates tinctorius. The sequence goes on from NW_027361839.1 coordinate 2,114,699, forward strand.
GGGTCTGCAGTCGTGTCCTGAATGGAGCAGAGTTGTGCATGCTCTGCCTCTGCTCTCTCCATTATCTATAGAGCTGCTGAGCCCCCCAGAGATTCTGAGAACAGGGGTCTGCAGTCTTGTCCTGAATGCAGCAGATTTGTGCATGCTCGGCCTCTGGTCTCTCCATTATCTATAGAGCTGCTGAGCCCCCCAGAGATTCTGAGAACAGTGGTCTGCATTCTTGTCCTGAATGGAGCAGAGTTGTGCATGCTCAATCTCTGTTCTCCATAATCTATAGAGCTGCCGAGCACTGCGCTCGGCTATTTCTATCAGTTCCATAGACAAAGAATAGAGCAGAAGTCAAGCATGCGCCCTCCAATCCAATAAAGGCTGAGCTGCAGAGTTGAGTTACCCCTTATCATCGGGATTGGGGATAACTTGATTTATTTGGGGAATAACGCTTTATCAGACACCAGATGGTATAGATACCAGACATATAATCTATAATAATAAATGCCCTAACCAGCTTCCGGTTGTAACAACTTCCGTCCAGTTGTAACCGGTGACGTCACCACACACACACGCACATGTTAACCCTCAACACACCACACCGCCTCAACACACACTCCTCTCACCTTTCACCTCCACTCATGTCCACTCACTATTTCACTCCACATACGTTCCTTTCTCTCACTCCGTTTCTCATACTCACACCGTCATCATCGCTGCCCCGACATCTTCCTCCGCCGCTGCGATCCAGGATCCAGACGTTCTCCAGGCCGCCGACATGTTCTTGCGGGACGCCATCTTGGATGTCGTGAAGTCCCGCGAGATTCAAGATGGCGTCGCCGCAACAATATGTCGCTGGCGTGGACGACATCGGGATCCAAAAAGATGGCGTCGGCGAAATCTCGCGAGATTACGCCGACGCCATTTTGGATCCCGATGTCGCCCATGCCAGCGACATGTTGTTGCGGCGACGCCATCTTGAATATCGCGGGACTTCACGACATCCAAGATGGCGTCCCGCAAGAATATGTCGCTGGCGTGGGCGACATCGGGATCCAAAATGGCGTCGGCGTAATCTCGCAAGATTTCGCCGACGCCATCTTTTTGGATCCCGATGTCATCCACGCCAGCGACATGTTGTTGCGGCGACGCTATCTTGAATATCGCGGGATTTCACGAAATCCAAGATGGCGTCCCGCAAGAACATGTCGGCGGCCTGAAGAACGTCTGGATCCTGGATCGTGGCGGCGGAGGAAGATGTCGGGGCAGCGACGATGACGGTGTGAGTATGAGAAACGGAGTGAGAGAAAGGAACGTATGTGGAGTGAAAGAGTGAGTGGACATGAGTGGAGGTGAAAGGTGAGAGGAGTGTGTGTGTTGAGGCGGTGTGGTGTGTTGAGGGTTAACATGGCAAGAGGTGTTAATGACGTCGGCGAAATCTCGCCGACGCCATCTTGCATTCGTGAAATTGCGTCATTTACCTCACGCCGACTTGCTGTGCGGACGCTTGGCATTGCCTGTACCACCATAACTACTGCTGCCTTGGTCCTATGCCTGTTTACTGCCGGTGTCTAATTACTGGACCAATTTGCCTCTACCGCCATAACTACTGCTGCATTGCTCCTCTGCCGGTGTCTAATTACAGGATCAATTTGCCTCTACCGCCATAACTACTGCTGCCTTGCTCCTCTGCCGGTGTCTAATTACAGGGCCAATTTGCCTCTACCGCCATAACTACTGCTGCCTTGCTCCTCTGCCGGTGTCTAATTACAGGATCAATTTGCCTCTACCGCCATAACTACTGCTGCCTTTGTCCTCTGCCGGTGTCTAATTACAGGGCCAATTTGCCTCTACCGCCATAACTACTGCTGCCTTGCTCCTCTGCCGGTGTCTAATTACAGGGCTAATTTGCCTCTACCGCCATAACTACTGCTGCCTTGCTCCTCTGCCGGTGTCTAATTACAGGATCAATTTGCCTCTACCGCCATAACTACTGCTGCCTTTGTCCTCTGCCGGTGTCTAATTACAGGGCCAATTTGCCTCTACCGCCATAACTACTGCTGCCTTGCTCCTCTGCCGGTGTCTAATTACAGGGCTAATTTGCCTCTACCGCCATAACTACTGCTGCCTTGCTCCTCTGCCGGTGTCTAATTACAGGATCAATTTGCCTCTACCGCCATAACTACTGCTGCCTTTGTCCTCTGCCGGTGTCTAATTACAGGGCCAATTTGCCTCTACCGCCATAACTACTGCTACCTTGCTCCTCTGCCGGTGTCTAATTACAGGGCCAATTTGCCTCTACCGCCATAACTACTGCTGCCTTGCTCCTCTGCCGGTGTCTAATTACAGGATCAATTTGCCTCTACCGCCATAACTACTGCTGCATTGCTCCTCTACTGGTGTCTAATTACAGGGCCAATTTGCCATTACCGCCATAACTACTGCTGCCTTGCTCCTCTGCCGGCGTCTAATTACAGGGCCAATTTGCCTCTACCGCCATAACTACTGCTGCCTTGCTCCTCTGCCGGTGTCTAACTACAGGGCCAATTTGCCACTACCACTTCATAACTACTGCTGGGCAATTACAGGGTCAATTAGTATCTGTTTACTCTACAATACTCCAGGACGCCTTCTTCACTGCCAGATAACTGCCAAATAGACTCCTTTACCTGTGCCAACATGAGTCATAACAAAAAGTATGCCAATGCCAGTGAAAGGAAAGCAGCTTTAGCACTACGACAAAAACAACGCCGTGCTAATGAGACTCCTGAGGAAAAACAGCATCGACTTGACAAGATTAAGGCTTATAAACGCCGTCGTCTCACACACGAATCCCCTAACTCTAAATCTATTACATTGGCTGAAGAAGCCTCTACACGCCATCACCGCCAACAACAGACGGCTTCTTCCTCATCATTATTATTAGACTCACAACAGGATGCTTCCACATCAGCATGTGGAACAATTTACTGCTACACTTCATCCCATATGCCGTTCACTGACATAACTAATCAGCAATCTGTTTCTGCCCTATCAATACCACCATTCAATACCGATGCACAGTATGCCAATGCCAGTGAAAGGAAAGCAGCTTTAGCACTACGACAAAAACAACGCCGTGCTAATGAGACTCCTGAGGAAAAACAGCATCGACTTGACAAGATTAAGGCTTATAAACGCCGTCGTCTCACACACGAATCCCCTAACTCTAAATCTATTACATTGGCTGAAGAAGCCTCTACACGCCATCACCGCCAACAACAGACGGCTTCTTCCTCATCATCTATAATAATAAATGCCCTAAGCAGCTTCCGGTTGTAACAACTTCCGTCCAGTTGTAACCGGTGACGTCACCACACACACGCACATGTTAACCCTCAACACACCACACCGCCTCAACACACACTCCTCTCACCTTTCACCTCCACTCACGACCACTCACTCTTTCACTCCACATACGTTCCTTTCTCTCACTCCGTTTCTCATACTCACACCGTCATCGTCGCTGCCCCGACATCTTCCTCCGCCGCCGCGATCCTGGATCCAGACGTTCTCCAGGCCGCCGACGTGTTCTTGCGGCGACGCCATCTTGGATTTCGTGAAATCCCGCGAGATTCAAGATGGCGTCGCCGCAAGAACATGTCGCTGGCGTGGATGACTCGGGATCCAAAAAGATGGCGTCGGCGAAATCTCGCGAGATTACGCCGACGCCATTTTGGATCCCGATGTCGTCCACGCCGGCGACATGTTCTTGCGGCGACGCCATTTTGGATCGGCGAAATCCCGCGATAGTCAAGATGGCGTCGCTGCAAGAACATGTCGCCGGCGAGGACGACGTCGGGATCCAAAATGGTGTCGGTCGAAAACTCGCGAAAACTGTTCTTCCGGCGACGCTATCTTGACTATCGCGGGATTTCACGATACTCAAGATGGCGTCGCCGCAAGAACATGTCGCCGGCGTGGACAACGTCTGGATCCAGGATGGCGCCGGCGGAAGAAGATGTCGGGGATCGTGGAGCAGCGGCGATGACGGCGTGAGTATGAGAGACGGAGTGAGAGAAGGGGTCGTATGTGGAGTGAAAGAGTGAGTGGAGATGGTGAAAGGTGAGAGGAGTGTGTGTTGAGGAGTGTGTGTGTTGAGGGTTAACATGGCAAGAGGTGTGATGCTATCGCATCCTCCCGATGCGATAGCATCGGGCCATAATCTAGTATAATATAATCATGATTGGGCTGAGCAGAGCCCAATCCTAACGGAAATAAATATATATTTGTGGGGGCCCAAATAGAACTTTCACTATGGGGCCCTGTGAACGCTATATATGCCCCTGCTTGCAGTGCAGAGAAAGTGAGGGGAATCGCTAGATTGTCCTCATCATAAACGGCATGCCGGGGGGCGTGGCTATGTAGTGGAGGAGGACAGACGCGCACTGCAAGAGCTCCTGCCCATCCTGCATCTATCCTGCAAATACCGCCTGTCCATCGCTGCATATCTGGCAGCGCTTGGTGTCTCTGGGTACCGGGACCCCCCAGGAGCTCCGCGGGAGGGCGTAAGACGGCTCCGGTGAGAGTGAAGTCTGGAAAGCCGGGGTGGACGGCGGGGCCCACACGAGGCGGCGGCCATCTTGGACGCGCGTGTGGCTCCCCTGAGGCTCAGTCGCCACAGAGGTACTGCACCTCCTAAGGTGTGGTGCCCCACCATCCAGGTAAGTTGGAGGCTCCTGACCACGCTCCAACACTCGCAGCCCACACAATAGAGTAGTTCAGCAAAACCACATTGCGACTCCTTGCTTAGAGAGAAGCAGAGCACCTTTGGTGGATCCCTGCTTGGAACACTAGACGTGCTGGGAGGTGGGTGGAGTTGAGAATATATATAAAAGAGCGGGAAGGTTTTAGGATAGAGATTCAGTCAGACGGGGAGTCTGAGAGAGGAAGCCACTCAGGAGGAGTGGGGATCCCTGGAAGAGGGATGGAGGAAGGAGTGCTGCAGCTGCCTCAGTGATCTGAGCCAGCTGGCATGGGAAAGGAAAGAAGGAGAAAGACATTGAACCGAAGCCTGAGCTTCCATAGGAGGGAAAGACAAGTACGGAACGTAGGAGTGAAAGGGAACACAGAGGACGTGGGTTAGAGGAAGAACCCTGCCTAGAAGTTCTAAGCGCAAGGCCGGGGCCCGGTCCCCGAGGTTGTATGGACACTAATGGTTCTGCAGTAGACACCGGTGGAGTAGTAGTGGGCTGTAAATGCACTACTCCCATCTAAGGCTTGGGGGCACAACAGCAATTCGGATAGAGAGCCGGGACTCAGGAGTAGAGAGTCCCCGAAGCAGGCTACAGCTGTCTGCCGTACAAGTAGAGTTCTTAGGAACATCTGTCAGGAGGAACTCCAGTGTAACTCAGTGCTAGGAGATCTTCACACTTAAAGGCGCTATAGAGGAGACGTTCAGAAAAGGCACATAAGTTGGCGGAGTGTTGGAAGGGAGCATTCCATCTTCCCTGGAGGTTGGTTGAGTCCCTGACCCGGAGGACAGGGCACAGAAGCGGGCACTACAGACTGTGAGTAAAGCTTTGGAACTACATGCCCTGGTGTCCTCCATTCCTTCCCTTCCTGCGTCCGTCCGCCTGGCGCTGCTACATCTCCTGCGCCAAACACTACACCATCTAAGTGTCTCTTCACCTATCCTGCCCTGGGACTACAGCCCTGCCTGGGAGGGCTATAACATCATTGCTGCACCACACCCTGCCCTGGGACTTCAGCCCTGCCTGTGGAGGGCTATAACATCATTGCTGCACCACACCATCTGTCCCGGAGGATCTGTCTGCAGCGTCGGCTTAACACCTCCCTTGCCGAACACCACAGGTGGCGTCACGAACTATTCCATTAACTACATTCCACCATTTCCGTCTCCCGCCATTGCTTGGGCGCCCGGGGCCACGGACCGGGTCACCGCTGCTGTGACACATCCCGCTGACACCGGCCCGGTACAGAGTACCCCACGGCCCCGGGAGGGTGACCCACGTGCTCTATCAGAAGGAGCGGCGGCGTCCAGCTTCCTGCGCTGCAACATCACCAGGCAGCGACCTGTATCCTGCAGAATCAGAGGGATATGCGGTGAGTGCCCTGAAAGATGGGCCCTGCATTATTCCCTCTTATTAACTGAATCGCTGGCCTGTTGGTGGCACTACTGTGGGAGAACTTGCTCTCCCTCTCACTGCTGCTGTCTCTAAGGGTGGATTTCTCCCCCCTTCCCCCTGCCAAAAAAAGCCTCAGTGATACGGTGTTTCCGTGTGCACAGATACTGCTCCCGGGCCATATATAGTTAACCTGGTCCCTGCTGTGTATATAACTGCAGTGGAAGGAATCCTGGACTGTACATTTCCAGCTACACCGGTGTATCTCACTGCTCTTAACCATGAATCGATCTAAATTATCGACGGCAGCAGAAAAATTTAAGGAATTTGTCAGACCCGACCCTGCTGAGAGTGCACGTTCTCTACGGAATACCTCTTCACATCCTCAACGTAAAAATCGTCCCTCAGGGGGCGGAGAGGAGACTGAGCAGGAAGAAATGACTCTTAAGCAGGCATCTGAACAGTTGATGCAGGCTATCCCCCTCACTAGGACATCTCTGTCGGAGAAAATAGAGGATGTCTACACTGAGGTGGGGAGACTCCGTCACGATATGAAGGCCATGAGGGGATGCATCACAGAGGTGGAGACAAGAGTGTCCCAGGTGGAGGATACTATTACCGCTATGGAGGCCAAGTTAACCAAGGTAGCGGGCTCTATGAACGCCTGGAAGCAGAAGGCAGACGACCTAGAGAACAGAATGCATCGGAATAACATCTGTGTCATCAGTCTGCCAGAACGCTCTGAAGGTCAGCACCCTGAGCAATTCCTGGAGGGCTGGCTTAAGGCCTCTGTGGGAGACGAATTCTCCTCGGTGTTCGCAGTTGAGAGAGCCCACAGAGTTCCCACAAAGCCTCTACCTCCGGGAGCCCCACCTAGACCCTTCCTGGCACGTCTCCTCAACTGTAAAGACAGAGACACCATTCTACGCCTTGCAAGACAAAAGAGTCCCATCAAGTTCAAAAATGCTGTCATATCAATCTTCCCGGATTTCTCCATGGAACTTCAGAAGCAGCGCACACAATTCATCGACATCAAGAAGCGGCTCAGGGAAAGGAATGTTGTATATTCGATGATTTATCCGGCTCGACTTCGGATTGTCCACGGGGTTCCTCCGTGTTTTTCACGGATCCAGTGGAGGCTACCGAGTGGCTGCGGTCCCATAGAGGATCTCCTGCGAAGGAATCCTAATGTGCCTACTTTCATCTGGATCCTTAAATTACAGGCTTAATCGGAGCTCTCCTGGCGGGCACCCAGATATCTACAATACCGGACACTGCGTTCAGTGATGGTATCCCCTTGTTTACTTTTCAATAGGGGTGCGGGACCTTGCTCCTATGTCGTTAGATTTATGTTCTGTTTTCTTTTTCTTTTTTTCAAAAGCTTTAGTTTTAGCTTTAAGTGTTACTTAGGTAAAAGTTGCAGCCAATTGAAGTCCTGCTATTTATGTGGTGTCCCTGAATTCTGCCCGGGCACCAATGCGCAACATGCCCAGATAAGTGGAGATGGGTTCTGAACTAATATGCATGACATGGAATGTGAGGGGTGTCAAAACCCCCCCCGGAAAAAGATTAAAGTATTCTCACAAGTCAGGCACTATCACCCTCTCATTGTGGCTCTGGTCGAGACTCACCTGACCAGAGATACAGCTCGGAGCGTACAAAAACCGTGGGTTCAGTGGTCTATACACGCATTTCACACCAGCTACTCCAGGGGAGTCTCACTACTGATACACAAGGACGTTAGATGGCAGGTTCGGGAGGCCCCGAGAGACTCTGAGGGGCGTTTCGTATTTGTGTATGCACTGATCAACTCTAGGAAATATGTTATTTTGTGTGTTTATAATCCCCCTCCAGCTGGTACGTCAATTCTCCAGAAGGCATTGAGTTTTGCTCTGAATTATCCAGACGCAGATGTCATTTGTATGGGAGACTTTAATTTGGTTATGAATAGTCGCCTTGATAAGTTGAGATTGGATGATGGGACACAGGGTAGGACCCCGGCGACAGCTACATCCCAATTGTCACAGTTTATAGAAGGTAGTGGATGGCTAGACCTATGGCGAACGCACCACCCTGAGATAAGGGAATATTCTTGCCATTCATCCACTAAGCGTTCCTTATCTCGCATAGATTACATTTTTGGATCTAGCGGTCTGGCAATGTGGGTAGATAACATTGAGCATGGTAGTAGAGGGATTTCAGATCATAGTCCGATCATTCTTAAACTTAAATATGGGCCACCAAGTGGAAGTATGGTACCAGAATGGTGACCGGTCTGCAAACCCTGTTGTCAGTATCTAGTCCTGGAATCTGTTTCTCTTGCCCTTAGTTAACATGGATCTTGATGTTTCCACGTCGGCCATCTTGCTTCCTGCCAAAGCTGTATATAAAGCCAGCACCTGCTCTGATTCATTGCTTGTGTATTATGTATTGGACTTTGTGCCTCTGCAGTCCCAAGCCTGGACTTACTTTCCCTGTTGGTCCTCTCTTAACGGCGGAGTCCTCTGCCAACCTGCACGTCTGGATCCCTGCCTGCTGATCGAGTGATTGCTGAACACCTGACTTCAGGAACCTCTGCCTGACTACACCTGCGGTGAAGTAAGAACTCCAGCCAGCTAGTGTGTTCCTCCGCCCTGCAAGAGTCGGTGTCTTGTGCCCGCATTGCTCAGTGACTTTGCATGCTGTGTCGCAGAGTATCAGCTCTGCTATTACCGTTTATCAGATTGACTGAACATTTATCTGGACTTATATGCTATCAGATCACAAATACAATATTGCTTGCGCAACCCATTGTGTCTGCAGTCTCTTTGACCTAGCCACTGGTGTCCAGTTGTCTCCACTAGTATCGTGACGGGATACACAAGCCCTAAAAAATGGATGCCGCTGGGTCAGAGACTTTAGAAGTGCGTGTTAATAATAATAATAATAATAATTTTTATTTATATAGCGCCAACATATTCCGCAGCACTTTACAATTAAGCGGGGACATGTACAGACAATAAATTCAATACAAGTTAAGACAATTCAAACAGTGACATTAGGAGTGAGGTCCCTGCTCGCAAGCTTACAATCTATGTTAATCTGTGTTAAGAAGCTAAATAATATCACTGCCACTGTACACGCTGAAGTGCAGACATGGAAGAGCAGAATAGAAGGCCTAGAGGGGCAGACTAAATATGATATACAAGTGCTCAGTCAGACCCTTCAGGAATTGCGTGGCCGAGTTGCGGCTCTGGAGGCACAATCTCAGGCTTCTGTTCCTACCATCCCGAAACTACCGCCATTTAGGTTTGGTGGCGACCGAGACAAGTACCGTGGGTTTCTGAACCAGTGTCGTTTATACTTTGCTGCACATGTCACACAGTTTCCTACAGACCGATCCAAAGTATTGACTATCATCATGTTGCTGACTAATAAGGCCCTTGCCTGGGCAAACCCTCTGATAGAATCACAGGATGCATGTCTGAATGACTTCAATATGTTTATCGCCGCCATGGGGCAGATGTTTGACGATCCGAACCGTGGCCTTACAGCTGAGACGGCCCTGTTGAATTTGCATCAAGGTAAACGCCCAGTGACTGAGTATGCTATGGATTTTAGAAGGTGGGGTCAGGACACCACCTGGAATAGTGCAGCGAAGTACTCTATATTTAAGAAGGGGTTGTCCAGTTCTATCAAGGACGAGCTTGCACGTGCGGAGGCTCCCACTGCTCTAGGTGATTTCATCAATCACTGTATTCGCCTAGACGCTCGCATCTCCGAACGAAAACTAGAAAGGTGGTCTGAGATGAACCGCAGCAATAAATCGCTTCTTCCTTTCCTTCCTAAGGAGAGTCCGGACCCAAGTCCCCAGGAGTCCACACCTGAGCCGATGCAGGTAAATTCCCTACGAAGTCGAGTAAGTGGCGAACGGAAGGAATTTCGCTTCAAGGAGAATTTATGTTTTTACTGTGGGAAGTCAGGACATTTTATTATCAACTGCCCCAATCGTTCTCGCAGAACAACCGCAGCCATGGTAGAACGTGACTTCTCTGAATCATACTCCATGACTTCCGAATCAGGGCCACTCGAAATTGCAGCAACCGCTCCTGATTATGACTTTTCAGATATGAACTCTGTTACATCCGAAACGATACTACCCATTAATGCTGTTATTCTATCTTCTGCAGTTTCTTACCCTTGCAATAAGAAAAAAGATTCACATTGTTACCTTCCTATCAAGATCTGGATTGACTCCCGTTGGGTGAACAGTTCTGCCATGATAGACTCTGGGGCTAGCGGTAACTTCATGGACACTTCTTTTGCTAAGGAATATGGAATCCGATCCCAGAGAAGAGTGTCTTCAATTCTGATGGAGACTGTGGATGGGTCCCCTTTGACCTCGGGGCCCGTAGACCAGCAGACTGAACCACTGAAGGTCCTCATGGGAGATGATCACCAGGAGAAATTGCCCTTCCTTCTGATTTCCTCTCCACATTTCCCTATTATCTTGGGTTTACCCTGGTTGCAGGCTCAAAATCCCCTCATTGACTGGGAGACTAAGAGATTGCGCTTCCCAGCTAAAGAGGTAACTTCTGAGAAATCGACTGATTCATCTCCGGCCAACCCACCATCGGACCTAGAGTTACCGGCAGTTTATAAAGAATTTTCGGACGTGTGCGATAAAAAGAATGCAGATAAATTACCACCACACCGCTCTTATGACTGCCCAATCGAGCTTCTGCCTGCTGCTACCATTCCTTTTGGTAATATTTATCCATTGTCCGGTCCTGAGCTCAAGACTCTCAAAGAATATATCGACGAGAACCTGTCCAAGGGGTTTATACGCCCCTCATCCTCTCCAGCCGGTGCACCCATCTTTTTCGTTAAAAAGAAGGATGGATCCCTCAGACCCTGTGTTGATTACCGGGAAATTAACAAGGTAACCATCAAGAACCGCTACCCCCTGCCATTAATTCCGGAGCTTCTCGAGAGAGTTCGTCAGGCCAAGGTCTTTTCAAAATTGGACCTACGCTGGGCATACAATCTAGTCCGTATACGACCTGGAGACGAATGGAAAACAGCATTTAGGTCTCGATATGGACACTTTGAGTATTTGGTCATGCCATTTGTACTTTGCAATGCCCCAGCAACGTTCCAACATCTCGTAAATGATATTTTCAGAGACATTCTTGATATTTTTGTCGTAATCTATTTGGATGACATTCTGATTTTTTTCTAGCTCCATGGAGGAACATCAGCAACACGTCAAGACTGTCTTGCAGCGGTTGAGGGAACACCAGCTGTACATCAAGCTGGGGAAATGCGAATTTCACAAGTCGGAGATCCAATTCTTAGGTTATGTAATTTCTCCACAGGGTCTGAGTATGGATAACAGCAAGATCAAGGCGATTCAGGAGTGGCCAATCCCCAAGAACGTCAAAGAGGGCCAACGTTTCATCGGGTTTGCTAACTTCTACAGACGTTTCATCAAGAACTTCTCTGACATCGTCTCGCCCATCACCCGGTTGACACAGAAGAAGACAGCATTTATTTGGTCACTTCAAGCCCAAGAAGCATTCTCTCGGCTCAAGACTGAGTTCACGTCAGCACCAGTACTGATCCACCCTGACCCGGAACTCGCCTTCATTATTGAAGTGGATGCCTCAAACTGTGCCACCGGGGCTATACTGTCCCAAAGAACAGGTGAGAAGAATTTACTTCATCCTTGTGCTTTTCTTTCCAAGCGAATGTCTCCTGCCGAAAAGAACTACGATGTAGGAAATAAAGAATTACTGGCTATCATCGCCGCCTTCAAGGAGTGGAGACATCTTCTGCAAGGAGCCTCACAGCCGATCGTGGTCCTCACGGATCACCGCAGCCTTGAGTTCATCAGGTCAGCAAGATGCCTGACCCCACGGCAGGCCCGCTGGAGTCTTTTCCTTAATCAATTCAATTTTACTATCTCTTATAGACCAGGTTCTCGCAATGGAAAAGCAGATGCTCTATCCCGGATGTTCTCCACTGACGCTGTTCCAGATGCTCCACCTAAGACCATACTTTCTGATTGCAATTTTGTAGGAGTCATTCAGAATCAAGATTTGCTGCAGGTCATCAAAGAAGCTTACAACTCTGATCTTTTCCTGTCTCAGCCATCTGATGAGGTAAGCCTTCTTTTTAGGAATGGAGTTTGGACCCGGGAACGGCGCCTCTACATTCCTGAAGCCGTGAGGTTAAGAGTGTTGAGATTGGTTCATGATTCCAAGGTTGCAGGGCACAGAGGAATTCAGAAGACTCAAGAATTCTTATCTCGCTTCTTCTGGTGGCCAGGTTTTCGGAAGGATGTCCAGAAGTACGTTTCATCTTGTGAGGTATGTGCCAAATTCAAGGTTCCACGTGCCTCCCCTACTGGTCTGTTACAGCCTTTGCCGGTGCCGTCTCGCCCGTGGGGATCCATTTCTATGGACTTTATTGTAGAACTGCCCCTTTCTGAGGGAAAGAGTATGATTTTGGTGGTGGTCGATCGCCTGACCAAGGCGGCCCATTTCATCCCTTGTTCCGGTTTACCCTCTGCGAAGGACACTGCTGACCTTATTATCCAGAACATCTTTCGCCTGCACGGGGTTCCGGATGAAGTTTCTGACCGTGGAGTTCAATTTACTTCAAAGTTTTGGCGAAGCTTTTGTTCAGCATTAGGCATAGAAGTTAACTTATCTTCTCCTTTCCACCCACAGTCCAATGGGCAGACAGAACGTACCAACCAAACACTAGAGCAATACCTTCGCTGCTATGTTTGCCATTTGCAAGATGATTGGGTAAGGCTACTCCCCTTGGCCGAATTCTCTTATAACAACTCCCAGAGTGCCTCCACCAAACAGTCTCCATTCTACGCTAACCTGGGATATCACCCTAGCATTCTCCCCAGATTACCGGTAGATACATCTTTACCAGCAGTTGCCGACAGGATCTCTTCACTTCAACAGAACCTTGAACTTCTGAAAGAGACTTTGGGTTCCGCACAAGAGAGGTACAAGAATGCAGCTGACAGATTTCGCAAACCAACACCAACATTTAAGGTAGGAGATTTAGTCTGGTTATCTACGAAGAATTTAAAGATGAAGATCCCTTCCCCTAAGTTGGGACAGAAGTACATTGGTCCTTATAGGATCAGTGGTCTGGTAGGTGCTGTTGCATGTTGCTTAAAACTCCCAAGGACACTGAAGAAACATCCTGTCTTTCATACTTCCCTACTAAAGACTGTAGTACCAAATCCTTTTCCAGGACATTCATCTCCTCCTCCCGATCCCGTACTTGTGGATGGTCAAGAGCAGTTCATCGTTGAGAGGATTCTGGATTCAAGAATCTACAGAAATCGACTGCAGTATTTGATTAAATGGCAAGGCTATTCCTCAGAGGAGAATTCCTGGGAACCCGTGGATAATATTAACGCCTCCCGACTGATTGAGCAGTTCCATCAAAGGTACCCTGGCAAGCCTGGTCTAGGGTCGTCCGGAGGCCGTTCTTGAGGTGAGAGTAATGTCAGTATCTAGTCCTGGAATCTGTTTCTCTTGCCCTTAGACTTGCCCTTAGTTAACATGGATCTTGATGTTTCCACGTCGGCCATCTTGCTTCCTGCCAAAGCTGTATATAAAGCCAGCACCTGCTCTGATTCATTGCTTGTGTATTATGTATTGGACTTTGTGCCTCTGCAGTCCCAAGCCTGGACTTACTATCCCTGTTGGTCCTCTCTTAACGGCGGAGTCCTCTGCCAACCTGCACGTCTGGATCCCTGCCTGCTGACCGAGTGATTGCTGAACACCTGACTTCAGGAACCTCTGCCTGACTACACCTGCGGTGAAGTAAGAACTCCAGCCAGCTAGTGTGTTCGTCCGCCCTGCAAGTCGGTGTCTTGTGCCCTCATTGCTCAGTGACTTTGCATGCTGTGTCGCAGAGTATCAGCTCTGCTATTACCGTTTATCAGATTGACTGAACATTTATCTGGACTTATACGCTATCAGATTACTAATACAATATTGCTTGCGCAACCCATTGTGTCTGCAGTCTCTTTGACCTAGCCACTGGTGTCCAGTTGTATCCACTAGTATCGTGACACCTGTCTTATGAGGAAAGGTTGCAGGATTTGGGATTGTTTAGTTTGCAAAAGAGAAGACTGAGAGGAGACTTAATAGCTGTCTACAAATATATAAAGGGCTGTCACATTGTAGAAGGATCATCTTTATTCTCATTTGCACAAGGAAAGACTAGAAGCAATGGGATGAAACTGAATGGGAGGAGACACAGATTAGATATTAGAAAAAACTTTTTGACAGAGTGATCAATGAGTGGAACAGGCTGCCACAAGAAGTGGTGAGTTCTCCTTCAATGGAAGTCTTCAAACAGAGGCTGGACAGACATCTGACTGGGATGATTTAGCGAATCCTACTTTGAGCAGGGGGTTGGACCAGATGGCCCAGGAGGTCCCTTCCAACTCTACCATTCTATGATTCTATGAAATTAAATCCTTTCTGGTTGAAGTTGGTAAAGTCACCTGACAGAACAGTTGACCAATTACACAGCTTCATCTCCTCCCACCCCGGAATGTTAACTTATTTTGGGACACCCTTAAGGCGTACTTGAGGGGTTGCTTACCTTCTACGATCTCCTCCTACATTAAACGGGTGACATCGGGGGAGGATGACGAGATGGAGAAACATTTGAAAGATTCAGAGGCCGCTTACATATCTGATCAGACTAGTGGTAACAGAGTGGAGTGGTTGACTGCCCAAAGATTATATACTCAACACATAGACTCTAAGTCCAAATGTAAATTATTCTTTACTCGCCAGTCCTACTTTGAACTAGGGAACCAGTCCACTAAATTTTTGGCTTATTTGGTGCGTCAGCACAATACAACCAACATAATATTACAGATCCGCAGCTTAGACGGTACACTGGTATCCTCAACCGAAGAAATAATGGGTTGTTTTCATGATTATTATAGTTCACTGTACAACTCAAAAAATGACGTTGATAGCCAGGGGTGTCTGGACTACCTATCAGATATAAAGTTTCCCACATTGAGTGCTTCTCAGCGTCTCAGCGGGCCTTTAAGGACGCTGAATTCACTTTGGAAGTAATAGAAGATACTATGATGGATATGGCCTCTGGGAAGGCCCCTGGGCCGGATGGGTTTCCTATCGAGCTATAAGGGAAATACCGGGAGATTTTGGCGCCACTTTTGTTGTCGGTGTTACAGAACCACTCAGCACCCAGAATATGTTGTGCAGTTATATGTATATATAATAGGTTCCATGTGAGATGCATGTCCCTAATGTATCAGCAGTGTCCGCCCTCCCCCCACCTTTGTAATTCCCACAGTAAACATCCGCAGGCTCCGGCCACCTGCGGCTTTTGTAATGCATGTCTGGCCTGACGCTTGTCTATTGGCCGGCCCTCTGTATCTGTGTGATATATTCTGTGTCCTGTGAGTAAAGTTGTAATGATCACATGTGACTGGACACAGCGCCTCCAGCAGGGCGAATTTATGACACACGTGATCCTGGATACAGCGCCTCCAGCAGGGCGAATTTAAACAATAATGGGACGTGCAGCCGGATATACCACCTCCAGCTGGCGAATTTAAGAAATACACGTAAAACTGGATACCCCGCCTCCAGCTGGCGAATTTAAATAATAAGGGTAAACACAGGGAACAATTACAGTGGTGGACCCTGCGATAGGGAATGGGGAACGTGGAGACCTCCTAAGCTCCCCTGAGCCAGTGTCCCTGCACTCCTCACATTCCCTATACAGGCTCCTCGCCTGTCGCCGCACGCGTGCCTTAATACCCTAGCAAGCCCTAAACCTAAACCCTAACTAGGGAATAGGTCGGTGCGGAGACTAATCCCACCACTGCACTAGAACACACATAAGGAAAGTCACAAACAGGGGAAAAAGAAAACTTAGCTCTCTCTGTGCTAAAGCTCCAGCACAGAGTCCAGCGACCGACTGCAGCCTTCCTCCTGAATAGCTGCCAGGAACTCCCTTCTGTGACTCCTTCCACACCAGGACTCAGATTGAGCTGAGCACTCTCTTCAGCTCCTTCCACCACCAAGGTTGGTTGCAAATGAACAACTAACACCAACAGTGATTGAAAACCCCTGGCTGTCCTTTATAGAGCCTAACACCTGTCATGTAATTAACGTGCACATTAACCTAAAACTAAAGCTAGGGTGCGATACCACTCACCACCACCGGGGACAGTTAAGACACCCTGAACCTGACAAAGTAAAAAAAGTTCACTTTGTCAATTTAATACCGCCAGATCCAACACTGGATCATGACAGTACCCCCTCCTTAATGAGGGACCTCTGGACCCTCAAGACCACCCCTCATTAGGGAAACACCTACAGCGGGGACGGCCTGATCCAGAGTTCACCCCACCATTACCTGACACTTCAGGTATATGACAAATACACAGCTGGTATAGGCAATAAAGTTTATTTTTATTATTTTGGAGGAACCACCCATCTCCACAGCGCCGACCTGGGGAACGAGTATTTGTAAGTGTATGTTTGTTTGTTATGAGCTGATCAGGCTCCACAACACACTTCCACATGATGTTATTTGGTGGCACACATACACGCTCGTTCACACACAGGTCCGGACCTGAACGTTTATTGCACACATTCGTTTGTCATAAAACTTGGTGAACTCATTCTGGACCTGATAACAGAGGCGTCCCCCTGTGTCACCACACTCACACCCCCGCACTACACCATAGGGTACACCACCCTCCAAGCCTTTCCACCATGAGGTCTGCTCCTCACAGGGTTTGCTAGTGGCGAGGGCTGGAACTTGCCCCTACTCCCCCGCCGCACAATCGCTGCTCTCACTGGAGAGGAAGGGGTCCCCTGAAGAGAGACGGCAGAGACAGTAGTCTCCAGGCAGCAGCCCCCACACGACTGCCCCCAGCTGACTACTTCCCTAGCCCGCCAATCTATCCCCGGGTTGTGTTTTTTCAGCCAAGGGAAGCCTAAAACGATAGGTACTGGCATTCCCTCCAAGACGTAGCACGACAAGGACTCCTCATGATGGCCTATACGCAGATGGATGTTTTCTACGACTTGGGTAAGGCTCCCCTGACTCAGTGGAACAGAGTTAATGGCCTGGACGCTTATAGGTTGGGCCAGCGTCCTACACTTCAGGCCATGAGTCTGGACAAAACGAGCATCCACCAGACTGACTCCTGCTCCGCTGTCCACAAGCACCGGTACCACCTCCGGTACCCCGCCAGCTAACACTTCTGCTGACATAATACCTTAGGAGGGCAAAATGGAGGAAATGTACACTCCCTGGTTGCCTCCCTCCAAACGACCAGGGGTCTGCTGCTTCTGAGATGACACAGATATTTTGGCACGTAATGGGCATGCCTTAAGGAAATGACCAATCTGCCCACAGGAAAAACATGCCAACCCCACTCCCTGAACCGTAGGCAGGCCTGAACACAACCCAACACCTCCTACTTGCACAGGTTCGTCCGGAGACTTGGCACGCCCTGGGCAGGCTCCCATGAAATGGCCCGGCTTCCCACAGGAAAAGCATACCCCCCCACCACGGCGAACCCCAGGCAACCCCCTATTTGTACCAACAACACCGGGCTGCCTGGGTTCCACCAACCATACCGGGGTTCCTCACCCCCGGAGAGGACTACAGGGGGCACATTTTGTGTATGTCTTTCCCTAAGGCGTCTATCCACCCGGATGGCGAGGGACATGGCGGCCTCCAGCGACCTGGGGGCGGCGTACTGCACCAGAGTGTCCTGCAACTTAGGAGACAGACCCTGCACAAATTGACTCCTAAGTGCAGGGTCATTCCACTGACTCTAAAGATGGTGAATCGTCAGGCAGGGAGAAGGCCCAGGATTGGGGATCCCCCTTCAGAAGGGACATAATGATTCCCACCCGTTGCTCTTCGCTCCCTGAAGAACGAGGGCGCAGCCTGAAATATAATTTACAGGCTTGCTGAAATACCAAGAATTGATCTCTCCCTCCAGAAAACCGGTCTGGGAGAGATATCTTGGGTTCTGGCTGAGCCTGTGCCTGAATCAAACCTCCAAAGCCCACCAATAGCTGCAGCTGCTGCACCATCTCACCGCGCAGCCCCCTAATCTCTTCAGTAAAGGTCTGCAGTACCTGGGTAAAGGTTTGCATTAGGTCCACGGCTCAGCAGTAAAATTTTTTTAAGGTTGGTGTTAATGTAATGATCACATGTGACTGGACACAGCGCCTCCAGCAGGGCGAATTTATGACACACGTGATCCTGGATACAGCGCCTCCAGCAGGGCGAATTTAAACAATAATGGGACGTGCAGCCGGATATACCGCCTCCAGCTGGTGAATTTAAGAAATACACGTAAAACTGGATACCCCGCCTCCAGCTGGCGAATTTAAATAATAAGGGTAAACACAGGGAACAATTACAGTGGTGGGCCCTGCGATAGGGAATGGGGGACGTGGAGACCTCCTAAGCTCCCCTGAGCCAGTGTCCCTGCACTCCTCACATTCCCTATACAGGCTCCTCGCCTGTCGCCGCACGCGTGCCTTAATACCCTAGCAAGCCCTAAACCTAAACCCTAACTAGGGAATAGGTCGGTGCGGAGACTAATCCCACCACTGCACTAGAACACACATAAGGAAAGTCACAAACAGGGGAAAAAGAAAACTTAGCTCTCTCTGTGCTAAAGCTCCAGCACAGAGTCCAGCGACCGACTGCAGCCTTCCTCCTGAATAGCTGCCAGGAACTCCCTTCTGTGACTCCTTCCACACCAGGACTCAGATTGAGCTGAGCACTCTCTTCAGCTCCTTCCACCACCAAGGTTGGTTGCAAATGAACAACTAACACCAACATTGATTGAAAACCCCTGGCTGTCCTTTATAGAGCCTAACACCTGTCATGTAATTAACGTGCACATTAACCTAAAACTAAAGCTAGGGTGCGATACCACTCACCACCACCGGGGACAGTCAAGACACCCTGAACCTGACAAAGTAAAAAAAGTTCACTTTGTCAATTTAATACCGCCAGATCCAACACTGGATCATGACAAAAGTGTTGTCAGACTGGAAATACATGGAGAAGCAGTGATCTTTTATATGCGCCCATGCACTCAGAGAAATTCCAGCCCGCGTCATTCATTCATACTCCAGCCAACGCAGAGCAGACCTCCGAAAACACGGGGTGGTACTGAAAGAGGTACCCCAGCTTGGAAGACCCCGTTACACTGGTGGCAGACAGCGGGATTTGATACCCCTTCTACAGGAGGAAAGGAATGAATGGAAAATAATTACCAGAAGTTAAAGAGGACTAAATTAAACGACCTGGTGGAAGCCTGAGGGTTGATCGCCAGCAACAAAACAAAAGCGGATTTGATAGCAGCCATCATGGAACACGACAGTGCAGCACCCCCCAATGTGAACGTGGAGGAGACCGAATTCCAGAGGGAGGTAAAGAACTGACTGGTGTTCTATGGCCCAAACCCTGCAGTAGAGATCATACGAGAGGTGATGGCTGATGTGCGTACTGATCTGAAGGAAAAGATGGCCGAGCGGACCAGGATAGAGCTAGCCAAGATGGAAATGGCAGAGCGGACCAAAGAGGAGCTGGCCAAGATGGAGATGGCAGAGCGGAGAGAGGAGAGTCAGCGAGCAGGGGGAGCTCTGGCCTTCGACCAGGTACCTTCAACAGTAAGCCACAAAAAGATCCAGTACAATGCCTTCCGACAGTTGGGGGAGGCAGAGGAAGACATTGATGGCTTTCTGCAGGACTTTGAGCGGCAGTGTGCCCTTCATCAAGTAAAGCCGGAGGAACGGGTTCAGATTCTGGCCAGCAAGCTGACAGGCCGGGCAGCGGACGCCTATCGCACGGTACCTGATGAGGACTGTATGGACTATGAGCGGATCAAAGAAGTGATCTTGGCCCAGTATGCCCTCATACCAGAGGCCTTCCGCCAAAAGTTCAGCGGACTTATAAAACGCATAACCGATACCCACGCTGAATGGGCCTGTAAATTACGGCGGTCACTGCTACAGTGGGTACAAGGGAGCCAAGAAACCACTAAGGAGGACGTCCTCCAGCTCTTCCTGTTAGAACGATTCTTTAATGGACTAAACCCCGAGACACAGGAATGGCTTCAGGACAGGCAGACAACGACTCTTGAGGAAGCCGCTCGTCTGGCCGATGAACATCATGGTGCCAGGAGGCCGCAGTTGTCCGGATCAAAGGTGGTCACTAGGGGCCCGCCCATGGACCTGGAGGGCCCCAAACCACCGAAGATTGTAGGGGACCAGCTAGAAACCCGGCCTACCACAGTCCCCCTGGGGCGCGATGCCACACATGTCGTCAGCTGGGCCACCTGCAAAGACAATGCCCCAACCGGACTCAGCATACCCAGTGGCCAAAGGTGGGAACAGCTACCTTCAGCCGGGCTGCTGTACACTGCTACCAAGGCGAAGCTGACCAGGCATTGGGGGCTACGATTAACCAAGGGGTGGAAGAGATGGAGGAAGTGCTGCATGAAGTAGACCCCGTGCAGGCAGCCCGGGCAGATAATCGACAACAGCATCGACAGGTCGTGTGGGTTAATGGGAAACGTATGCAGGGACTAAGAGATTCCGGGGCAACTTTGACCCTTGTGAAGCCTCATCTCGTCCGGGACCAAGAGAAGACGGACCGGACAGTGGCAGTTCCTGTAACAGGGGGAGCCATACATCGACTACCCACTGCCAGGATTCACCTGAACTGGGGAGTCGGGGATGGCCTTGTGGAGGTCGGCTTGATGGAGGATTTGCCTGCAGACGTCTTTCTGGGAAATGACTTGGGGCCCATGTTGTCTGCATTCTTGGTGGCCCCTCTGGCTGAGACATATCCTGTGACCACCCGGAGACAAGCTCGAGCTGCGGAGGCGGAATCACACTCAGAGGCCCAGGTAAGTCATTCCAGCCCTACACGTATTCCCATAGCCAGACACATTTCTTGGGCCACCCCAGATGAATTTAAGAGGGAGTTACTTGAGGATCCTTCATTAGAGGGATATCGTGGGAAGGCACAGGAGGGGAGAGGGGTACTGGAAGGGGAACAGTTTGTACGGAAGCAGGGACTCCTCTACCGGATCACAGAGCAGCACCACACAGGGACGAGCCCCACTATAAAATGACAGCTGGTAGTTCCCAAGAAGTATAGGCAGGAGTTACTGCGAATCTCTCATGATATACCCTTGGCCGGGCACTTCGGTGTCAGTCGCACCAGGCATCGTCTGACACAAAACTTCTTTTGGCCGGGGGTAACCTATGATGTTCGTCAGTACTGCCAGACCTGTGACCGTTGCCAGCGCATTGGCAAGAGGGGGGATCGATGCAAGGCCAAATTACGCCCCCTCCCCATTGTGGAGGAACCATTTAGCCGAGTAGCGGTCGATCTGATAGGGCCATTAGCCAAACCCAGTCCGTCAGGGAAAAGGTATATATTGACAGTGGTAGATTATGCCACACGGTATCCAGAGGTGGTTGCGTTACCTAACATACTGGCAGAGACGGTGGCGGCCGCCCTGCTCCAGGTTTTCTCACGGGTTGGATTTCCCCGGGAGATTATCTCGGACCAGGGTACCCAGTTTACAGCAGAGGTGACCAACCAACTGTGGAAGCTGTGCGGCGTAAAGTCCATTAGAAGCGCCCCGTACCACCCGCAAACCAATGGGTTGTGTGAACGCTTTAACGGGACATTAAAACAGCTCATTGGGACTTTTACCAGGACCTACAGGGACTGGGAGAAATTCTTGCCACACCTCCTGTTTGCCTATCGGGAGGTGCCCCAAGAATCCACGGGGTTCTCCCCGTTCGAGCTGGTATACGGGAGATGGGTAAGGGGACCCCTAGACTTAGTGCTGGAACACTGGGAAGGGGAAGGCCTCATAGAAGGGGTACCTATTGTACCCTATGTGCTGGAATTCCGGGACTGCCTACAGGAGCTGACCCAGATTGTGCGTGAGAACCTGCAGGCGCCAGCGGCGCCAGCGCGTATAGTACGATCGGAGGGCAAGAGAGCGCACCTTGGAAATAGGACAGAAGGTCCTGGTGTTAGAGCCCACTAAGCAGAACAAGTTCCAAGCTGCATGGCAGGGGCCCTACCAGGTAGTGGGGAAAATAGCCGACACAACCTATAATGTCGCCGATTGTGACGACCCCAGGGTTATCCGCATGTTCCACGTGAATATGCTGAAGCCCTACCGGGAATGCCCTGAAGAGGTAGTGGCCATCTGTGCACCTGAACAGAGGATTTAGCCAGACTTCCCTTGCTGGATGTCTTAAGGGAAAGGACTCAAAACTAAAACATGGGACCAGGTACACTTGGGTGAAGACCTAGGCCCCCGGGAGAGACAGCATGCGGAGGCGTTGTTGAGGCTGCGACAGAGGATGTTTTCAGAGACACCGGGGTACACTCGCCTGGCACAACACAAGGTTGAGACCCAGGATCAGACCCGCCTGAGACAAAACCCCTTCCGCGTCCCTGAGTCTGTACGAGAGGGGATGCGACAAGAGATACAAGAGATGTTGCGTTTAGGGGTCATTGAAGAGTCAGATAGTCCCTGGGCATCCCCTGTAGTGTTAGTGCCCAAGAAGGATGGGACTACACGGTTTTGTGTAGACTATCCTAAGCTCAATGAGAAAACAGTGACGGATGCATACCCCATGCCGCGTGTGGATGAGTTGTTAGACCGGCTGGCGGGGGCAAAGTATTTGACCACCATTGATCTATGCAAAGGCTACTGGCAGATTCCCTAGTCCTGACACTATTCCCAAGTCGGCATTTGTCACCCCGTTCGGCTTATTCCAGTTTCGAGTTATGCCATTCGGGATGAAGAATGCCCCGGCGACCTTCCAAAGGCTGGCTGACCGGCTTCTGGATGGTCTCCAGGACTATGCTTGTGCCTGCCTGGACGACATCGCCATCTACAGTGCGACATGGGAAGAGCATCTAAATCACCTAGAGGCAGTATTGGACAGGATCCACCAGGCCGGAATCACCCTGAACCCAAACAAGTGTCACGTGGGCAAAGCAGAGGTTCAGTATTTAGGGCATTGGGTGGGAAGTGGGAAACAGTGACCAGAACCAGCCAAGATTGAGGCCATAGCCAAATGGCCCATCCCACGCACTAAAACCCAGGTCATGGCGTTTCTATGAACATCGGGGTATTACAGGAAATTCGTTCCCAATTACAGCAGCGTAGCCAAGCCCCTCACTGATTTGACCCGTAAGAATCAACCCCGCCAGGTAACCTGGATCTCAGAGTGTGAGGAAGCCTTCTGCCAACTAAAGGACGCCCTCACCAATACCCCTGTATTGGCTGAACCTGATCCAACTAAACGTTTCCTGGTTCACACAGACGCTTCTATGTTTGGATTGGGGGCAGTACTGAGCCAAGTCGGGCCGGACGGCCAAGAACACCCGGTAGCTTACCTGAGTCGGAAACTACTGCACCGTGAAGTAAGCTATGCGGCCATCGAGAAGGAGTGCCTGGCGGTAGCATGGACACTCAAAAAGTTGCAACCATATTTGTATGGACGACAGTTTTCCCTCCTAACGGACCATAATCCCCTAGTCTGGCTTAATCGGGTCTCCGGAGACAACGCCAGATTGCTGCGGTGGAGTTTAGCCCTACAACCTCTGGACTTCACCATCCACCACAGACCCGGCAAACAAAACGGTAACGCCGATGGACTGAGTCGACAAACGGAACTTGTACCAATCCCATAAACTTCGGTCATCCCCAAACCGATCCGTTGAGGATCAGACTGTGTATGCCGATCGCGTCTCTGAAAAGGGGGAGCCGTGTTACAGAACCACTCAGCACCCAGAATATGTTGTGCAGTTATATGTATATTTAATAGGTTCCTTGTGAGATGCATGTCCCTAATGTATCAGCAGTGTCCGCCCTCCCCCCTCCTTTGTAATTCCCACAGTAAACATCTGCAGGCTCCGGCCACCTGCGGCTTTTGTAATGCATGTCTGGCCTGACGCTAGTCTATTGGCCGGCCCTCTGTATCTGTGTGATATATTCTGTGTCCTGTGAGTAAAGTGTTGTCAGACTGGAAATACATGGAGAAGCAGTGATCTTTTATATGCGCCCATGCAGTCAGAGGAATTCCAGCCAGCGTCATTCATTCAGACTCCAGCCAACGCAGAGCGGACCTCCGAAAACACAGGGTGGTACTGAAAGAGGTACCCCAGCTTGGAAGACCCCGTTACAGTCGGTGTTCCGGGGGATTTGGGGGGGGGGTCATGCCGGAGTTCTTTTATGAAGCTAATATAATAGTGCTTAAGAAGGAGGGGAAGAACCCTTTAGATTGTGGATCTTATCGTCCCATATCTTTAGTAAATGTGGATTATGAAATTTTTACGAAAATCTTGGCTACCAGTCTAAACTCATTCATTTTGGAACTCATACAGCCTGACCAGACTGGCTTTATGCCTGGTAAAAGCACCTCCATTAATATTAGACGGTCCAATCGGTGGTCCAATATAGCTCCCTGATGCCGGACAATAAGTGGGCATTGGCATCGTTAGATGCAGCCAAGGCCTTCGATTCCCTTGAGTGGCCCTTCCTCCACGCATGCTTGCAGAAATATGGATGTGGTGATAGGTTCCTAAAATGGGTTAATACATTATATATGAAACCTAAAGCCCGTGTCATTGTAAATGGTTCCATATCTGAGTCCTTTTCTCTACACAGGGGGACTCGTCAGGGGTGTCCCCTTTCCCCGGCCCTCTTTGCTCTTGCAATAGAGGCACTGGCAATTCGCATGAGAACTTCCCCTAATATTATGGGCATAGAGATAGCAGATCGGGTGGATACCATAGGCCTATATGCTGATGACATGGTAATATTTATGGATAGGGCGGAGGAGACACTGAGGGGGGTGATCGCCACTATAAACAAATTCAGTAAGTATTCCGGCCTGTATATAAATTGGGAGAAGTCTGCTCTGATGCCTCTTTCCCGCACCCCGATGCCACGACTTGGGACTCTCTCCTTGCTGCCTATTGTACCACACTTTAAATATCTGGGTGTTCATATTTCCCAATGCAGCACGTTTGATCTGCAACTTAATATATATCCATTGCTGGAGATGGTTAAAGTCAAATTTGCGATCTGGAGCAAACTCCCGCTGTCTGTAGCCGGACGCATTAACTTAATTAAAATGATACTACTCCCTAAGATCAGCTACTTTCTCCAACATAGTGCTGTGGTGGTGCCTAAGTCTTTCTTTACCAGTTTGAACTCCCAGATTACGTCTTTTATATGGGGGAGAACCTGGACAAAACTCAAGCTGTCCACCCTACAAAGGACAAAGAAAGGGGGGGGCAGCACTACCGGATTTTTTTCTATACTATCTGGCTGGACAGGCCAGAGCGATAAATAAGTGGATGCCCGGTGATCATCTCCCTAACTCTGAAAGACATCTGCTTCATGCCGCTTGTACCGACTGCCCATTGGGTTTTTTGGAGATGGAGAAGGCAAATGTCCCACGTCTGCTGCCCATGCTTCGTCTGGCAAGATTAGTGTGGAGACAGATTAAGAGGGTGGTTGGATTTAGCGATATCATAGCTGAGATGCCCTTATGGAATAATAGTTATTTTCCGGCACTGCTTGTCCACCCGTCTGCCGAATTCTGGTCTCAGTACAATGTCTCTACGATAGGGGATCTATGTGACCGCGGTACACTATTATCTTTTGAACAATTACAAGCTAAATGTGATTTCCCGAGGTCACAATTCTTCCGATATTTGCAACTGAGATCGGCCTTTCAATCACACATGAGATATGTGGGTGTGAATAATGCTATCTCGTCTCTACCCTTGATAGGTATTCTTAAGTCACAGGGTCCCCAGGGTCTCGTCTCCTCTCTGTACACACACATGCTGTCGTGGGGGCGGAATCCGCCATATGCCTGGTTAGAGGGAAATGGGAATGGCTCATCCCTGATACACAGAGGAGTGGGAGGAAATCGTGGAGTCACCAACTAAGGTGTCTCCGTCCATTAACAACAAGATGATACAACTCTACATTATAAACCAATCATATTTGACCCCGACTCGACTCTTTAAGATGGGCCGATTCCAGTCTTCGGAATGTTTGAGATGCCATACATTAGATGCAGATTTTATCCACATGATCTGGCAGTGACCAATTATAGCACATTATTGGAAAGAGTTGACATCATTATTAACTTCCCTGGTACAAATTCCTGTTCCCCTTTAGCCATTAGCTTGTTTGTTTGGGGTGTGGGATGATGAGACGTGGGGGGCACTATACGGGGATTTTCTTGCGGGAGACGTTGCTCATGGCACAGAAGGTACTGGCACTGCGGTGGATGGGGGTTCGGATCCCTCCCTTAGGGCCTGGATTGAATTGGTGAACTCGATTATCCCATACGAGCGCACGCTGTACCAAAACAGAGGGTGCCCGGGTAAATTTGAGAAGATATAGGGGGGTGGAATTGCTCTCATCTCATTTTGTAGGATGGAGACGTCGCATGATAAAGAGATAATTATGTGGACACAGGCTGCAAGTAGTTGTCGTTTGGTAGTTATAGTAAGGGTTTAGAGGTTTGACAGGCTTTATTGTTTGAATAATACCATGCAGACTAGTGTAAGGTAATTGACAGTATGTTTTATTCTGTAAGCAACCGGTATACATACACTGTTTGAAATTAATGCTTTGTGAAATATATATGCTTTATATGGTATTTCTCATCATTTGTCAGTTTGTATATTGTATACCCTGTCTATGGTTTAATAAACGAATTAAAAAAAATAAATAAACGGCATGCCGGGCAGGGAGGGGGCCCAGACATATTTCTTGCACAGGGGACCCAAATTGTCCGATCCTGATCCGAGGCACATTTATCATGAGCGAGTGGTGCTTGAGACTGGTATAATTATGGGTTAGCCCCCTCCATAGAAGAGAAGCCCCCGCACATTGTGAGTGACCCCCTCCATAGAAGAGAAACCCCCACACATTGTGAGTGACCCCCTCCAAGGATGAGAAGCCCCCAAACATTGTGAGTGACCCCCTCCATGGATGAGAAGCCCCCACACATTGTGAGTGACCCCCTACATGGATGAGAAGCCCCCAAACATTGTGAGTGACCCCTCCATAGAAGAGAAGCGCCCACACATTGTGAGTGATCCCCTCCATGGATGAGAAGCCCCCACACATTGTGAGTGACCCCCTCCATCAATGAGAAGCCCCTGAAAATTGTGAGTGATCCCCTGCATGGATGCGAAGACCCCGCACATTGTGAGTGATCCCCTCCATGGATGAGAAGCCTCCACACATTGTGAGTGACCCCCTCCAAGATAGAGAAGCCCCCGCACATTGTGAGTGACCCCCTCCATGGATGAGATGCCCCCACACATTGAAAGTGATTCCCTCCAGGGATGAGAAGCCCCCGCACATTGTGAGTGATCCCCTCCATGGATGAGAAGCCCCCGCACATTGTGAGTGACCCCCTCCATGGATAAGAAGCCCCCACACATTGTAAGTGATTCCCTCCATGGATGAGAAGCCCCCACACATTGTGAGTGACCCCCTCCATGGAAGAGAAGCCCCCACACATTGTGAGTGACCACCCCATGGATGAGAAGCCCCCACACATTGTGAGTGACCCCCTCCATGGATGAGAAGCCCCCGCACATTGTGAGTGACTCCCCCTCCATGGATGAGAAGCCCCCACACATTGTGAGTGACCCCTCTATGGATGAGAAGCCCCCACACATTGTGAGTAATCCCCTCCATGGAAAAAAGGCCCCCGCACATTGTGAGTGATCCCCCTCCATGGATGAGAAGCCCCCGCACATTGTGACTGATCCCCTCCATGGATGAGAAGCCCCCACACATTGTGAGTGACCCCCTCCATGGATGAAAAGCCCCCACACATTGTAAGTGATTCCCTCCATGGATGAGAAGCTCCCGCACATTGTGAGTGACCCACTCCATGGATGAGAAGCCCCCACACATTGTAAGTGATCCACTCCATGGATGAGAAGCCCCCACACATTGTAAGTGATTCCCTCCATGGATGAGAAGCCCCCACACATTGTGAGTGATCCCCCTCCTTGGATGAGAAGCCTCCACACATTGTGAGTGATCCCCCTCCATGGATGAGAAGCCTCCACACATTGTGAGTGACCCCCTCCATGGATGAGAAGCCTCCACACATTGTGAGTGACCCCCTCCATGGATGAGAAGCCCCCACACATTGTGAGTGATCCCCTCCATGGATGAGAAGCCCCCACACATTGTGAGTGACATTGTGAGTGATCCCCCTCCATGGATGAGAAGCCTCCACACATTGTGAGTGACCCCCTCCATGGATGAGAAGCCCCCACACATTGTGAGTGACCCCCTCCATCAATGAGAAGCCCCTGAAAATTGTGAGTGATCCCCTCCATGGATGAGAAGCCTCCATACATTGTGAGTGATCCCTTCCACGGAAGAGAAGCCCCCACACATTGTGAGTAATTCCCCCTCCATGGATGAGAAGCCCCCACACATTGTGAGTAATCCCCTCCATGGAAAAAAGGCCCCCGCACATTGTGAGTGATCCCCCTCCATGGATGAGAAGCCCCCGCACATTGT
Organism: Dendrobates tinctorius; assembly: GCF_039654945.1. Classification (NCBI taxonomy): domain Eukaryota; kingdom Metazoa; phylum Chordata; class Amphibia; order Anura; family Dendrobatidae; genus Dendrobates; species Dendrobates tinctorius. The sequence goes on from NW_027361839.1 coordinate 2,143,490, forward strand.
GACTGATCCCCTCCATGGATGAGAAGCCCCCACACATTGTGAGTGACCCATTCCATGGATGAAAAGCCCCCACAAATTGTAAGTGATTCCCTCCATGGATGAGAAGCTCCCGCACATTGTGAGTGACCCACTCCATGGATGAGAAGCCTCCGCACATTGTAAGTGATCCACTCCATGGATGAGAAGCCCCCACACATTGTAAGTGATTCCCTCCATGGATGAGAAGCCCCCACACATTGTGAGTGACCCCCTCCATGGATGAGAAGCCTCCACACATTGTGAGTGACCCCCTCCATGGATGAGAAGCCCCCACACATTGTGAGTGATCCCCTCCATGGATGAGAAGCCCCCACACATTGTGAGTGACATTGTGAGTGATCCCCCTCCATGGATGAGAAGCCTCCACACATTGTGAGTGACCCCCTCCATGGATGAGAAGCCTCCACACATTGTGAGTGACCGCCTCCATGGATGAGAAGCCCCCACACATTGTGAGTGATCCCCTCCATGGATGAGAAGCCCCCACACATTGTGAGTGAACCCCTCCATCAATGAGAAGCCCCTGAAAATTGTGAGTGATCCCCTCCATGGATGAGAAGCCTCCATACATTGTGAGTGATCCCCTCCACGGAAGAGAAGCCCCCACACATTGTGAGTAATTCCCCCTTCATGGATGAGAAGCCCCCACACATTGTGAGTGACCCCCTCCATAGATGAGAAGCCCCCGCACATTGTGAGTGATCCCCTCCATGGATGAGAAGCCCCCGCACATTGTAAGTGATTCCCTCCATGGATGAGAAGCCCCCACACATTGTGAGTGACCCCCTCCATCAATGAGAAGCCCCTGAAAATTGTGAGTGATCCCCTGCATGGATGCGAAGACCCCGCACATTGTGAGTGATCCCCTCCATGGATGAGAAGCCTCCACACATTGTGAGTGACCCCCTCCAAGGAAGAGAAGCCCCCGCACATTGTGAGTGACCCCCACCATGGATGAGATGCCCCCACACATTGTGAGTGACCCCCTCCATGGATGAGAAGCCCCCACACATTGTAAGTGATTCCCTCCATGGATGAGAAGCCCCCACACATTGTGAGTGACCCCCTCCATGGATGAGAAGCCCCCACACATTGAAAGTGATTCCCTCCAGGGATGAGAAGCTCCCGCACATTGTGAGTGATCCCCTCCATGGATGAGAAGCCCCCGCACATTGTGAGTGACCCCCTCCATGGATGAGAAGCCCCCACACATTGTAAGTGATTCCCTCCATGGATGAGAAGCCCCCACACATTGTGAGTGACCCCCTCCATGGAAGAGAAGCCCCCACACATTGTGAGTGACCCCCCATGGATGAGAAGCCCCCACACATTGTGAGTGACCCCCTCCATGGATGAGAAGCCCCCGCACATTGTGAGTGACTCCCCCTCCATGGATGAGAAGCCCCCACACATTGTGAGTGACCCCTCTATGGATGAGAAGCCCCCACACATTGTGAGTAATCCCCTCCATGGAAAAAAGGCCCCCGCACATTGTGAGTGATCCCCCTCCATGGATGAGAAGCCCCCGCACATTGTGACTGATCCCCTCCATGGATGAGAAGCCCCCACACATTGTGAGTGACCCCCTCCATGGATGAAAAGCCCCCACACATTGTAAGTGATTCCCTCCATGGATGAGAAGCTCCCGCACATTGTGAGTGACCCACTCCATGGATGAGAAGCCCCCACACATTGTAAGTGATCCACTCCATGGATGAGAAGCCCCCACACATTGTAAGTGATTCCCTCCATGGATGAGAAGCCCCCACACATTGTGAGTGATCCCCCTCCATGGATGAGAAGCCTCCACACATTGTGAGTGATCCCCCTCCATGGATGAGAAGCCTCCACACATTGTGAGTGACCCCCTCCATGGATGAGAAGCCCCCACACATTGTGAGTGATCCCCTCCACGGATGAGAAGCCCCCACACATTGTGAGTGACATTGTGAGTGATCCCCCTCCATGGATGAGAAGCCTCCACACATTGTGAGTGACCCCCTCCATGGATGAGAAGCCCCCACACATTGTGAGTGATCCCCTCCATGGATGAGAAGCCCCCACACATTATGAGTGACCCCCTCCATCAATGAGAAGCCCCTGAAAATTGTGAGTGATCCCCTCCATGGATGAGAAGCCTCCATACATTGTGAGTGATCCCCTCCACGGAAGAGAAGCCCCCACACATTGTGAGTAATTCCCCCTTCATGGATGAGAAGCCCCCACACATTGTGAGTGACCCCCTCCATGGATAAGAAGCCCCCACACATTGTGAGTAATCCCCTCCATGGAAAAAAGGCCCCCGCACATTGTGAGTGATCCTCCTCCATGGATGAGAATCCCCCGCACATTGTGACTGATCCCCTCCATGGATGAGAAGCCCCCACACATTGTGAGTGACCCCCTCCATGGATGAAAAGCCCTCACACATTGTAAGTGATTCCCTCCATGGATGAGAAGCTCCCGCACATTGTGAGTGACCCACTCCATGGATGAGAAGCCCCCACACATTGTAAGTGATCCACTCCATGGATGAGAAGCCCCCACACATTGTAAGTGATTCCCTCCATGGATGAGAAGCCCCCACACATTGTGAGTGACCCCCTCCATGGATGAGAAGCCTCCACACATTGTGAGTAACCCCCTCCATGGATGAGAAGCCCCCACACATTGTGAGTGATCCCCTCCATGGATGAGAAGCCCCCACACATTGTGAGTGACATTGTGAGTGATCCCCCTCCATGGATGAGAAGCCTCCACACATTGTGAGTGACCCCCTCCATGGATGAGAAGCCTCCACACATTGTGAGTGACCGCCTCCATGGATGAGAAGCCCCCACACATTGTGAGTGATCCCCTCCATGGATGAGAAGCCCCCACACATTGTGAGTGACCCCCTCCATCAATGAGAAGCCCCTGAAAATTGTGAGTGATCCCCTGCATGGATGAGAAGCCCCCACACATTGTGAGTGATCCCCTCCATGGATGAGAAGCCTCCATACATTGTGAGTGATCCCCTCCACGGAAGAGAAGCCCCCACACATTGTGAGTAATTCCCCCTTCATGGATGAGAAGCCCCCACACATTGTGAGTGACCCCCTCCATGGATGAGAAGCCCCCGCACATTGTGAGTGATCCCCTCCATGGATGAGAAGCCCCCGCACATTGTAAGTGATTCCCTCCATGGATGAGAAGCCCCCGCACATTGTGAGTGATCCCCTCCATGGATGAGAAGCCCCCGCACATTGTGAGTGACCCCCTCCATGGATGAGAAGCCCCCACACATTGTAAGTGATTCCCTCCATGGATGAGAAGCCCCCGCACATTGTGAGTGATCCCCTCCATGGATGAGAAGCCCCTGCACATTGTGAGTGACCCCCTCCATGGATGAGAAGCCCCCACACATTGTGAGTGACCCCCTCCATGGATGAGAAGCCCCCACACATTGTAAGTGATTCCCTCCATGGATGAGAAGCCCCCACACATTGTGAGTGATCCCCTCCATGGATGAGAATCCCTCCACATTGTGAGTGACCCCCTCCATGCATGAGAAGTCCCCACACATTGTGAGTGATTCCCTCCATGGATGAGAAGCCCCCACACATTGTGAGTGACCCCCTCCATGGATTAGAAGCCCCCACACTTTGTAAGTGATTCCCTCCATGGATGAGAAGCCCCCACACATTGTGAGTGATCCCCTCCATGGATGAGAAGCCCCCACACATTGTGAGTGACCCCCTCCATGGATGAGAAGCCCCCACACATTGTGAGTGACCCCCTCCATGGATTAGAAGCCCCCACACATTGTAAGTGATTCCCTCCATGGATGAGAAGCCCCCGCACATTGTGAGTGACCCCCTCCATGGATGAGAAGCCCCCGCACATTGTGAGTGACCCCCTCCATGGATGAGAAGCCCCCACACATTGTGAGTGACCCTATCCATGGATGAGAAGCCCCCACACATTGTAAGTGATTCCCTCCATGGATGAGAAGCCCCCACACATTGTGAGTGATCCCCTCCATGGATGAGAAGCCCCCCACATTGTGAGTGACCCCCTCCATGGATGAGAAGCCCCCACACATTGTGAGTGATTCCCTCCATGGATGAGAAGCCCCCACACATTGTGAGTGACCCCCTCCAAGGAAGAGAAGCCCCCACACATTGTGAGTGACCCCCTCCATGGATTAGAAGCCCCCACACATTGTAAGTGATTCCCTCCATGGATGAGAAGCCCCCACACATTGTGAGTGACCCCCACCATGGATGAGAAGCCCCCACACATTGTGAGTGACCCCCTCCATGGATGAGAAGCCCCCGCACATTGTGAGTGATCCCCTCCATGGATGAGAAGCCCCCGCACATTGTATGTGATTCCCTCCATGGATGAGAAGCTCCCGCACATTGTGAGTGACCCCCTCCATGGATGAGAAGCCCCCACACATTGTAAGTGATTCCCTCCATGGATGAGAAGCCCCCGCACATTGTGAGTGACCCCCTCCATGGATGAGAAGCCCCCACACATTGTGAGTGACCCCCTCCATGGATGAGAAGCCCCCACACATTGTAAGTGATTCCCTCCATGGATGAGAAGCCCCCACACATTGTGAGTGATCCCCTCCATGGATGAGAAGCCCCCCACATTGTGAGTGACCCGCTCCATGGATGAGAAGCCCCCACACATTGTGAGTGATTCCCTCCATGGATGAGAAGCCCCCACACATTGTGAGTGACCCCCTCAATGGATTAGAAGCCCCCACACATTGTAAGTGATTCTCTCCATGGATGAGAAGCCCCTACACAATGTGAGTGATCTCCTCCATGGATGAGAAGCCCCCACACATTGTGAGTGACCCCCTCCATGGATGAGAAGCCCCCACACATTGTGAGTGACCCCCTCCATGGATTAGAAGCCCCCACACATTGTAAGTGATTCCCTCCATGGATGAGAAGCCCCCGCACATTGTGAGTGACCCCCTCCATGGATGAAAAGCCCCCGCACATTGTAAGTGATTCCCTCCATGGATGAGAAGCCCCCACACATTGTGAGTGATCCCCTCCATGGATGAGAAGCCCCCACACATTGTGAGTGACCCCCTCCATGGATGAGAAGCCCCCACACATTGTGAGTGACCCCCTCCATGGATGAGAAGCCCCCGCACATTGTGAGTGATCCCCTCCATGGATGAGAAGCCCCCGCACATTGTAAGTGATTCCATCCATGGATGAGAAGCCCCCGCACATTGTGAGTGATCCCCTCCATGGATGAGAAGCCCCCGCACATTGTGAGTGACCCCCTCCATGGATGAGAAGCCCCCACACATTGTAAGTGATTCCCTCCATGGATGAGAAGCCCCCGCACATTGTGAGTGATCCCCTCCATGGATGAGAAGCCCCTGCACATTGTGAGTGACCCCCTCCATGGATGAGAAGCCCCCACACATTGTGAGTGACCCCCTCCATGGATGAGAAGCCCCCACACATTGTAAGTGATTCCCTCCATGGATGAGAAGCCCCCACACATTGTGAGTGATCCCCTCCATGGATGAGAAGCCCCCCACATTGTGAGTGACCCCCTCCATGGATGAGAAGCCCCCACACATTGTGAGTGATTCCCTCCATGGATGAGAAGCCCGCACACATTGTGAGTGACCCCCTCCATGGATTAGAAGCCCCCACACATTGTAAGTGATTCCCTCCATGGATGAGAAGCCCCCACACATTGTGAGTGATCCCCTCCATGGATGAGAAGCCCCCACACATTGTGAGTGACCCCCTCCATGGATGAGAAGCCCCCACACATTGTGAGTGACCCCCTCCATGGATTAGAAGCCCCCACACATTGTAAGTGATTCCCTCCATGGATGAGAAGCCCCCGCACATTGTGAGTGACCCACTCCATGGATGAGAAGCCCCCGCACATTGTGAGTGACCCCCTCCATGGATGAGAAGCCCCCACACATTGTGATTGACCCTATCCATGGATGAGAAGCCCCCACACATTGTAAGTGATTCCCTCCATGGATGAGAAGCCCCCACACATTGTGAGTGATCCCTTCCATGGATGAGAAGCCCCCCACATTGTGAGTGACCCCCTCCATGGATGAGAAGCCCCCACACATTGTGAGTGATTCCCTTCATGGATGAGAAGCCCCCACACATTGTGAGTGACCCCCTCCAAGGAAGAGAAGCCCCCACACATTGTGAGTGACTCCCTCCATGGATTAGAAGCCCCCACACATTGTAAGTGATTCCCTCCATGGATGAGAAGCCCCCACACATTGTGAGTGATCCCCTCCATGGATGAGAAGCCCCCACACATTGTGAGTGACCCCCTCCATGGATGAGAAGCCGCCACACATTGTGAGTGACCCCCTCCATGGATTAGAAGCCCCCACACATTGTAAGTGATTCCCTCCATGGATGAGAAGCCCCCGCACATTGTGAGTGACCCCCTCCATGGATGAGAAGCCCCCACACATTGTGAGTGATCCACTCCATGAATGAGAAGCCCCCCACATTGTCAGTGACCCCCTCCATGGATGAGAAGCCCCCACACATTGTGAGTGATTCCCTCCATGGATGAGAAGCCCCCACACATTGTAAGTGATTCCCTCCATGGATGAGAAGCCCCCGCACATTGTGAGTGATCCCCTCCATGGATGAGAAGCCCCTGCACATTGTGAGTGACCCCCTCCATGGATGAGAAGCCCCCACACATTGTGAGTGACCCCCTCCATGGATGAGAAGCCCCCACACATTGTAAGTGATTCCCTCCATGGATGAGAAGCCCCCACACATTGTGAGTGATCCCCTCCATGGATGAGAAGCCCCCCACATTGTGAGTGACCCCCTCCATGGATGAGAAGCCCCCACACATTGTGAGTGATTCCCTCCATGGATGAGAAGCCCCCACACATTGTGAGTGACCCCCTCCATGGATTAGAAGCCCCCACACATTGTAAGTGATTCCCTCCATGGATGAGAAGCCCCCACACATTGTGAGTGATCCCCTCCATGGATGAGAAGCCCCCACACATTGTGAGTGACCCCCTCCATGGATGAGAAGCCCCCACACATTGTGAGTGACCCCCTCCATGGATTAGAAGCCCCCACACATTGTAAGTGATTCCCTCCATGGATGAGAAGCCCCCGCACATTGTGAGTGACCCCCTCCATGGATGAGAAGCCCCCGCACATTGTGAGTGACCCCCTCCATGGATGAGAAGCCCCCACACATTATGATTGACCCTATCCATGGATGAGAAGCCCCCACACATTGTAAGTGATTCCCTCCATGGATGAGAAGCCCCCACACATTGTGAGTGATCCCTTCCATGGATGAGAAGCCCCCCACATTGTGAGTGACCCCCTCCATGGATGAGAAGCCCCCACACATTGTGAGTGATTCCCTTCATGGATGAGAAGCCCCCACACATTGTGAGTGACCCCCTCCAAGGAAGAGAAGCCCCCACACATTGTGAGTGACTCCCTCCATGGATTAGAAGCCCCCACACATTGTAAGTGATTCCCTCCATGGATGAGAAGCCCCCACACATTGTGAGTGATCCCCTCCATGGATGAGAAGCCCCCACACATTGTGAGTGACCCCCTCCATGGATGAGAAGCCGCCACACATTGTGAGTGACCCCCTCCATGGATTAGAAGCCCCCACACATTGTAAGTGATTCCCTCCATGGATGAGAAGCCCCCGCACATTGTGAGTGACCCCCTCCATGGATGAGAAGCCCCCACACATTGTGAGTGATCCACTCCATGGATGAGAAGCCCCCCACATTGTCAGTGACCCCCTCCATGGATGAGAAGCCCCCACACATTGTGAGTGATTCCCTCCATGGATGAGAAGCCCCCACACATTGTGAGTGACCCCCTCCAAGGAAGAGAAGCCCCCACACATTGTGAGTGACCCCCTCCATGGATTAGAAGCCCCCACACATTGTAAGTGATTCCCTCCATGGATGAGAAGCCCCCACACATTGTGAGTGATCCCCTCCATGGAGGAGAAGCCCCCACACATTGTGAGTGACCCCCTCCATGGATGAGAAGCCCCCACACATTGTGAGTGACCCCCTCCATGGATGAGAAGCCCCCGCACATTGTGAGTGATCCCCTCCATGGATGAGAAGCCCCCGCACATTGTAAGTGATTCCCTCCATGGATGAGAAGCCCCCGCACATTGTGAGTGATCCCCTCCATGGATGAGAAGCCCCCGCACATTGTGAGTGACCCCCTCCATGGATGAGAAGCCCCCACACATTGTAAGTGATTCCCTCCATGGATGAGAAGCCCCCGCACATTGTGAGTGATCCCCTCCATGGATGAGAAGCCCCTGCACATTGTGAGTGACCCCCTCCATGGATGAGAAGCCCCCACACATTGTGAGTGACCCCCTCCATGGATGAGAAGCCACCACACATTGTAAGTGATTCCCTCCATGGATGAGAAGCCCCCACACATTGTGAGTGATCCCCTCCATGGATGAGAAGCCCTCCACATTGTGAGTGATTCCCTCCATGGATGAGAACCCCCCACACATTGTGAGTGACCCCCTCCATGGATTAGAAGCCCCCACACTTTGTAAGTGATTCCCTCCATGGATGAGAAGCCCCCACACATTGTGAGTGATCCCCTCCATGGATGAGAAGCCCCCACACATTGTGAGTGACCCCCTCCATGGATGAGAAGCCCCCACACATTGTGAGTGACCCCCTCCATGGATTAGAAGCCCCCACACATTGTAAGTGATTCCCTCCATGGATGAGAAGCCCCCGCACATTGTGAGTGACCCCCTCCATGGATGAGAAGCCCCCGCACATTGTGAGTGACCCCCTCCATGGATGAGAAGCCCCCACACATTGTGAGTGACCCTATCCATGGATGAGAAGCCCCCACACATTGTGAGTGATCCCCTCCATGGATGAGAAGCCCCCACACATTGTGAGTGACCCCCTCCATGGATGAGAAGCCCCCGCACATTGTGAGTGATCCCCTCCATGGATGAGAAGCCCCCGCACATTGTAAGTGATTCCCTCCATGGATGAGAAGCCCCCGCACATTGTGAGTGATCCCCTCCATGGATGAGAAGCCCCCGCACATTGTGAGTGACCCCCTCCATGGATGAGAAGCCCCCACACATTGTAAGTGATTCCCTCCATGGATGAGAAGCCCCCGCACATTGTGAGTGATCCCCTCCATGGATGAGAAGCCCCTGCACATTGTGAGTGACCCCCTCCATGGATGAGAAGCCCCCACACATTGTGAGTGACCCCCTCCATGGATGAGAAGCCACCACACATTGTAAGTGATTCCCTCCATGGATGAGAAGCCCCCACACATTGTGAGTGATCCCCTCCATGGATGAGAAGCCCTCCATATTGTGAGTGATTCCCTCCATGGATGAGAACCCCCCACACATTGTGAGTGACCCCCTCCATGGATTAGAAGCCCCCACACTTTGTAAGTGATTCCCTCCATGGATGAGAAGCCCCCACACATTGTGAGTGATCCCCTCCATGGATGAGAAGCCCCCACACATTGTGAGTGACCCCCTCCATGGATGAGAAGCCCCCACACATTGTGAGTGACCCCCTCCATGGATTAGAAGCCCCCACACATTGTAAGTGATTCCCTCCATGGATGAGAAGCCCCCGCACATTGTGAGTGACCCCCTCCATGGATGAGAAGCCCCCGCACATTGTGAGTGACCCCCTCCATGGATGAGAAGCCCCCACACATTGTGAGTGACCCTATCCATGGATGAGAAGCCCCCACACATTGTAAGTGATTCCCTCCATGGATGAGAAGCCCCCACACATTGTGAGTGATCCCCTCCATGGATGAGAAGCCCCCCACATTGTGAGTGACCCCCTCCATGGATGAGAAGCCCCCACACATTGTGAGTGATTCCCTCCATGGATGAGAAGCCCCCACACATTGTGAGTGACCCCCTCCAAGGAAGAGAAGCCCCCACACATTGTGAGTGACCCCCTCCATGGATTAGAAGCCCCCACACATTGTAAGTGATTCCCTCCATGGATGAGAAGCCCCCACACATTGTGAGTGATCCCCTCCATGGATGAGAAGCCCCCACACATTGTGAGTGACCCCCTCCATGGATGAGAAGCCCCCACACATTGTGAGTGACCCCCTCCATGGATGAGAAGCCCCCCGCACATTGTGAGTGATCCCCTCCATGGATGAGAAGCCCCCGCACATTGTAAGTGATTCCCTCCATGGATGAGAAGCTCCCGCACATTGTGAGTGACCCCCTCCATGGATGAGAAGCCCCCGCACATTGTAAGTGATTCCATCCATGGATGAGAAGCCCCCGCACATTGTGAGTGATCCCCTCCATGGATGAGAAGCCCCCGCACATTGTGAGTGACCCCCTCCATGGATGAGAAGCCCCCACACATTGTAAGTGATTCCCTCCATGGATGAGAAGCCCCCGCACATTGTGAGTGATCCCCTCCATGGATGAGAAGCCCCTGCACATTGTGAGTGACCCCCTCCATGGATGAGAAGCCCCCACACATTGTGAGTGACCCCCTCCATGGATGAGAAGCCCCCACACATTGTAAGTGATTCCCTCCATGGATGAGAAGCCCCCACACATTGTGAGTGATCCCCTCCATGGATGAGAAGCCCCCCACATTGTGAGTGACCCCCTCCATGGATGAGAAGCCCCCACACATTGTGAGTGATTCCCTCCATGGATGAGAAGCCCCCACACATTGTGAGTGACCCCCTCCATGGATTAGAAGCCCCCACACATTGTAAGTGATCCCCTCCATGGATGAGAAGCCCCCACACATTGTGAGTGACCCCCTCCATGGATGAGAAGCCCCCACACATTGTGAGTGACCCCCTCCATGGATTAGAAGCCCCCACACATTGTAAGTGATTCCCTCCATGGATGAGAAGCCCCCGCACATTGTGAGTGACCCCCTCCATGGATGAGAAGCCCCCGCACATTGTGAGTGACCCCCTCCATGGATGAGAAGCCCCCACACATTGTGATTGACCCTATCCATGGATGAGAAGCCCCCACACATTGTAAGTGATTCCCTCCATGGATGAGAAGCCCCCACACATTGTGAGTGATCCCTTCCATGGATGAGAAGCCCCCCACATTGTGAGTGACCCCCTCCATGGATGAGAAGCCCCCACACATTGTGAGTGATTCCCTTCATGGATGAGAAGCCCCCACACATTGTGAGTGACCCCCTCCAAGGAAGAGAAGCCCCCACACATTGTGAGTGACTCCCTCCATGGATTAGAAGCCCCCACACATTGTAAGTGATTCCCTCCATGGATGAGAAGCCCCCACACATTGTGAGTGATCCCCTCCATGGATGAGAAGCCCCCACACATTGTGAGTGACCCCCTCCATGGATGAGAAGCCGCCACACATTGTGAGTGACCCCCTCCATGGATTAGAAGCCCCCACACATTGTAAGTGATTCCCTCCATGGATGAGAAGCCCCCGCACATTGTGAGTGACCCCCTCCATGGATGAGAAGCCCCCACACATTGTGAGTGATCCACTCCATGAATGAGAAGCCCCCCACATTGTCAGTGACCCCCTCCATGGATGAGAAGCCCCCACACATTGTGAGTGATTCCCTCCATGGATGAGAAGCCCCCACACATTGTAAGTGATTCCCTCCATGGATGAGAAGCCCCCGCACATTGTGAGTGATCCCCTCCATGGATGAGAAGCCCCTGCACATTGTGAGTGACCCCCTCCATGGATGAGAAGCCCCCACACATTGTGAGTGACCCCCTCCATGGATGAGAAGCCCCCACACATTGTAAGTGATTCCCTCCATGGATGAGAAGCCCCCACACATTGTGAGTGATCCCCTCCATGGATGAGAAGCCCCCCACATTGTGAGTGACCCCCTCCATGGATGAGAAGCCCCCACACATTGTGAGTGATTCCCTCCATGGATGAGAAGCCCCCACACATTGTGAGTGACCCCCTCCATGGATTAGAAGCCCCCACACATTGTAAGTGATTCCCTCCATGGATGAGAAGCCCCCACACATTGTGAGTGATCCCCTCCATGGATGAGAAGCCCCCACACATTGTGAGTGACCCCCTCCATGGATGAGAAGCCCCCACACATTGTGAGTGACCCCCTCCATGGATTAGAAGCCCCCACACATTGTAAGTGATTCCCTCCATGGATGAGAAGCCCCCGCACATTGTGAGTGACCCCCTCCATGGATGAGAAGCCCCCGCACATTGTGAGTGACCCCCTCCATGGATGAGAAGCCCCCACACATTGTGATTGACCCTATCCATGGATGAGAAGCCCCCACACATTGTAAGTGATTCCCTCCATGGATGAGAAGCCCCCACACATTGTGAGTGATCCCTTCCATGGATGAGAAGCCCCCCACATTGTGAGTGACCCCCTCCATGGATGAGAAGCCCCCACACATTGTGAGTGATTCCCTTCATGGATGAGAAGCCCCCACACATTGTGAGTGACCCCCTCCAAGGAAGAGAAGCCCCCACACATTGTGAGTGACTCCCTCCATGGATTAGAAGCCCCCACACATTGTAAGTGATTCCCTCCATGGATGAGAAGCCCCCACACATTGTGAGTGATCCCCTCCATGGATGAGAAGCCCCCACACATTGTGAGTGACCCCCTCCATGGATGAGAAGCCGCCACACATTGTGAGTGACCCCCTCCATGGATTAGAAGCCCCCACACATTGTAAGTGATTCCCTCCATGGATGAGAAGCCCCCGCACATTGTGAGTGACCCCCTCCATGGATGAGAAGCCCCCACACATTGTGAGTGATCCACTCCATGGATGAGAAGCCCCCCACATTGTCAGTGACCCCCTCCATGGATGAGAAGCCCCCACACATTGTGAGTGATTCCCTCCATGGATGAGAAGCCCCCACACATTGTGAGTGACCCCCTCCAAGGAAGAGAAGCCCCCACACATTGTGAGTGACCCCCTCCATGGATTAGAAGCCCCCACACATTGTAAGTGATTCCCTCCATGGATGAGAAGCCCCCACACATTGTGAGTGATCCCCTCCATGGAGGAGAAGCCCCCACACATTGTGAGTGACCCCCTCCATGGATGAGAAGCCCCCACACATTGTGAGTGACCCCCTCCATGGATGAGAAGCCCCCGCACATTGTGAGTGATCCCCTCCATGGATGAGAAGCCCCCGCACATTGTAAGTGATTCCCTCCATGGATGAGAAGCCCCCGCACATTGTGAGTGATCCCCTCCATGGATGAGAAGCCCCCGCACATTGTGAGTGACCCCCTCCATGGATGAGAAGCCCCCACACATTGTAAGTGATTCCCTCCATGGATGAGAAGCCCCCGCACATTGTGAGTGATCCCCTCCATGGATGAGAAGCCCCTGCACATTGTGAGTGACCCCCTCCATGGATGAGAAGCCCCCACACATTGTGAGTGACCCCCTCCATGGATGAGAAGCCACCACACATTGTAAGTGATTCCCTCCATGGATGAGAAGCCCCCACACATTGTGAGTGATCCCCTCCATGGATGAGAAGCCCTCCACATTGTGAGTGATTCCCTCCATGGATGAGAACCCCCCACACATTGTGAGTGACCCCCTCCATGGATTAGAAGCCCCCACACTTTGTAAGTGATTCCCTCCATGGATGAGAAGCCCCCACACATTGTGAGTGATCCCCTCCATGGATGAGAAGCCCCCACACATTGTGAGTGACCCCCTCCATGGATGAGAAGCCCCCACACATTGTGAGTGACCCCCTCCATGGATTAGAAGCCCCCACACATTGTAAGTGATTCCCTCCATGGATGAGAAGCCCCCGCACATTGTGAGTGACCCCCTCCATGGATGAGAAGCCCCCGCACATTGTGAGTGACCCCCTCCATGGATGAGAAGCCCCCACACATTGTGAGTGACCCTATCCATGGATGAGAAGCCCCCACACATTGTGAGTGATCCCCTCCATGGATGAGAAGCCCCCACACATTGTGAGTGACCCCCTCCATGGATGAGAAGCCCCCGCACATTGTGAGTGATCCCCTCCATGGATGAGAAGCCCCCGCACATTGTAAGTGATTCCCTCCATGGATGAGAAGCCCCCGCACATTGTGAGTGATCCCCTCCATGGATGAGAAGCCCCCGCACATTGTGAGTGACCCCCTCCATGGATGAGAAGCCCCCACACATTGTAAGTGATTCCCTCCATGGATGAGAAGCCCCCGCACATTGTGAGTGATCCCCTCCATGGATGAGAAGCCCCTGCACATTGTGAGTGACCCCCTCCATGGATGAGAAGCCCCCACACATTGTGAGTGACCCCCTCCATGGATGAGAAGCCACCACACATTGTAAGTGATTCCCTCCATGGATGAGAAGCCCCCACACATTGTGAGTGATCCCCTCCATGGATGAGAAGCCCTCCACATTGTGAGTGATTCCCTCCATGGATGAGAACCCCCCACACATTGTGAGTGACCCCCTCCATGGATTAGAAGCCCCCACACTTTGTAAGTGATTCCCTCCATGGATGAGAAGCCCCCACACATTGTGAGTGATCCCCTCCATGGATGAGAAGCCCCCACACATTGTGAGTGACCCCCTCCATGGATGAGAAGCCCCCACACATTGTGAGTGACCCCCTCCATGGATTAGAAGCCCCCACACATTGTAAGTGATTCCCTCCATGGATGAGAAGCCCCCGCACATTGTGAGTGACCCCCTCCATGGATGAGAAGCCCCCGCACATTGTGAGTGACCCCCTCCATGGATGAGAAGCCCCCACACATTGTGAGTGACCCTATCCATGGATGAGAAGCCCCCACACATTGTAAGTGATTCCCTCCATGGATGAGAAGCCCCCACACATTGTGAGTGATCCCCTCCATGGATGAGAAGCCCCCCACATTGTGAGTGACCCCCTCCATGGATGAGAAGCCCCCACACATTGTGAGTGATTCCCTCCATGGATGAGAAGCCCCCACACATTGTGAGTGACCCCCTCCAAGGAAGAGAAGCCCCCACACATTGTGAGTGACCCCCTCCATGGATTAGAAGCCCCCACACATTGTAAGTGATTCCCTCCATGGATGAGAAGCCCCCACACATTGTGAGTGATCCCCTCCATGGATGAGAAGCCCCCACACATTGTGAGTGACCCCCTCCATGGATGAGAAGCCCCCACACATTGTGAGTGACCCCCTCCATGGATGAGAAGCCCCCCGCACATTGTGAGTGATCCCCTCCATGGATGAGAAGCCCCCGCACATTGTAAGTGATTCCCTCCATGGATGAGAAGCTCCCGCACATTGTGAGTGACCCCCTCCATGGATGAGAAGCCCCCACACATTGTAAGTGATTCCCTCCATGGATGAGAAGCCCCCGCACATTGTGAGTGATCCCCTCCATGGATGAGAAGCCCCTGCACATTGTGAGTGACCCCCTCCATGGATGAGAAGCCCCCACACATTGTGAGTGACCCCCTCCATGGATGAGAAGCCCCCACACATTGTAAGTGATTCCCTCCATGGATGAGAAGCCCCCACACATTGTGAGTGATCCCCTCCATGGATGAGAAGCCCCCCACATTGTGAGTGACCCGCTCCATGGATGAGAAGCCCCCACACATTGTGAGTGATTCCCTCCATGGATGAGAAGCCCCCACACATTGTGAGTGACCCCCTTAATGGATTAGAAGCCCCCACACATTGTAAGTGATTCTCTCCATGGATGAGAAGCCCCCACACAATGTGAGTGATCTCCTTCATGGATGAGAAGCCCCCACACATTGTGAGTGACCCCCTCCATGGATGAGAAGCCCCCACACATTGTGAGTGACCCCCTCCATGGATTAGAAGCCCCCACACATTGTAAGTGATTCCCTCCATGGATGAGAAGCCCCCGCACATTGTGAGTGACCCCCTCCATGGATGAGAAGCCCCCGCACATTGTAAGTGATTCCCTCCATGGATGAGAAGCCCCCACACATTGTGAGTGATCCCCTCCATGGATGAGAAGCCCCCACACATTGTGAGTGACCCCCTCCATGGATGAGAAGCCCCCACACATTGTGAGTGACCCCATCCATGGATGAGAAGCCCCCGCACATTGTGAGTGATCCCCTCCATGGATGAGAAGCCCCCGCACATTGTAAGTGATTCCATCCATGGATGAGAATCCCCCGCACATTGTGAGTGATCCCCTCCATGGATGAGAAGCCCCCGCACATTGTGAGTGACCCCCTCCATGGATGAGAAGCCCCCACACATTGTAAGTGATTCCCTCCATGGATGAGAAGCCCCCGCACATTGTGAGTGATCCCCTCCATGGATGAGAAGCCCCTGCACATTGTGAGTGACCCCCTCCATGGATGAGAAGCCCCCACACATTGTGAGTGACCCCCTCCATGGATGAGAAGCCCCCACACATTGTAAGTGATTCCCTCCATGGATGAGAAGCCCCCACACATTGTGAATGATCCCCTCCATGGATGAGAAGCCCCCCACATTGTGAGTGACCCCCTCCAATGAATGAGAAGCCCCCACACATTGTGAGTGATTCCCTCCATGGATGAGAAGCCCCCACACATTGTGAGTGACCCCCTCCATGGATTAGAAGCCCCCACACATTGTAAGTGATTCCCTCCATGGATGAGAAGCCCCCACACATTGTGAGTGATCCCCTCCATGGATGAGAAGCCCCCACACATTGTGAGTGACCCCCTCCATGGATGAGAAGCCCCCACACATTGTGAGTGACCCCCTCCATGGATTAGAAGCCCCCACACATTGTAAGTGATTCCCTCCATGGATGAGAAGCCCCCGCACATTGTGAGTGACCCCCTCCATGGATGAGAAGCCCCCGCACATTGTGAGTGACCCCCTCCATGGATGAGAAGCCCCCACACATTGTGATTGACCCTATCCATGGATGAGAAGCCCCCACACATTGTAAGTGATTCCCTCCATGGATGAGAAGCCCCCACACATTGTGAGTGATTCCTTCCATGGATGAGAAGCCCCCCACATTGTGAGTGACCCCCTCCATGGATGAGAAGCCCCCACACATTGTGAGTGATTCCCTCCATGGATGAGAAGCCCCCACACATTGTGTGTGACCCCCTCCAAGGAAGAGAAGCCCCCACACATTGTGAGTGACTCCCTCCATGGATTAGAAGCCCCCACACATTGTAAGTGATTCCCTCCATGGATGAGAAGCCCCCACACATTGTGAGTGATCCCCTCCATGGATGAGAAGCCCCCACACATTGTGAGTGACCCCCTCCATGGATGAGAAGCCCCCACACATTGTGAGTGACCCCCTCCATGGATTAGAAGCCCCCACACATTGTAAGTGATTCCCTCCATGGATGAGAAGCCCCCGCACATTGTGAGTGACCCCCTCCATGGATGAGAAGCCCCCACACATTGTGAGTGATCCCCTCCATGGATGAGAAGCCCCTCACATTGTCAGTGACCCCCTCCATGGATGAGAAGCCCCCACACATTGTGAGTGATTCCCTCCATGGATGAGAAGCCCCCACACATTGTGAGTGACCCCCTCCAAGGAAGAGAAGCCCCCACACATTGTGAGTGACCCCCTCCATGGATTAGAAGCCCCCACACATTGTAAGTGATTCCCTCCATGGATGAGAAGCCCCCACACATTGTGAGTGATCCCCTCCATGGATGAGAAGCCCCCACACATTGTGAGTGACCCCCTCCATGGATGAGAAGCCCCCACACATTGTGAGTGACCCCCTCCATGGATGAGAAGCCCCCGCACATTGTGAGTGATCCCCTCCATGGATGAGAAGCCCCCGCACATTGTAAGTGATTCCCTCCATGGATGAGAAGCCCCCGCACATTGTGAGTGATCCCCTCCATGGATGAGAAGCCCCCGCACATTGTGAGTGACCCCCTCCATGGATGAGAAGCCCCCACACATTGTAAGTGATTCCCTCCATGGATGAGAAGCCCCCGCACATTGTGAGTGATCCCCTCCATGGATGAGAAGCCCCTGCACATTGTGAGTGACCCCCTCCATGGATGAGAAGCCCCCACACATTGTGAGTGACCCCCTCCATGGATGAGAAGCCCCCACACATTGTAAGTGATTCCCTCCATGGATGAGAAGCCCCCACACATTGTGAGTGATCCCCTCCATGGATGAGAAGCCCCCAACATTGTGAGTGACCCGCTCCATGGATGAGAAGCCCCCACACATTGTGAGTGATTCCCTCCATGGATGAGAAGCCCCCACACATTGTGAGTGACCCCTCCATGGATTAGAAGCCCCCACACATTGTAAGTGATTCTCTCCATGGATGAGAAGCCCCCACACATTGTGAGTGATCTCCTCCATGGATGAGAAGCCCCCACACATTGTGAGTGACCCCCTCCATGGATGAGAAGCCCCCACACATTGTGAGTGACCCCCTCCATGGATTAGAAGCCCCCACACATTGTAAGTGATTCCCTCCATGGATGAGAAGCCCCCGCACATTGTGAGTGACCCCCTCCATGGATGAGAAGCCCCCGCACATTGTAAGTGATTCCCTCCATGGATGAGAAGCCCCCACACATTGTGAGTGATCCCCTCCATGGATGAGAAGCCCCCACACATTGTGAGCGACCCCCTCCATGCATGAGAAGCCCCCACACATTGTGAGTGACCCCCTCCATGGATGAGAAGCCCCCGCACATTGTGAGTGATCCCCTCCATGGATGAGAAGCCCCCGCACATTGTAAGTGATTCCATCCATGGATGAGAAGCCCCCGCACATTGTGAGTGATCCCCTCCATGGATGAGAAGCCCCCGCACATTGTGAGTGACCCCCTCCATGGATGAGAAGCCCCCACACATTGTAAGTGATTCCCTCCATGGATGAGAAGCCCCCGCACATTGTGAGTGATCCCCTCCATGGATGAGAAGCCCCCGCACATTGTGAGTGACCCCCTCCATGGATGAGAAGCCCCCACACATTGTGAGTGACCCCCTCCATGGATGAGAAGCCCCCACACATTGTAAGTGATTCCCTCCATGGATGAGAAGCCCCCACACATTGTGAGTGATCCCCTCCATGGATGAGAAGCCCCCCACATTGTGAGTGACCCCCTCCATGGATGAGAAGCCCCCACACATTGTGAGTGATTCCCTCCATGGATGAGAAGCCCCCACACATTGTGAGTGACCCCCTCCATGGATTAGAAGCCCCCACACATTGTAAGTGATTCCCTCCATGGATGAGAAGCCCCCACACATTGTGAGTGATCCCCTCCATGGATGAGAAGCCCCCACACATTGTGAGTGACCCCCTCCATGGATGAGAAGCCCCCACACATTGTGAGTGACCCCCTCCATGGATTATAAGCCCCCACACATTGTAAGTGATTCCCTCCACGGATGAGAAGCCCCCGCACATTGTGAGTGACCCCCTCCATGGATGAGAAGCCCCCGCACATTGTGAGTGACCCCCTCCATGGATGAGAAGCCCCCACACATTGTGAGTGACCCTATCCATGGATGAGAAGCCCCCACACATTGTAAGTGATTCCCTCCATGGATGAGAAGCCCCCACACATTGTGAGTGATCCCTTCCATGGATGAGAAGCCCCCCACATTGTGAGTGACCCCCTCCATGGATGAGAAGCCCCCACACATTGTGAGTGATTCCCTCCATGGATGAGAAGCCCCCACACATTGTGAGTGACCCCCTCCAAGGAAGAGAAGCCCCCACACATTGTGAGTGACTCCCTCCATGGATTAGAAGCCCCCACACATTGTAAGTGATTCCCTCCATGGATGAGAAGCCCCCACACATTGTGAGTGATCCCCTCCATGGATGAGAAGCCCCCACACATTGTGAGTGACCCCCTCCATGGATGAGAAGCCCCCACACATTGTGAGTGACCCCCTCCATGGATTAGAAGCCCCCACACATTGTAAGTGATTCCCTCCATGGATGAGAAGCCCCCGCACATTGTGAGTGACCCCCTCCATGGATGAGAAGCCCCCACACATTGTGAATGATCCCCTCCATGGATGAGAAGCCCCCACACATTGTGAGTGACCCCCTCCATGGATGAGAAGCCCCCACACGTAAGTGATTCCCTCCATGGATGAGAAGCCCCCACACATTGTGAGTGACCCCCTCCAAGGAAGAGAAGCCCCCGCACATTGTGAGTGACCCCCTCCATGGATGAGAAGCCCCCACACATTGTAAATGATTCCCTCCATGGATGAGAAGCCCCCCGCACATTGTGAGTGATCCCCTCCATGGATGAGAAGCCCCCGCACATTGTGAGTGACCCCCTCCATGGATGAGAAGCCCCCACACATTGTAAGTGATTCCCTCCATGGATGAGAAGCCCCTGCACATTGTGACTGATCCCCTCCATCAATGAGAAGCCCCTGCAAATTGTGAGTGATCCCCTGCATGGATGAGAAGCCCCCGCACATTGTGAGTGATCCCCTCCATGGATGAGTAGCCTCCACACATTGTGAGTGACCCCCTCTATGGATGAGAAGCCCCCACACATTGCAAGTGATCCCCTCCATGGATGAGAAGACTCCACACATTTTGAGTGACCCCCTCCAAGGAAGAGAAGCCCCCGCACATTGTGAGTGACCCCCTCCATGGATGAGAAGCCCCCACACATTGTAAGTGATTCCCTCCATGGATGAGAAGCCCCCGCACATTGTGAGTGATCCCCTCCATGGATGAGAAGCCCCCGCACATTGTGAGTGACCCCCTCCATGGATGAGAAGCCCCCACACATTGTAAGTGATTCCCTCCATGGATGAGAAGCCCCTGCACATTGTGACTGATCCCCTCCATCAATGAGAAGCCCCTGCAAATTGTGAGTGATCCCCTGCATGGATGAGAAGCCCCCGCACATTGTGAGTGATCCCCTCCATGGATGAGAAGCCTCCACTCATTGTGAGTGATCCTCTCCGTGGATGAGAAGCCCCCACACATTGTGAGTGATCCCCTCCATGAATGAGAAGCCTCCACACATTGTGAGTGACCCTACGCATGGATGAGAAGCCCCCGCACATTGTGAGTAATCCCCTCCATGGAAGAGAAGCCCCCACACATTGTGAGTGACCCCCTCCATGAATGAGAAGCCCCCACACATTGTGAGTGATCCCCTCCATGGATGAGAAGCCCCCAGACATTGTGAGTGATCCCCTCCATGGATGAGAAGCCCCTGCACATTGTGACTGATCCCCTCCATCAATGAGAAGCCCCTGCAAATTGTGAGTGATCCCCTCCATGGATGAGAAGCCTCCACACATTGTGAGTGACCCCCTCTATGGATGAGAAGCCCCCACACATTGTAAGTAATCCACCTCCATGGATGAGAAGCCACCGCACATTCTGAGTGATCCCCTCCATGGATGAGAAGCCCCCACACATTGTGAGTGATCCCCTCCATGGATGAGAAGACCTTGCACATTGTGAGTGACCCCCTCCATGGATGAGAAGCCCCCGCACATTGTGAGTGATCCCCTCCATGGATGAGAAGCCCCCGCACATTGTGAGTGACCCCCTCCATGGATGAGAAGCCCTCTCACATTGTGAGTGACCCCCTCCATGGATGAGAAGCCCCCACACATTGTGAGTGATCCCCTCCATGGATCTGAAGCCCCCACGCTTTGTGAGTGATCATCTCCATGGATGAGAAGCCCCCGCACAATTTGAGTGACACCGTCCATGGACGAGAAGCCCCCGCACATTGTGGGTATCCCCCTCCATGAATGAAAAGCCCACGCATATTGTGAGTGACCCCCTCCATGGATGAGAAGCCTCCACACATTGTGATTTATCCCCCTCCATGGATGAGAAGCCCCCACACATTGTGAGTGATCCCATCCATGGATGAGAAGCCCCCGCACATTGTGAGTGATCCTCTCCATGGATGAGAAGCCCGTGCACATTGTGAGTGATCCCCTCCATGGATGAGAAGTCCCCGCTCATTGTGAGTGATCCTCTCCATGGATGAGAAGCCCGTGCACATTGTGAGTGATCCCCTCCATGGATGAGAAGCCCCCACACATTGTGAGTGACCCCCTCCATGGATGAGAAGCACCCGCACAATTTGAGTGATCCCCATCCATGGATGAGAAGCCCCCGCACATTGTGAGTGATCCCCTCCATGGATGAGAAGCCCCCGCACATTGTGAGTGACCCCTTCTATGGATGAGAAGCCCCTGCACATTGTGGGTGACCCCTTCTATGGATGAGAAGCCCCCGCACATTGTGAGTGACCCCTCCATGGATGAAAAGCCCCCACACATTATGAGTGATCCCCTCCATGGATGAGAAGACCTCGCACATTGTGAGTGATCCCCTCCATGGATGAAAAGCCCCCACACATTGTGAGTGACCCCCTCCATGGATGAGAAGCCCCCGCACACTGTGATTGACCTCCTCCATGGATGAGAAGCCCCCACACATTGTGAGTGATCCCCTCCATGGATGAGAAGCCCTCACACATTGTGAGTGACCCCTTCATGGATGAGAAGCCCTCAGACATTGTGAGTGACCCCTTCATGGATGAGAAGCCCCCGCACATTGTGAGTGACCCCCTCCATGGATGAGAAGCCTCCAACACATTGTGAGTGACCACTCCATGGATGAGAAGCCCCCACACATTGTGAGTGACCCCCTCCATGGATGAGAACCCCCCACACATTGTGAGTGATCCCCTCCATGGATGAGAAGCCTACACACATTGAGAGTGATCCTCTCCGTGGATGAGAAGCCCCCACACATTGTGAGTGACCCCCTCCATCGATGAGAAGCCCCCGCACATTGTGAGTGACCCCCTCCATGGATGAGAAGCCCCCGCACATTATTAGTGACCCCCTCCATGGATGAGAAGCCCCCGCACATTGTGAGTGACCCGTTCTATGGATGAGAAGCCCCTGCACATTGTGGGTGACCCCCTCCATGGATGAGAAGTCCCCACACTTTGTGAGTGACCCCCTCCATGGATGAGAAACCCCCGCACATTGTGAGTGACCCCTCCATGGATGAAAAGCCCCCACACATTGTGAGTGATCCCCTCCATGGATGAGAAGACCTCGCACATTGTGAGTGATCCCCTCCATGGATGAAAAGCCCCCACACATTGTGAGTGACCCCCTCCATGGATGAGAAGTCCTCGCACATTGTGAGTGACCCCCTCCATGGATGAGAAGCCCCCGCACATTGTGAGTGACCCCCTCATGGATGAGAATCCCCTGCACATTGTGAGTGACCCCCTCCATGGATGAGAAGCCTCCACACATTGTGAGTGATCCCCTCCACGGAAGAGAAGCCCCCACACATTGTGAGTGACCCCTCCATGGATGAGAATCCCCCACAAATTGTGAGTGACCCCCTCCATGGGTGAGAAGCCCCCGCACATTGTGAGTGACCCCCTCCATGGATGAGAAGCCCCCGCACTTTGTGAGTGACCCCCTCCATGGATGAGAAGCCCCCGCACATTGTGACTGATCCCCTCCATGGATGAGAAGCCCCCACACATTGTGAGTGACCCCCTTCATGGATGAGAATCCCCCGCACATTGTGAGTGATCCCCTCCATGGATGAGAAGCCCCCACACATTGTGAGTGACCCCTCCATGGATGAGAAGCCCCCGCACATTGTGAGTGACCCCCTTCATGGATGAGAAGCCCCCGCACATTGTGAGTGATCCCCTCCACGGAAGAGAAGCCCCCACACATTGTGAGTGACCCCCTCCATGGATGAGAAGCCCCTGCACATTGTGAGTGACCCCCTTCATGGATGAGAAGCCCCCGCACATTGTGAGTGATCCCCTCCACGGAAGAGAAGCCCCCACACATTGTGAGTGACCCCCTCCATGGATGAGAAGCCCCCACACATTGTGAGTGACCCCCTTCATGGATGAGAAGCCCCCGCACATTGTGAGTGATCCCCTCCACGGAAGAGAAGCCCCCACACATTGTGAGTGACCCCCTCCATGGATGAGAAGCCCCTACACATTGTGAGTGACCCCCTCCATGGATGAGAAGCCCCCCGCACATTGTGAGTGACCCCCTCCATGGATGAGAAGCCCCCCCCGCACTTTGTGAGTGACCCCCTCCATGGATGAGAAGCCCCCGCACATTGTGACTGATCCCCTCCATGGATGAGAAGCCCCCACACATTGTGAGTGACCCCCTTCATGGATGAGAATCCCCCGCACATTGTGAGTGATCCCCTCCATGGATGAGAAGCCCCCACACATTGTGAGTGACCCCTCCATGGATGAGAAGCCCCCGCACATTGTGAGTGACCCCCTTCATGGATGAGAAGCCCCCGCACATTGTGAGTGATCCCCTCCACGGAAGAGAAGCCCCCACACATTGTGAGTGACCCCCTCCATGGATGAGAAGCCCCTGCACATTGTGAGTGACCCCCTTCATGGATGAGAAGCCCCCGCACATTGTGAGTGATCCCCTCCACGGAAGCGAAGCCCCCACACATTGTGAGTGACCCCCTCCATGGATGAGAAGCCCCCACACATTGTGAGTGACCCCCTTCATGGATGAGAAGCCCCCGCACATTGTGAGTGATCCCCTCCACGGAAGAGAAGCCCCCACACATTGTGAGTGACCCCCTCCATGGATGAGAAGCCCCTGCACATTGTGAGTGACCCCCTCCATGGATGAGAAGCCCCCCGCACATTGTGAGTGACCCCCTCCATGGATGAGAAGCCCCCGCACTTTGTGAGTGACCCCCTCCATGGATGAGAAGCCCCCGCACATTGTGACTGATCCCCTCCATGGATGAGAAGCCCCCACACATTGTGAGTGACCCCCTTCATGGATGAGAAGCCCCCGCACATTGTGAGTGATCCCCTCCATGGATGAGAAGCCCTCACACATTGTGAGTGACCCCTCCATGGATGAGAATCCCCCACACATTGTGAGTGACCCCCTCCATGGGTGAGAAGCCCCCACACATTGTGAGTGACCCCCTCCATGGATGAGAAGCCCCCACACTTTGTGAGTGACCCCCTCCATGGATGAGAAGCCCCCGCACATTGTGACTGATCCCCTCCATGGATGAGAAGCCCCCACACATTGTGAGTGACCCCCTCCATGGATGAGAAGCCCCTGCACATTGTGAGTGACCCCCTCCATGGATGAGAAGCCCCCGCACATTGTGAGTGACCCCCTCCATGGATGAGAAGCCCTCGCACTTTGTGAGTGACCCCCTTCATGCATGAGAAGCCACCACACATTGTAAGTGATTCCCTCCATGGATGAGAAGCCCCCGCACATTGTGACTGATCCCCTCCATGGATGAGAAGCCCCCACACATTGTGAGTGACCCCCTTCATGGATGAGAAGCCCCCACACATTGTGAGTGATCCCCTCCATGGATGAGAAGCCCTCACACATTGTGAGTGACCCCCTCCATGGATGAGAAGCCCCCGCACATTGTGAGTGATCCCCTCCATGGATGAGAAGCCCCCACACATTGTGAGTGACCCCCTTCATGGATGAGAAGCCCCCACACATTGTGAGTGACCCCCTTCATGGATGAGAAGCCCTCACACATTGTGAGTGATCCCCTCCATGGATGAGAAGCCCTCACACATTGTGAGTGACCCCCTTCATGGATGAGAAGCCCTCACACATTGTGAGTGACCCCCTTCATGGATGAGAAGCCCCCGCATATTGTGAGTGACCCCCTTCATGAATGAGAAGCCCCCGCACACGTGTGGTCTCTGGAGGCTTCATTGCTGTCAGGTACAGGACTGGTGGCATCGTCACCTTCTCTTCTGCAGACAATCTTCCTTCAGATGTCTGTACATTCTGCAGGGGCTTCATCAGTTACATTACTCCCCCCATCCTCTGTTCTCCGATCTTGGAGTCTCTGCAGCTATTTCTCTGATGAAGCCCCATCAGAACATTCATTGCTCCATACATAATATGTGGCCCCTTGGTAAAACTCTTTGCCCTTTCCATGGTCAGCACTGGGAATATTGAGGCTTTACAGAAATAAAAATGTCTAAGTGTAAAACCAGATGGAATGTTTATCATTGTCGTCAGTAACCATAGAAACAGCAACTAAAGAGCGGAAACACTGAAGAGGGAAAATGTGAATATCAAAATGTGGGTCAGACTGGAGACTCTCGCCTTGGAGCTTTGTGTGCTCAGATAACTGTGACCGAGGTGTCAGACCTTAATTAGCCTGTTAGTTATGACTTGTTCACCATCATCGTTAGTAAAGGCCCGGTGATGCAAATTTCCTAGCTTTATATAATCCCAGCGTCCTCTAACCTTGTGACAAAAACAACAGCCCTGGGATCTTCTAAGCAGCTGACGAGCACTCAGAAAATGCAAACTCGGCTACAGCCCTGGCTGACCTCTAAACAGGTACCGGCGGATCTTCCCCGAACTCATCTGTAGATATCGGCGGATCTTCCCGACCTTACCTGCAGATACCGGCGGATCCTCCCCCAACCTCACATGCAGATATCGGCAGATCCTCCCCGACCTCACCTGCAGATACTGGCGGATCCTCCCCGACCTCACCTGCAGATACTGGCGGATCCTCCCCGACCTCACCTGCAGAAACCGGCGGATTTTCCCGACCTCACCTGTAGATACCGGCGGATCTTCCTGACCTCACCTGCAGATACCGGCGGATCCTCCCCGACCTCACCTGTAGATACCGGCGGATCTTCCTGACCTTACCTGCAGATACCGGCGGATCCTTCCTGACCTCACCTGCAGATACCAGTGGATCCTCCCTGACCTCACCTGCAGATACCGGCGGATCTTCCCGACCTCACCAGCAGATACCGGCGGATCTTCCCGACCTCACCAGCAGATACCGGCAGATCTTCCCGACCTCACCTGCAGATACCGGCAGATCTTCCCGACCTCACCTGCAGATACCGGCGGATCTTCCCCGACCTCACCTGTAGATACCGGCGGATATTCCCGACCTTACCTGCAGATACCGGCGGATCCTCCCCCAACCTCACATGCAGATACCGGCGGATCTTCCCAACCTCACCTGCAGATACCGGCAGATCTTCCCGACCTCACCTGCAGTTACCGGCGGATCCTCCCCCAACCTCACATGCAGATACCGGCGGATCCTCCCCCAACCTCACATGCAGATACCGGCAGATCCTCCCTGACCTCACCTGTAGATACCGGCGGATCTTCCCGACCTCACCTGCAGATACTGGCGGATCTTCCCGACCTCACCTGCAGATACCGGCGGATCTTCCCGACCTCACCTGCAGATACCGGCGGATCTTCCCGACCTCACATGCAGATACCGGCGGATCTTCCCGACCTCACCTGCAGATACCGGCGGATCTTCCCGACCTCACATGCAGATACCGGCGGATCTTCCCGACCTCACCTGCAGATACCGGCGGATCTTCCCAACCTCACATGCAGATACCGGCAGATCTTCCCGACCTCACATGCAGATACCGGCGGATCCTCCCCCAACCTCACATGCAGATACCGGCGGATCATTCCCCAACCTCACATGCAGATACCGGCAGATCCTCCCTGACCTCACCTGTTGATACCGGCGGATCTTCCCGACCTCACATGCAGATACCGGCGGATCTTCCTGACCTCACCTGCAGATACTGGCGGATCTTCCCAACCTCACATGCAGATACCGGCAGATCTTCCCGGCCTCACATGCAGATACCGGCGGATCCTCCCCCAACCTCACATGAAGATACCGGCGGATCATTCTCCAACCTCACATGCAGATACCGGCAGATCCTCCCTGACCTCACCTGTTGATACCGGCGGATCTTCCCGACCTCACCTGCAGATACCGGCGGATCTTCCCGACCTAACATGCAGATACCGGCAGATCTTCCCGACCTCACCTGCAGATACCGGCGGATCTTCCCGTCCTCACATGCAGATACCGGCGGATCTTCCCAACCTCACCTGCAGATACCGGCGGATCTTCCCAACCTCACATGCAGATACCGGCGGATCTTCCCGATCTCACCTGCAGATACCGGCGGATCCTCCCCGACCTCACCTGTAGATACCGGCGGATATTCCCGACCTCACCTGCAGATACCGGCAGATCCTCCCCGACCTCACCTGCAGATACCGGCAGATCCTCCTCGACCTCATCTGTAGATACTGGCAGATCCTCCCTCGACCTCACCTTGAGATATCGGGGGACTCTCCTCTGATCTCACCTGCTGATATCGGCGGATTCTCTTCTGATCTCACCTGCAGATATCGATGGATCTTGTCCCGACCTCACCTGTAGATATCGATGGATCCTCCCCTGACCTCACCTGCAGATATTGGTGGATCCTCCCCCGACCTCACCTGCAGATACCAGCGGATCTTCCCGACCTCACCTGCAGATACCGGCAGATCCTCCCCGACCTCACCTGTAGATACCAGCGGATCTTCCCAATCTCACATGCAGATACCGGCGGATCCTCCCCGACCTCACCTGTAGATACCGGCGGATCCTCCCCGACCTCACCTGCAGATAGCGGCAGATCCTCCCCGACCTCACCTGCAGATACCGGCAGATCCTCCCCGATCTCACCTGTAGATACTGGCGGATCCTCCCTCGATCTCACCTTGAGATATCGGGGGACTCTCCTCTGATCTCACCTGCAGATATCGGCGGATTCTCTTCTGATCTCACCTGCAGATATCGATGGATCTTGAACCGACCTCACCTATAGATATCGGCGGATCCTCCCCTGACCTCACCTGTAGATATCGATGGATCCTCCCCTGACCTCACCTGCAGATACCGGCAGATCCTCCCCGACCTCACCTGCAGATACCGGCAGATCCTCCTCGACCTCATCTGTAGATACTGGCGGATCCTCCCTCGACCTCACCTTGAGATATCGGGGGACTCTCCTCTGATCTCACCTGCTGATATCGGCGGATTCTCTTCTGATCTCACCTGTAGATATCGATGGATCTTGTCCCGACGTCACCTGTAGATATCGATGGATCCACCCCTGACCTCACCTGCAGATATTGGTGGATCCTCCCCCGACCTCACCTGCAGATACCGGCGGATCTTCCCGACCTCACCTGCAGATACCGGCAGATCCTCCCCGACCTCACCTGTAGATACCAGCGGATCTTCCCAATCTCACATGCAGATACCGGCGGATCCTCCCCGACCTCACCTGTAGATACCGGCGGATCCTCCCCGACCTCACCTGCAGATAGCGGCAGATCCTCCCCGACCTCACCTGCAGATACCGGCAGATCCTCCCCGATCTCACCTGTAGATACTGGCGGATCCTCCCTCGATCTCACCTTGAGATATCGGGGGACTCTCCTCTGATCTCACCTGCAGATATCGGCGGATTCTCTTCTGATCTCACCTGCAGATATCGATGGATCTTGAACCGACCTCACCTATAGATATCGGCGGATCCTCCCCTGACCTCACCTGTAGATATCGATGGATCCTCCCCTGACCTCACCTGCAGATACCGGCAGATCCTCCCCGACCTCACCTGCAGATACCGGCAGATCCTCCTCGACCTCATCTGTAGATATTGGCGGATCCTCCCTCGACCTCACCTTGAGATATCGGGGGACTCTCCTCTGATCTCACCTGCTGATATCGGCGGATTCTCTTCTGATCTCACCTGTAGATATCGATGGATCTTGTCCCGACGTCACCTGTAGATATCGATGGATCCACCCCTGACCTCACCTGCAGATATTGGTGGATCCTCCCCGACCTCACCTGCAGATACCGGCGGATCTTCCCGACCTCACCTGAAGATACCGGCAGATCCTCCCCGACCTCACCTGCAGATACCGGCAGATCCTCCCCGATCTCACCTGTAGATACTGGCGGATCCTCCCTCGATCTCACCTTGAGATATCGGGGGACTCTCCTCTGATCTCACCTGCAGATATCGGTGGATTCTCTTCTGATCTCACCTGCAGATATTGATGGATCTTGTCCCGACCTCACCTATAGATATCGGCGGATCCCCCCCTGACCTCACCTGTAGATATCGATGGATCCTCCCCTGACCTCACCTGCAGATATCAGCTTATCCTCCCCGACCTCACCTGTAGATATTGGTGGATCCTCCCCCGACCTCACCTGTAGATATTGGCGGATCCTCCCCCGACCTCACCTGTAGATATCGATGGATCCTTCCCTGACCTCACCTGCAGATATCAGCTTATCCTCCCCGACCTCACCTGTAGATATTGGTGGATCCTCCCCCGACCTCACCTGTAGATATCGGCGGATCCTCCCCTCGACCTCACCTGTAGATATCGGCGGATCCTCCCCCCGACCTCACCTGCAGATATCATATATATGTTATATATTTGTCCCATGATGACCGGTCAGTGATACTTAGGGTAAAGTCAGAGTACTGCAGACATGGTCGGGACTAGGGGAAGGCAGGGGGGAAACCTGCCTAGGGCGTTATCACTTGCCTTCCTGAGGGGCCGAAGTTCAAAGAAGAACAGAACTTACATTGTAGAATATCTGCGGCCACTGGCACCTTCCTCAGGCATGTAGCACTGTGATGGTCAGATTACAGGCGTCACTCACTGGCGCCACTCACTGTCTCTGTCCTGACCAGCGCTCCCACCCTGTACTCGATTTATGTGAGTGCCGCCTGGAACAAGAGCAGAGGAGCTCCAGCAAGACACAGGATGCTTCCAGCGTGAAACCTGGAGAGGTGGTGTATTGGGGATCCTGTTACTTGAGGGGGAAGTGGTGCATTCAGGATGTTGTTACCTGATGAGGAGGTGATGCATTGGGGACCCTGTTACCTGAAGTGGAGGTGGTATATTGGGGGTCCTGTTATCTGGAGGGGAGGTGGTGCATTGAGGGTCCTGTTACCTGAAGGGGAGGTGGTACATTGAGGGTCCTGTTACCTGAAGGGGAGGTGATGCACTGGGTATCCTGTTACCTGAAGGGGAGGTGGTATATTGGGGGTCCTGTTACCTGGAGGGGAGGTGGTACATTGAGGGTCCTGTTACCTGGAGGGGAGGTGGTGCATTGAGGGTCCTGTTACCTGAAGGGGAGGTGGTGCACTGAGGATCATGTTACCTGAAGGGGAGGTGGTGCACTGAGGATCCTGTTACCTGAAGGGGAGGTGGTATATTGGGGGTCCTGTTACCTGGAGGGGAAGTGGTGCATTGGGGATCCTGTTACCAGAAGTGGAGGTGGTGAATTGAGGGTCCTGTTACCTGAAGGGGAGGTGGTATATTGGGGGTCCTGTTACCTGGATGGGAGGTGATGCATTGAGGATCCTGTTACCTGAAGGGGAGATGGTGCATTGGGGATCCTGATACCTGAAGGGGAGGTGGTGCATTCAGGGTCCTGTTACCTGAAGGGGAGGTGGTGCATTGAGGGTCTTGTTACCTGAAGGGGAGGTGGTGCCTTGGGGACCCTGTTACATGAAGGTGAGGTGGTACATTTGGGGTATTGTTACCTGAAGGGGAGGTGGTGCACTGGGGACCCTGTTACCTAAAGGGGAGGTGGTGCATTGAGGGTCCTGTTACCTGAAGGGGAGGTGGTGCATTGAGGGTCCTGTTACCTGAAAGGGAGGTGGTGTATTGAGAGTCCTGTTACCTGAAGGGGAGGTGGTACATTGAGGGTCCTGTTACCTGAAGGGGAGGTGGTGCATTGAGGGTCCTGTTACCTGAAGGGGAGGTGGTGCATTGAGGGTCCTGTTACCTGAAGGGGAGGTGGTGCATTGAGGGTCCTGTTACCTGAAGGGGAGGTGGTGCATTGAGGGTCCTGTTACCTAAAGGGGAGGTGGTGCATTGAGGGTCCTGAT
Source organism: Dendrobates tinctorius (assembly GCF_039654945.1). Taxonomy (NCBI): domain Eukaryota; kingdom Metazoa; phylum Chordata; class Amphibia; order Anura; family Dendrobatidae; genus Dendrobates; species Dendrobates tinctorius. Next base: position 2,175,396 of record NW_027361839.1, read on the forward strand.
ACCTGAAGGGGAGGTGGTGCATTGAGGGTCCTGTTACCTAAAGGGGAGGTGGTGCATTGAGGGTCCTGTTACCTGAAGGGGAGGTGGTGCATTGAGGGTCCTGTTACCTGAAGGGGAGGTGGTGCATTGAGGGTCCTGTTACCTAAAGGGGAGGTGGTGCATTGAGGGTCCTGATACCTGAAGGGGAGGTGGTACATTGAGGGTCCTGTTACCTGAAGGGGAGGTGGTGCATTGAGGGTCCTCTTACCTGAAGGGGAGGTGGTGCATTGAGGGTCCTCTTACCTGAAGGGGAGGTGATGCACTGGGTATCCTGTTACCTGAAGGGGAGGTGGTACATTGAGGGTCCTGTTACCTGAAGGGGAGGTGATGCACTGGGTATCCTGTTACCTGAAGGGGAGGTGGTATATTGGGGGTCATAGAATCATAGAATCATAGAATCGTAGAGTTGGAAGGGACCTCCTGGGCCATCTGGTCCAACCCCCTGCTCAAAGCAGGATTCGCTAAATCATCCCAGTCAGATGTCTGTCCAGCCTCTGCTTGAAGACTTCCATTGAAGGAGAACTCACCACTTCTCGTGGCAGCTTGTTCCACTCATTGATCACTCTGTCAAAAAGTTTTTTCTAATATCTAATCTGTGTCTCCTCCCATTCAGTTTCATCCCATTGCTTCTAGTCTTTCCTTGTGCAAATGAGAATAAAGTTGATCCTTCTACAATGTGACAGCCCTTTAGATATTTGTAGACAGCTATTAAGTCTCCTCTCAGTCTTCTCTTTTGCAAACTAAACATTCCCAAATCCTGCAACCTTTCCTCATAAGACAGGGTTTGCAGACCGGTCACCATTCTGGTCGCTCTTTTCTGAACTTGCTCCAGTTTGTTGATGTCTTTTTTAAAATGTGGTGCCCAAAACTGGACACAATATTCCAGATGAGGTCTGACCAAAGAGGAGTAGAGGGAAATAATGACTTCACGTGATCTAGACTGTATGCTTCTGTTAATACATCCTAGAATTGCATTTGCCTTTTTTGCTGCTGCATCACACTGTTGACTCATATTCAGTCTGTGATCTATTAGTATACCCAAGTCTTTTTCACATGTGCTGTCACTTAGCCCTATTCCTCCCATTCTATATATGTTTTTTCCATTTTTATTGCCCAGATGTAGTACTTTGCATTTCTCCCTGTTAAAAACCATTCTGTTAGTTGCTGCCCACTTCTCCAGTTTATTTAAATCTTTTTGAATCCTCTCTCTCTCTTCTCTAGTATTAGCTATCCCTCCTAGCTTTGTGTCATCAGCAAATTTAATCAGTTTACCCTCAATTCCTTCAGCTAAATCGTTGATAAAGATGTTGAACAATACAGGGCCCAGGACAGAGCCCTGTGGTACCCCACTTGAGACATTCTTCCAACTGGATGTGCAGCCATTTACGACCACTCTTTGGGTCCGATCACTAAGCCAGTTATGAATCCACCTAACAGTTGCCTTGTCCATTCCATACTTAATCATTTTTTCAATAAGGATTGTATGAGAGACTTTGTCAAATGCTTTGCTGAAGTCAAGATATACTATATCTACAGCATTTCCTTGATCCACCCAATCAGTGATACCGTCATAGAAGGAAATTAAGTTAGTCTGACATGACTTATTAGTTACAAACCCATGCTGACTCTGTTTAATCACTTCATTCTTATCCAGGTATTGACATACATGTTGTTTAATAATTTGTTCAAAGATCTTTCCTGGTATAGAAGTCAGACTCACCGGCCTATAGTTACCTGGGTCCACCTTCTTCCCCTTTTTGAAGATAGGAACAACATTTGCTCTTCTCCAGTCTTCTGGCACTTCTCCTGTTCTCCAAGAATTTTCAAAGATTATAGAGAGGGGTTCAAAAATTTCTTCTGCTATCTCCTTCAGTACTCTGGGGTGTAATTCATCTGGACCTGGAGACTTGAATTCATTTAGGCTAGCTAAGTGTTTCCTCACTATCTTTCTGTTTATAGATATCCTGGATTCTTCTATTCCCTTAATAGGACAGTGAATAACAGTTGATGTTACATTTCCTTTCTGAGAGAAAACAGATGCAAAATAGGAATTTAAAAGTTCAGCCTTCTCAACATCCTGTCTTACCATTTCATCATTTTCATCCTGTAAAAATCCTATAGCATCTTTGACTTTTCTTTTACTTTTGACATATCCCCAAAATCCTTTATTATTGCTTTTGACATCTCTTGCAAGCCTCAATTCATTTTCAGCTTTAGATAATCTGATTTGTGCCCTGCAGGTTCTGCAGACAGCATTATATTCTTCTTTAGATATGCCTCCCTCTTTCCATTTTATAAACATTTTTTTCTTCCTTTTTAGCATGTGCTTAAGTTCTGTGTTCATCCATCCTGGTTTCCTTAACTGCTTCCTATTCTTCCCTCTTTTCGGAATTGTTAACAACTGTGCTTTGAGAATTTCATTTTTCAAGATTTCCCATCCTTCCTGGACATTTTTGTCTTTAAGGATATCCAGCCATTGGATCCCTCCAATTCTCTTTCTGAATCCCTTAAAATCTGCCTTCCAGGGTCCTGTTACCTGGAGGGGAGGTGGTACATTGAGGGTCCTGTTACCTGGAGGGGAGGTGGTGCATTGAGGGTCCTGTTACCTGAAGGGGAGGTGGTGCACTGAGGATCATGTTACCTGAAGGGGAGGTGGTGCACTGAGGATCCTGTTACCTGAAGGGGAGGTGGTATATTGGGGGTCCTGTTACCTGGAGGGGAAGTGGTGCATTGGGGATCCTGTTACCAGAAGTGGAGGTGGTGAATTGAGGGTCCTGTTACCTGAAGGGGAGGTGGTATATTGGGGGTCCTGTTACCTGGATGGGAGGTGATGCATTGAGGATCCTGTTACCTGAAGGGGAGATGGTGCATTGGGGATCCTGATACCTGAAGGGGAGGTGGTATATTGGGGGTCCTGTTACCTGGAGGGGAAGTGGTGCATTCAGGGTCCTGTTACCTGAAGGGGAGGTGGTGCATTGAGGGTCTTGTTACCTGAAGGGGAGGTGGTGCCTTGGGGACCCTGTTACATGAAGGTGAGGTGGTACATTTGGGGTGTTGTTACCTGAAGGGGAGGTGGTGCACTGGGGACCCTGTTACCTAAAGGGGAGGTGGTGCATTGAGGGTCCTGTTACCTGAAGGGGAGGTGGTGCATTGAGGGTCCTGTTACCTGAAAGGGAGGTGGTGTATTGAGAGTCCTGTTACCTGAAGGGGAGGTGGTACATTGAGGGTCCTGTTACCTGAAGGGGAGGTGGTGCATTGAGGGTCCTGTTACCTGAAGGGGAGGTGGTGCATTGGGGACCCTGTTACCTAAAGGGGAGGTGGTGCATTGAGGGTCCTGTTACCTGAAGGGGAGGTGGTGCATTGAGGGTCCTGTTACCTAAAGGGGAGGTGGTGCATTGAGGGTCCTGATACCTGAAGGGGAGGTGGTACATTGAGGGTCCTGTTACCTGAAGGGGAGGTGGTGCATTGAGGGTCCTCTTACCTGAAGGGGAGGTGGTGCATTGAGGGTCCTCTTACCTGAAGGGGAGGTGGTGCACTGAGGGACCTGTGACCTTAAGGGGAGGTGGTGCACTGGGGACCCTGTTACCTGAAGAGGAGGTGATGCACTGAGGATCCTGTTACCTGAAGGGAAGGTGGTGCACTGAGGATCCTGTTACCTGAAGGGGAGGTGGTGCATTGAGGGTCCTGTTACCTGAAGTGGTGGTGATGCATTGGGGACCCTGTTACCTGAAGGGGAGGTGGTGCATTGGGGATCCTGTTACCTGAAGGGGAGGTGGTGCATTGGGGATCCTGTTACCTGAAGTGGTGGTGATGCATTGGGGACCCTGTTACCTGAAGGGGAGGTGGTGCATTGGGGATCCTGTTACCTGAAGGGGAGGTGGTGCATTGGGGATCCTGTTACCTGAACGGGAGGTGGTGCATTGGGGACCTTGTTACCTGAAGGGGAGGTGATGCATTGGGGATCCTGTTACCTGAAGTGGTGGTGATGCATTGGGGACCCTGTTACCTGAAGGGGAGGTGGTGCATTGGGGATCCTGTTACCTGAAGGGGAGGTGGTGCATTGGGGATCCTGTTACCTGAAGGGGAGGTGGTGCATTGGGGACCTTGTTACCTGAAGGGGAGGTGGTGCATTGGGGACCTTGTTACCTAAAGAGGAGGTGGTGCATTGGGGATCCTGTTACCTGAAGGGGAGGTGGTGCATTGAGGGTCCTCTTACCTGAAGGGGAGGTGGTGCCTTGGGGACCCTGTTACATGAAGGTGAGGTGGTACATTCGGGGTGTTGTTACCTGAAGGGGAGGTGATGCACTGGGACCCTGTTACCTGAAGGGGAGGTGGTGCATTGAGGGTCCTGTTACCTGAAGGGGAGGTGGTACATTCGGGGTGTTGTTACCTGAAGGGGAGGTGGTGCACTGGGGACCCGGTTACCTGAAGGGGAGGTGGTGCATTGAGGGTCCTGTTACCTGAAGGGGAGGGGGGTGCATTGAGGGTCCTGTTACCTGAAGGGGAGGTGGTGCATTGAGAGACCTGTGACCTGAAGGGGAGGTGGTGCACTGGGGACCCTGTTACCTGAAGAGGAGGTGGTGCACTGGGGATCCTGTTACCTGAAGGGGAGGTGATGCACTGAGGATCCTGTTACCTGAAGGGGAGGTGGTGCACTGAGGATCATGTTACCTGGAGGGGAGGTGATGCATTGGGGATCCTGTTACCTGAAGTGGTGGTGATGCATTGGGGACCCTGTTACCTGAAGGGGAGGTGGTGCATTGGGGATCCTGTTACCTGAAGGGGAGGTGGTGCATTGAGGGTCCTGTGCCCTGAAGGGGAGGTGGTGCACTGGGGACCTTGTTACCTAAAGAGGAGGTGGTGCATTGGGGATCCTGTTACCTGAAGAGAAGGTGGTGCATTGGGGACCCTTTTACCTGAAGGGGAGGTGGTGCATTGAGGGTCCTGTGCCCTGAAGGGGAGGTGGTGCACTGGGGACCTTGTTACCTGAAGAGGAGGTGGTGCATTGGGGATCCTGTTACCTGAAGGGAAGGTGGTGCATTGGGGATCCTGTTAGCTGAAGGGGAGGTGGGGCATTGGGGACCCTGTTACCTGAAGGGGAAATGGTGCATTGGGGATCCTGTTACCTGAAGGGTAGGTGGTGCATTGATTGTCCTGTGACCTGAAGGGGAGGTGGTTCATTGGGGACCCTGTTACCTGAAGGGGAGGTGGTGTGTGGCGCCCCTGAGGCTCAGTCGCCACAGAGGTACTGCACCTTCTCCTAAGGTGTAGTGCCCCACCAACTAGGTAAGTTGGGAACTCCTTTCCACACTCCAACACCTGCACCCACACACAGGATAGTTCAGCAATGGACCAGATTGCGGCTCCATGCTTAGAGCAGAGCACCTTTCGTGGGTCCTTGCTTCGTAACACGAGATGTGCTGGGAGGTGGGTGGAGTTAGGTATAAAAGAGTGGGAAAGTTTAGAATTACAGGTCAGTCTGACAGAGGGTCAGAGAGGAAGGAAGCCACTCTTGAGGAGTGGGGATCCCTGGAAGAGGGATGGAGGAAGGAGTGCTGCAGCTGCCTCAGTGACCTGAGCCCGCTGGCACGGGAAAGGAACAGAAGGAGAAACACGTAGAACTGCAACCTAAGCTTCCATAAGAGGGAGAAGGAACAGCGCGGAATGAAGGAGTAGGAGAACAGAGAGGAGTTGTGGGTTGGAAGAGGAACCCTGCCTATAGGTTCTCAGCGCAAGGCCGGGGCCCGGTCCCCGAGGTTGTATGGACACTTATGGTTCTGCAGCAGACACCGGTGGAGTAGTTGGCTGTAAATGCACTACTCCCATCTAAGACTTGGGACACAACAGCAACACGGATAGAGAGCCGGGATCCAGGAGCATCCCTGTCATATAAGTAAGGTTCCAGGAACATCTGACAGGAGGAACTTCAGAGTAACCACGGTACTGGAGCTCTTCACACTAATAGGCGCAATAGAGGAGCCGTTCAGGCAGGTACATGTTGGCGGAGTGTTGGAGAGGAGAAGCCTGACTTGCCCGGGAAGTTGATTGAGTCTCTGCACCGCTACAACTGGGTATCATCCTTTACACTACCTGCGCCTACACACTGCCCTGGGGTTACAGCTTCACCTGTGGGGAGCTATACCATCTATGCTGCAACACAACATCAGCCCCAGAGGACCTGCACGCAGCGTTGGCTTAACATCTTGCTTGCCAAACACCACAGGTGGGGTCACGAACTATTCCATAAACTATATTTCAAACCACCATTGATATTGGGCGCCCAGGGCCACGGACCGGGTCACAGCTGCCGTGATACTTTCCCCCCCTGACACCAGCCCGGTACTGAGTACCCCACAGCCCTGGGTGTGAGGGCGATCCAGGTGCATTGAGGGTCCTGTTATCTGAATGGGAAGTGGTGCATGGAGGATCCTATTACCTGAAGGGGAGGTGATGCACTGAGGATCCTGTTACATGAAGAGGAGGTGGTGCATTGAGGGTCCTGTGACTTGAAGGGGAGGTGGTGCATTGGGGATCCTGTTACCTGAAGGGAAGGTGGTGCATTGGGGATCCTGTTACCTGAAGGGGAGGTGGTGCACTGAGGATCCTGTTACCTGAAGGGGATGTGGTGCATTGGGGACCCTGTAACCTGAAGGGGAGGTGGTGCACTGGGGATCCTGTTACCTGAAGGGGATGTGGTGCATTGTGGACCCAGTTACCTGAAGGGGAGGTGGTGCACTGGGGATCCTGTTACCTGAAGGGGCGGTGATGCACTGAGGATCCTGTTACCTGAAGGGGAGGTGTTGCATTGGGGATCCTGTTACCTGAAGGGGAGGTGGTGCATTGAGGGTCCTGTTACCTGAAGGGGAGGTGGTGCACTGAGGATCATGTTACCTGAAGGAGTGGTGGTGCATTGGGGACCCTGTTACCTGAAGGGGAGGTGGTGCATTGGGGATCCTGTTACCTGAAGGGGAGGTGATGCACTGAGGATCCTGTTACCTGAAGGGGAGGTGGTGCATTGAGGGTCTTGTGACCTGAAGGGGAGGTGATGCACTGAGGATCCTGCTACCTGAAGGGGAGGTGGTGCACTGGGGACCCTGTTACCTGAAGAGGAGGTGGTGCATTGGGGACCCTGTTACCTGAAGGGTAGGTGGTGCATTGAGGGTCCTGTTACCTGAAGGGGAGGTGGTGCACTGAGGATCCTGTTACCTGAAGGGGAGGTGGTGCATTGAGGCTCCTGTGACCTGAAGGGGAGGTGGTGCATTGGGGACCCGGTTACCTGAAGGGGAGGTGGTGCATTGCGAATTCTGTTACCTGAAGGGGAGGTGGTGCATTGAGAGTCCTTTTACCTGAAGGGGTGGTGGTGCACTGGGGACCCTGTTACCTGAAGAGGAGGTGGTGCACTGGGGACTCTGTTACCTGAAGAGGAGGTGGTGCATTGGGGACCCTGTTGCCTGAAGAGGAGGTGGCGCATTGGGGATCCTGTTACCTGAAGGGGAGGTGGTGCATTGGGGATCCTGTTACCTGAAGGGGAGGTGGTGCATTGGGGACCCGGTTACCTGAAGGGGAGGTGGTGCATTGCGAATTCTGTTACCTGAAGGGGAGGTGGTGCATTGGGGACGCTGTTATCTGAAGAGGAGGTGGTGCATTGAGAGTCCTTTTACCTGAAGGGGTGGTGGTGCATTGGGGATCCTGTTACCTGAAGGGGAGGTGGTGCATTGGGGACCCTGTTACCTGAAGGGGAGGTGGTGCATTGAGAGTCCTTTTACCTGAAGGGGTGGTGGTGCATTGGGGATCCTGATACCTGAAGGGGAGGTGGTGCATTGGGGATCCTGTTACCTGAAGGGGCGGTGATGCACTGAGGATCCTGTTACCTGAAGGGGAGGTGGTGCACTGCGGATCCTGTTACCTGAAGGGGAGATGGTGCATTGAGGGTCCTGTGACCTGAAGGGGAGGTGATTCACTGAGGGTCCTGTTACCTGAAGGGGAGGTGGTGCACTGGGGACCCTGGTACCTGAAGAAGAGGTGGTGCATTGGGGACCCTGTTACATGAAGAGGAGATGGTGCATTGGGGACCCTGTTACCTGAAGGGGATGTGGTGCATTCGGGATCCTGTTACCTGAAGGGGGGGTGGTGCATTGGGGACCCTGTTACCTGAAGGGGAGGTGGTGCATTGGGAATCCTATTACCTGAAGGGGAGGAGGTGCATTGGGGACCCTGTTACCTGAAGGGGAGGTGGTGCATTGGGAATCCTGTTACCTGACGGGGCGGTGATGCATTGGGAATCCTGTTACCTGAAGGGGAGGTGTTGCATTGGGGATCCTGTTACCTGAAGGGGAGGTGGTGCACTGAGGATCCTGTTACCTGAAGGGGAGGTGGTGCACTGAGGATCCTGTTACCTGAAGGGGAGGTGGTGCACTGGGGACCCTGGTACCTGAAGAGGAGGTGTGCATTGGGGACCCTGTTACCTGAAGAGGAGATGGTGCATTGGGGACCCTGTTACCTGAAGGGGAGGTGGTGCATTGGGGATCCTGTTACCTGAAGGGGAGGTGGTGCACTGAGGATCATGTTACTTGAAGGGGATGTGGTGCATTGGGGATCCTGTTACCTGAAAGGGAGGTGGTGCATTGGGAATCCTGTTACCTGAAGGGGAGGTGGTGCATTGGGGACCCTGTTATCTGAAGAGGAGGTGGTGCATTGGGAACCCTGTTACCTGAAGGGGAGGTGGTGCATTGAGAGTCCTTTTACCTGAAGGGGAGGTGGTTCAGGTGACATCTTGTCACCTGAAGGGGAGGTGGTGCACTGAGGATCTGTCATGATCTGAAGTGATCTGACAGTTTTAAATTGCACTGGGTGAACTTTTTTTACTTTGGAAAGTTCCAAGGTGTCTTGACTGTCCCCGGTGCTGGTGAGTGGTATTGCACTTTAGGGTTTTTTGCACTTAATTATGGATCAGGTGTGACACCCTATAAAGGTGTGCTCAGGGTGTTCACTCACTGCCTGTGATATTGTGAGTTTGTTTTCACTTTGAGTGGGAGAGCCTGGAGGAAGGATGGAGCTGGTGAGGAGTCCTGCGCAGCTCAGCCAGGGGGGAAGAGTGTCAGCTATGGTGTCTGGACGAAGGGCTGGCATGGAGTGGTGGAGTCGCAGTGATGGTGTCAGCGGGAAGTGTCTGCATGGGCTGGTGGAGTGGCGACTATGGAGAGTGGCACTCACCATGTGGGACTTGGCCGCTGAGCTGGACTCAAGCATGCTCGACTTCGTGTCAGAAGCTGAACTCATCCATGGGACTCTGGTACTGAGCAGCTGCAACTGGTGGTGGACTCTGCTCCAAGGCTGCACTAAGGTGAAGGATCCTGTTATGGTGATGGATCCGGGTGGAGGAGAAGACGCACGCAGGTGGTGGGCTCTGTTGCTAGGAGCGCACGCGACAGAGCAAAGCTAAGTGGTGTTTCCCCTGTATTGTCTCTTTCCTCATGTGTGTTATTAGTGCAGTTGTGGGATTAGTCTCCGCACCGACCCATTCCCTAGTGAGGGTTTAGGGTCAGGGTGAGCAAGGGCGTTAAGGTACACGTGCGGCGACAAGTGCGGAGCCGGTTTAGGGAATGTAAGGAGTGCAGGGACTCTGGCTCAGGGGAGCTTAGGAGGTCTCCATGTCCCCATTCCCTATCGCAGGGCCCACCATTGTTAAAGTTTCCCAGGTTCCCCCTTTATTATTTGATTATTGTATGTATAACGTGTAATACCTAAATTCGCCAGGTGGAGGCGGCGTATCCACCTGCACGTTTTATTATTTAAATGCGCCCCACTGGAGGCGGTGTATCCAGGGTCATGTGTGTTATGGGTCCGCCTTGCGGTATCATCTGCGTCCTGACACACGTGATCATGACATTATCACAGGCCATTCAGTTTTTTTTTTTCTGGTGAGCTTTGGCCATGTGGAGACCACTGAGTAATTGTTGCCGGGCCTCACTGATGTGAGTGGGGAGCGGCAGGGTGTGTTAGAGCCGCTGCAGCAGCAGTTATCACGGTCTGGGGCCTCTGCTCAGGTAACCAGGAAATTACAATGGCGGCTTTGGCAAATTGCGGGTCTGGCAAAAGCCCCTGGAGTCGCTGCTGGGGAGCGGGACTTGCTCATGCACGTGGGCGTACCCAGGCAGGTGGGAGGAATGGTGCCCCAGGGAGCTGCTTGGTGTTCCCCGAGGTGAAGGGGTGCGTTCCAGTGATGAGCAGACTGATGTAGAGTCCGCGGGGTTTACGCCAAATCTTCAAATACCACCGTAGAAGCCGCCCCTCCTGTCCGTGTGGAGGCGGCCAGTGAGTGTATATTTCCTCCATATGCGTTCCCTCTCCTCCTGGTGTGAGCAGCAGGTGTGCTGCGGGGGAGTAGGGACAAATCTCAACCCTCGCCATTAACCAACCCTGGGAGGTGCAGACCTCATGGTGAAGAGGGTTGGAGGGTGGTGACCCCTTGGTGATTTGCGGGGGTTTGAGTGTGGTGACACAGGGGGACGCCTCTGCTGTCTAGTTCAGAATGAGTTCACCAATTATGACAAACGAATGTATGCAATAAACGTTCAGGTCCGGACCTGTGTGTGAACGAGCATGTATGTGTGCCACCAAAAAACATCTTGGAAGTGTGTTGTGGAGCCTGATCAGCTCATAACAAACAAACATACACATACATAATCTCGTTCCCCAGGTCGGCGCTCTGGAGATGAGTGGTGCCTCCAAAAGGAACTTTATTGCCAATACCAGCGGTGTGTTTGTCATAAACCTGAAGTGTCAGGTAATGGTGGGGTGAACTCAGGATCTGGGCGTCCCCGCTGTAGGTGTTTCCCTAATGAGGGGTGGTCTTGAGGGTCCAGAGGCCCCTCATTAAGGAGGGGGTACTGTCATGATCTGAAGTGATTTGACAGTTTTAAATTGCACTGGGTGAACTTTTTTTACTTTGGAAAGTTCCAAGGTGTCTTGACTGTCCCCGGTGCTGGTGAGTGGTATTGCACTTTAGGGTTTTTTGCACTTAATTATGGATCAGGTGTGACACCCTATAAAGGTGTGCTCAGGGTGTTCACTCACTGCCTGTGATATTGTGAGTTTGTTTTCACTTTGAGTGGGAGAGCCTGGAAGAAGGATGGAGCTGGTGAGGAGTCCTGCGCAGCTCAGCCAGGGGGGAAGAGTGTCAGCTATGGTGTCTGGACGAAGGGCTGGCATGGCGTGGTGGAGTCGCAGTGATGGTGTCAGCGGGAAGTGTCTGCATGGGCTGGTGGAGTGGCGACTATGGAGAGTGGCACTCACCATGTGGGACTTGGCCGCTGAGCTGGACTCAAGCATGCTCGACTTCGTGTCAGAAGCTGAACTCATCCATGGGACTCTGGTACTGAGCAGCTGCAACTGGTGGTGGACTCTGCTCCAAGGCTGCACTAAGGTGAAGGATCCTGTTATGGTGATGGATCCGGGTGGAGGAGAAGACGCACGCAGGTGGTGGGCTCTGTTGCTAGGAGCGCACGCGACAGAGCAAAGCTAAGTGGTGTTTCCCCTGTATTGTCTCTTTCCTCATGTGTGTTATTAGTGCAGTGGTGGGATTAGTCTCCGCACCGACCCATTCCCTAGTGAGGGTTTAGGGTCAGGGTGAGCAAGGGCGTTAAGGTACGCATGCGGCGACAGGTGCGGAGCCGGTTTAGGGAATGTAAGGAGTGCAGGGACTCTGGCTCAGGGGAGCTTAGGAGGTCTCCATGTCCCCATTCCCTATCGCAGGGCCCACCATTGTTAAAGTTTCCCAGGTTCCCCCTTTATTATTTGATTATTGTATGTATAACGTGTAATACCTAAATTCGCCAGGTGGAGGCGGCGTATCCACCTGCACGTTTTATTATTTAAATGCGCCCCACTGGAGGCGGTGTATCCAGGGTCACGTGTGTTATGGGTCCGCCTTGCGGTATCATCTGCGTCCTGACACACGTGATCATGACAGGATCCTGTCATATTAAGGGGAGGTGGTGCATTGGGGATCCTGTTCTGTGAAGGGGAGGTGGTGCATTGGGAATCCTGTTACCTGAAGTGGAGGAGGTGTATTGGGAATCCTGTTACCTGAAGGGTAGGTGGTGCATTGGGGACCCTGTTCCCTGAAGGGGAGGTGTTGCATTGGGGATCCTGTTACCTGAAGGGGAGGTGGTGCATTGAGGGTCCTGTTACCTGAAGGGGAGGTGGTGCACTGAGGATCATGTTACCTGAAGGAGTGGTGGTGCATTGGGGACCCTGTTACCTGAAGGGGAGGTGGTGCATTGGGGATCCTGTTACCTGAAGGGGAGGTGATGCACTGAGGAACCTATTACCTGAAGGGGAGGTGGTGCATTGAGGGTCCTGTGACCTGAAAGGGAGTTGATGCACTGAGGATCCTGTTACCTGAAGGGGAGGTGGTGCACTGGGGACCCTGGTACCTGAAGAGGAGGTGGTGCATTGGGGATCCTGTTACCTGAAGAGGAGGTGGTGCATTGGGGACCTTTTTACCTGAAGGGAAGGTGGTGCATTGAGAGTCCTTTTACCTGAAGGGGAGGTGGTGTATTGGGGATCCTGTTACCTGAAGGGGAGGTGGTGCGCTGGGGATCCTGTCACATGAAGGGGAGGTGGTGCATTGGAGATCTTGTCACCTGAAGGGGAGATGGTACATTGAGGGTCCTGTTACCTGAAGGAGTGGTGTTGCACTGAGGATCCTGCCACATGAAGGGGAGGTGGTGCATTGAGGGTCCTGTTTCCTGAAGGGGAGGTGGTGTATTGGGGATCCTGTTCCCTGAAGGGGAGGTGGTGCATTGAGGGTCCTGTTTCCTGAAGGGGAGGAGGTGTATTGAGGATCCTGTTCCCTGAAGGGGAGGTGGTGCATTGGGGATCCTGTTCTGTGAAGGGGAGGTGGTGCATTGAGGGTCCTGTTACCTGAAGGGGAGGTGGTGCATTGAGGGTCCTGTTACCTGAAGGGGAGGTGGTGTATTGGGGATCCTGTTCCCTGAAAGGGAGGTGGTGCATTGGGGATCCTGTTACCTGAAGGGGAGGTGGTGCCTTGGGGATCCTGTTACCTGAAGGGTAGGTGGTGCATTGGGGATCCTGTTACCTGAAGGGGAGGTGGTGCACTGAGGATCATGTTACCTGAAGGAGTGGTGGTGCATTGGGGACCCTGTTACCTGAAGGGGAGGTGGTGCATTGGGGATCCTGTTCTGTGAAGGGGAGGTGGTGCATTGAGGGTCCTGTTACCTGAAAAGGAGGTGGTGCATTGGGGATCCTGTTACCTGAAGGGGAGGTGGTGCCTTGGGGATCCTGTTACCTGAAGGGGAGGTAGTGCCTTGGGGATCCTGTTACCTGAAGGAGTAGTCGTGCATTGGGGACCCTGTTACCTGAAGGGGAGGTGGTGCATTGGGGATCCTGTTACCTGAAGGGGAGGTGGTGCATTGGGGATCCTGTTACCTGAAGGGGAGGTGATGCACTGAGGATCCTGTTACCTGAAGGGGAGGTGGTGCATTGAGGGTCCTGTGACCTGAAGGGGAGGTGATGCACTGAGGGTCCTGTTACCTGAAGGGGAGGTGGTGCACTGGGGACCCTGGTACCTGAAGAGGAGGTGGTGTATTGGGGATCCTGTTACCTGAGGAGTTGGTGCATTGGGGACCTTTTTACCTGAAGGGGAGGTGGTGCATTTAGAGTCCTTTTACCTGAAGGGGAGGTGGTGTATTGGGGATCCTGTTCCCTGAAGGGGAGGTGGTGCATTGAGGGTCCTTTTTCCTGAAGGGGAGGAGGTGTATTGGGGATCCTGTTCCCTGAAGGGGAGGTGGTGCATTGGGGATCCTGTTCCCTGAGGGGGAGGTGGTGCATTGAGGGTCTTTTCCTGAAGGGGAGGAGGTGTATTGGGGATCCTGTTCCCTGAAGGGGAGGTGGTGTATTGGGGATCCTGTTCCCTGAGGGGGAGGTGGTGCATTGAGGGTCCTTTTTCCTGAAGGGGAGGAGGTGTATTGGGGATCCTGTTCCCTGAAGGGGAGGTGGTGCATTGGGGATCCTGTTACCTGAAGGGGAGGTGGTGCCTTGGGGATCCTGTTCCCTGAATGGGAGTTGGTGCATTGGGGATCCTGTTACCTGAAGGGGAGGTGGTGCCTTGGGGATCCTGTTACGTGAAGGGGAGGTGATGCACTGAGGATCCTGTCACATGAAGGGGAGGTGATGCATTGAGGGTCCTGTTACCTGAAGGGGAGGCGATGCACTGAGGATCCTGTCAAATGAAGGGGAGGTGGTGCATTGAGGGTCATGTTACCTGAAGGGGAGGTGGTGCCTTGGGGATCCTGTTACCTGAAGGGGAGGTGGTGTATTGAGGGTCCTGTTACCTGAAGGGGAGGTGATGCACTGAGGGTCCTGTTACCTGAAGGGGAGGTGGTGCATTGGGGACCCTGTCACATGAAGGGGAGGTGATGCACTGAGGACCCTGTCACCTGAAGGGGAGGTGGTGCATTGGGGACCCTGGTACCTGAAGAGGAGGTGGTGCACTGAGGTTCCTGTTACCTGAAGGGGAGGTGGTGCACTGAGGATCCTGTTACCTGAAGGGGAGGTGGTGCATTGAGGGTCCTGTGACCTGAAGGGGAGGTGATGCACTGAGGATCCTGTTACCTGAAGGGGAGGTGGTGCATTGGGGACCCTGGTACCTGAAGAGGAGGTGGTGCATTGGGGATCCTGGTACCTGAAGGAGAGGTGGTGCACTGAGGATCATGTTACTTGAAGGGGATGTGGTGCATTGGGGATCCTGTTACCTGAAGGGGAGGTGGTGCATTGGGCATCCTTTTACCTGAAGGGGAGGTGGTGCATTGAGAGTCCTTTTACCTGAAGGGGAGGTGGTGTATTGGGGATCCTGTTACCTGAAGAGGAGGTGGTGAACTGGGGATCCTGTCACATGAAGGGGAGGTGGTGCATTGGAGATCTTGTCCCCTGAAGGGGAGGTGATGCACTGAGGATCCTGTCACATGAAGGGGAGATGGTGCATTGGAGATCTTGTCACCTGAAGGGGAGATGGTACATTGAGGGTCCTGTTACCTGAAGGAGTGGTGGTGCACTGAGGATCCTGTCACATGAAGGGGAGGTGGTGCATTGAGGGTCCTGTTCTGTGAAGGGGAGGTGGTGCCTTGGGGATCCTGTTCCCTGAAGGGGAGGTGGGGCATTGAGGGTCCTGTTTCCTGAAGGGGAGGTGGTGTATTGGGGATCCTGTTCCCTGAGGGGGAGGTGGTGCATTGAGGGTCCTGTTTCCTGAAGGGGAGGTGGTGTATTGGGGATCTTGTTCCCTGAAGGGGAGGTGGTGCATTGGGGATCCTGTTCAGTGAAGGGGATGTGGTGCATTGAGGGTCCTGTTACCTGAAGGGGAGGTGGTGCATTGGGGACCCTGGTACCTGAAGAGGAGGTGGTGCACTGAGGATCCTGTTACCTGAAGGGGAGGTGGTGCATTGAGGGTCCTGTGACCTGAAGGGGAGGTGATGCACTGAGGATCCTGTTACCTGAAGGGGAGGTGGTACATTGGGGACCCTGGTACCTGAAGAGGAGGTGGTGCATTGAGGATCCTGGTACCTGAAGGAGAGGTGGTGCACTGAGGATCATGTTACTTGAAGGGTATGTGGTGCATTGGGGATCCTGTTACCTGAAGGGGAGGTGGTGCGTTGGGGACCCTGTTATCGGAAGGGGAGGTGGTGCATTGAGAGTCCTTTTACCTGAAGGGGAGGTGGTGTATTGGGGATCCTTTTACCTGAAGGGGAGGTGGTGCACTGGGGATCCTGTCACATGAAGGGGAGGTGGTGCATTGGACATCCTTTTACCTGAAGGGGAGGTGGTGCGTTGGGGACCCTGTTATCTGAAGGGGAGGTGGTGCATTGAGAGTCCTTTTACCTGAAGGGGAGGTGGTGTATTGGGGATCCTGTTACCTGAAGAGGAGGTGGTGCACTGGGGATCCTGTCACATGAAGGGGAGGTGGTGCATTGGAGATCTTGTCCCCTGAAGGGGAGGTGATGCACTGAGGATCCTGTCACATGAAGGGGAGGTGGTGCATTGGGGATCCTGTTACCTGAAGGGGAGGTGGTGCGTTGGGGACCCTGTTATCTGAAGGGGAGGTGGTGCATTGAGAGTCCTTTTACCTGAAGGGGAGGTGGTGTATTGGGGATCCTTTTACCTGAAGGGGAGGTGGTGCACTGGGGATCCTGTCACATGAAGGGGAGGTGGTGCATTGGACATCCTTTTACCTGAAGGGGAGGTGGTGCGTTGGGGACCCTGTTATCTGAAGGGGAGGTGGTGCATTGAGAGTCCTTTTACCTGAAGGGGAGGTGGTGTATTGGGGATCCTGTTACCTGAAGAGGAGGTGGTGCATTGGAGATCTTGTCCCCTGAAGGGGAGGTGATGCACTGAGGATCCTGTCACATGAAGGGGAGGTGGTGCACTGGGGATCCTGTCACATGAAGGGGAGGTGGTGCATTGGAGATCTTGTCCCCTGAAGGGGAGGTGATGCACTGAGGATCCTGTCACATGAAGGGGAGGTGGTGCATTGGAGATCTTGTCACCTGAAGGGGAGATGGTACATTGAGGGTCCTGTTACCTGAAGGAGTGGTGGTGCACTGAGGATCCTGTCACATGAAGGGGAGGTGGTGCATTGAGGGTCCTGTTCTGTGAAGGGGAGGTGGTGCCTTGGGGATCCTGTTCCCTGAAGGGGAGGTGGTGCATTGAGGGTCCTGTTTCCTGAAGGGGAGGTGGTGCATTGAGGGTCCTGTTCCCTGAGGGGGAGGTGGTGCATTGAGGGTCCTGTTTCCTGAAGGGGAGGTGGTGTATTGGGGATCTTGTTCCCTGAAGGGGAGGTGGTGCATTGGGGATCCTGTTCTGTGAAGGGGATGTGGTGCATTAAGGGTCCTGTTTCCTGAAGGGGAGGTGGTGTATTGGGGATCCTCTTCCCTGAAGGGGAGGTGGTGCCTTGGGGATCCTGTTCCCTGAAGGGGAGGTGGTGCCTTGGGGATCCTGTTACCTGAAGGGGAGGTGGTGCCTTGGGGATCCTGTTACCTGAAGGGGAGGTGGTGCCTTGGGGATCCTGTCACATGAAGGGGAGGTGGTGCATTGGAGATCTTGTCCCCTGAAGGGGAGGTGATGCACTGAGGATCCTGTCACATGAAGGGGAGGTGGTGCATTGGAGATCTTGTCACCTGAAGGGGAGATGGTACATTGAGGGTCCTGTTACCTGAAGGAGTGGTGGTGCACTGAGGATCCTGTCACATGAAGGGGAGGTGGTGCATTGAGGGTCCTGTTCTGTGAAGGGGAGGTGGTGCCTTGGGGATCCTGTTCCCTGAAGGGGAGGTGGTGCATTGAGGGTCCTGTTTCCTGAAGGGGAGGTGGTGCATTGAGGGTCCTGTTCCCTGAGGGGGAGGTGGTGCATTGAGGGTCCTGTTTCCTGAAGGGGAGGTGGTGTATTGGGGATCTTGTTCCCTGAAGGGGAGGTGGTGCATTGGGGATCCTGTTCTGTGAAGGGGATGTGGTGCATTAAGGGTCCTGTTTCCTGAAGGGGAGGTGGTGTATTGGGGATCCTCTTCCCTGAAGGGGAGGTGGTGCCTTGGGGATCCTGTTCCCTGAAGGGGAGATAGTGCCTTGGGGATCCTGTTACCTGAAGGGGAGGTGGTGCCTTGGGGATCCTGTCACATGAAGGGGAGGTGATGCATTGATTGTCCTGTTACCTGAAGGGGAGGTGGTGCATTGTGGACCCTGTTACCTGAAGGGGAGGTGGTGTATTGGGGATCCTGTTAACTGAAGGGGAGGTGGTGCATTGAGGATCCTGTTACCTGAAGGGGAGGTGGTGCCTTGGGGATCCTGTTACCTGAAGGGGAGGTGGTGCCTTGGGGATCCTGTTAACTGAAGGGGAGGTGGTGCATTGAGGATCCTGTTACCTGAAGGGGCGGTGGTGCATTGGGGACCCCTTCACATGAAGGGGAGGTGATGCACTGAGGATCCTGTTACCTGAAGGGGAGGTGGTGCACTGAGGATCCTGTTACCTGAAGGGGAGGTGGTGCATTGAGGGTCCTGTTACCTGAAGGGGAGGGGGTGCATTGAGGGTCCTGTTACCTGAAGGGGAGGTGGTGCATTGGGGACCCTGTCACATGAAGGGGAGGTGATGCACTGAGGATCCTGTTACCTGAAGGGGAGGTGATGCACTGAGGATCCTGTTACCTGAAGGGGAGGTGGTGCACTGAGGATCCTGTTACCTGAAGGGGAGGTGGTGCATTGAGGGTCCTGTACCTGGAGGGGAGGTGGTGCATTGAGGGTCTTGTTACCTGAAGGGGAGGTAGTGTATTGGGGATCCTGTTACCTGAAGGGGAGGTGGTACATGGGGGTCCTGTTACCTTAGTCTCTGACCCATTCCTTTCCTTAGGGAGGAAGGGCACCATTGGCTTCATCTGACCAGGGCACCCAAATGCCTAGTCCCGGCCCTTACTGCAGAGCAGGGCTGGCATGGGTTCCTCTCCAGATGACATCATGGATGACCTCAGAGATGTTTGACAGTGAGACGCCGACCTCCGGGCCGTGTGAGGTCAGCCTGAAATTACAGAGACTGGCATCTTATCAAGGCTCAGATCCATGGAGGCCCGAGACGACGCGTCAGCCATGCAGAGGGTCAGTCAGAGTCCCGTCCTGAACAGAAGCCTCCATGGCCCATCCTCATACAAGCATTGTGGATACAGCTGACCCCCCGCCATGGCTGCCGATGACGGAGCCCCATGGAGCCTCGCACATAAATCCTCTTTGTTTCTGCCGTTGAATATTTCATCATCAGGGAGTGTCGGGGCCCCCGGGGGCCGATATCTGAACAGATCACTTCTCCTCGTAATTACATGTATTTTGCTTCAAGGTTATGAGGGAAAGGACTGGAGCGGCCGGGAATGTATATTGCGCAGATCTCGCACGGTGATCATTAGCTATTCATAACGCAGCATCGCGCTCGACAACACGACCGCGGGCGACGCACTGACTGATCCCCGGAGATCCGGACGCACTGTTTGGTCTGAGGGAATGGTGGTGGCATCAATCCTCTATTCTAGGAGGCTGTGCGGTGACTGATGGTTTGGAGCACCCTTCAGATTCCTGCAGGCAGGGGGCGCTCTCTGAGTCGCGCTCCCATCCATGTTACCGCTGTACCCTTTGGTGCCGACCGCTGTCAGGTTGTAAGGCTACACGCACACATTGCAGATTAGTCGGCGGAATTTTCAGCACAAAATCCGAAGCTCTTGGCAGAAACCGCAGGTGAAAACGCTCGCTGATTTCCTGCAGATTGTAATGCGTCTTTGTTGTGCGGATTTGGAATCTGTACATCTTCTCGGAGAGAGAAAGACACACAGAGAGAGAGATGAAGAGAGAGACCCACACACAGAGAGAGAGAGGCAGAGACACACTGTCTCTCTCTGTGTGTGGCTCTCTCTGTATCTCGCTCTCTGTGTGTCTCTGTCTCTCTCTCTCTCTGAGACACACAGAGAGAGAGATACAGAGAGAGAGATACAGAGAGAGAGAGAGAGATACAGAGAGAGAGAGAGAGAGAGAGATACACAGAGAGAGAGAGCTGGAGAGAGATACAGAGAGAGGTGGAGAGAGATACAGAGAGAGGTGGAGAGAGATACAGAGAGAGGTGGAGAGAGAGAGAGATACAGAGAGAGCGCGAGATACAGAGCGAGAGAGGGAGAGAGAGGGCTAGAGGGAGAGAGTGCAGGCTGGATATCTGCCACCAATGACATACAGGAAAGGGCTGTAAAACACGTCTGAGCGTGGAGAGGTGATAATCAGGAGCAGCTATCTGCACAACAGAAGAAAGACTCTGCCGCGTGAAAACTGGAGGCCAAACATGATACAAGGCTGCACATACAGCAGGTACGGAAAGTATTCACACCCCTTTACATTTTTCACTCTTGGTTTCATTGCAGCCATTAGGTAAATTCAAAAAAGTTCATTTTTTTCCTCATTAATGTACACTCTGCTCCCCATGCTGACGGAAAAAACAGAAATGTAGAAATTTTAGCAAATTTATTAAAAAAGAAAAGCTGAAATATCACATGGTCATAAGTATTCAGCCCCTTTTCTCAGTATTGAGTAGAAGCTCCTTTTGAGCTAGTACAGCCATGAGTCTTCTTGGGAATGATGCCACAAGTTTTTCACCCCTGGATTTGGGGATCCTCGGCCATTCTTCCTTGCAGATCCTCTCCAGTTCCGTCAGGTTGGATGGTGAACGTTGGTGGACAGCCATTTTCAGGTCTCTCCAGAGATGCTCCATTTGGTTTAGGCCAGGGCTCTGGCTGGGCCGGTCTGGAATGGTCACAGAGTTGTTCTGAAGCCTCTCCTTTGTTATTTTAGCTGTGTGCTTAGGGTCATTGTCTTGTTGGAATATGAACCTTCGGCCAAGTCTGAGGTCCAGAGCACTCTGGAAGAGGTTTTCATCCAGGATCTCTCTGTACTTGGCCGCATTAATGTTTCCTTCAATTGCAACCAGTCATCCTGTCCCTGCAGCTGAAAAACACCCCCATAGCATGAGGCTGCCACCATGTTTCACTGTAGGGATTGTATTGGGCAGGTGATGAGCAGTGCCTGGTTTTCTCCACGCATACCGCTTAGAATTATCACCAAAAAGTTCTATCTTCACCTCATCAGACCAGAGAATCTTATTTCTCATAGTCTGGGTGTAATTCATGTGCTTTTTAGCAAACTCTATGCAGGCTTTCATATATCTGACACTGAGGAGAGGCTTCCGTTGGGTCACTGCCATAAAGGCCCGACTGGTGGAGGGCTGCAGTGATAGGTGACTTTGTAGAACTTTCTCCCATCTCCCTACTGCATCTGTGGAGCTCAGCCACAGTGATCTTGGGGTTCTTCTTTACCTCTCTCGCCAAGGCTCTTCTCCCACGATTGCTCAGTTTGGCTGGACGGCCAGGTCTAGGAAGACTTCTGCTGGTCCCAAACTTCTTCCATTTAAGGATTAAGGAGGCCACTGTGCTCTTAGGACCCTTGAATACTGCAGAAATTCTTTTGTAACCATGGCCAGATCTGTGACTTGCCACAATTCTGTCTCTGAGCTCCTTGGCCAGTTCCTTTGGCCTCATGATTCTCATTTGGTCTGACATGCACTGTGAACTGTGAGGTCTTATATAGACAGGTGTGCGCCTTTACAAATCAAGTCCTATCCGTGTAATTACACACAGCTGGACTCCAATGAAGGAGTAGAACCATCTCAAGGAGGATCACAAGGAAATGGACAGCATGTGACTTAAATATGAGTGTCTGAGCAAAGGGGCTGAATACTTATGACCATGGGAGATTTAAGTTTTTCTTCTTTAATAAATTTGCTAAAATTTCTACATTTCTGGTTTTTTTCAGTCAAGATGGGGTGCAGAGTGTACATTAATGAGAAAAAAAATTAACTTTTGTGAATTTACCAAATGGCTGCCATGAAACAATGAGTGAGAAATGTAAAGGGGTGTGAATACTTTCCAAACCCACTGTATGTGCAGCCAGTATAACCTGGGCATCTCCTTTATATAATGATATATGTACAGCTGGTGTAACCTGGGTATTTCCTGTATATAATATATATGTACAGCTGGTATAACCTGGGCATCTCCTGTATATAGTTATATATGTACAGCCGGTACAACCCGGCCATCTCCTGTATATAATTATAAGTGCAGCCGGTATATAATTATATACAGGAGATGCCCAGGTTATACCAGCTGTACATATACATTATATACAGGAAATACCCAGGTTACACCAGCTGTACATATATAATTATATACAGGAGATGCCCAGGTTATTCCAGCTGTACATATATAATTATATACAGGAGATGCCCAGGTTATATGTACAGCTGGTGTAACCTGGGCATCTCCTGTGTATAATTATATAAGTGCAGCCGATATATAATTATACACAGGAGTTGCCCAGGTTATACCGGCTGTACATATATAATTATATACAGGAGATGCCCAGGTTATACCAGCTGTACATATATATTATATACAGGAAATACCCAGGTTACACCAGCTGTACATATAACCTGGGCATCTCCTGTATATAATTATATAAGTGATTTTATACAGATAGTCTTCATATAATCGGAGGGGGGAGCTGTAGCTTCAGTTATTCTCGTTTTGAAGTGTGAGACCCTGACACAGCCCGCTCACACACTGATCACCCACAGAGAAGGAGTCAATTACGTGTGGCGTTTCCCAGTCAAACCAAAGACCAGAAGGAGGATATGGAGGACCCCGTCTCAGAATCTTACCCCAGCGGGAATTTGGGCAGGATCTACAAGATCACATGAGAGAAGCTGGAGCTGTCGGCTATGCTGATGTGCACAAGGATGGCACGGGGATTGTGGAGTTTGTTCTGAAGGAAGACGTGGAAACTGAATGATACAAAGTTTGCTCTCATGAAGGTGAGACCTCCAACATTAATGTCTCTGCTTAAAGACCTGCTGATGGACTGTCCCCAATAAGTGGAGAAGGATGATATGGAAGCCTATCACATCTGGCTAATTAAGATGGGGAAGGTACATGACGACACCGCATTGTATCTAAACTATCCAGACATTTATTATCAGTAGGCCAGGAGACAATACTATTGTTTCAACATTGATTTGAGTAGTTTTGGCTGCAGATTGTCTGCTGTCTTTGGAGGACACAGACACAGGGTAATTGAACAATAGACGTTTGCTAATATGTTGAATACACATTGTATAAGTCAAGCGAGTGTGCTGACCTGCAAAAGAGAGAAGGACGATCCATGCAGATTGACTAAATACTCAACAATGAGCGTTAAACTCATCCCACCTCCCCCCTGACCTGTGGATGATGACCTGAACCACAGATGTGGGTATAAAAAGGGATTCCCATTCTTCTCCAAGGGGAGACACTTCACAGAACCACAGCCAGGAACGTTCTACATGACAGTAGCTCATGGCGTCATAGCTCCAACTGAAGGAATACAGAGCTGCTCCACTGACCATCACTGAACCCACGGAGAGGTGCAGAGAATTTAGGCTGTGACAGTTGGGTCATTGGGCCACGTAGATCAATGGACTTTCCACAGTGTGAGAGCCCGCAAAAGGCGGGGTGCCACAGACGAGGAGGAGCAGCTCTTCATATGGCAGTCACGTCACCCCGGCGCTGCCCGCTCACACCGTGACCACCCCGGCGCTGCCCGCTCACACCGTGACCTCCCCGGCGCTGCCCGCTCACACCGTGACCTCCCCGGCGCTGCCCGCTCACACCGTGACCTCCCCGGCGCTGCCCGCTCACACCGTGACCTCCCCGGCGCTGCCCGCTCACACCGTGACCACCCCGGCGCTGCCCGCTCACACCGTGACCTCCCCGGCGCTGCCCGCTCACACCGTGATCATGCGCAGACAAGGAAATAACAGAACACAGACTTTACTGTCAAAGATCATAAAAAACAAGCTCAGTGCAACATATCACAAGCTGGCGGAGACGGGCGGCGGTGGCAGCGAGCGGCGGGCAGCAGTCGCTCTCAGGTTTTGGTTCCAGTCCTTTAGTAACCATTTCACACCCAGTGACCAGATTAACGAGGAAGCAGGATTTTATAAAAAGGAAGACGGAGTCCAGCAGGGGGCGCCTCTGTACACAATCCAACCACTGCCTTCCATTACTGAATCATCCTGAGCCACCAGATTCAAGATGGCTTCTCCGTGGGCTCGCAGAGAGGAAGACTGGGCTACCTGACCGCCTGATGCCCACCAATAACACTTTCACTCCTGGAGTGTAATATTAAAAGTTCGGTCCTTCGGTGGCGCCGCGGTCCAGCACCGACCCATAATCCAACAGTGCAACATAGAAACATACAGAAATATCAAGGGTTAAAAACGATATGTATAAAATACCATCCACGGGCAGAGCGGGCACATACAATGGCATCATGTCTGTACCCACCTAGAGGCGGGAAGAGCAGCGGGCCCTCGGGGGCCACAGACCGGTCCTGGTGGGTGAAATGCTTAGAGAAATGATACAATATCTTCCTGCTGAGTCTGTGCCTCCCCCCACTGCCAGAGCAGGGGGCAGTGCCAGCGCCTCCTCCCAGAAAGGTGGCACAAGCCCCGTGGGCAGCAGCGGGCAGCCGGCGGGGCAGATATACAAAGCTGCGGTGCAGTCCAGGGGAAGGGTCCGGTGCCGGCACAGATGCCCCCGGCTCGCTCTGCCCACGTTCCCCTTGGCTGAGATGAGCATGGCTGCAGGAGCGCAGCTCTAGTCAATGGTGCCCGGGTGGATGCTGAGCACCGGCGGCTCCAGGCAGGTGGGCGAGTAGTTCAGGTGCGGCTCCTTGATCCACAGCAGCGGCACGCCGTTCTTGCCCTCGCCCGTCTTACCGGACGGTCGGCTGCGGAACCTGACGAGGAGGATGGTGATGATGAGGATGCCAAAGATGGGGAAGGGGTAGAAGAAGACCAGGTAGAAGAGCGCGTCATTGGCGCAGATGAAGGACTGCAGCGTGGACTCTACGGGAGAGAGAGCACGGGTCAGACAGCAGCCCAGCATCACGCGGAGGAGGCGTGCTGTACTCCAGCCACATCCAGAGCTGAACGCACACGGGTCAGACAGCAGCCCAGCACCACGCGGAGGAGGCGTGCTGTACTCCAGCCACATCCAGAGCTGAACGCACACGGGTCAGACAGCAGCCCAGCATCACGCGGAGGAGGCGTGCTGTACTCCAGCCACATCCAGAGCTGCACGCACACGGGTCAGACAGCAGCCCAGCACCACACGGAGGAGGCGTGCTGTACTCCAGCCACATCCAGAGCTGAACACACACGTGTCAGACAGCATCCCAGCACCACGCGGAGGAAGTGTGCTGTACTCCAGCCACATCCAGAGCTGAACGCACACGGGTCAGACAGCAGCCCAGCACCACGCGGAGGAGGCGTGCTGTACTCCAGCCACATCCAGAGCTGAACGCACACGGGTCAGACAGCAGCCCAGCACCACGCGGAGGAGGCGTGCTGTACTCCAGCCACATCCAGAGCTGCACGCACACGGGTCAGACAGCAGCCCAGCACCACACGGAGGAGGCGTGCTGTACTCCAGCCACATCCAGAGCTGCACGCACACGGGTCAGACAGCAGCCCAGCACCACGCGGAGGAGGCGTGCTATACTCCAGCCACATCCAGAGCTGCACGCACACAGGTCAGACAGCAGCCCAACACCACACGGAGGAGGCGTGCTGTACTCCAGCCACATCCAGAGCTGAACACACACGTGTCAGACAGCATCCCAGCACCACGCGGAGGAAGTGTGCTGTACTCCAGCCACATCCAGAGCTGCACGCACACGGGTCAGACAGCAGCCCAGCATCACGCGGAGGAGGCGTGCTGTACTCCAGCCACATCCAGAGCTGCACGCACACGGGTCAGACAGCAGCCCAGCACCACGCGGAGGAGGCGTGCTATACTCCAGCCACATCCAGAGCTGCACGCACACAGGTCAGACAGCAGCCCAACACCACACGGAGGAGGCGTGCTGTACTCCAGCCACATCCAGAGCTGAACACACACGTGTCAGACAGCATCCCAGCACCACGCGGAGGAAGTGTGCTGTACTCCAGCCACATCCAGAGCTGCACACACACACACGGGTCAGACAGCAGCCCAGCACTACACGGAGGAGGCGTGCTGTACTCCAGCCACATCCAGAGCTGAACGCACACGGGTCAGACAGCAGCCCAGCACCACGCGGAGGAAGTGTGCTGTACTCCAGCCACATCCAGAGCTGCACGCAAACGGGTCAGACAGCAGCCCAGCACGCACACGGAGGAGGCGTGCTATACTCCAGCCACATCCAGAGCTGCAAGCACACGGGTCAGACAGCAGCCCAGCACCAGGCAGAGGAGGCATGCTGTACTCCAGCCACATCCAGAGCTGCATGCACATGGGTCAGACAGCAGCCCAGCACCACACAGAGGAGGCGTGCTATACTCCAGCCACATCCAGAGCTGCAAGCACACGGGTCAGACAGCAGCCCAGCACCACACGGAGAAGGTGTGCTGTACTCCAGGCACATGCAGAGCTGCAAGCAGACAGGACACACAGCAGCACAGTATCACACGGGACAGACAGCAGCGCAGCGCCATGCAGAGGAGGCATGCTCTACTCCAGTCACATCCAGAGCTGCAAGCACATGGGTCAAACAACAGCGCAGTACCACGCGGAGGAGGTGTGCTATACTCCAGTCACATCCAGAGCCGATGGCCATTGTCCACTGCCGAGAGTCAGGACAAAGCGACCCAGCTATAAAACATACACTCACAGGACGGCATCCAGAAGAGATACGGGGCAGCTCGGGAGGTGAATAGAGGATAAGACATGATGTGAGTGCAGCTCTGGAGGTGACTGGAGCATAAAGACCTGAGTGCAGCTCTGGAAGTGACTGGAGCATAAAGACCTGAGTGCAGCTCTGGAGGTGACTGGAGGATAAGATACATTGTAACAGCAGAATAGTGACTGCAGCTCTGGAGGTGACTGGAGCATAAGACCTGAGTGCAGCTCTGAGAGTGCAGCTCTGGAGGTGACTGGAGCATAAGACCTGAGTGCAGCTCTGGAGGCTGATGTAGCAGGCAGAGCTCAGCTGGACCCCGTGCCCTCCCTCGGTGCCCGTCACTTACCCTTGCTCTGCACGGTGACCCATCCCACCAGGCTTTCGTCCTGTGCCAGCAGGTACCAGTCGCCGCGGGGCCCCATCATCCATTCCTGGATGGAGCAGGTGTAGTTGCCGGTGTCGGCCGGGCCGGCCTGCGGGACCCTCAGTTTGTACATGGTGGGTGAGAGCTGGATCTGCTGCAGGCGGCCCTCCCAGCGTGGGGTGAGCGGGCTCCACACCCCGGAGCGGTCGGTGGTCAGGACGGCCTCAGCCCCTTGTCCCCGAGTGCCGCTGAGGAACGACCAGGACACGGCCAGCTGGGAGCCGGGCACGGAGCGCGACAGGATGGTGCAGTCCAGGGAGAAATGGCCGCCAGCCGCCACAGAGATATTTTGGGGCGCCGTGTCCAGCTGCAGGTCCGCGTCTGTGGGAGACAACACGGGGTTAAGTGCTGAGACGTAATCACCGATAATGGACGGGTCTGGGACAC
Source organism: Dendrobates tinctorius (assembly GCF_039654945.1). NCBI lineage: Eukaryota > Metazoa > Chordata > Amphibia > Anura > Dendrobatidae > Dendrobates > Dendrobates tinctorius. The sequence continues at coordinate 2,202,586 of NW_027361839.1, forward strand.
AGGAGAGCTGCGGCTGTCAGCGACCGGACCTCACACTCCTCACAGCTGAGGGGCTGCTACAATGTGTCCTGAGAGAAAGCGCGGCGCTGACACAATGTAACAGATGGGCGGTAACACAGGATGGCGGCACTCACCTGGGCGCCGCACACTGACGTAGGTGGCGGCTGAGCGCTCGTCTGCCCGCTTGTACCAGTGTCCCCGAGGGTCCTGCAGCCACTCCTGCACCCGGCAGCTGTAGGCCCCGCTGTCCTGCTCCTCGGCCCGCTGCAGGGTGAGCGCGTAGAGCCCGGGCGACGGCTGGGACAGGTGGAGGCGGCTGGGCAGCTCCCCGCTCCCTCGCTCTTCATCCTCATCGGGGGGCAGAGTCATCCCATCTGGGGAGAACCGCGCCACCGTCCTCCTCTCTGGCTCCCCGGCCCTCCACACCAGCCACTCCAGGGACAGGCGAGACTGCGGGCGGCTGCGGTTCAGCACCTGGCACATCACCGCGAAGCTGTCCCCCTCCAGAGAGGAAAGATTCCGGGGGAGCGGGTCCACCTGCAGGTTGTCATCTGCGGAGGAGGAGCACGCGAGTCGGACACCAACATCGTACGCTGCTGACTGGCACCCCCCATCGTACGCAGCCGACTGGCACCCCCCCACATCGTATACCGCTGACCGGCACCCCCCCACATCGTACGCCGCAGATTGGCACCCCCCATCACATACCGTCGACTGGCACCCCACATCGTACGCCACCGACTGACACCCCCCACATCGTATACCGCTGACTGGCACCCCCTCCCCCACACCGCATGCCACCGTCTGGCACCCCCCACATCGTACGCCACCAACTGACACCCCCCCCATTGTATACCGCTGACTGGCACCCCCGCCACACATCGCACGCCACCGACTGGCACCCCCCCACATCATATGCCGCCAACTGGCACCCCCCCACATTGTATGCCGCCAACTGGCACCCCCCCACATCTTACCTCTCTAACTGGCGCCGCTGCCTGGTGCCAGCTCCCTGATTAGCACGTGACCTTCCCCATACACCTCTGCCCGCACTGCGATCACCACCCGTTTCTCACCTGGCATTTTCACGTTGACCTCTGTCAGTCCGGACGCGTCCTTGGCCAGCTGGTACCAGGCCTGGTTGGGGTCCAGCACCCACTCCTCCACCTGGCAGTAGTAGTCTCCGCTGTCCTCCCGTCGTGCCCCTAGCAGGGTGAGGGTGTAATGACCAGGAGTCAGTTCCTCCAGCTGCAGCCGATCCTTTAGATCCGCCTCCTCGGCATAAGTGCCGTACTCCATGCCTGTACCGCTGCGCACAATCAGTTTTCCGTCTGTCCCCGAGGGTTCCTGAGCGAACCAGAGCACTGAAAAGCGGGCATCGGGGCTGCTCTGTGCCCGCACTGTACAGGAAAGGGTCACCGCCGATCCCTCCAGCACCGCCACCGAGCGTTGCCCCTTACTGATCTGCAGTCGTGACACTGAAAGAAAAGAGACGGCGGTGAGGACCCAGCATCCACAAATACGACCCACCGACCTTCACTGCACTACAGACTCATGTGGCGGGCGTCCGCATGGCCGGGGCGACCTCGCGGCGGGGAGAGCAAGCATGGCCGGGGCGACCTCGCGGCGGGGAGAGCAAGCATGGCCGGGGCGACCTCGCGGCGGGGAGAGCAAGCATGGCCGGGGCGACCTCGCGGCGGGGAGAGCAAGCATGGCCGGGGCGACCTCGCGGCGGGGAGAGCAAGCATGGCCGGGGCGACCTCGCGGCGGGGAGAGCAAGCATGGCCGGGGCGACCTCGCGGCGGGGAGAGCAAGCATGGCCGGGGCGACCTCGCGGCGGGGAGAGCAAGCATGGCCGGGGCGACCTCGCGGCGGGGAGAGCAAACATGGCCGGGGCGACCTCGCGGCGGGGAGAGCAAGCATGGCCGGGGCGACCTCGCGGCGGGGAGAGCAAGCATGGCCGGGGCGACCTCGCGGTGGTGGTGGGGGGTTAAGCAGACCAGCTCAATCTCAAGGCATGGGGGAAGGGACTGGGGTGACCTCACGGTGGGGGGTGGTCCAGGCAGTGTCAAGGCGATCTTGAGGCATGGAGAGCAGGCAGGGTCGGGTCGACCACGCTGAACTTGCCCTTCCTCATCCCCTCCTGGCGCCTGCTCATCACTCCGTCTTCCGGACTCTTCACTCCCGTTGTCCCAATTATTCTTTTCCCGACAGATACCGGGACACGCAGACTGCCATCACCTCCCTCCTAGGCAACAGTAACTAAGGAGATACGCGTTTCCAGGGAAACCACAGGCACAGAGTCCCGAGGCGTGGGCGTACGGGCGGAGGACAGTGCGGAAAGGGAGAGATCAGAAAATACAGAGAACTGAACTGCGCCTGATGTTACGGAGAGTCAGCGGACCCCACCCACAATGAGACCTCCACATCATGAGACCCCACAGATGGAGGGACCCATAGAGGCGATGTATAGACACCCACCGCTGATTTTACAGCGAGTTTGGAGTGCGTGGGGCCTATCCTCCTGGGTGGGGCCTATCCTCCTGGGTGGGGCCTATCCTCCTGGGTGGGGCCTATCCTCCTGGGTGGGGCCTACCCTCCATATCTCTAATAATCATGAGTGTCTCCTCAGTGGCAGCGCAGCAAATACGTAACATGGCAGAACCGCAACATTCAGGGGAGCACGACTGCTGGCTGCCTGTGTACGAGCTGTTGAGAGGGGGAGACGTGAGGGGCGGCACAGAGAAGGGGGAGGGAGAAGCGAGGGGCGGAAGAGAGGAGAACAGAGACAGAAAGGGCTGCACCAAGAGGGGGAGGGACATGCAACGTGCAGCACAGGGAAGGGGGAGAGGCAAGGGGTGGCGCAGAGGGGGTAGATGTAGTAGCAAGGTACAAAGAGGGGGGAGCGATCAGTGGGGCGGCACCGAGAGGGGGGGGGGGGGGGAGAGGTCAGTGGGGCGGCACAGAGAGGGGGGAGAGGTCAGTAGGGCGGCACAGAGAGGGGGGAGAGGTCAGTAGGGCGGCACAGAGAGGGGGGAGAGGTCAGTAGGGCGGCACAGAGAGGGGGGAGAGGTCAGTAGGGCGGCACAGAGAAGTGGGAGAGGTCAGTAGGGCAGCACAGAGAAGTGGGAGATGTCAGTAGGGCAGCACAGACAGGGGAGAGAGGTCAGTAGGGCGGCACAGAGGGGGGGGGGGAGAGGTCAGTGGGGCGGCACAGAGAAGTGGGAGAGGTCAGTAGGGCAGCACAGACAGGGGGGAGAGGTCGGTAGGGCAGCACAGAGGGGGGGGAGAGGTCAGTAGGGCAGCACAGACAGGGGGGAGAGGTCGGTAGGGCAGCACAGACAGGGGGGAGAGGTCAGTAGGGCAGCACAGACAGGGGGGAGAGGTCGGTAGGGCAGCACAGAGGGGGGGGAGGTCAGTGGGGCGGCACAGAGAAGTGGGAGAGGTCAGTAGGGCAGCACAGACAGGGGGGAGAGGTCGGTAGGGCAGCACAGAGGGGGGGGAGGTCAGTGGGGCGGCACAGAGAAGTGGGAGAGGTCAGTAGGGCAGCACAGACAGGGGGGAGAGGTCGGTAGGGCAGCACAGAGGGGGGGGAGGTCAGTGGGGCGGCACAGAGAAGTGGGAGAGGTCAGTAGGGCAGCACAGACAGGGGGGAGAGGTCGGTAGGGCAGCACAGAGGGGGGGGAGGTCAGTGGGGCGGCACAGAGAAGTGGGAGAGGTCAGTAGGGCAGCACAGACAGGGGGGAGAGGTCGGTAGGGCAGCACAGAGGGGGGGGGGTCAGTGGGGCGGCACAGAGAAGTGGGAGAGGTCAGTAGGGCAGCACAGACAGGGGGGAGAGGTCGGTAGGGCAGCACAGAGGGGGGGGGGGGTCGGTCAGTGGGGCGGCACTTGGGAGGGGGGGACGTCAGTAGGGCAGCTGGTTGCTGTAGGGGCAGTGTACATTGCACGGTGTATATCTAGGGCAGGACACCTGTGTGTGGCTACAGGTAGCAAAACTAGTGATGTCACCCTCCCCCCCTGCCCATGCATGTGCGCTTGGCTTCTCTCCCGTCAACGGAGGGAGTATATCTGGATTTACCAGTCTGACGGAGAACGCCGCGCCTGGCTCCCTCGCACACTCTCCCTTGCTGTGTGACGGCGGGGGTCTCACCTGGCCGCTGGACTCGGATCTCCAGCAGGTTGGACGCCCTCTCCGCCAGGCGGCTCCAGCTGGCATTGTAGTCTCTCCTCCACAGCTCGGCCACACACTGGTACTTGCCGGCCTCGGACTCGCTGGCCCGGCTCACGCTCAGGCGCACGTTGTGGCTGGAATCCCCTTTCTCCACAATGCTCCGACCCCGGAAGTTTCCAGCCCGCTCTCCCCACTGCACCCCGCCGGAGCGGCTGAATGTCACCAGGTCGTGGGTGTCCCCGCCACTGGCCGGTTGGAATCGCCAGGTCACAGAGATGCCCACCCAGGGTGGATAGTGAGGCTTCAGGATACACTGAAGGTCGAAGGAATCATAGTAGCTGACGCCCGGGGTGCGGGAAATGGCCGTGACCGAAAAACCAGTCTCTGGAGGAAGAGGAAGGTGAAAATCAGGAAAAGCCAGCAATGTGCTGAAATACTCTGTGCTGCAGTGATCGCAGGCACCTTTAGTGTGTAACTCTTAGTCATCGACTTCCTATAAGAGCGGCACACTCCTCTCCTGAAATACTCTGCACTGCTGACACTAGTGCGCCATCGCCACGAGTCACATAATTGGCGGTCACATGGCGGTGGTGACACTGTCAGTGAGGTGCGGGGGGCGTCACTGCTCGCAGTTACTCAGCCGCGTCTGTCACTTACACGTGGCACACGCCATGGAGCCGCACCAGTGACTACAGAGATGCGCCAGGGGACATCGCCAGCGCTGCAGTCACACCCAGAGCTGCAGTACGAACCCCTATCACACTCCGGGGTGTCAGCTGTGAGGGTGTACGGAGTAATGACAGCTCTGGCTGTGAGTGGAGGAGAGGCTGCAGTGACTCACCCAGGATGGTGACATCCACGCTGGTCTTGGCGGACCGCTCGCCCAGCCGCTGCCAGTCTCCGTCATAAGTCGGCAGCCATTCCGTCACACGGCACTCGTACGAGCCGGCGTCCTGGTGCTGACTGCTCTCCAGCTCTAGCGTGAAGGTGTCGGAGCCAGACCTCACCATCCGCAGAGCTCCAGTAGCGGCCCGTTCTCTGTATGCCTGGCTGGCCCAGGTCACGCCGTCCCGATCCTGCTGGATCACCTCTCTCTGGCGGCTCTGCGAGTCCTGGAGGTGCCAAGAAGCGGAGATGCGGCTCTGCGGCCCATACAGCGAGGCCACCAGACAAGTCAGGAAAACGCGAGAGCCCTCCAGGACCGAGCTGGAATTCGCCACCACTGTTACTGTCACCGAAGACCCTGCAAGAGAGGAGAACCATGAGGAACCATCCCAAAATACGGAGAATGCCGGTCTCGAGTCACACCAGGCCACAGAGAGCGGGTCCAAAACCGACTCTGTGGCAGAGGCTTGCTCGCTTGTGGGTGCCGAAGACCATGGCAAGGACTCTCTCGTGGGTGCCGTGGCAGGGCCTCGCTCACAGGGGCCGACGGCCGTGGCTCAATTGCTTGCAGGGGCCAACGGCCATGTCTCGCTCGCAGGGGCCAACCGCCACGGCAGGGGCTCGCTCGCAGGTGCTGATGCCACGGCAGAGGCTCACTCACAGGAGCTGATGATAAGGCAGGGGGCGCGCTCGCAGGGGCTGACTCGCAGGGGCTGATGCCAGGGCATGGTGCTCGCTCACAGGGGCTGATGCCACGGCATGGGGCTCGCTCACAGGGGCTGACGCTATAGCAGGGGCTCGCTCGCAGGGGCTGATGCCACGGCATGGTGCTCGCTCACAGGGGCTGATGCCACGGCATGGGGCTCGCTCACAGGGGCTGATGCCACGGCATGGGGCTCGCTCACAGGGGCTGATGCCACGGCATGGGGCTCGCTCACAGGGGCTGATGCCACGGCATGGGGCTCGCTCACAGGGGCTGATGCCACGGCATGGGGCTCGCTCACAGGGGCTGATGCCACGGCATGGGGCTCGCTCACAGGGGCTGATGCCACGGCATGGGGCTCGCTCACAGGGGCTGATGCCACGGCATGGGGCTCGCTCACAGGGGCTGATGCCACGGCATGGGGCTCGCTCACAGGGGCTGATGCCACGGCATGGGGCTCGCTCACAGGGGCTGATGCCACGGCATGGGGCTCGCTCACAGGGGCTGATGCCACGGCATGGGGCTCGCTCACAGGGGCTGATGCCACGGCATGGGGCTCGCTCACAGGGGCTGATGCCACGGCATGGGGCTCGCTCACAGGGGCTGATGCCACGGCATGGGGCTCGCTCACAGGGGCTGATGCCACGGCATGGGGCTCGCTCACAGGGGCTGATGCCACGGCATGGGGCTCGCTCACAGGGGCTGATGCCACGGCATGGGGCTCGCTCACAGGGGCTGATGCCACGGCAGGGGCTCGCTCACAGGGGCTGATGCCACGGCAGGGGCTCGCTCACAGGGGCTGATGCCATGGCAGGGGCTCGCTCACAGGGGCTGATGCCACGGCAGGGGCTCGCTCACAGGGGCTGATGCCACGGCAGGGGCTTGCTCACAGGGGCTATGGCAAAGGCTCACTCACAGGAGCTGATGCTATGGCAGGAGGCACGCTCGCAGGGGCTCGCTCACAGGGGCTGATGCCACGGCAGGGGCTCGCTCACAGGGGCTGATGCCACGGCAGGGGCTCGCTCACAGGGGCTGATGCCACGGCAGGGGCTCGCTCACAGGGGCTGATGCCACGGCAGGGGCTCGCTCACAGGGGCTGATGCCACGGCAGGGGCTCGCTCACAAGGGCTGACGGTTGTGGCAGCGGTTTGCTCCCAGGGGCTGCATCAGGGTGGAGGTGGGCTGTGGAGGTAACTTACTCAGGAGGGACACAGTGATGGGGATGTTCTTGGGCCTCTTGCTGTCGCGGTCCGCCATCTCTCCAGACGCCGACCTTTCTCTCTCTGTCACTCTGCAGTTGTATTTGCCGCTGTCTTCGGGGCGAAGCCGGTAGATGCGCAGTGAGAAGACGCTGTCACTTTCCCGGGCCACGCGCAGCTCTCCTTGACTCTCTCGGTGGCTGTAGTCTCCCGTGAGCGTGGCCACTCCGCCGGGGCTCAGACTGGCGATTAATGAGCTGTTGAAGGCCCAGGAAACCGCAAATATACGATCCGCTGCGTTCTGAGCCTCAATTATGCACCGCAGCTCCGCGCTCTCTCCCGCGCTGTACGAACGGCGGTCCGTCTCCAGCCGCACATTGAAATCCTTATCTACAGGACAGAGATGGATCAGGTAAACGATATATCCTATATACCCCAGCTCCTACTGCTGCTGACAACCTGTATACATGTGAGCGGTGCATTATTACGGTTGGTGGTCTCGCCAGACCTTGTATGTGCTGAGGGGTTTAGCAGTTCTTACCTGTCGCCTGGATGATGACCTCTGATCCCTCGGAGCGCTTGCGTGTCATAGGGTACCAGGATCCGTCGGGGTCCTGTATCCACTCGGTTCCTTGGCAGTAGAACTCGCCCTGGTCGGACGGCTGCAGGTTGTGCACGGTGAGGCGGAAGGTGCTGTTCCCAACCTTGTCCAGCCGGACGTCCCCCACTGAGTGGCGCTGGGTGTAGGATGAGCCGGGGCCCAGGGCGAAGTCCCGGCTCAGAGAGACGACCTCGTCTGTTTGCTCGCTGGTTTTGCGGTACCAGGACACTGAGAGATGGGCATGCTGGGCCGTGCTGTGCGACACCTCACACGAGAGCTGCAGAGAGCCGCCCTCCACCTTCTGGAGGGTCTGAGCCGAGGACGAGACGAGCAGCGTGTCAGGAATCACTGCGAACAGAAGCGGCGAGGTCAGTGGGGAGAGCGACGCATACAGGGGGCAAGCCTACCCATAGATAATGGGAACCACCAGGACCTCCCCAAAACTGACCCGCAAAACCATCCGCTCTATGAAAAATAGTGAAGACCTTCAACAATCAGTAAGCAGTAATAGTCCAGAGTGGTCCGGAGCAGGTGACAGAACAGTGAGGGGTCCCGGAGAGGAGATGACAGAGGGCAGAGAGTGGTCCGGAGGAGGAGGAAAAGGAGGAGGACATAGAGGGGTCCCCAGGGGGAGGTGACAGAGGGCAGCGAGTGGTCCGGAGGAGGTGGAGGTGACAGAGGGCAGCGAGTGGTCCGGAGGAGGTGACAGAACAGTGAGGGGTCCCGGGGAGGAGATGACAGAAGGCAGCGAGTGGTCTGGAGGAGGGGGAGGTGATAGAGGGCAGCGAGTGGTCCGGAGGAGGGGGAGGTGACAGAACAGTGAGGGGTCCCGGGGAGGAGATGACAGAGGGCAGTGAGTGGTCCGGAGGAGGAGGAAAAGGAGGACATAAAGGGGTCCCAAAGGGTAGGTAACAGAGGGCAGCGAATGGTCCGGAGGAGGGGGAGGTGACAGAGGGCAGCGAGTGGTCCGGAAGAGGGGGAGGTGACAGAGGGCAGTGAGTGGTCCGGAGGAGGGGGAGGTGACAGAGGGCAGTGAGTGGTCCGGAGGAGGGGGAGGTGACAGAGGGCAGTGAGTGGTCCGGAGGAGGAAAAGGAGGACAAGCAAGGCGTCCTGAGGAGGAGGAGGAAAAGGAGAACAGCAAGGGGTCCTGAGGGGGAGGAGGAAAAGGAGGACAGCAAAAGGTCCTGAGGAGGAAGACACAGGGTGTCTGGCATAAGCCTACTGAGTTGGGTTGTGCCACGCATACAAGTACAGAAGGTCAGGAATAACAATGGACTGTGAATAGCATATGGTGGAGTCCCAGGAATATTGATGGACACTCTGTAGCGGTGTATGAGCGGCTTTAGGCCTTTGGGACATGATGAAATCAGGGGCCTGGACTATGGTGGGTTAATGCATTGGAGGATAAGACGACAATTATGTAGGAGAAAAGAGGGCGCAGTAAGGAGGGGGGGGGTGAAGAGGGCGCAGTAAGAGAGAAAGAGGGTGTAGTAAGGGGGGGAGGGTGTAGTAAGGGGGGGAAAGAGGGTGCAGTAGGGGGGAGAGAGCACAGTAAGGTGGGGGAGAAAGAGTGCAGTATGGGGGAGAAAGAGGGCGCAGAAGAGGGAAGGTGATGGGAGGTGAGAGCACAAAAGAGGGAAGGTGATGGGAGGTGAGGGCACAGAAGAGGGAAGGTGATGGGAGGAGAGAGCACAAAAGAGGGAAGGTGATGGGAGGAGAGGGCACAGAAGAGGGAAGGTGATGGGAGGAGAGGGCACAGAAGAGGGAAGGTGATGGGAGGAGAGGGCACAGAAGAGGGAAGGTGATGGGAGGAGAGGGCACAGAAGAGGGAAGGTGATGGGAGGAGAGGGCACAGAAGAGGGAAAGGGCACAGAAGAGGGAAAGGGCACAGAAGAGGGAAAGGGCACAGAAGAGGGAAAGTGATGGGGGGAGAGAGCACAAAAGAGGGAAGGTGATGGGAGGAGAGGGCACAGAAGAGGGAAGGTGATGGGGGAGAGGGCAAAGAAGAGGGAAAGGGCACAGAAGAGGGAAAGGGCACAGAAGAGGGAAAGTGATGGGGGGAGAGAGCACAGAAGATGGAAGGTGATGGGAGGAGAGAGCACAGAAGAGGGAAGGTGATGGGAGGAGAGAGCACAGAAGAGGGAAGGTGATGGGAGGAGAGAGCACAGAAGAGGGAAGGTGATGGGAGGAGAGAGCACAGAAGAGGGAAGGTGATGGGAGGAGAGAGCACAGAAGAGGGAAGGTGATGGGAGGAGAGAGCACAGAAGAGGGAAGGTGATGGGAGGAGAGAGCACAGAAGAGGGAAGGTGATGGGAGGAGAGAGCACAGAAGAGGGAAGGTGATGGGAGGAGAGAGCACAGAAGAGGGAAGGTGATGGGGGAGAGGGCACAGAAGAGGGAAAGGGCACAGAAGAGGGAAAGGGCACAGAAGAGGGAAAGGGCACAGAAGAGGGAAAGGGCACAGAAGAGGGAAAGGGCACAGAAGAGGGAAAGTGATGGGGGGAGAGAGCACAGAAGATGGAAGGTGATGGGAGGAGAGAGCACAGAAGAGGGAAGGTGATGGGAGGAGAGAGCACAGAAGAGGGAAGGTGATGGGAGGAGAGAGCACAGAAGAGGGAAGGTGATGGGGGAGAGGGCACAGAAGAGGGAAGGTGATGGGAGGAGAGAGCACAGAAGAGGGAAGGTGATGGGAGGAGAGGGCACAGAAGAGGGAAGGTGATGGGAGGAGAGAGCACAAAAGAGGGAAGGTGATGGGAGGAGAGAGCACAAAAGAGGGAAGGTGATGGGAGGAGAGAGCACAGAAGAGGGAAGGTGATGGGAGGAGAGGGCACAGAAGAGGGAAGGTGATGGGAGGAGAGGGCACAGAAGAGGGAAGGTGATGGGGGAGAGGGCACAGAAGAGGGAAAGGGCACAGAAGAGGGAAAGGGCACAGAAGAGGGAAAGGGCACAGAAGAGGGAAAGTGATGGGGGGAGAGAGCACAAAAGAGGGAAGGTGATGGGAGGAGAGGGCACAGAAGAGGGAAGGTGATGGGAGGAGAGGGCACAGAAGAGGGAAGGTGATGGGGGAGAGGGCAGAGGAAGAGGGAAAGGGCACAGAAGAGGGAAAGGGCACAGAAGAGGGAAAGTGATGGGGGGAGAGAGCACAGAAGATGGAAGGTGATGGGAGGAGAGAGCACAGAAGATGGAAGGTGATGGGAGGAGAGAGCACAGAAGAGGGAAGGTGATGGGAGGAGAGAGCACAGAAGAGGGAAGGTGATGGGAGGAGAGAGCACAGAAGAGGGAAGGTGATGGGAGGAGAGAGCACAGAAGAGGGAAGGTGATGGGAGGAGAGAGCACAGAAGAGGGAAGGTGATGGGAGGAGAGAGCACAGAAGAGGGAAGGTGATGGGAGGAGAGAGCACAGAAGAGGGAAGGTGATGGGAGGAGAGAGCACAGAAGAGGGAAGGTGATGGGGGAGAGGGCACAGACGAGGGAAAGGGCACAGACGAGGGAAAGGGCACAGAAGAGGGAAAGGGCACAGAAGAGGGAAAGGGCACAGAAGAGGGAAAGGGCACAGAAGAGGGAAAGGGCACAGAAGAGGGAAAGGGCACAGAAGAGGGAAAGGGCACAGAAGAGGGAAAGGGCACAGAAGAGGGAAAGGGCACAGAAGAGGGAAAGGGCACAGAAGAGGGAAAGTGATGGGGGGAGAGAGCACAGAAGATGGAAGGTGATGGGAGGAGAGAGCACAGAAGAGGGAAGGTGATGGGAGGAGAGAGTACAGAAGAGGGAAGGTGATGGGGGAGAGGGCACAGAAGAGGGAAGGTGATGGGAGGAGAGGGCACAGAAGAGGGAAGGTGATGGGGGAGAGGGCACAGAAGAGGGAAGGTGATGGGGGAGAGGGCACAGAAGAGGGAAAGGGCACAGAAGAGGGAAAGGGCACAGAAGAGGGAAAGGGCACAGAAGAGGGAAAGGGCACAGAAGAGGGAAAGGGCACAGAAGAGGGAAAGGGCACAGAAGAGGGAAAGGGCACAGAAGAGGGAAAGGGCACAGAAGAGGGAAAGGGCACAGAAGAGGGAAAGGGCACAGAAGAGGGAAAGGGCACAGAAGAGGGAAAGTGATGGGGGGAGAGAGCACAGAAGATGGAAGGTGATGGGAGGAGAGAGCACAGAAGAGGGAAGGTGATGGGAGGAGAGAGCACAGAAGAGGGAAGGTGATGGGAGGAGAGAGCACAGAAGAGGGAAGGTGATGGGAGGAGAGGGCACATAAGAGGGAAGGTGATGGGAGGAGAGGGCACAGAAGAGGGAAGGTGATGGGAGGAGAGGGCACAGAAGAGGGAAGGTGATGGGAGGAGAGGGCACAGAAGAGGGAAGGTGATGGGGGTGAGGGCACAGAAGATGGAAGGTGATGGGAGGAGAGGGCACAGAAGAGGGAACGTGATGGGGGAGAGGGCACAGAAGAGGGAAAGTGATGGGGGAGAGGGCACAGAAGAGGGAAAGTGATGGGGGAGAGGGCACAGAAGAGGGAAAGTGATGGGAGGAGAGAGCACAGAAGATAGAAGGTGATGGGAGGCGAGAGCACAGAAGAGGGAAGGTGATGGGAGGAGAGGGCACAGAAGAGGGAAGGTGATGGGAGGAGAGAGCACAGAAGAGGGAAGGTGATGGGAGAGGGCAAAGAGGAGGGAGGGTACTGTGGAGGGGGTGTTGGAGGAGATACTTTATCAGCCTGGATACATTGTAGCATTACTGCTCTTGTGCTCACAGAGGATTGAGCAGAGCAGCCACCATTGTGTGAGGAGCAGGACAAGGTCGGGGCAGGTTTCCATTTTCAGGGTATAAACATTGACTGACATCAACGATAGATCTTGAGCTGGTGATGAGCGGAGGCCGAGTAATAGAATATTCCAGAACCTTCCATGATACAGTTATTAATATTGCATGCCCCTTTAATGTCTGCAGAGATCTCGCCGTTCCTTTCAGCCCCTGTGTCCTGGTATAACAGCGGCAGTCTCGGGCACAGGTGCGGACACTGGTGCTGCCACCAGCCCCATTCATTATTCTGGAGGGTCTCTTCCAGCTGATCTGCTGCAGCTGTCGGCCATCTGCCCCCTGCGGCTCACATCTTACACCAGAGTCCCCCTGAGCTTGTCTCTAAAAGCCGCTGCCGGGGGTGGGAAGTGTTCCAGAAAATGTCCCATTAACTATTCATGTGGCAGCTGGGAAAGCAGAGGCAGCGGGGGGGGGGGGGGGGGGGAGGGGTCCCCCACGTGTAGCCTGCGGGATGTGAGTGATGGGGGCAGCGAGGGACGCTGGGGGCAGAGACACTTCCACAGCTCATATTTACTGGATGACCTGTAGCCCCCCGATGCCCCAACTAATGGATCATAATTACTTCTGCTGGGATTACCACCTCTTCCGCCCAGTGGTCAGGCCACTCCACGTCTTATGATTAGTTAAGCAGAAATGTATTTGTGTGGAGCGAGCGGAGGATGGAGGAAACCGCAATCAATAGCCGGACGTCAGGAGACAGAGCAGCCATTAGCGGTACGCCAGGCGGGCAGCGCGGAGCCCCTGGGGCAGGCAGGATGGCAGAGCCCATAACTATCCAGTACTGAGCACCGTCACCAGTTCTTACCCTTCAGGTTGACTTTGGAGCTGTAGCTGCCGTAGAACTTGGGGTCGGTGTTGGGCGTGTGACACTCGTACTCTCCAGCGTCCCGTTCCTGCAGCTGGCGGATGTGGAGGACGGTGTAATCGCCCGCCAGCCTCTCTATGTAGATGTCCCCACGGCTGACGCGCGAGCTGTAGATGGCGTAGGAGAAGCCGGGGTCTTTGGTGCTCACGATCTGGACCTCCCTGTCGGGGGCAATCGGCAGGTAGATGGAGAACTGGAAGTTCTGCTCGGAGGGGCCCTGGAAGCCACTGACCTTACACCAGATGGTAACATCGGAGCCCACGGTGCGGTACAGGGGCCCCTGCTGGACAGTCACCTCCCGCTGAGCCCAGGAGACACCTGTCAGGAAGATACAACATGGAGAGTTACATCCGGTGACCGATGCCAATCATTTACAGTAAATATTCCGCCAACCTCTCTCCGCCACCCCGCTCTCCAGGATGAAGCCTAAATCACATTTCATTTCCTGGCACATTAATACTCTGCCCACACAACAGACAGCTACGCCGTGCCAGGATGCCAGCAAGTGCAGAGCAAGGAGAAGGGTGAAGCCAAGAGGGTGCCAGGGGTCACGGAACATACATGACCCTGTATACGTCGTAGGTGGGGTCATGGATGATATATGACCCTGTATTGGCCGTGTATGGGGTCATGGATCATATATGATCCTGTATGCACTGACACAGCATTGTATCTTAATTAACCAGACGTCTAATTTCACTAATCCGGGAGGAATTGACTGTTATCGATATGTTGACTTTTGAATTCGTGGATTTGCTCTTCAGTTTGTCAAGAACCATACACTGTTGTCATATGAGTCTTAATGTTGATTTTGATACTTTTGAATCGCTGATGTTTTCCTCTTGTACCAGCTCCTACAGCTTATAGTCTGCTATCTTTGCAAGACAGTGATGCAGGGTCAATGAACAATGGATGTTTGCTTGATATGTTGAATGACCATTGTGTGGATCCTGTGGCTTGTTGACTTGCAAAACAGAGGAGTAAAAACTATGCAAATTGATTAAAATAGTCAAATAATGCGAGTTAACCTCCTCATGTTTTCCTCTTGACGTCTGTATGATGGCTTGAAGGACAACAGTTGTGAGCTATATAAGTGGGATATGCCTCTAACAATATACATCCAAAGAACCAAAGACTCTTTACAAAACCACAGCCAGGAACACTCTACAGGACAGCAGCCAGATCATGACGAGGGACACAGATTTGACATTCATTCCAGCCGAAAAATTACAGATCTGCTCTATTGACTATCACTGAATCCATGGATACGTTTGGGGTAGTCAGGATTTGAACCCACCGTTTACCTGGCGCCATGGAGATGTTCGGAGAAACCAGGTCACCTGGCCTTGTACCTGAACTAACTGTCTTTTTCCTAAGCTTGTCGTTACCTTCTCTGTGTGTGCCATATGTGGGGTAGTCGGCCCCGGGAGCTCTGAAGTCACATCTGCCATTATCCCGGCGAGTCAGCGGAAGGGTGAACCTCTAATGGGCACCATCTTGGGGCATTTTCCTGGGACTATTCTATGTGTTATTTGCCACACTGTTTTACCCTCACCCTGTGTTGTCTGAGTAGCGCTACGTCCATGAGGAAAGGAGAGCCGGCGTTTGGTGGGACAACCCCTAGTCCATGTGGTTTCGTCTAGTGGACTGGTGCACCCACTGGCCCCCGTTCTCCACACTGTATATGCTATGTGTGGGGTCACAGATCACACATGACCCCTGTATATGCTGTATGTGGAGCGATGATAATACATGACCCTGTACATTAGTGTGTGGGGTCACAGATCATACATGACCCTGCATATGCCGTGTGTGGGGGTCACAGATCATACATGACCCTGCATATGCCGTGTGTGGGGTCACAGATCATACATGACCCTGCATATGCCGTGTGTGGGGGTCACAGATCATACATGACCCTGCATATGCCGTGTGTGGGGGTCACAGATCATACATGACCCTGCATATGCCGTGTGTGGGGTCACAGATCATACATGACCCTGCATATGCCGTGTGTGGGGTCACAGATCATACATGACCCTGCATATGCCGTGTGTGGGGTCACAGATCATACATGGCCCTGCATATGCCGTGTGTGGGGTCACGGATCATACATGACCCTGTATATACCGTGTGTGGGGTCACGGATCATACATGGCCCTGCATATACCGTGTGTGGGGTCACGGATCATACATGGCCCTGCATATACCGTGTGTGGGGTCACGGATCATACATGACCCTGCATATACCGTGTCTGAGGTCACGGATCATACATGGCCCTGCATATACCGTGTGTGGGGTCACGGATCATACATGGCCCTGCATATACCGTGTGTGGGGTCACGGATCATACATGGCCCTGCATATACCGTGTGTGGGGTCACGGATCATACATGGCCCTGCATATACCGTGTGTGGGGTCACGGATCATACATGACCCTGCATATACCGTGTGTGAGGTCACGGATCATACATGGCCCTGCATATACCGTGTGTGGGGTCACGGATCATACATGGCCCTGCATATACCGTGTGTGGGGTCACGGATCATACATGGCCCTGCATATACCGTGTGTGGGGTCACGGATCATACATGGCCCTGCATATACCGTGTGTGGGGTCACGGATCATACATGGCCCTGCATATACCGTGTGTGGGGTCACGGATCATACATGGCCCTGCATATACCGTGTGTGGGGTCACGGATCATACATGACCCTGCATATACCGTGTGTGAGGTCACGGATCATACATGGCCCTGCATATACCGTGTGTGGGGTCACGGATCATACATGGCCCTGCATATACCGTGTGTGGGGTCACGGATCATACATGGCCCTGCATATACCGTGTGTGGGGTCACGGATCATACATGGCCCTGCATATACCGTGTGTGGGGTCACGGATCATACATGGCCCTGCATATGCCGTGTGTGGGGTCACGGATCATACATGGCCCTGCATATACCGTGTGTGGGGTCACGGATCATACATGGCCCTGTATATACCGTGTGTGGGGTCACGGATCATACATGGCCCTGTATATACCGTGTGTGGGGTCACGGATCATACATGGCCCTGTATATACCGTGTGTGGGGTCACGGATCATACATGGCCCTGTATATACCGTGTGTGGGGTCACGGATCATACATGGCCCTGCATATGCCGTGTGTGGGGTCACGGATCATACATGGCCCTGCATATGCCGTGTGTGGGGTCACGGATCATACATGGCCCTGCATATGCCGTGTGTGGGGTCACGGATCATACATGACCCTGCATATGCCGTGTGTGGGGTCACGGATCATACATGGCCCTGCATATACCGTGTGTGGGGTCACGGATCATACATGGCCCTGTATATACCGTGTGTGGGGTCACGGATCATACATGGCCCTGTATATACCGTGTGTGGGGTCACGGATCATACATGGCCCTGTATATACCGTGTGTGGGGTCACGGATCATACATGGCCCTGTATATACCGTGTGTGGGGTCACGGATCATACATGGCCCTGTATATACCGTGTGTGGGGTCACGGATCATACATGGCCCTGCATATACCGTGTGTGGGGTCACGGATCATACATGACCCTGCATATTCCGTGTGTGGGGTCACGGATCATACATGGCCCTGCATATACCGTGTGTGGGGTCACGGATCATACATGGCCCTGCATATACCGTGTGTGGGGTCACGGATCATACATGGCCCTGTATATACCGTGTGTGGGGTCACGGATCATACATGGCCCTGTATATACCGTGTGTGGGGTCACGGATCATACATGGCCCTGTATATACCGTGTGTGGGGTCACGGATCATACATGGCCCTGTATATACCGTGTGTGGGGTCACGGATCATACATGGCCCTGTATATACCGTGTGTGGTGTCACGGATCATACATGGCCCTGTATATACCGTGTGTGGTGTCACGGATCATACATGGCCCTGTATATACCGTGTGTGGGGTCACGGATCATACATGGCCCTGTATATACCGTGTGTGGTGTCACGGATCATACATGGCCCTGTATATACCGTGTGTGGGGTCACGGATCATACATGGCCCTGTATATACCGTGTGTGGGGTCACGGATCATACATGGCCCTGTATATACCGTGTGTGGGGTCACGGATCATACATAGAATCATAGAATCGTAGAGTTGGATGGGACCTCCTGGGCCATCTGGTCCAACCCCCTGCTCAAAGCAGGATTCGCTAAATCATCCCAGTCAGATGTCTGTCCAGCCTCTGTTTGAAGACTTCCATTGAAGGAGAACTCACCACTTCTCGTGGCAGCCTGTTCCACTCATTGATCACTCTGTCAAAAAGTTTTTTCTAATATCTAATCTGTGTCTCTTCCCATTCAGTTTCATCCCATTGCTTCTAGTCTTTCCTTGTGCAAATGAGAATAAAGTTGATCCTTCTACAATGTGACAGCCCTTTAGATATTTGTAGACAGCTATTAAGTCTCCTCTCAGTCTTCTCTTTTGCAAACTAAACATTCCCAAATCCTGCAACCTTTCCTCATAAGACAGGGTTTGCAGACCGGTCACCATTCTGGTCGCTCTTTTCTGAACTTGCTCCAGTTTGTTGATGTCTTTTTTAAAATGTGGTGCCCAAAACTGGACACAATATTCCAGATGAGGTCTGACCAAAGAGGAGTAGAGGGAAATAATGACTTCACGTGATCTAGACTGTATGCTTCTGTTAATACATCCTAGAATTGCATTTGCCTTTTTTGCTGCTGCATCACACTGTTGACTCATATTCAGTCTGTGATCTATTAGTATACCCAAGTCTTTTTCACATGTGCTGTTGCTTAGCCCTATTCCTCCCATTCTATATATGCTTTTTTCATTTTTATTGCCCAGATGTAGTACTTTGCATTTTTCCCTGTTAAAAACCGTTCTGTTAGTTGCTGCCCACTTCTCCAGTTTATTTTTATCTTTTTGAATCCTCTCTCTCTCTCTCTAGTATTAGCTATCCCTCCTAGCTTTGTGTCATCAGCAAATTTAATCAGTTTACCCTCAATTCCTTCATCTAAATCGTTGATAAAGATGTTGAACAATACAGGGCCCAGGACAGAGCCCTGTGGTACCCCACTTGAGACATTCTTCCAACTGGATGTGCAGCCATTTACGACCACTCTTTGGGTCCGATCACTAAGCCAGTTATGAATCCACCTAACAGTTGCCTTGTCCATTCCATACTTAGTCATTTTTTCAATAAGGATTGTATGAGAGACTTTGTCAAATGCTTTGCTGAAGTCAAGATATACATATGCTGTGTGTGGGTTCACAGATCATACATGGCCCTGTATTTGCTGTGTATTGCGTCACAGATCATACATGGCCCTGTATATACCGTGTGTGGGGTCACGGATCATACATGGCCCTGTATATACCGTGTGTGGGGTCGCGGATCATACATGGCCCTGTATATACCGTGTGTGGGGTCACGGATCATACATGACCCTATATATACCGTGTGTGGGGTCACGGATCATACATGACCCTATATATACTGTGTGTGGAGTCACGGATCATACATGACCCTGCATATACTGTGTGTGGGGTCACGGATGATACATGACCCTGTATATACCGTGTGTGGGGTCACGGATCATACATGACCCTGCGTATACTGTGTGTGGGGTCACGGATCATACATGACCCTATATATACCGTGTGTGGGGTCACGGATCATGCATGACCCTATATATACCGTGTGTGGGGTCACGGATCATACTTGACCCTGCATATACTGTGTGTGGGATCACGGATCATACATGACCCTATATATACCGTGTGTGGGGTCACGGATCATACATGACCCTGCATATGCCGTGTGTGGGGTCACAGATCATACATGACCCTGCATATACCGTGTGTGGGGTCACGGATCATACATGACCCTATATATACCGTGTGTGGGGTCACGGATCATACATGACCCTGCGTATACTGTGTGTGGGGTTACGGATCATACATGACCCTGTATACGCCGTGTGTGGGGTCACGGATCATACATGACCCTGCATATACCGTGTGTGGGGTCACGGATCATACATGACCCTGCATATACCGTGTGTGGGGTCACGGATCATACATGACCCTGTATACGCCGTGTGTGGGGTCACGGATCATACATGACCCTGTATACGCCGTGTGTGGGGTCACGGATCATACATGACCCTGTATACGCCGTGTGTGGGGTCACGGATCATACATGGCCCTGTATATACCGTGTGTGGGGTCACGGATCATACATGACCCTGAATATACCGTGTGTGGGGTCACGGATCATACATGACCCTATATATACACCGTGTGTGGGGTCACGGATCATACATGACCCTGTATATACCGTGTGTGGGGTCACGGATCATACATGACCCTGCGTATACTGTGTGTGGGTTCACAGATCATACATGACCCTGTATACGCCGTGTGTGGGGTTACGGATCATACATGACCCTGTATACGCCGTGTGTGGGGTTACGGATCATACATGACCCTATATATACCGTGTGTGGGGTCACGGATCATACATGACCCTGCGTATACTGTGTGTGGGTTCACAGATCATACATGACCCTGTATATACCGTGTGTGGGGTTACGGATCATACATGACCCTGTATACGCCGTGTGTGGGGTTACGGATCATACATGACCCTATATATACCGTGTGTGGGGTCACGGATCATACATGACCCTGCGTATACTGTGTGTGGGTTCACAGATCATACATGACCCTGTATACGCCGTGTGTGGGGTCACGGATCATACATGACCCTGTATACGCCGTGTGTGGGGTCACAGATCATACATGACCCTGTATATACCGTGTGTGGGGTCACGGATCATACATGACCCTGCGTATACTGTGTGTGGGTTCACAGATCATACATGACCCTGTATACGCCGTGTGTGGGGTTACGGATCATACATGACCCTGTATACGCCGTGTGTGGGGTTACGGATCATACATGACCCTATATATACCGTGTGTGGGGTCACGGATCATACATGACCCTGCGTATACTGTGTGTGGGTTCACAGATCATACATGACCCTGTATACGCCGTGTGTGGGGTCACGGATCATACATGACCCTGTATACGCCGTGTGTGGGGTCACGGATCATACATGACCCTGTGTATACTGTGTGTGGGGTCACGGATCATACATGACCCTGTGTATACTGTGTGTGGGGTCACGGATCATACATGACCCTGTATACGCCGTGTGCAGTGACGGCCCTATATGACGTAGCATACACCTCAGACACAGAAGGAGATGGATTCTTTGGAGATTGGTGAATGTCCCCTGCACCTCCCCCACCCTGACAGCTGGACGTGAGGCCGGGAGGAGGGGGGCAACAACAATACATCAAGGTCAGGACCGAGGCCACCATGTCTCACATGTCTGACTACACACTCTGCTCAGATTATAGCCCAGGAGGACCCAGAGGCCACATTGCTGACCACTGAGCCACCATACAGCCCGTCACACAGACATGTCCATAGTATCATGTGACGATTATCAAAAATCTGCCCTTATGGCGCACGTGGTGCACACCATTCACAAGATCCTCCATGCTTGCCGCTTATCCTAATTATCTGTACTAACCACAACCACGTTCTTGGTACACTCAAAGCTGACACCGAACCCGAGAGGGCGAGACGTGACAGAAAGAACCAGAACCCGAGAGGGCGAGACGTGACAGAAAGAACCAGAACCCGAGAGGGCGAGACGTGACAGAAAGAACCAGAACCCGAGAGGGCGAGACGTGACAGAAAGAACCAGAACCCGAGAGGGCGAGACGTGACAGAAAGAACCAGAACCCGAGAGGGCGAGACGTGACAGAAAGAACCAGAACCCGAGAGGGCGAGACGTGACAGAAAGAACCAGAACCCGAGAGGGCGAGACGTGACAGAAAGAACCAGAACCCGAGAGGGCGAGACGTGACAGAAAGAACCAGAACCCGAGAGGGCGAGACGTGACAGAAAGAACCAGGACCCGAGAGGGCGAGACGTGACAGAAAGAACCAGAACCCGAGAGGGCGAGACGTGACAGAAAGAACCAGAACCCGAGAGGGCGAGACGTGACAGAAAGAACCAGAACCCGAGAGGGCGAGACGTGACAGAAAGAACCAGAACCCGAGAGGGCGAGACGTGACAGAAAGAACCAGAACCCGAGAGGGCGAGACGTGACAGAAAGAACCAGAACCCGAGAGGGCGAGACGTGACAGAAAGAACCAGAACCCGAGAGGGCGAGACGTGACAGAAAGAACAAGAACCAGAGAGCGAGATGTGACAGAAAGAACCAGAGAGCGAGATGTGACAGAAAGAACCAGAGAGCGAGATGTGACAGAAAGAACCAGAACCCGAGAGGGCGAGACGTGACAGAAAGAACAAGAACCAGAGAGCGAGATGTGACAGAAAGAACCAGAGAGCGAGATGTGACAGAAAGAACCAGAACCCGAGAGGGCGAGACGTGACAGAAAGAACAAGAACCAGAGAGCGAGATGTGACAGAAAGAACCAGAGAGCGAGATGTGACAGAAAGAACCAGAGAGCGAGACGTGACAGAAAGAACCAGAACCCGAGAGCGCGAGACGTGACAGAAAGAACAAGAACCAGAGAGCGAGAGATGTGACAGAAAGAACCAGAACCCGAGAGCGCGAGATGTGACAGAAAGAACAAGAACCAGAGAGCGAGAGATGTGACAGAAAGAACCAGAACCCGAGAGCGCGAGATGTGACAGAAAGAACCAGAGCGCGAGATGTGACAGAAAGAACCAGAGAGCGAGATGTGACAGAAAGAACCAGAGAGCGAGATGTGACAGAAAGAACCAGAGAGCGAGATGTGACAGAAAGAACCAGAACCCGAGAGCGCGAGATGTGACAGAAAGAACCAGAACCCGAGAGCGCGAGATGTGACAGAAATAACAAGAACCAGAGAGCGAGATGTGACAGAAATAACAAGAACCAGAGAGCGAGATGTGACAGAAAGAACCAGAGAGCGAGATATGACAGAAAGAACCAGAGAGCAAGATGTGACAGAAAGAACCAGAGAGCAAGATGTGACAGAAAGAACCAGAGAGCGAGATGTGACAGAAAGAACCAGAGAGCGAGTGTGACAGAAAGAACCAGAACCTGAGAGGGCGAGTATGACAGAAAGAACCAGAACTTGAGAGGGCGAGTATGACAGAAAGAACCAGAACCTGAGAGGGCAAGTATGACAGAAAGAACAAGAACCCGAGAGGGCAAGATGTGACTGAAAGAACCAGAACCTGGGGGGAGCTGGATATGGCAGAAAGAACCAGAACCAGAGAGGGCGAGACATGACTGAAAGAACCAGAACCAGAGAGGGCGAGACATGACTGAAAGAACCAGAACCAGAGAGGGAGAGACATGACTGAAAGAACCAGAACCTCGGGGGGGGGGAGCTGGATATGGTAGAAAGAACCAGAACCAGAGAGGGCGAGACATGACTGAACCAGAACCAGAGAGGGCGAGATATGACAGAAAGAACCAGAACCCGAGAGGGCGAGATATGACAGAAAGAACCAGAACCTGGGGAGGGGGTGTGGATATGGCAGAAAGAACTAGAACCCGAGAGGGCGAGATATGACAAATAACCAGAACCTGGGGGGCGGGATATGGACAGAGAACCAGGACCTGAGGAGGGGGAGGGGAGGGAGAAGTTTTACGAGGAGCCAGAACGTTAAGGAGGTGAGTTATAAAATGAAGAGCCAGAATTTGTGAGGGAAAGATGTGACAAAAAGAACCAGAACCTGTGTGGGCGAGTTTTGATATAAGGAGCCAGATGTAAGAGGGGTGAGATATGACCGACAACAAGAACCTGAGGAGGGAGGGAATTGAGATATGACATTAGGTGCCTGAATCTGAAGGTGGGGGTGAGATAGGACAGAGAAAACACAAATTTGTGGGGGTGAGATAGAACACAAAGAACCAGAACCTGTGGTGGTGAGATATGATACGAGGAGCCAGAACCTGAGGTGGTGAGATATGACACGAGGAGCCAGAACCTGAGGTGGTGAGATATGACACGAGGAGCCAGAACCTGAGGTGGTGAGATATGACACGAGGAGCCAGAACCTGAGGTGGTGAGATATGACACGAGGAGCCAGAACCTGAGGTGGTGAGATATGACACGAGGAGCCAGAACCTGAGGTGGTGAGATATGATACAGGAAACCAGAACTTGAGCAGATGAGATAGGTTCTGGTTCCAGATATCCTGAGGGGGTGAGATATGGCAGAGAACCAGAAACTGAGAGGAGGGTTGAGATATGACATGAGGAGCGAGAATCTGTTGGGGGTGTGAGATTTGACAGAGACCCAGAACCTGTGGGGTGAGATAGGACAAAGAACCAGTAGCTGAGAGTGATAAGTTAGGACACAGGAACCAGAACGTGAAAGGTGAGATATGACATGAAGAACCCGAACATATGAGGAAGCAGAGCACGGCATGGCGGATATGATGGATCTCGGTAGTGACAGGTCACCGGATACTTCCAGT
Source organism: Dendrobates tinctorius (assembly GCF_039654945.1). Lineage (NCBI taxonomy): Eukaryota > Metazoa > Chordata > Amphibia > Anura > Dendrobatidae > Dendrobates > Dendrobates tinctorius. The sequence goes on from NW_027361839.1 coordinate 2,226,379, forward strand.
TACTCAGCAGTTAGACTGGTTCGACCACCAATGAGTAAACCAGCGGCTCATGGGCCATCCTCGCCCCAGGGTCACAGTGCTCACACTGCAGTCACGGAGACGACACACCCATGTCCTGGAGATACACTCCGATAGACACCGTCCCCATGTGGGAACTTTCACTGAATCCTCACACTTTGGACTTTCCATAGCGTCTCCTCATGGGCTGCTGTAGGAGCCTCAGAGCTGTAATCACTCAGCTTCCCGCACACATGGGATGGAGCGGAGCTTGGGGTTCAGTCCACACAGCAGGGGATTGTGGGAGGACATGAATATCAATCGCTGCTTGTGGGATATAAGCCCTGTGATTATCGCCAGTCACAGCGCTGCGTCTCCACCGTACGGGGGTCCGTGGGGTAATATTAGGTGCAGTTACGTAACGCCATACGAGGAGTCAGCACACCAGACCCCGCACCCCGCGGCGAGCGCGGCTTTAATCCACAACTTCTGAGCATTATTATTAAACATCGCGCACAACAAACACGGATCAGAACCCGGTGCCGAGGGAACCGTCAGCCATCACCATGGTAACGCCGAGCGCCCGCGTCATAGCAGCGAGGAGCGCAGACACTAATAGGTAATGTGATTTTATCTGAAAGACTGAGGGTGGAGGAGGGGATGGCGGCAGCCACCATAGCGCCGCTGCCACTGCGCTGCCAGACCTTCCTCTGGTGGATTGTTCCAGTGCTGCGTTCACTAGAGCAATCCAAGAGCGGCAAAGCGTGCGCTCAGGCAGGATCAGATCACAGGTGTAGGCGGCAGCACGGGAGAGTGGGCAGGCAGAGGTGGTAGCATCCTGGCAGGTGAGGGTGGGCAGGCAGAGGCGGCAGGGTGGCGGCAGGTGAAAATGGGCAGGCAGAGGCGGCAGCAGGTGAGGGTCGGCAAGCAGAAGCGGCAGCATGGCGGCAGGCAGAGGCGGCAGTTGAGGATCAGCAGGCAGAAGCAGCAGCATGGTGGCAGGCAAAGGCGGCAGCATCATGGCAGGCGAGTGTGGGAAGGCAGAAGCATCATGGCAGGTGAGCATGGACAGGCAGAGGCGGCAGGCGAGAGTAGGCAGGCAAAGAAAGTAGCATGGCGACAGATGAGGGTGGGCAGGCAGAGGTGGCAGCAGGTTAACGTGGACAGAGAGGCATCAGCATGCCGGTAGGCGAGAGTGGGCAGACAAAGGTGGCAGCATTGTGGCAGGCAAGGGTGGGCAAGTAGAGCAGGCAGCACGCTGACAGGCAGAGGCAGCAGGTGATGATGCACAGGCAGAGGCGACAGCAGGTTAACGTGGACAGAGAGGCATCAGCATGCCGGTAGGCGAGAGTGGGCAGACAAAGGTGGCAGCATTGTGGCAGGCAAGGGTGGGCAAGTAGAGCAGGCAGCACGCTGACAGGCAGAGGCAGCAGGTGATGATGCACAGGCAGAGGCGACAGCAGGCAGGTAGAGGTGGCAGGTGTGGGTGAGTAGGCAGCAGGTGAGGTGGACAGGCAAAGGCAGAAGCATGCTGGCAAGTGAAAGTGGGCAGGCAGAGGCGGCAGGCGAGGGTGGGGACAGGTGGAAGCATGCCGGCAGGCGAGGGTGCATAGGCAAAGGCAGTAGCATGGCAGCAGGTGAGGGTGTGAAGGCAGAAAGCGGCAGCATGGCGGCAGCCCAGGTGTGCGCGGGAATCAAGACAGTAATTTCCATACAGCCATATAACGTTCCAGAGCGGCGGACATCCGCTGCTGTGTAATCCGCCAACAATCACACACACATGACCGCCAGCCCGTTACACTGATGTTACCGCCGCCTCTGCTATACATTAGGGCACATTAAATATTTATCTCCAACTGCAGCTGCTCAATATAGCACTCAGCGACCAAGGAGAGCAGCCAAACCGAGGGAGGCTCCGCGGCAACACCCTCCACGGGTCACGTGGCCAAAGTCCAAACATCCACAACACAGCAATCATGGGAATATGAAAGATAAAGCCCAGGTTATACCAGCTGTACATATATAATTATATACAGGAGATGCCCAGGTTATACCGGCTGTACATATATAATTATATACAGGAGATGCCCAGGTTATACCAGCTGTACATATATAATTATATACAGGAGATGCCCAGGTTATACCAGCTGTACATATATAATTATATACAGGAGATGCCCAGGTTATACCGGCTGTACATATATAATTATATACAGGAGATGCCCAGGTTATACCAGCTGTACATATATAATTATATACAGGAGATGCCCAGGTTATACCGGCTGTACATATATAATTATATACAGGAGATGCCCAGGTTATACCAGCTGTACATATATAATTATATACAGGAGATGCCCAGGTTATACCGGCTGTACATGTATAATTATATACAGGAGATGCCCAGGTTATACCGGCTGTACATATATAATTATATACAGGAGATACCCAGGTTATACCAGCTGTACATATATAATTATATACAGGAGATGCCCAGGTTATACCGGCTGTACATATATAATTATAGACAGGAGATGCCTAGGTTATACCGGCTGTACATATATAATTATATACAGGAGATGCCCAGGTTATACCGGCTGTACATATATAATTATATACAGGAGATGCCTAGGTTATACCAGCTGTACATATATAATAATATACAGGAAATGCCTAGGTTATACCGGCTGTACATATATAATTACAGTGGGGCAAAAAAGTATTTAGTCAGTCAGCAATAGTGCAAGTTCCACCACTTAAAAAGATGAGAGGCGTCTGTAATTTACATCATAGGTAGACCTCAACTATGGGAGACAAACTGAGAAAAAAAAATCCAGAAAATCACATTGTCTGTTTTTTTTTCCATTTTATTTGCATATTATGGTGGAAAATAAGTATTTGGTCAGAAACAAGCAATCAAGATTTCTGGCTCTCACAGACCTGTAACTTCTTCTTTAAGAGTCTCCTCTTTCCTCCACTCATTACCTGTAGTAATGGCACCTGTTTAAACTTGTTATCAGTATAAAAAGACACCTGTGCACACCCTCAAACAGTCTGACTCCAAACTCCACTATGGTGAAGACCAAAGAGCTGTCAAAGGACACCAGAAACAAAATTGCAGCCCTGCACCAGGCTGGGAAGACTGAATCTGCAATAGCCAACCAGCTTGGAGTGAAGAAATCAACTGTGGGAGCAATAATTAGAAAATGGAAGACATACAAGACCACTGATAATCTCCCTCGATCTGGTGCTCCACGCAAAATCCCACCCCGTGGGGTCAGAATGATCACAAGAACGGTGAGCAAAAATCCCAGAACCACGCGGGGGGACCTAGTGAATGAACTGCAGAGAGCTGGGACCAATGTAACAAGGCCTACCATAAGTAACACACTACGCCACCATGGACTCAGATCCTGCAGTGCCAGACGTGTCCCACTGCTTAAGCCTGTACATGTCCGGGCCCGTCTGAAGTTTGCTAGAGAGCATTTGGATGATCCAGAGGAGTTTTGGGAGAATGTCCTATGGTCTGATGAAACCAAACTGGAACTGTTTGGTAGAAACACAACTTGTCGTGTTTGGAGGAAAAAGAATACTGAGTTGCATCCATCAAACACCATACCTACTGTAAAGCATGGTGGTGGAAACATCATGCTTTGGGGCTGTTTCTCTGCAAAGGGGCCAGGACGACTGATCCGGGTACATGAAAGAATGAATGGGGCCATGTATCGTGAGATTTTGAGTGCAAACCTCCTTCAATCAGCAAGGGCATTGAAGATGAAACGTGGCTGGGTCTTTCAACATGACAATGATCCAAAGCACACCGCCAGGGCAACGAAGGAGTGGCTTCGTAAGAAGCATTTCAAGGTCCTGGAGTGGCCTAGCCAGTCTCCAGATCTCAACCCTATAGAAAACCTTTGGAGGGAGTTGAAAGTCCGTGTTGCCAAGCGAAAAGCCAAAAACATCACTGCTCTAGAGGAGATCTGCATGGAGGAATGGGCCAACATACCAACAACAGTGTGTGGCAACCTTGTGAAGACTTACAGAAAACGTTTGACCTCTGTCATTGCCAACAAAGGATATATCACAAAGTATTGAGATGAAATTTTGTTTCTGACCAAATACTTATTTTCCACCATAATATGCAAATAAAATGAAAATAAAACAGACAATGTGATTTTCTGGATTTTTTTTTCTCAGTTTGTCTCCCATAGTTGAGGTCTACCTATGATGTAAATTACAGACGCCTCTCATCTTTTTAAGTGGTGGAACTTGCACTATTGCTGACTGACTAACTACTTTTTTGCCCCACTGTATATACAGGAGATGCCCAGGTTATACCAGCTGTACATATATAATTATAGACAGGAGATGCCCAGGTTATACCAGCTATACATATATAATTATATACAGGAGATACCCAGGTTATACCAGCTATACATATATAATTATAGACAGGAGATGCCCAGGTTATACCAGCTATACATATATAATTATAGACAGGAGATGCCCAGGTTATACCGGCTGTACATTTATGGGGGACAGAAGTAAACAGCATTCTGGAAGCTGCAGGTCCACAGAGTAAACATACAGTGAGTCACATCCGTACCCCCCAAAGACATCTGTAGGCTATCCCGACAGTGGGGGAGAGGGGGGGGAATCACACGGGCACCAGGTTATCCCGACAGTGGGGAAGGGGGGGGGAATCACACGGGCACCAGGCTATCCCGACAGTGGGGAAGGGGGGGGGTCACACGGGCACCAGGCTATCCCGACAGTGGGGAAGGTGGGGGAGGGGGGGGTGTCACATGGGCACCAGGCTATCCCGCTATCCCGACAGTGGGGGAGGGGGTGTCACATGGGCACTAGACTATCCCGCTATCCCGACAGTGGGGAAGGTGGGGGAGGGGGGGGGTGTCACATGGGCACCAGGCTATCCCGCTATCCCGACAGTGGGGGAGGGGGGGGGTGTCACATGGGCACTAGACTATCCCGCTATCCCGACAGTGGGGGAGGGGGTGTCACATGGGCACTAGACTATCCCGCTACCCGACAGTGGGGAAGGTGGGGGGGGGTCACATGGGCACCAGACTATCCCGCTATCCCGACAGTGGGGGAGGTCACATGGGCACCAGACTATCCCGACAGTGGGGAAGGTGGGGGGGGGGGTCACATGGGCACCAGACTATCCCGCTATCCCGACAGTGGGGGAGGGGGGTGGGTGTGTCACATGGGCACCAGACTATCCCGACAGTGGGGAAGGTGGGGGGGGGTCACATGGGCACCAGACTATCCCGCTATCCCGACAGTGGGGGAGGGGGGTGGGTGTGTCACATGGGCACCAGACTATCCCGACAGTGGGGAAGGTGGGGGGGGGTCACATGGGCACCAGGCTATCCCCGAGTTGTCACAAGCCTTAGGAAGGACGGGTCGGGCTGCTGTGGGGGGTATATATACAGCATTTGCCCCCCGGGTGGTGACCTCAGTATGGGGGGGAAGTGACAGATCCGGCGCTGAGGGCCACATTAACCCCTTCTCTTCTCTGCAGTATCAGACACCTGCACAGAATACCACCGGGACCCCTATGGAGACCAGTCTATGCCAGGGGCGCCCGTATTAACCCCTCCTATGCCAGAGTCTCGCCATCCAGTCCTGCGCTGCCCAGTATGATGCTGGAAGCACAGGTCCAACCAGTGGAGGATTAACTCTGTCAGTTCTGGCTGCTCAGCCCAGACCCCCACATTTCACCTGACTCACCTGCCAGCAGAAGCCCCGTGAGGAGACACCAGAGGTCCGGGCCGCCCATGCTGTGTCACTGCGCCATGCGGGGCTGGAACCTCTAAATCAGGGGGTCACCACAGCGGCCGGCGGAGCCCCTCAGTCCTGGGGGCAAGAAGGGCACAAAGTGAGAGGGGGCCGGACACCGGGAACAAGCAGAGACGGAGCCGGGCAGAGACCGCGGGAGGCGCAAGTCTGCAACCTCCACAACGCACACGATACGCACAGTATATACACACGATGCACCATCACACAGTATACACAGCGCAGCCCTCACCTCCACACACAGCGCAGCCCTCACCTCCACACACAGCGCAGCCCTCACCTCCACACACAGCGCAGCCCTCACCTCCACACACAATACACACAGCGCAGCCCTCACCTCCACACAGCGCAGCCCTCACCTCCACACACAATACACGCAGCGCAGCCCTCACCTCCACACACAGCGCAGCCCTCACCTCCACACACAGCGCAGCCCTCACCTCCACACACAGCGCAGCCCTCACCTCCACACACAGCGCAGCCCTCACCTCCACACACAGCGCAGCCCTCACCTCCACACACAGCGCAGCCCTCACCTCCACACACAATACACACAGCGCAGCCCTCACCTCCACACAGCGCAGCCCTCACCTCCACACACAATACACGCAGCGCAGCCCTCACCTCCACACACAGCGCAGCCCTCACCTCCACACACAGCGCAGCCCTCACCTCCACACACAATACGCGCAGCCCTCACCTCCACACACAATACGCGCAGCCCTCACCTCCACACACAATACGCGCAGCCCTCACCTCCACACACAATACGCGCAGCCCTCACCTCCACACACAATACGCGCAGCCCTCACCTCCACACACAGCGCAGCCCTCACCTCCACACACAATATACACAGCGCAGCCCTCACCTCCACACACAGCGCAGCCCTCACCTCCACACACAATACACACAGCGCAGCCCTCACCTCCACACAGCGCAGCCCTCACCTCCACACAGCGCAGCCCTCACCTCCACACACAGTATACACAGCGCAGCCCTCACCTCCACACACAGCGCAGCCCTCACCTCCACACACAGCGCAGCCCTCACCTCCACACACAGCGCAGCCCTCACCTCCACACACAGCGCAGCCCTCACCTCCACACACAATACACGCAGCGCAGCCCTCACCTCCACACACAGCGCAGCCCTCACCTCCACACACAATATACACAGCGCAGCCCTCACCTCCACACACAGCGCAGCCCTCACCTCCACACACAGCGCAGCCCTCACCTCCACACACAATACACACAGCGCAGCCCTCACCTCCACACACAGCGCAGCCCTCACCTCCACACACAGTATACACAGCGCAGCCCTCACCTCCACACACAGTATACACAGCGCAGCCCTCACCTCCACACACAGTATACACAGCGCAGCCCTCACCTCCACACACAGCGCAGCCCTCACCTCCACACACAGCGCAGCCCTCACCTCCACACACAGCGCAGCCCTCACCTCCACACACAGCGCAGCCCTCACCTCCACACACAGCGCAGCCCTCACCTCCACACACAATACACACAGCGCAGCCCTCACCTCCACACAGCGCAGCCCTCACCTCCACACACAATACACGCAGCGCAGCCCTCACCTCCACACACAGCGCAGCCCTCACCTCCACACACAGCGCAGCCCTCACCTCCACACACAATACACGCAGCGCAGCCCTCACCTCCACACACAGCGCAGCCCTCACCTCCACACACAATACACGCAGCGCAGCCCTCACCTCCACACACAGCGCAGCCCTCACCTCCACACACAATATACACAGCGCAGCCCTCACCTCCACACACAGCGCAGCCCTCACCTCCACACACAATACACACAGCGCAGCCCTCACCTCCACACAGCGCAGCCCTCACCTCCACACAAAGTATACACAGCGCAGCCCTCACCTCCACACACAGTATACACAGCGCAGCCCTCACCTCCACACACAGCGCAGCCCTCACCTCCACACACAGCGCAGCCCTCACCTCCACACACAATACACGCAGCGCAGCCCTCACCTCCACACACAGCGCAGCCCTCACCTCCACACACAATATACACAGCGCAGCCCTCACCTCCACACACAGCGCAGCCCTCACCTCCACACACAATACACACAGCGCAGCCCTCACCTCCACACACAGTATACACAGCGCAGCCCTCACCTCCACACACAGCGCAGCCCTCACCTCCACACACAGCGCAGCCCTCACCTCCACACACAGCGCAGCCCTCACCTCCACACACAGCGCAGCCCTCACCTCCACACACAGCGCAGCCCTCACCTCCACACACAGCGCAGCCCTCACCTCCACACACAGCGCAGCCCTCACCTCCACACACAGCGCAGCCCTCACCTCCACACACACAGCGCAGCCCTCACCTCCACACACAGCGCAGCCCTCACCTCCACACACACAATATACACAGCGCAGCCCTCACCTCCACACACACAATATACACAGCGCAGCCCTCACCTCCACACACACAATATACACAGCGCAGCCCTCACCTCCACACACACAATATACACAGCGCAGCCCTCACCTCCACACACACAATATACACAGCGCAGCCCTCACCTCCACACACACAATATACACAGCGCAGCCCTCACCTCCACACACACAATATACACAGCGCAGCCCTCACCTCCACACACACAATATACACAGCGCAGCCCTCACCTCCACACACACAATATACACAGCGCAGCCCTCACCTCCACACACACAATATACACAGCGCAGCCCTCACCTCCACACACACAATATACACAGCGCAGCCCTCACCTCCACACACACAATATACACAGCGCAGCCCTCACCTCCACACACACACACAATATACACAGCGCAGCCCTCACCTCCACACACACACACAATATACACAGCGCAGCCCTCACCTCCACACACACACACAATATACACAGCGCAGCCCTCACCTCCACACACACACACAATATACACAGCGCAGCCCTCACCTCCACACACACACACAATATACACAGCGCAGCCCTCACCTCCACACACACACACAATATACACAGCGCAGCCCTCACCTCCACACACACACACAATATACACAGCGCAGCCCTCACCTCCACACACACACACAATATACACAGCGCAGCCCTCACCTCCACACACACACACAATATACACAGCGCAGCCCTCACCTCCACACACACACACAATATACACAGCGCAGCCCTCACCTCCACACACACACACAATATACACAGCGCAGCCCTCACCTCCACACACACACACAATATACACAGCGCAGCCCTCACCTCCACACAATATACACAGCGCAGCCCTCACCTCCACACACACAATATACACAGCGCAGCCCTCACCTCCACACAATATACACAGCGCAGCCCTAACCTCCACACAATATACACAGCGCAGCCCTCACCTCCACACAATATACACAGCGCAGCCCTCACCTCCACACACAATATACACAGCGCAGCCCTCACCTCCACACACACAATATACACAGCGCAGCCCTCACCTCCACACACACAATATACACAGCGCAGCCCTCACCTCCACACACACAATATACACAGCGCAGCCCTCACCTCCACACACACAATATACACAGCGCAGCCCTCACCTCCACACACACAATATACACAGCGCAGCCCTCACCTCCACACAATATACACAGCGCAGCCCTCACCTCCACACACAATATACACAACGCAGCCCTCACCTCCACACACACAATATACACTGCGCAGCCCTCACCTCCACACACACAATATACACAGCGCACAGCGCAGCCCTCACCTCCACACACACAATATACACAGCGCAGCCCTCACCTCCACACACACAATATACACAGCGCAGCCCTCACCTCCACACAATATACACAGCGCAGCCCTCACCTCCACACAATATACACAGCGCAGCCCTCACCTCCACACACAATACACACAGCGCAGCCCTCACCTCCACACACAATCCTCTTCTCGTCCAACTACATGCACAACCGACCCCATTCCCTCACATCTCCTCCAGTCTCTCTCTCCAGTCGTCACAACTCACCTAACTACAATCTTTAATCTCTCCCTCTCCTCTGGCATTTTCCCCTCCTCCTTCAAACACTCTATCATTACTCCATTACTAAAGAAACCCACCCTCGACCCATCCTGCACAAACAACTACAGACCAGTCTCCAATCTCCCCTTCATCTCTAAACTCTTGGAGCGCCTGATATACTCCCGCCTTACCCGTTACCTCTCCACTCACTCCCTCCTAGACCCTTCACAGTCCGGCTTCCGCCCCCTACATTCGACAGAAACTGCACTCATCAAAGTGACCAATGACCTTCTGACAGCAAAACGTAACGGTGACCACTCTCTGCTCATTCTTCTCGACCTATCTGCAGCTTTCGACACTGTTGACCACCATCTCCTACTCTCTAGGCTCCAGTCACTAGGCATTAAGGACACTGCTCTTTCCTGGTTCTCCTCCTATCTTTCCGACCGCTCCTTCAGTGTTCTGTTTTCTGGCTCCACTTCATCTCCTCTTCCTCTCACTGTCGGGGTACCTCAGGGCTCAGTCGTTGGCCCCCTTCTCTTCTCTCTCTATACGGCCCCAATTGGACAGACCATCAGCAGATTTGGCTTTCAGTACCATCTTTATGCTGATGACACACAACTGTACACATCATCCCCTGACCTTACCTCCGCTGTACTACAGAACGCCACTGAGTGTCTGTCTGCAGTCTCCAACATCATGTCCGCTCTCTATCTGAAACTCAACCTCTCCAAAACTGAACTTCTTCTGCTCCCACCATCTACTAACCTCCCTAAATCTGACATTTCCCTCTCTGTGGGTGGCACCATAATAACACCCCGGCAGCAGGCGCGCTGTCTGGGTGTTATGTTCGACTCCGATCTCTCCTTCACCTCCCATATACAATCTCTTGCCCGCTCATGCCGCTTACACCTAAAGAACATCTCTAGAATCCGCCCTTTTCTCACCATGGAAACAACAAAAACTCTCACTGTTGCCCTGATCCACTCCCGCCTGGACTACTGTAATGCTCTATTAATTGGCCTCCCTCTCACTCGACTCTCCCCTCTCCAGTCCATCCTTAATGCAGCAGCCAGGGTCGTCCATCTGGCTAATCGTTTCTCAGACGCGTCCGCTCTTCGCCAGTCGTTACACTGGCTGCCAATTCATTACAGGGTACAATTCAAAGTACTTGTTCTCACCCACAAAGCTCTCCACAGTGCGGCACCCCCTTACATCTCCTCCCTCATTTCTGTCTATCGGCCTAACCGACCGCTGCGCTCTGCAAATGACTTTCGACTAACCTCTGCCCTAATCCGTACCTCCCACTCCCGACTCCAAGACTTCTCCCGTGCTGCGCCAATCCTCTGGAATGCTCTACCCCAAGATATTAGGACCATCCACAATTTGCATAGTTTTAGGCGCTCGCTCAAAACACATTTGTTCAGAGCGGCCTATCACATTCAGTAATCAAAGTCATGTTTGTGTGTGTGTAGCCCATTCACTATCTCCATCTAACCCCCACCCCCTGAAGATGGCTGGACCTTCATTGTAAATACATCATTGTAAATACAAACCTGTGCTTTGTATCCCCCCCACCTCATTGTAGATTGTAAGCTCCACGAGCAGGGTCGTCTTATTTCGCTTTAATTATTGTATTGTTAACGTTGTTACTTATGACTTGTGTTTGAAACTGTTCAACTGTAAAGCGCTGCGGAATATGTTGGCGCTATATAAATAAAGATTATTATTATTATTATTATTATTATTAATAATATACACAGCGCAGCCCTCACCTCCACACACACAATACACACAGCGCAGCCCTCACCTCCACACACACAATACACACAGCGCAGCCCTCACCTCCACACACACAATACACACAGCGCAGCCCTCACCTCCACACACACAATACACACAGCGCAGCCCTCACCTCCACACACACAATACACACAGCGCAGCCCTCACCTCCACACACACAATATACACAGCGCAGCCCTCACCTCCACACACACAATATACACAGCGCAGCCCTCACCTCCACACACACAATATACACAGCGCAGCCCTCACCTCCACACACACAATATACACAGCGCAGCCCTCACCTCCACACACACAATATACACAGCGCAGCCCTCACCTCCACACACACAATATACACAGCGCAGCCCTCACCTCCACACACACAATATACACAGCGCAGCCCTCACCTCCACACACACAATATACACAGCGCAGCCCTCACCTCCACACACACAATATACACAGCGCAGCCCTCACCTCCACACACACAATATACACAGCGCAGCCCTCACCTCCACACACACAATATACACAGCGCAGCCCTCACCTCCACACACACAATATACACAGCGCAGCCCTCACCTCCACACACACAATATACACAGCGCAGCCCTCACCTCCACACACACAATATACACAGCGCAGCCCTCACCTCCACACACACAATATACACAGCGCAGCCCTCACCTCCACACACACAATATACACAGCGCAGCCCTCACCTCCACACACACAATATACACAGCGCAGCCCTCACCTCCACACACACAATATACACAGCGCAGCCCTCACCTCCACACACACAATATACACAGCGCAGCCCTCACCTCCACACACACAATATACACAGCGCAGCCCTCACCTCCACACACACAATATACACAGCGCAGCCCTCACCTCCACACACACAATATACACAGCGCAGCCCTCACCTCCACACACACAATATACACAGCGCAGCCCTCACCTCCACACACACAATATACACAGCGCAGCCCTCACCTCCACACACACAATATACACAGCGCAGCCCTCACCTCCACACACACAATATACACAGCGCAGCCCTCACCTCCACACACACAATATACACAGCGCAGCCCTCACCTCCACACACACAATATACACAGCGCAGCCCTCACCTCCACACACACAATATACACAGCGCAGCCCTCACCTCCACACACACAATATACACAGCGCAGCCCTCACCTCCACACACACAATATACACAGCGCAGCCCTCACCTCCACACACACAATATACACAGCGCAGCCCTCACCTCCACACACACAATATACACAGCGCAGCCCTCACCTCCACACACACAATATACACAGCGCAGCCCTCACCTCCACACACACAATATACACAGCGCAGCCCTCACCTCCACACACACAATATACACAGCGCAGCCCTCACCTCCACACACACAATACACACAGCGCAGCCCTCACCTCCACACACACAATACACACAGCGCAGCCCTCACCTCCACACACACAATATACACAGCGCAGCCCTCACCTCCACACACACAATATACACAGCGCAGCCCTCACCTCCACACAATATACACAGCGCAGCCCTCACCTCCACACAATATACACAGCGCAGCCCTCACCTCCACACAATACACACAGCGCAGCCCTCACCTCCACACACACAATACACACAGCGCAGCCCTCACCTCCACACACACAATACACACAGCGCAGCCCTCACCTCCACACACACAATACACACAGCGCAGCCCTCACCTCCACACACACAATACACACAGCGCAGCCCTCACCTCCACACACACAATACACACAGCGCAGCCCTCACCTCCACACACACACAATACACACAGCGCAGCCCTCACCTCCACACACACACAATACACACAGCGCAGCCCTCACCTCCACACACACAATATACACAGCGCAGCCCTCACCTCCACACACACAATATACACAGCGCAGCCCTCACCTCCACACACACAATATACACAGCGCAGCCCTCACCTCCACACACACAATATACACAGCGCAGCCCTCACCTCCACACAATATACACAGCGCAGCCCTCACCTCCACACAATATACACAGCGCAGCCCTCACCTCCACACACACAATATACACAGCGCAGCCCTCACCTCCACACACACAATATACACAGCGCAGCCCTCACCTCCACACACACAATATACACAGCGCAGCCCTCACCTCCACACACACAATATACACAGCGCAGCCCTCACCTCCACACACACAATATACACAGCGCAGCCCTCACCTCCACACACACAATATACACAGCGCAGCCCTCACCTCCACACACACAATATACACAGCGCAGCCCTCACCTCCACACACACAATATACACAGCGCAGCCCTCACCTCCACACACACAATATACACAGCGCAGCCCTCACCTCCACACACACAATACACACAGCGCAGCCCTCACCTCCACACACACAATATACACAGCGCAGCCCTCACCTCCACACACACAATACACACAGCGCAGCCCTCACCTCCACACACACAATATACACAGCGCAGCCCTCACCTCCACACACACAATATACACAGCGCAGCCCTCACCTCCACACACACAATATACACAGCGCAGCCCTCACCTCCACACACACAATATACACAGCGCAGCCCTCACCTCCACACAATATACACAGCGCAGCCCTCACCTATATACAGCAGCCGCAGCTTCGCTTCTCCATCCAGATTCCACAGAGACTGAAAACCAACTGACAATGAAATCCCAGCCAAACACAGCCACACCTCTAGACAGCCCCAGCAAGAGACAGCCCACACCAAGAGACAGCCACACCTCTAGACAGCCCCAGCAAGAGACAGCCCACACCAAGAGACAGCCACACCTCTAGACAGCCCCAGCAAGAGACAGCCCACACCAAGAGACAGCCCACACCAAGAGACAGCCCCAGCAAGAGACAGCCCACACCAAGAGACAGCCACACCTCTAGACAGCCCCAGCAAGAGACAGCCCACACCAAGAGACAGCCACACCTCTAGACAGCCCCAGCAAGAGACAGCCCACACCAAGAGACAGCCACACCTCTAGACAGCCCCAGCAAGAGACAGCCCACACCAAGAGACAGCCACACCTCTAGACAGCCCCAGCAAGAGACAGCCCACACCAAGAGACAGCCACACCTCTAGACAGCCCCAGCAAGAGACAGCCCACACCAAGAGACAGCCACACCTCTAGACAGCCCCAGCAAGAGACAGCCCACACCAAGAGACAGCCACACCTCAAGACAGCCCCAGCAAGAGACAGCCCACACCAAGAGACAGCCACACCTCTAGACAGCCCCAGCAAGAGACATCCCACACCAAGAGACAGCCACACCTCTAGACAGCCCCAGCAAGAGACAGCCCACACCAAGAGACAGCCACACCTCTAGACAGCCCCAGCAAGAGACAGCCCACACCAAGAGACAGCCACACCTCAAGACAGCCCCAGCAAGAGACAGCCCACACCAAGAGACAGCCACACCTCTAGACAGCCCCAGCAAGAGACAGCCCACACCAAGAGACAGCCACACCTCAAGACAGCCCCAGCAAGAGACAGCCCACACCAAGAGACAGCCACACCTCAAGACAGCCCCAGCAAGAGACAGCCCACACCAAGAGACAGCCACACCTCTAGACAGCCCCAGCAAGAGACAGCCCACACCAAGAGACAGCCACACCTCTAGACAGCCCCAGCAAGAGCCATCCCACACCAAGAGACAGCCACACCTCTAGACAGCCCCAGCAAGAGACAGCCCACACCAAGAGACAGCCACACCTCTAGACAGCCCCAGCAAGAGACAGCCCACACCAAGAGACAGCCACACCTCAAGACAGCCCCAGCAAGAGACAGCCCCAGCAAGAGACAGCCACACCTCAAGACAGCCCACACCAAGAGACAGCCACACCTCAAGACAGCCCACACCAAGAGACAGCCACACCTCTAGACAGCCCCAGCAAGAGACAGCCCACACCAAGAGACAGCCACACCTCTAGACAGCCCCAGCAAGAGACAGCCCACACCAAGAGACAGCCACACCTCAAGACAGCCCCAGCAAGAGACAGCCCCAGCAAGAGACAGCCACACCTCAAGACAGCCCCAGCAAGAGACAGCCCACACCAAGAGACAGCCACACCTCAAGACAGCCCCAGCAAGAGACAGCCCCAGCAAGAGACAGCCACACCTCAAGACAGCCCACACCAAGAGACAGCCCCAGCAAGAGACAGCCCACACCAAGAGACAGCCACACCTCAAGACAGCCCACACCAAGAGACAGCCACACCTCTAGACAGCCCCAGCAAGAGACAGCCCACACCAAGAGACAGCCACACCTCTAGACAGCCCCAGCAAGAGACAGCCCACACCAAGAGACAGCCCCAGCAAGAGACAGCCCACACCAAGAGACAGCCACACCTCAAGACAGCCCCAGCAAGAGACATCCCACACCAAGAGACAGCCACACCTCAAGACAGCCCACACCAAGAGACAGCCACACCTCTAGACAGCCCCAGCAAGAGACAGCCCACACCAAGAGACAGCCACACCTCAAGACAGCCCCAGCAAGAGACATCCCACACCAAGAGACAGCCACACCTCTAGACAGCCCCAGCAAGAGACAGCCACACCTCAAGACAGCCCCAGCAAGAGACAGCCACACCTCTAGACAGCCCCAGCAAGAGACAGCCACACCTCAAGACAGCCCCAGCAAGAGACAGCCCACACCAAGAGACAGCCACACCTCTAGACAGCCCACACCAAGAGACAGCCCACACCAAGAGACAGCCACACCAAGAGACAGCCACACCAAGAGACAGCCACACCAAGAGACAGCCCACACCAAGAGACAGCCACACCAAGAGACAGCCACACCAAGAGACAGCCCACACCAAGAGACAGCCCACATCTCTAGACAGCCCCAGCAAGAGACAGCCACACCTCAAGACAGGCCACACCTCTAGACAGCCCACACCAAGAGACAGCCACACCTCAAGACAGCCCCAGCAAGAGACAGCCACACCTCTAGACAGCCCACACCTCAAGACAGCACACACCAAGAGACAGCCACATCTCTAGACAGCCCCAGCAAGAGACATCCCACACCAAGAGACAGCCACACCTCAAGACAGCCCACACCAAGAGACAGCCACACCTCTAGACAGCCCCAGCAAGAGACAGCCCACACCAAGAGACAGCCACACCTCAAGACAGCCCCAGCAAGAGACAGCCCACACCAAGAGACAACCACACCTCTAGACAGCCCCAGCAAGAGACAGCCCACACCAAGAGACAGCCACACCTCAAGACAGCCCCAGCAAGAGACAGCCCCAGCAAGAGACAGCCACACCTCAAGACAGCCCACACCAAGAGACAGCCACACCTCTAGACAGCCCCAGCAAGAGACAGCCCACACCAAGAGACAGCCACACCTCAAGACAGCCCACACCAAGAGACAGCCACACCTCTAGACAGCCCCAGCAAGAGACAGCCCACACCAAGAGACAGCCACACCTCTAGACAGCCCCAGCAAGAGACAGCCCACACCAAGAGACAGCCCACACCAAGAGACAGCCCCAGCAAGAGACAGCCCACACCTCAAGACAGCCACACCTCAAGACAGCCCCAGCAAGAGACAGCCCACACCAAGAGACAGCCACACCTCAAGACAGCCCCAGCAAGAGACATCCCACACCAAGAGACAGCCACACCTCAAGACAGCCCACACCAAGAGACAGCCACACCTCTAGACAGCCCCAGCAAGAGACAGCCACACCTCAAGACAGCCCCAGCAAGAGACATCCCACACCAAGAGACATCCACACCTCAAGACAGCCCACACCAAGAGACAGCCACACCTCTAGACAGCCCCAGCAAGAGACAGCCACACCTCAAGACAGCCCCAGCAAGAGACATCCCACACCAAGAGACAGCCACACCTCTAGACAGCCCACACCAAGAGACAGCCCACACCAAGAGACAGCCCACACCAAGAGACAGCCCACACCAAGAGACAGCCCACACCAAGAGACAGCCCACACCAAGAGACAGCCACACCAAGAGACAGCCACACCAAGAGACAGCCCACACCAAGAGACAGCCACATCTCTAGACAGGCCCAGCAAGAGACAGCCACACCTCAAGACAGGCCACACCTCTAGACAGCCCCAGCAAGAGACAGCCCACACCAAGAGACAGACACACCTCAAGACAGCCCCAGCAAGAGACAGCCACACCTCTAGACAGCCCACACCTCAAGACAGCACACACCAAGAGACAGCCACATCTCTAGACAGCCCCAGCAAGAGACATCCCACACCAAGAGACAGCCACACCTCAAGACAGCCCACACCAAGAGACAGCCACACCTCTAGACAGCCCCAGCAAGAGACAGCCCACACCAAGAGACAGCCACACCTCAAGACAGCCCCAGCAAGAGACAGCCCACACCAAGAGACAGCCACACCAAGAGACAGCCCACACCAAGAGACAGCCACACCTCTAGACAGCCCACACCAAGAGACAGCCCACACCAAGAGACAGCCCACACCAAGAGACAGCCCACACCAAGAGACAGCCCCAGCAAGAGACAGCCACACCTCAAGACAGCCCACACCAAGAGACAGCCACACCTCAAGACAGCCCCAGCAAGAGACAGCCCACACCAAGAGACAGCCACACCTCAAGACATCCCACACCAAGAGACAGCCACACCTCAAGACAGCCCACACCAAGAGACAGCCACACCTCTAGACAGCCCCAGCAAGAGACATCCCACACCAAGAGACAGCCACACCTCAAGACAGCCCACACCAAGAGACAGCCACACCTCGAGACAGCCACACCTCAAGACAGCCCACACCAAGAGACAGCCACACCTCAAGACAGCCCCAGCAAGAGACATCCCACACCGAGACAGCCACACCTCAAGACAGCCCACACCAAGAGACAGCCACACCTCTAGACAGCCCCAGCAAGAGACAGCCCACACCAAGAGACAGCCACACCTCTAGACAGCCCCAGCAAGAGACAGCCCACACCAAGAGACAGCCCACACCAAGAGACAGCCACATCTCTAGACAGCCCCAGCAAGAGACAGCCCACACCAAGAGACAGCCACACCTCAAGACAGCCCACACCAAGAGACAGCCACACCTCAAGACAGCCCCAGCAAGAGACAGCCCACACCAAGAGACAGCCACACCTCAAGACAGCCCCAGCAAGAGACAGCCCACACCAAGAGACAGCCCACACCAAGAGACAGCCCACACCAAGAGACAGCCACACCTCTAGACAGCCCACACCAAGAGACAGCCCACACCAAGAGACAGCCACACCTCAAGACAGCACACACCAAGAGACAGCCACATCTCTAGACAGCCCCAGCAAGAGACATCCCACACCAAGAGACAGCCACACCTCAAGACAGCCCACGCCAAGAGACAGCCACACCTCTAGACAGCACACACCAAGAGACAGCCACATCTCTGGACAGCCCCAGCAAGAGACAGCCCACACCAAGAGACAGCCACACCTCTTAGAAATCCCCAGCAAGAGACAGCCCACACCAAGAGACAGCCACACCTCAAGACAGCCCACACCAAGAGACAGCCACACCTCAAGACAGCCCCAGCAAGAGACATCCCACACCAAGAGACAGCCACACCTCTAGACAGCCCCAGCAAGAGACAGCCCACACCAAGAGACAGCCACACCTCTAGACAGCCCACACCGAGACACCCATTGCAAAAAGAAAGCACAGCCCATTTGAAAAGACAGCCCACATCTTTCCACACTACAAGAGACAGCCACACCTTTCACAATACATATCCCTCACCAATCCCAGAGACAACTCCCAGATACAATCATAATGACAGCCCCTCACCTGTAGACAGCACAGCCCTCCTCCAGAATCAGTGTCTGCACGGAAGAGTCAACATTTCCACAATAGACAGTCAGACTGCTGCCAGACCTCAGGATCATCATGATGTCACCACAAAGAGAGAAACAATGAGACATCCACACCAGAGACTACATTATACATCTACTGCACAGATAATAATAATAATAATAATAAATGTTATTTCTATAGCGCCGACATATTCCGCAGCACTTTACATTTCAGAGGGGATTTGTACAGACAATAGACATTACAGCATAACAATAATCACATAGATTATAACAGATACCAAGAGGAATGAGGGCCCTGCTCACAAGCTTACAGTCTATGAGGAAAGAGGGAGACACGAAAGGTGGGTGGTAACAGTTGCCCTGATTGTATGGACCAGCCATAATGTTAAGTGTGTAACAGTACAGACACAGAGGGCTAATGGATGCATAAAGCATGTGGGAACATGATGCGGGGAACCTGGTTATGGTAAAACTTTTGGCTCTGCCACACAGGGATAGATTAGGTTAATGCGCTGAGGCGATAGGCCAGTCTGAATAAATGAGTTTTCAGGACACACTTAAAATTGTGGGGATTGGGGACTAATCGTATTGACCTGGGAAGTGCATTCCAAAGAATTGGCGCAGCACGTGTAAAGTTAATAACAGAGATCACACAGATAACAGAGAGCAGTAATGTAAACAGATATGAGAGAGCGAAGAGAGCGAGACACCGAAAGCTGCAGAATACATAATTGGATACTTCTAGAGGTGATTGTGCAGGGAGCGGAGGAGGTGAGCTGCGACATCACCTGTTATACTCTACAATAGAGTTGTGGGCATGCTCTGTGTTTTATCGAGAAGTAATTGTGCAGGGAGCGGAGGAGGTGAGCTGCGACATCACCTATTATACTCTACAGCAGGGTTCCCCAACTCCAGTCCTCAAGGCCCACCAACAGGTCATGTTTTCAGGATTTCCTTAGTATTGCTCAGGTGATAATTGCTTCTCCTGTGCAATACAAAGGAAATCCTGAAAACATGATCTGTCGGTGGGCCTTGAGGACTGGAGTTGGGGAACCCTGCTCTACAAGAGAGTTGTGGGCATGCTTTGTGCTCTATACAGAGGTCATTGGGCAAGGAGCAGAGGAGGTGATATGTGACATCATCTATTATCCTCTTCAAGAGAGTTGTGGGCATGCTCTATACAGAGGTTATTGTGCAGGGAGCGGAGAAGGTGAGCTGTAACATCTATTATACTCTACTAGAGAGTTGTGGGCATGCTCTGTGCTCTGTATAGAGGTAATTGTGCAGGGAGCAGAGGAGGTGAGCTGTGCCATCAACTATGATCCTCTACAAGAGAGTTGTGGGCATGCTCTGTGCTCTGTATAGAGGTAATTGTGCAGGGAGCGGAGGAGATGAGCTGTGACATCATTTATTATCATCTACAAGAGAGTTGTGGGCATGCTCTGTACTCTGTACAGAGGTTATTGTGCAGGGAGTAGAGAAGGTAAGTTGTGACATCACATATACTCTACTAGAAAGTTGGTATGCTCTGTATGGAGGTAATTGTGCAGGGAGCAGAGGAGGTGAGCTGTGACATCACTTATACTCTACTAGAAAGTTGTAGGCATGCTCTGTATAGAGGTAATTGTGCAGGGAGCAGAGGAGTAGAGCTGTGACATAATCTTTTATCCTCTACAAGAGAGTTGTGGGCATGCTCTGTACATAAGTCATTGTGCAGGGAGCAGAGGAGGTGAGCTGTGACATAATCTATTATCCTCTACAAGAGAGTTGTGGGCATGCTCTGTACAGAAGTCTGTGCAGGGAGCAGAGGAGGTGAGCTGTGACAATCTGTTATCCTCTATAAGAGAATTGTGGGCATGCTCTGTGCTCTGTACAGAGGTCATTGTGCAGGGAGGGGAGTAGGTGAGCTGTGAAATATCTATTATCCTCTTCAAGAGAGTTGTGGGCATGCTCTGTACTGTATAGAGAGGTAATTGTGCAGAGAGCAGAGGAGGTGAGCTGTGACATCATCTATTATCCTCTACAAGAGAGTTGTGGGCATGCTCTGTACAGAAGTCATTGTGCAGGGAGCAGAGGAGGTGAGCTGTGACATAATCTATTATCCTCTATAAGAGAATTTTGGGCATGCTCTGTATTGTATAGAGAGGTCATTATGCAGAGAGCAGAGGAGGTGAGCTGTGACATCTATTATCCTCTTCAAGAGAGTTGTAAGCATGCTCTGTACTGTATAGAGAGGTCATTGTGCAGAGAGCAGAGGAGGTCAGCTGTGACCACAGTTGTGGGTATGCTCTGTGCTCTATACAGAGGTCTTTGTGTGGGGATCAGAGGAGGAGAGCTGTGACATCATCTGCTATCTTCTACAAGAGAGCTGTGGGCATGCTCTGTGCTCTATACAGAGGTCTTTGTGCAGGGATCAGTGGAGCAGAACTATGACATCATTTATTATCTTCAACAAGAGAGCTGTGGGCATGCTCTGTGATCTGTAAGAGGTCATTGTGCAGGAGGGAGCAGAGGAGGTGATCTGTGACATCATCAATTATCCTCTACAAGATAGGGTAAAACAAAAGAAACTTACTATGCTGATCACAGAGATGATTTGACCTAGTGAAGGAGGGCGCTTCAATTCAAAACATCTAGGAAACGGAAATCATGCATACTGTCAGGACTCAAACACAGCAGCTCTTGAGCTCCAAGGCGGCAGTTCTTCCCTCTGAGCTATTCAGCTCATTGGACAGTTCTGTGCTAAATCAGATACTAGTACCTGTGTGGTTCCTGACTGTCTCCATCCTGAGTTCCTGATTGGCTCCACTGTTATGAATGGGTCACCGAGGAGGATGGCAGGAACAGGCTAAGCCACCAGGAAACCAGAGAGATTGGCAACTGAGCGGATTGCAGACTCCTGATCCTATCAACACAACTAGCAGCAGCCGTGGAGCGTTCCTACGATGCCCTAGACGCCTCAGCACAGCTGGAGAACTAACTAAGCCTAAAGCCAGAAAGGTGAAATCTAAACTGCCGCGGAGCAGATCCCCAAAGGAACAGACAGCCCCCAAACATATATTGTCAGTGAGACAAGATGAAGCACAAACACAGGCAGAAAAATAGATTGAGCAAATGGTGGGGCCCAAGCTGTCTAGATAGGACAGGACAGAAAAGACACCGTCTGCAATCACGCAAAAACCCTGAAAAATCCAACACATCTGATATACAAAAAAACTGAGGCCGCACGACCTCACCCCCACTATATCAGCACTCTGGTGTAAACTGGGAGCAAAGCAAAGAGATACCAATATAACAGGGGACCGAACAAACTGACACAAGCTGCAACATATGGAGTGGGGCCCAGCGCTGCCCCCAGCAGGGAGTACCCTGAACCCTAGCAGCAAAGCAGAAAGCAAACAAAAGTACAACCAAATTAGATGCAGAGGATTAGCAAAAGAATCACTTAACTGAACATGCAGATCAGGCAAGAGACAGAGGAACTCCAAAAGCACCAGCAACCACCAAGGGCAGTCTGCTCAATTATATGCTCCCAGCCAGAAATCCCAAGTTCCCAATTATCATCGTCAGGTGGGGAACTTTCATCAACCTTGTCAGCTCCACTACTACTCCACCCAGTAACCACCAGAGGGAGCAGAGGAAGCTCTGGCCAGGAGTCTGAGCCAGGGAATTCACAACACTCCACCCTGAGTTCCTGATTGTTTTCACAGAGTTCCTGATTGGCTCCACCCTAGTTTCTGATTGTTTCCACCCTGAGTTCCTGATTGACTCCACCCTGATTGAACACTCTATTTAAACCTGGCATTGCACTCCATTCATTGCAAGATTATTGAGCTACTAGCCTCTAGTGAAGCTTCCTTTCACCTGCCCCTTCATTCTAAGATTACATTGCTGCCCCTGTGTACCAACTCCTTGTCTATCTCTGATTACGCTACATGCTGTTCCTCTAAACTACATAGCTGCTCCTGTGTACCAACTTCTTGTCTATCCCTGACTACGCTACCTGCTGGTGCTGCCCCAGTGGTTGCAAGGCCACTACTCCAATCCAGGTCAGTCCATAACACAAACACTTATATGTACATGAACCCAGATCATAATTCGGCTTGATCTTTTACCAGCACCTGATTTACACACACACATTTCCCGTGATCACCTCCCATGGGCTGAGTTGTGGGATGTCCTCAGCTCTTTAGGATTTTGTAAAATTCTCAATTTATGTAATATCTTTGCTCCTAATGATCGCAGAAGTTCGAGATCTCCGCCATATTTTTTATCTGGATTTACCTTTCCCCAGACACCAAACATGACATGGCTGTTGCCAGTTATTTGCTCACTGTTGATTTGTGGCTTATAGGCAGGGGTTACAGTCGTGAAAACACATCAGATCTATACAAGCTCCAATATTCATAATTTTCTTTTGGAGACCCCAAGTCTAGGGGTAACATTACCTTATTGTACTTCTCAATATACAGTGGGAAAATAAGAATTTGATACATTTCTGATTCTACAGTTTCTCCCTTACAAAGAATGAAGAGGTTTGAAATTTTTATCATAGGTACACGTCACCAGAGAGAGACAGAATCTAAAAATACAATCCAGAAAATCCCATTGTAGGACTTCTTAAAAAATAAATTGCATTTTCTTGCATGAAATAAGTAGCTCTCACAGACCTGTTTTTCTGTAAGAAGCCCCCTACTCTGCACTCATTTCCTGTATTAATTGTTCCTGTTTGAACCCGTTACCTATAGAGATGAACGGACACCTGGATGTTTGGGTTTAGCCAAAGAGGCACAAAAAGTTTGGGTACCAGAACAGTAGCCATACCCAAAATTGAACGGCATTCACTTGAATGGGGGCCTGAAGAACCAGTGTTTGCCACACTGTCATGTGCATGACAGTGCGGCAAACACTGCTTCTGATCGGCGGTGAAATCCTCCTCACCAGTCAGAAAGAAATGGTTCCTAGGCTGTCAAAAGACAGCGTGACCGCACACCTGTGATCGGAGGTATAAAGTTTACCTCTGGTCACTGGTGTCAGGTGATGGGACTACTACTCCTATCAGCTGACACCTGCTGTAGCTAATAACAGAGCAGGAGCAGCTGATGGGAGTATTCATCATTCAGCGCCTGCGATGTAAATACATAATTATAAGAGAAAACAAAAAAACATTGTGGGTTCCCCTGTATTTTTGACATCCAGGCAGACAAAATTCACAGCTGTGGGCTGAAACCCCTGGCTGTCAGCTTCAACAAGTCTGGTTATCAAGAATAAATAATGAAAAAAACCGGCGTGGGGTCACCCCTATTTTTGACAACCAGCCAAGCTAGAGCAGACAGCTGAGGGCTGGTATTCTCAGGCTAGTAAGGGGCCATGGATAATGGTAATCCTCAGCCTAAACATAGCAGCCCCCAGCCACCCAGAAAAGGCGCATCTATTAGATGCGTGTAACGCTGGTGTATCTGTACCTTGTTTCCCCGACGTTACTCTGCATGTCTCTGCATTAACCCTTTGCTCCTTTCCCCCTAATTAGCTGGGATACTGTTGTCTGTCACCTATATGGATGCTGCTCAGTTCCCGGCTCCACTGTGTAGCCACACATGCATGTGTGGCCACCCTGCACTGCATGACCACCCACTTGTGAGGTCCCTGGCTGACGCTGTGGAAAGCTATCCGCGGGTCGCAAGGTCCTCTGCATTGTGCATTTCTTACCACGTGTGTCCAGGCTTGCAGCTCCTGCCAGGTGTCCTTTCCAATGCTGTTTTGTGTCTGGCTGTGCTTAGGTGCTTGCTGCTCCAGCCTATCGCTGTGAGGCAGCTCCTTTATAAAGTTTCCCTACTCTGTGGGGCGTTCCCAGAGCTTTGCCTTAAGTCTCTAAGTCTTTGCTTTGTCTGTGTGGTGTTCAGCACCTGTCCTGCCTGCCTGCAGTTCTAGGTGAGCTGTGCCTGTCTTTCTGCCCTCCAGGAGGCAGAATATCCTGGTCCCTGTGTCTTTGTTCCTGTCTGCCCTCCAGGAGGCAGAATATCCTGGTCCCTGTGCTTCATGAAGTCTAGTCCTGATTCCTGCTGTGTTATGTTCCTGAAGTCCTTCTGTGTCTTGAACCCTGTGCCCAGTGACTGTGACTCTTTGCTAACTGACCTGTTAGCTAACCTGGGTTCATCTTGGAAGGAGGAGTCTGGTGCGTCCACTGAGTTTATGCTACTCTGTGCTCAGCTTGTTATTTGGTGCAATCCCCGGCCGGTTCCAGTCCAACCCGGCGGGGCTTGCACCAGACCGCTTGGGTTCCTTTTTAGGTCGCTGCCAGATGTCCGGAGCCCAATGTCCGTGGCCTCTTGTCCGGAGCCTGATGACCGCGGCCTGATGTACGGTGTCTGACAACCTCTTCCAGATGTCCAGTACCTGATGTCCTCCTCCAGATGTCCGGATCCTATGCTTCCCTGCCAGATGTCCAGAGCCAGCCGATCGCTGCCAGATGTCCGGAGCCTGATGACTGTGACCTCATGTCCGGAGCCTGATGTTCACAGCCTGATGTCCGGAGCCTGTCGATCGTTGCCAGATGTCCGGAGTCCGATGTCACTTTTCTGATATTCTATCCGAGATTCGAGTCCTGATGTCCTGCCTGTGATCTGATGTCGGCCTGGAGTCCTGATGTCCAGATGTCCTGTCTGAGACCCGATGCCAGATGTCCACCCGGTGCCTTGATGTCCTGATGTCTAGAAGTCCTGTCTGAGGTCCTGATATCCGGCTTGTGCCCTGATGTCCTGCTGTCTAGATGTCCTTCCTGATGACCTGATGTCCGGCTTGTACCCTGATGTCCTGTTGTGTCTCAATGCCCGTTCTGTGGTCCTGGTCGTCCAGCCTGTGTCCAGATGTCTGGTCTGTGGACCTGGTGGTCCAGCTTGAGTTCCAGAGTCGGTCCCGCCAGTTTTCCTGGGGAGTCTCCAGCCTTGCTTCTCGGTGACGGCTCTGCCTGGATCTACCCAGCCGATGACCTGTGTTGTCATGCTGGTGTTCCTGTCCTGCCTGTGTCCCGATGTTCCGCAAGTTCCCTGGGGTCCACCCTGTGATGACGTCTGTCCTGGGTCAGTGTCTGATGTTCTCCTGCTGAGCCTGTGCTACGCCTGAGGCCTGAGAGAGAGGCCGTCCTAGTATGCCCATGCCAGATGTTCTGGACTTCATCAACCCGTGATGTCCTCATGCCTTCTTCTGTTATCTTGAGACATGTACCTTTCCCTGATGTGCGGAATCGAGAGCCTGGCATTGTTATGTTCTGTCTAAGTACTTTGATTTCATTTGAGGGAACTTTATGCTCTTCCAACCTGAAGTTGTGCGGTGTCATGTAGTTCTGCCACCTCGTCCACATGCTAAGCTGCCAAAGACCTTACTCGCTGCCCTTCCCTAGTCTGGGTAGGTCCAGGTTACTCTATGTGGTCCAGTGGGTCCACATTCCGTCCCCACCTGGGAAGTTCGCACCACGTAATCATGGTCTGGCGACGTGGAGGCATCGGCTGGGCCGCGTCCACGGTCGCAGTCATGACAATGTGCCAATTCTGGCGCTTTGCCCGACTCTTCCCGCTTGCCCTGTAGCAGTGGCAAGTGGGGTTCATATTTGTGGGGTTGATGTCACCTTTGTATTGTCAGGTGACATCAAGCCCACGGCTTAGTAATGTAGAGGCGTCTATAAGACACCCATCCATTACTAATCCTATAGTTGTGGTAAATAAAGACACAGCCATAATAAAGTCCTTTATTAGAAATAAAACAAAACACACTTTTCCTTTTTCATTTAAATATAACAAACACAGTTATACTCACCTAACGCCTAATTCCACTGAAGCCTTCATCTCCTTTAATAAAACTAAAATAAAAAAACAACAATATCCCTCATTTATCTGATGCTCTGTCCCACGCCATAATCCATGCCTAAACATCATTTAGGCTTCTGGTTCCTAACTTCTTCTTTACATCCCGGCCACTCAGTGTCCTCACACTGAGAGAGAGATATTGATTTCACCAATGCGGACATTGCACCACTGGGAGGATTGATAGGGTTCTATGACACAGCATTTGTTCTAGAAAAAAACAGACGTGTTTTTCTTCAATGGGTAAAGAGACATAGGTCATTGTTCATACAAGCCTAAATGTTGACTCTTGACTTGATTATTGTATTGTTATCCTTGGAGTACAGGGACGCTGAGTAATTGATGAATTGATGTTTGCTAAATGTTGATTACTGTTTGTACCAGGACATGCAGTTTGTTGACTTACAAACATTGAATGACAAACTATGCAAATTAATTGAATGTTAAAACAATTAGATATGTTATAGAAGACCAGGCAAACTCTTAAATGCAGTGAAGAATTTTAATGTGCAATACATACAGTAGTCACATCACAAACATTTCGGTCTGTCAAGGCTGTGCTAGCATTTTCTCTTTTAAAACAATTAGATATGACATCATCCCACCTTCCTCCTGACCTGCGGATGATGACCTGAAGGACAGTTGTTCTAAAAGAGTGATCTGCCCCTGATCCCAGAGACATGCTACAGGATTCCAGCTTAACGGACCACGGCCCTAGCTGGAAGAATACAGATCTGCTCCATTGACTATCACTGAACCTGCAAAGATGTTTGTCCAAACCTGGAATCTCCAATCAGGTCATCTGGCCACATACCTCACTGCACTCTGTTAGCTTCCTAAGCTTGCCGCTACCTCCTCTCTGTGGGTGCCCACCAAAAGCAGGGTGCCACTGCTAGGGGTAGTCGGCCCCGGAACTTCCGAAGTCACAGCTGCTCTAATCTCAGCGAGCCAACTCCTGCACTGATTAGAAGCACTTCACCTTCATATTAAACGGTGTTAATTTCTTTGGGCAGAGCAAGGGTTAATCAGCTCAGTTGAGCGCTCCTGGAGGCTTTCCTGCATTAAAGCTCTCAGCTGTGCCCTGTTAGCCACTCCCATCTCCTATATATTCTGGGTCCTGGCTAGCACTCATTGTCAGAGTTGGTGTCATGGGGTCACCATGACAGTGTGGAGCCAGAAGACCGCAGCGTCTGATTGCTCCTACTCCGGCGCTGAGAAGAAGCACTTCTTCATTTTAAATGTGTTTATTCTAGCCTAACAGGGGTTAATCGGCCATGTTGGAAATCCCTGTGCTCACAGCTGAGTTAGGTTAGCCACTCCTTTCCCTTTTATAATCCGGGCTCTAATACAAATCCTTGTCAGAGATAGCATTTGCTGCATGGCCAACAGAGGTAGAGGAGCACATATGAGAAGGAGAGTTGAAGGAGTTATCTGTGATTGTTGCTTGGTTTGTATGTGTGGTAATTCCTTATCCTTCTCTATTTTGTTTTTTTCCCCTACCTACACGCCTCGGTGCATTCCTCTGTTACATGTGAGTGAATATTTTGTATGCCTGGAGTTTTCAGTTATCCCTTGTTTGTGTTGCCCTGTTTCTCAGGTTGGTGTACTATGGTGCACAGTAGCACCCCCTCTTCCCTGGGTGGGGGAGGAGAACAGATGGAGGGCTAACTCAGGAGATAAGGCAAGGGCCGAGGCCCCGGCATTTTCACTATCTGATGTATCTCGGGGAGCAGGGCGAGCTAAGGCACCCCCTAGTGTTAGGGACAGAGAAGGAGCCCCTGGTCCCAGGTCACCCGACAGCTGTGTCGTGACAGTTGGCTTTTGTTGCATGGCTGGAGGTTGCTGATGGCTATTATTGGAGAAGGTGTTTGGTGAATTTATTTGTGACTGTTGCTTGGTTTTGGGTGTGTGATAATTCCCTTTCTTCTCCTACTTTGGTTTTACCACATCCTCCACTCCCCTGTGTTTACCACTGTTGTGTTGTGTATGTATATTTGTATGGTTGGTATTTTCTTTTAACCCTGATCGTATTACCTTGTTAGTCTGGTTGTTGTATTAAGGTACACTACTACTACCCTCTTCCCTGGGAGGGGGAAGGGTACAGACTGAGAGAAGATTCAAGAGCTAGCGTGACCCCAGTGTCTCCTCACCATCAGAAGTAATCCAGAGAACAGAGCGAGCTAGGGAGCCCCTAGCATTAGGGACAGGGAAGGAGCCCCTGGTCCCAGGACACCTGACAACAGAGCCGTGACATTAACTCTGACAGAAACTATTTTTTGATCCATTATGGATCCTATCACTGCTTTGACAGGGCAACTGCAGCAGCTCAGCCTGGAGGTGGCAGATCTACTCACTGTTGTTTTGCAGATCCCTAACGCATCAGGTTTGGGGCCCATGACTCCCAGGCAACCCTTAGTGGATCCCAAGATGGCTTTGCCTGACAGGTTCTCTGGGGGGCGTGACAAGTTTGTTGTTTTCAAGGAGGCCTGTAAACTATACTTGAGGTTACATCCTTGTTACTCAGGAACCGAGGAGCAACACGTGGAGATAATAATCTCCCTCCTTTGGGGGGACCCCCAAGCATGGGCACTCTCTCCCATCTGATTCCCAGTCGCTTCAGACTGTGGATGAATTTTTTTCTTGCACTGGGTCTTTTATACGATGACTCCCGACCACGTCTCCTTGGCTGAGTCCACACTGCTTCAGCTTCAGCAGGGAGACCGGCCGGCGAAGGAGTACTGCTCCGAGTTTCGGAGGTGGTCCATGGACACTAAGTGGA
Organism: Dendrobates tinctorius; assembly: GCF_039654945.1. Lineage (NCBI taxonomy): Eukaryota > Metazoa > Chordata > Amphibia > Anura > Dendrobatidae > Dendrobates > Dendrobates tinctorius. Next base: position 2,256,633 of record NW_027361839.1, read on the forward strand.
TTGACTCCGCACTCCATAGCCAGTTCTGTGAGGGGCTATCAGTAAGAGTGAAGGATGCCTTAGCTCTGTATGAGACTCCAGTTTCCCTTGAGGAGACCATGTCTCTGGCTATCTGGGTGGATCGCCGTCTTTGCCAGAGACATGGGGAGACACCCCAATGTGCGGGAGGTCTGGGCCCAAGGGAGATCGGGGCTGAGTCATCTGAGGAACCCATGCAGTTGGGTGTGGCACCTCGTTCTTATAAGCAGTCTGTTGTTCAGCGCAAAGGGGAGTATATTTTTACTGTGGTAGAAAGGGCCATTTTGTGGCACGTGTCGTTCCCTACCTCACTGTAAACTGCTGCCGGAAAACTAGAGGTTAGCAACCCGGGTGTACATACCTCCTCCTTGGGTAGGACACATATTTTTCTGCCTGCCGAAATCCATCTGGGCAAAAATAAGGTGGTTATTTCTGCCTTTCCGGACAGAGGGCGAGGTTTAACTTGATCGATGGTAGGTTCGTCCATGTCCAGGGCCCCAATCCACATACACTGCCCAGATCTATACCCATACAGTAATCTCCATCGACTCTGCACCCTTGAGATGGGTATTTTACTCAAGTCATCTGAGGGTTGGAGCGAGTATTATCAAGGACACTGCTTGGGTACCCGGCTTGCTAGGGTGATTACTCAGTCTGAGCCTACATACCTGTCTGACTTTGATGATGTGTTTTCAGAGCAGCGGTGTCAAGAACTTCCTCCCCATTGTCATTATGTCTGCGTCGTTAATCTGCTCCCTGGGGCCAAGGGGCCAAAGAGCAGACTATATAATATATCTGGTGTTAGGAACACTGCACTGTACTTGCTCACTGAGTCAGTGCGCGTGTCCTGAGTGTCAGGATCCTGTCAGCACCGGCGTGCAGCCTCCGCTGAGCAGGGACTCACCCGCACTGTAGGGGGCCCGGGGTCAGGTACAGCCGGAAAGTACAGATACACAGGACCTGTGGATGCTGAAGTTTAGCAAGCAGGCACGGGACCTACGGTCATGTGACTGCAAGGGGGCAGAGCTTAGCGTCCTGCTTAGTAAGATGGAAAGACACTATACAGAATTACTCAGAGTCAGGCAAAACGGGGTTCATACACAGAGATATCAGTAAAGTACCAGGGATGAGACAGAGCGGAGAGTCAGGGCCAAGCAGGGGTCAAAACCAAACAGACATAGGAGGTACCAAGCAGAATCCAAAGCAATATCCAGAGAACAGACCGAGTCGTACACAGATTATCAAGCAACCAGAACACAGCACAAACACACTCAGGGGTCACCACACAATGCCAAGGGCAAGAGTATAACTGACAGGGATGGGAGCGTCCTGAGGCTATAAGAAGCCTCTCCCAGAACCAGGGAGAGGCCACAATCATAGCCCCAGGTGTGCAGGTAAGAGCCTGCACTGGGATCACAACCTTTAATCCCAGAAATGCCAGTCATCAGCGCTGGTTCCAGACATTAACCCCACGTGTGCGAGTCAAACCCGCACTGAGATCATGACAGTACCCCCCTCTCAACGGGGGCCTCTGGACCCCAGGCTTGCCCGGGTACTTAGCATGGAAAGCCCGCACCAGGCGATCAGCATGCATCAACCGGGCCGGTACCCAGGACCTGTCTTCCGGTTCATACCCCATACAATGAACCAGGTACTGTACTGACCACCGCACCAACCTGGAATCTACGATATGACCAACCTCGTACTCCACCTGCCCCTCGACCAAAACAGGAGAAGCAGCAGACTCAGAGTCTCCCCGGACTGCTTCAAAAGGTTTCAGTAGAGATTTGTGGAAGACGTTAGGGATCTTGAAAGAGGGTGGAAGGCACAGTCTATATGCCACTGGATTGATTTTTTCCACAATCTTGTATGGGCCTATGAATTTGGGCCCCAACCTGGCTGAAGGAACCTTCAACTTAATGTTTCGCGTGGAGAGCCAAAGCTTGTCTCCAACCTGAAACGTGGGCCCTGGTGTTCGTTTCCTGTCCGCAAAAAACTTATACCTGCCCTGAGACCTAGATATACGCCGCTGGACTTCTGCCCACGTATTCTGTAATCGCTGAACAGAGCCCTCAGCCCCGGAACACCCCGAGTCCAGACGAGAAAACTCACCAAAATGAGGACTGAACCCATAATTGATCAAAAAAGGAGTCATACCCGTGGATTGACTCAACCCGACTATTGAAGGCAAATTCAGCAAATGGCAGCGCATCGCACCAGTCATTCTGTCTAGCAGAGGTTAGACACCTGAGGATCTGTTCCATGGACTGGTTAGTGCGCTCCGTCTGACCATTGCTCTCAGGATGGTATGCAGACGAAAAGGACAGAGACATCCCTAATTTTTTGCAGAAAGCACACCAAAACTTAGCCACAAACTGCACACCACGATCAGACACCACATTCAGGGGTACCCCATGCAACCGGATCACATGCTGCACAAACAACCTGGACAACGTCTCAGCTGACGGTAGTGCGGACAGGGGTACAAAATGAGCCTACTTAGAAAACCTGTCCACCACTACCCATACCACTGTATTACCCTTAGATGGAGGGAGATTGGTAACAAAATCCATGGATAAGTGAGTCCATGGTCTTTCGGGCACTGCCAAGGGTATCAGCTCCCCTGCCGGCCGGCTATGGGAGCTTTTAGAACGAGCGCAGACCCCACAACCAGCAATGAATTTTTTTATGTCCGAACCAAGGGTAGGCCACCAAAAGATCCTAGCCACAGCCAGACGCGTGGCTGAAACACCAGGGTGAGCACTCAGCTTGGATTCATGGAACTCCTGCAAGAGTTTCAGGCGAAGTTGCTCTGGGACAAACAACTTCTCCTCTGGCTTGGCTGCCGGGGCCCGTGACTGGACCCCTGAATCTCCCGTTCCAATTCAGATGAGACCTCTGCTATCACAATCCCAGGGTGAAGAATGGAGGACGGTGGCTCAGGGGGCGACACCGGCTGAAAACTGCGTGATAAGGCGTCAGCCTTGACATTCTTAGACCCTGGAAGAAATGTAATCGTAAACTGAAAACGGGAAAAAAAAAGTGACCAACGGGCCTGTCTGGGCGTTAGTCTTTTAGCAGACTCAATGTATGACAAATTTTTGTGATCCGTGATCACAGTAACCGGGTGACTGGCCCCCTCCAAAAAGTGCCTCCATTCTTCAAACGCCAATTTGACCGCAAGAAGCTCTCTATTGCCTACGTCGTAATTTCTTTCAGCAGCAAAGAACTTCTTGGAAAAGAAAGCACATGGCCTGAGGTTGGTTATAGTGGCAGGCCCTTGGGACAACACCGCCCCCACCCCCACCTCAGAGGCGTCCACTTCCACGACGAATGGTTTGGACGGATCTGGCTGTACTAACACAGGAGCAGACATAAAACTTCTTTTCAGGGTCGCAAAGGCCTCTTTTGCGAGCGAGGACCAGTTTCTCACATCCGCACCTTTACAAGTAAGATCTGTGAGTGGTTTGACCTCCTGTGAAAACCCCCGAATAAATTTGCGGTAATAATTGGCGAACCCCAAGAAGCGCTGAAGACCCTTAAGGTCTCGGGGTTGCACCCAATCCACAATGGCCTGCACCTTCTTGGGGTCCATGCGAAAACCCTCACAGGACACAATTAATCCCAAAAAAGACAATTCTTGAACAAAAAACACACATTTCTCCAATTTGGCATACGGATGATTTTCTCTCAGTCTTTGGAGAACTGTTCATACATGTTCCAAATGAGAATGCCTGTCATGTGAGTATATCAGAATATCGTCTAAGTAAATGACAACAAAACGACCAATGAGATCCGAGAATACCACGTTGATGAAATTCTGAAATATGGCTGGGGCATTGGTAAGACCAAACGGCATGACTAAATTTTCAAACTGTCCCTCGGTCGTGAGGAACGCAGTTTTCCATTCATCCTCCTCCCGGACCCTTATCAAATTATATGCCCCCCAAAGATCCAGTTTGGAGAACCATTTTGCCCCTGAAAGTTGGTTACACAAATCGGGAATCAGCGGAAGGGGGTAAGTATTTCGTACAGTAATCTTGTTCAGCTCACGAAAACCGAGGCAGGGACGTAACCCGCCATCTTTTTTCTTAACAAAAAAAACCCTGCCGCCACAGGTGAGACTGAGGGACGTATGTGTCCTTTGCGAAGACTCTCAGCAATGTAATCTTTCATGGCCAAGTGCTCAGGGCGAGATAAATTAAACAGATGGGCTTTAGGCAATTTAGCCCCCGGGACTAACTTGATAGCGCAGTCAAAGGGTCTATGTGGCGGTAACGTCTCGGCCTCGCTTTCAGAGAACACATCTTCAAATTCTTTCAGGTACTCCGGAATACCTTCCAGCTCGACAGATGACACAGATACAGATTTAACAGGTTCAACCAATAGTGCAGTCTTATCACATAACAACGAATCATTAAACCTCCACTGAACAATCTCCCCCGTTTTCCAGTTAATGACTGGGTTATGGCGTTGTAACCAGGGACCAGGGCATGCCCAACACCAATCCTGCTGGTAGATTGTCCAGAACCAAACAACTTAATTTTTCCACATGGGTAGCGCCCACTTTGAGTGAAAACAAGTCAGATATAAAGAGAATTCCCACTGTAGTGAGGGGGGAGGAGTCAATGGCCACCACTTTGATCGGAACCTTAAGTCTAACTGTCCCTATCTTACAGCGTGTGACCAATTGGGAGTCAATGAGATTGATGATGATCCGCAGTCCAAGAAAGCTGTAGAGGGAAAACAACAATCGTCCACTAACAGTTCCACATGAAGCAACACCTTAGAAAACGAGGAAAAGGGTACGTGAGGGTCTGAGCAGTCTCCCCGCTGACTACCCAGACCTAGTCGTTTCCCGTCGACCGGGTTGAGGATGGACAATCAGGACACTCCCTTTTCCAATGTCCCGTTTTACCACAGTAGAAGCATAACTGCTTTTCTCTCCGACGTTGTCTCTCCTTTTCCTTCAGGAAGAGAGCCCCTACGTCCATGGGTACAGAAACAGTCTCTTTTCCACTAGGGAACTATGGAGTCTCCGCCTGTATCACCCCTCTGGCCCGCAGTCTGCGGTCCATCCGGACGGCCTGGGTCATGGCGTCCTCGAGAGAGTTAGGTGGGGGCTGTAGCGCCAAGGCATCCTGTAACCGCTCGGACAAGCCTCTGCGAAAGAGTCCTCGGAGTGCGGCGTCGTTCCAAGAGATCTCTGCAGCCCAGTGGCGGAACTCAGTACAAAACCACTCAGCCGAGTGTTTCCCCTGAGAGACGCTCATCACCATGTCCTCTGCCAATCGCACTCGGTCCGGCTCATCATAAATGTGCCCGAGGGCCTCAAAAAACGCATTCACAGACACTCTCTCAGGGGCAGTGGGAGGAAGGGAGAAAGCCCAAGCTTGTGGGGACCCTCTTAACAGAGACATAATGACCCCTACCTTCTGACTTTCGTCCCCAGAGGAACGTGGCCTCAAACTAAAGAAGAGTTTGCACCCCTCCATGAAGACCCTGAACTCCTTTTTGTTCCCAGAAAAAAAATCAGGCAGTTTAACAGGTGGTTCTGGGGACACCAAAACAACATCACTCGCCCCAGCTCCCGGAGACCCAGCAGATAAAGCCCCCCGCACTGTCTCAGAAACCTGCTGCTGAGAACGAGCCAGATCTTGCTGCTCCAGAGATAAACCCTGAAACATCTGACTCAGACTTTTCTTTTGCTCAGCAAGAGATTGTATGGGATCCATAACTCTCAGCAGAGAAAAAAAAAACCCAAAAACTTAATGGTCAGTTATAATGTCGGGAACACCGCACTGTACATGCTCACTGAGCCAGTGCGCGTGTCCTGAGTGTCAGGATCCTGTCAGCGCCGGCGTGCAGCCTCCACTGAGCAGGGACTCACCCGCACTGTAGGGGTACCGGGGTCAGGTGCAGCCAGAAAGTACAGATACACAGGACCTGTGGACGCTGAACTTTAGCAAGCAGTCACAGGACCTACGGTCTTGTGACTGCAAGGGGGCGGGGCTTAGCGTCCTGCTTAGTGAGATGGAAAGACACTATACAGAATTACTCAGAGTCAGGCAAAACGGGGTCATACACAGAGATATCAGTAAAGTACCAGGGATGAGACAGAATGGATAGTCAGGCCAAGCAGCAGTCAAAACCAAACAGACGTATAAGGTACCAGGCAGAATCCAAAGCAATATCCAGAGAACAGACCGAGTCATACACAGAGAATCAAGTAACCAGAACACAGAAGAAACACACTCAGGGGTCACCACACAATGCCAAGGGCGAAAGTATACCTGATGGGGATGGGAGCGACCTGAGGATATAAGAAGCCTCTCCCAGAACCAGGGAGAGGCCACAATCATAGCCCCAGGTGTGCAGGTAAGCCTGCACCGGGATCACAACCTTTAACCCCAGAAATGCCAGTCATCAGCACTGGTTCCAGACATTAACCCCACGTGTGCGAGTCAAACCCGCACTGAGATCACGACAGCTGGTCCAGAGAAGCAGGCCATGAAGGACTATATCATGGAAAGTTTGGCAAAGGGTCATATCAGACCATCCTTGTCTCCCAATGCTGCAGGGTTTTTCTTTCTAAAGAAGAAAGATGGGGGGGTGTTACTTACCTGCCTAGATTTCCACAAACTCAATCAGATCACGGTCCGGGATCCGTATCCGCTCCCTCTCATCCCGGACCTCTTTAATCAGATCGTAGAAGAAAAATGTTTTTTGTAATCTGGACCTTAGGGGGGCATATGATCTCGTTCGTATTAAAGGGGGATGCGTGAAAAACGGCTTTCAATATGCCTGAGGGACACTATGAGAACCCCCATTTGGGTTGACAAACACGCTCATTGTCTTTCAGCACTTTGTAATTGACAGCTTTAGTCTCCTGGTAGGTAGATTTGTTGTAATCTATCTTGATGACATATTAATTCACCTGACCTTGAGTCACATCAGGTACATGTCACCTAAAACGAAAACTTTCAAAAAGAACCAGAAGACCGACCTCTTCCGACAAGCCTACAACCTGCAGTGATCTTCGGTCTAATGAACTGCTGCACGGCCAGCTCTACCCTCTTCTAGTGTCTCCTCACCCATCCCCTGTAGACTGTGAGCCCTCGCGGGCAGGGTCCTCTCTCCTCCTGTACTTGTGTGACTTGTTTTGCTCATGTTTATTGTACTTGTCTATATTTGCCCCTTTTCACATGTAAAGCGCCATGGAATAAATGGCGCTATATAAATGCATAATAATAATAATAATAATAATAATAATGTCAGGCAGGTCTTACAAATACTCGGAAACAGTAAATTATTTATCAAACTAGAGAAATTTATGTTTTCGGTTGAGGAGATCCCCTTTCTAGGATATGTTTTATCGTCCACCGGTTTTCACATGGATCCTGCGAAAGTCGGGCGGTACTGGATTTGGATCGTCCTGAGGATTTGAAAATGTTACAATGGTTTTTGGGTTTCGCCAATTATCAGTGTAGGTTCATCATAAACTTTTCAGTAGTGGCGGATATGACCAGGAAAGGGACAGACTTTGCCAAGTGGTCCAGTCCGGCCAAAGAGGCATTCGATACCTTGAAGGAATATTTTGCATCTGCGCTGATCCTCATATAGCCTGACGTCACTCAACCCTTTATTGTAGAAGTTGGCCCCACTGAAGTGGGGGTGGGGGCTGTATTTTCGCATGATTTGTCTCCTGGTAAATGGTGTCTATGTGCATACTGTGAGGCAGGGAGGGGGATCATATGTGAGTGTCGATATGTATCCGCCAAGATGCGGATGGAGTCCAATTAGACCCGCTGGAGTGCCTTGTATTCACAGCAGGACGCCTGTGAGTCACAAGGCAAAGTATAAGGGCCCCGTCACACACACTGATCTCGCTAGCGAGATCGCTGCTGAGTCACTAGTCTTGTGACGCAACAGCTATCTCACCAGCGAGATCACTCTGTGTGACAGCGATCAGAGACCGCCCCCTCCTGCCGGTATCGCTGATCGTTGATAGAAAGCCCTGGACATTTTTGGGGTCGCTGGTCTCCCGCTGGTCAGCACGCATTGTGACAGGCGGGAGACCAGCGACCAGCGAGCAGGAGCCGGTAACTAAGGCACACATCGGGTTTCTAAGGGGGCGCGCTGTGCCTAGAAACCCTCTGTGTACTTTAGTTACCAGCGCGCTGATGCAGGGAGCTGGTAACCAAAGTACACATCGGGTTTCTAAGTGACGCGCCCCTTAGAAACCCGATGTATACCTTAGTTACCAGCTCCCTGCATCAGCGCGCTGGTAACTAAAGTACACAGCAACGCCGCGCACTCGGCGTTGCTGTGCTGATCGCTGGTGAAGCTGTCTGACAGCTCACCAGCGATCATTTAGCGACTCACCAGCGATCCTGACATGTTGATATAGTTGTCGGGATGGCTGGTGAGTCGCTATGTGTGACGGGGCCTTAAGTGTGGACCTGGTCAAGCTATTTGGCCAAGGCAGTGTTCAGGAAAACCTGTTAAAGGCTTTTATTTTTGAAGTGGACTACAGGATGGTAGTGGGGTTGTCCGTTTCCTCCAAGCTGGGTCTTACAAGTGGCCCATGGCCACAGATTCGAGTTAAAAACCCTGCAGTATAGGGTTGGGTGTATCAGTGTTTGTTTGCAAGTAGCAGAGCAGGTGGCTCTGCAGCATCCAGCCTGTGTGAGGTAACACAGAGCCAAGAGCAGTGAAAGCCTGGCACCCCGCAGCGTGATACGGTGGTGCAGTCGCCCTCCTCAACCGGTCTCGGGTACAAACTGTTGTGAATCCTCGGCTGCGATCCGGAGGATGTCAAGTGCTCTGCACTGTGTGAGTTGTTTGGATATTAAACACGCTTGCTGTGAACTTTCCTATGGTACCTACCTATCTGTCACTTCTCCAACCCAGCTGCACTGCATATGGTGGAGAATGCGGGCAGTTTGAACTGAAGCATACCCCAAAGCGTGCTGCATGTCAGTGATCAGGCCTGCAATGCTGCAGCCCAAGCCTGCTGACAAGCTGGAGAAAATACTAAGACAGTTGGCCTTCTCTCAAGCGCAACAGCAGAAAACTAACAATTTAATTCTGCAATAGATTGTGCCTCTGTGTGAGACGTCCTCCCCAGTGACAATGGTCCATTCAAAGGCCAGGTACAAAGTCCGGTCAGCGCTGAAGAAGATGAGTCCTGAGGACGATATGGAGGCTTTCTTCACCGTCACTGCAGAGCGGGAGAGCTTGGCGTGTTCCCAGTGGGCTGAAGTGGTGGCCCCCTTCATGACGGGAGATACCTAAAAGTCTACCTGGACCTCAGTCGGGACGATGTCCTGGACTTTGGGAAACTGAATGGTGAGATCCTTGCCCGACTGGGGGTTAACACATATGTTCGGGCACAACGGGTTTTCCAATGGTCTTTTGTCTCGTCCTCCCAGTTCTCAGGCTTATGACTTACTGCAGCTGGTAAAAAAATGGCTCCAGCCTGAGACCTTAACTCCTTTCCAGGTGGTAGAGGGGGTGAGGGTACAACACACAACCCTGTCTCATGGTGAGGGCACAACACACAACCCTGTCTTATCCAGAGGACAAAATACAAAACCCCATCCTGCAGTGCGACACAACACACAACCCTGTCCTGCGGTGCGAGCCCTCATGGTGAGGATGCAACACACGACCCTGTCTCCTGGTGAGGGTACAAGTACAACACACGACCCTGTTTCATGGTTAGGGCAGAACATACGACCCTGTCTCATGGTGAGGGCACAACACACAACCCTGTCTCATGGTGAGGGTACAATATACAACCCTGTCTCACGGTGAGGGTACAACACACAACCCTGCCTCATGATGAGGGTACAATATACAACCCTGTCTCATGGAGACGACACAACATGCAACCCTGTCTCATGGTGAGGGCACAACATGCAACCCTGTCTCATGGTGAGGGTACAACACATGACCCTTTCTCATGGTGAGGGTACAACATACAACCCTGTCTCACGGTGAGGGTACAACACACAACCCTGCCTCATAATGAGGTTACAACACACGATCCTGTCTCATGGTGAGGGTACAACACACAACCCTGCCTCATGGTGAGGTTGCAACAAGCGACCCTGTCTCATGGTGAGGGAGTAACACATGACCCTGCCTCATAGTGAGGCTGCAACATACAACCCTGTCTCATGGTGAGAGTACAACATATGACCCTGTATCATGGTGAGGGTGCAACATACAACCCTGTCTCATGGTGAGGGCACAACATGTAACACTGTCTCATGGTGAAGGTGCAACATACAACCCTGTCTCATGGTGAGGGCACAACATGTAACCCTGTCTCATGGTGAGGGTACAACACACGACCCTGTCTCATGGTGAGGGTGCAACATACAACCCTGTCTCATGGTGAGGGCACAACATACAACCCTGTCTCATGGTGAGGGCACAACATGTAACCCTGTCTCATGGTGAGGGTACAACACACGACCCTGTCTCATGGTGAGGGTGCAACACACGACCCTGTCTCATGGTGAGGGTGCAACACACGACCCTGCCTCATAGTGAGGCTGCAACATGCAACCCTGTCTCATAGTGAGAGTACAACATATGACCCTGTCTTATGGTGATGGCACAACATATAACCCTGTCTCATGGTGAGGGCACAACATACGACCCTGTCTCATGGTGAGGGTGCAACATACAACCCTGTCTCATGGTGAGGGCGCAACATACAACCCTGTCTCATGGTGAGGGCGCAACATACAACCCTGTCTCATGATGAGGTGTGATAAAACACTGCGGGATCGGCTTTGCTGGGGTCAAAGGTCACGTGCGTTCAGCATGAAACTCAGGCGCAGAGCCGGGATTCGGGTGTAACGGGATTAGCTCTGTGGAACGCTCGCTCTGTCTGCAACAAGCTTTCCTACATCCATGATCTTTTTGTCACTACCAAACTTTCCTTCCTCGCCATCACCGAAACCTGGCTCACCCCCTCTGACACAGCCTCTCCTGCTGCACTTTCGTATGGCGGCTTCCACCTTTCTCACACCCCCCGCCCCAGCAGCAAACATGGCGGAGGAGTTGGTTTTCTCCTGTCAGATACCTGCTCCTTCACCCCAATCCCACTGCCACCCTCTGTTACCCTCCCTTCCTTTGAGGTGCACTCTGTGCGCATCTACTCCCCCTCCAACCTCCAACTGGCTGTCATCTACATCCCCCCAGGGCCAGCCACCACCTTCTTTGACCACTTCACCACCTGGTTACTTCATTTCCTTTCCGCGGACATCCCTACTATCATCATGGGCGACTTCAACATCCCCATTGACACTTCCCTCTCAGCTGCCACTAAACTTCTATCTCTCACTTCCTCCTTCGGCCTCACTCAATGGTCTTCTACATCCACCCATAAAGATGGCCACACATTGGACCTCATCTTCACCCGCCTCTGCTCCCTATCTAACCTCTCTAACTCACCTCTTCCTCTCTCTGACCACAACCTGCTCACATTCTCTTCCCTCTTCACTCCATGTCTACAATCCCCACCCCACAAACTTGCACACCCTCGCAGGAATCTTAAACACCTTGACCTACACTCATTCTCTGAATCCCTCCTCCCTCTCACAGATATAAGTTTCTTACACAATGCAGATGACGCTGCTGCTCTATATAACACCACAATAGCTGTAGCTTTGGAATCAGCTGCCCCACTTACACATACCAAAACTCGCAACATCAACAGACAGCCCTGGCACACCAGCCTGACCAAAGAGCTGAGGCGAGCTTCCAGGGCTGCTGAGCGCAGATGGAAAAGATCCCACTCCAACGAGCACTTCATCGCATTCAAACAGTCCCTCACTACTTTCAAGACCACACTCGCCACAGCTAAACAAACCTACTTCTCATCTCTCATATCCTCCCTGTCTCACAACCCTAAACAGTTATTCAACACCTTCAATTCTCTCCTCCGCCCCCCAGCACCTCCTCCCTCCCCACTCATCTCAGCTGAAGACTTTGCCTCATTTTTCAAGCAGAAAATTGATAACATCAGGGACAGTTTTGGTCAACAACCCCCAGAGCCCTTCCTCCTGACTTCCCAGCCCTCCACCTTCAAAACCAACTTCTCCACCATTACAGAAGATCGACTCTCCACTCTACTCTCAAGATCACATCTCACCACCTGTGCACTCGACCCGATCCCATCCCACTTCATACCAAACCTCACCACAGTCTTCATCCCAACCCTAACCCATCTCTTCAACCTATCACTAATAACTGGTGTTTTCCCCTCAAGCTTTAAACATGCCTCCATCACACCTATCCTCAAAAAGCCCTCTCTTGACCCATCCTCTGTATCTAGATATCGCCCTATATCACTTCTCCCCTACGCCTCCAAGCTACTGGAACAACACGTCTACCTTGAACTGTCCTCCCATCTCTCTTCTTGCTCCCTCTTCGACCGCTTACAATCTGGCTTCCGGTCACACCACTCCACTGAAACTGCCCTTACTAAGGTCACCAATGACCTCTTAACCGCCAAGAGCAAGCAACACTACTCTGTCCTCCTCCTCCTGGACCTGTCGGCTGCCTTTGACACAGTGGACCATTCCCTATTATTACAGACCCTCTCATCCCTCGGCATCACAGACTTGGCCCTATCCTGGATCTCATCATACCTAACAGACCGGACATTCAGCGTCTCCCACTCACACACCACCTCCTCACCTCGCCCCCTATCTGTCGGAGTCCCACAAGGTTCAGTCCTTGGGCCCCTGCTGTTCTCTATTTACACCTTTGGCCTGGGACAGCTCATAGAATCTCATGGCTTTCAGTATCATCTTTACGCTGATGACACACAGATCTACATCTCTGGACCAGATATCACCTCCCTACTAAACAGAATCCCTCATTGTCTGTCCACTATTTCATCCTTCTTCTCCGCTAGATTTCTGAAACTCAACATGGACAAAACAGAATTCATCATCTTTCCCCCATCTCACGTGACCCCCCCTACGAACCTATCAATTACAGTAAATGACTGCCCACTCTCCCCAGTCCCACAAGCTGCCTCGGAGTAATCCTTGACGCTGATCTCTCCTTCAAACCACATATCCAAGCCCTTTCCACTTCCTGCCGACTTCAACTCAAAAATATTTCAAGAATCCGTTCATTCCTCACCCAAGAATCTGCAAAAACCCTAGTCCATGCCCTCATCATCTCTCGCCTTGACTACTGCAACCTCATGCTCTGTGGCCTCCCCTCAAACACTCTCGCACCCCTCCAATCTATTCTAAACTCTGCTGCCCGACTAATCCACCTGTCCCCCCCGCTATTCCCCAGCTTCTCCCCTCTGTCAATCCCTTCACTGGCTCCCAATTGCCCAGAGACTCCATTACAAAACCCTAACCATGACATACAAAGCCATCCACAACCTGTCTCCTCCATACATCTGTGACCTCATCTCCCGGTACTTTCCCGCACGCAACCTCCGATCCTCACAAGATCTCCTTCTCTACTCCCCTCTTATCTCCTCTTCCCACAATCGCATACAAGATTTCTCTCGCGCATCACCCCTACTCTGGAACTCTCTACCACAACATATCAGACTCTCACCTACCATCGAAACCTTCAAAAAGAGCCTGAAGACCCACCTCTTCCGACAAGCCTACAACCTGCAGTAACCACCGATCGACCAAACCGCTGCACGACCAGCTCTACCCTCGCCTACTGTATTATCACCCATCCCTTGAAGATTGTGAGCCCTCGCGGGCAGGGTCCTCTCTCCTCCTGTGCCAGTTATGACTTGTATTGTTTAAGATTATTGTACTTGTTTTTATGTATACTCCTCCTTACATGTAAAGCGCCATGGAATTAATGGCGCTATAACAATAAATAATAATAATAATAACTGACCCTGGGTCAGGTTTATTAACGGTGAAAGCAATGCAACAAGAAATAAAACATAAAACAAATCCTTGCCTGTCCGGCACTAACTAAACAAGGTACCACCTAACTACCAACTGGCGGGCTTCTCCCGTCCAGCCAAACCACAGTTGCAGTGGGCACTGCTTTCACTCACGTGTGTCTCTCACACAGACAGACTCTCTGTGTTCCCAGGCTGAGACACTCACAACCACCTGGCATCCTTTTATATCCACCTCCCATTATTCATTAGTCACCAGGTGCGATACTGACCAGACTAGGCCACATAGGATAGGAATCTGGGCGAGATATACCTGCCCTCATCCACTATTCCCACATGATTCTCACATATCCCCCCCCTCTGCTCAGACCACTCTGGTCGAGCAATGACACCCGCCAAACAGTGCACTCGGGACAGGGCATCTGCATTCCCCATCTGTACCCCTGGGCGGTGCTCCACCGTAAAAGTGTAGGCCCACAGGGCAAGGAACCACCGGGTCACCCGGCTATTCCGTTCCTTGTTCAAGTGCATCCACTTGAGAGGGGCATGGTCAGTGATCAGCCTGAACTTTCGGCCCACCAGGTAATATTTGAGGGCCTCTAGAGCCCACTTAATGGCGAGGCACTCTTTTTCTACGACTGCATACCTTTGCTCATGTTTGTTCAGCTTCCTGCTGAGATAGAGGACTGGGTGTTCCACTCTGTCCCTCACTTGTGACAGTACGGCCCCGATACCGGTATCAGAGGCATCCGTTTGTACCACAAACTCGCTGCGGAAGTCCGGAGTCACCAGTACGGGCTGAGAGCAAAGTGCCTGTTTTAGGCCATGGAAGGCTTCTTCAGCCGCTAAACTCCATTTAATCATGACGGAGTCTTTCCCTTTTGTAAGATCCGTCAGGGGGGTAGCGATGGCTGCAAAATTGGGTATGAACCGGCGATAATAGCCGGCGATCCCCAGGAAGGCTTGCACCTGCTTCTTGTTGACAGGTTGTGGCCAGTCCTGAACCGCCTGAATCTTATCAACCTGGGGTTTAACAACACCCCTCCCAATTACATACCCCAAATACCGGGCTCCTTCTAGCCCGATGTGACATTTCTTGGGGTTCGCGGTTAGACCTGCCTCCCACAGGTCGTCAATCACAGCTTGTACTTTCTGGAGATGAGTCTCCCAGTCAAAGCTGTAAATGACAATGTCGTCCAAATAGGCCGAAGCGTACCGCCTATGTGGCCTCAGGACTCGATCCATCAGTCTCTGGAAGGTTGCCGGTGCTCCGTGCAGTCCAAACGGCATATACACATACTGAAATAGACCTTCTGGGGTAGCAAATGCCGTCTTTTCTCTGGCAGCCTCCGCCAGAGGGTTCTGCCAATACCCCTTTGTTAGGTCTAGGGTCGTAATATACCGGGCTTTTCCTAACCGATCTATTAACTCGTCGACCCGGGGCATAGGGTAGGCATCAAATTTTGAGACCGCATTCAGTTTCCTGAAGTCATTGCAGAACCGGATGGTGCCGTCCGGTTTAGGAATTAGCACAATCGGGCTGGACCAAGCACTGTGCGATTCCTCAATGACTCCTAACTCTAACATTGCCTTCATTTCTCGGGACACTGCTTCACGGCGCGCTTCCGGGATTCGGTAGGGCTTTACGTGAACTGTGACACCAGGTTCCGTTACGATGTCATGTTTCATTAGCGTAGTCTGCCCGGGTTTTTCTGAGAAAAACTTTTGGTTGTGAAGTAGAAACTGCCTGACCTCAGTCTTTTGCCGCTCCGAGAGAGTCTCTGCAACCCGTACCTCCGGTACGGTATGCGAGCAGACAGGACGGGCCAGCTCCGCTGACAAGGCAGACCGATCTTTCCAGGGTTTTATCAGATTTACATGATAAATCTGTTCAGGTTTCCGTTTACCTGCCTGGTATACTTTGTAGTTTACTTCACCAACTCTTTCTTCTAGTACCGCCAGGTGGGGTTGAATCATAGAATCATAGAATCGTAGAGTTGGAAGGGACCTCCTGGGCCATCTGGTCCAACCCCCTGCTCAAAGCAGGATTCGCTAAATCATCCCAGTCAGATGTCTGTCCAGCCTCTGTTTGAAGACTTCCATTGAAGGAGAACTCACCACTTCTCGTGGCAGCCTGTTCCACTCATTGATCACTCTAACTGTCAAAAAGTTTTTTCTAATATCTAATCTGTGTCTCTTCCCATTCAGTTTCATCCCATTGCTTCTAGTCTTTCCTTGTGCAAATGAGAATAAAGTTGATCCTTCTACAATGTGACAGCCCTTTAGATATTTGTAGACAGTTATTAAGTCTCCTCTCAGTCTTCTCTTTTGCAAACTAAACATTCCCAAATCCTGCAACCTTTCCTCATAAGACAGGGTTTGCAGACCGGTCACCATTCTGGTCGCTCTTTTCTGAACTTGCTCCAGTTTGTTGATGTCTTTTTTAAAATGTGGTGCCCAAAACTGGACACAATATTCCAGATGAGGTCTGACCAAAGAGGAGTAGAGGGAAATAATGACTTCACGTGATCTAGACTGTATGCTTCTGTTAATACATCCTAGAATTGCATTTGCCTTTTTTGCTGCTGCATCACACTGTTGACTCATATTCAGTCTGTGATCTATTAGTATACCCAAGTCTTTTTCACATGTGCTGTCACTTAGCCCTATTCCTCCCATTCTATATATGCTTTTTTCATTTTTATTGCCCAGATGTAGTACTTTGCATTTCTCCCTGTTAAAAACCATTCTGTTAGTTGCTGCCCACTTCTCCAGTTTATTTAAATCTTTTTGAATCCTCTCTCTCTCTTCTCTAGTATTAGCTATCCCTCCTAGCTTTGTGTCATCAGCAAATTTAATCAGTTTACCCTCAATTCCTTCATCTAAATCGTTGATAAAGATGTTGAACAATACAGGGCCCAGGACAGAGCCCTGTGGTACCCCACTTGAGACATTCTTCCAACTGGATGTGCAGCCATTTACGACCACTCTTTGGGTCCGATCACTAAGCCAGTTATGAATCCACCTAACAGTTGCCTTGTCCATTCCATACTTAGTCATTTTTTCAATAAGGATTGTATGAGAGACTTTGTCAAATGCTTTGCTGAAGTCAAGATATACTATATCTACAGCATTTCCTTGATCCACCCAATCAGTGATACCGTCATAGAAGGAAATTAAGTTAGTCTGACATGACTTATTAGTTAGAAACCCATGCTGACTCTGTTTAATCACTTCATTCTTATCCAGGTATTGACATACATGTTGTTTAATAATTTGTTCAAAGATCTTTCCTGGTATAGAAGTCAGACTCACCGGCCTATAGTTGCCTGGGTCCACCTTCTTCCCCTTTTTGAAGATAGGAACAACATTTGCTCTTCTCCAGTCTTCTGGCACTTCTCCTGTTCTCCAAGAATTTTCAAAGATTATGGAGAGGGGTTCAAAAATTTCTTCTGCTATCTCCTTCAGTACTCTGGGGTGTAATTCATCTGGACCTGGAGACTTGAATTCATTTAGGTTAGCTAAGTGTTTCCTCACTATCCTTCTGTTTATAGATATCCTGGATTCTTCTATTCCCTTAATAGGACAGTGAATAACAGTTGATGTTGCATTTCCTTTCTGAGAGAAAACAGATGCAAAATAGGAATTTAAAAGTTCAGCCTTCTCAACATCCTGTCTTACCATTTCATCATTTTCATCCTGTAAAAATCCTATATCATCTTTGACTTTTCTTTTACTTTTGACATATCCCCAAAATCCTTTATTATTGCTTTTGACATCTCTTGCAAGCCTCAGTTCATTTTCAGCTTTAGATAATCTGATTTGTGCCCTGCAGGTTCTGCAGACAGCATTATATTCTTCTTTAGATATGCCTCCCTCTTTCCATTTTATAAACATTTTTTTCTTCCTTTTTAGCATGTGCTTAAGTTCTGTGTTCATCCATCCTGGTTTCCTTAAATGCTTCCTATTCTTCCCTCTTTTCGGAATTGTTAACAACTGTGCTTTGAGAATTTCATTTCCTTAATCTCAAAGGGGCCCTGCCACTTTGCCAGGAACTTACTGTCCACCGTGGGGACCAGGATCAACACCCTATCTCCGGGTGCAAACGTACGGATCTTGGCGCCCCTATCATAGATTCTTTTTTGGGCTCCTTGAGCCTGTATCATGTGTTCTTTGACGATAGGCATAACAGCCGCAATACGGTCCTGCATTTGTGTGACGTGATCTATCACCGTTTTAAACGGAGTGACCTGACCCTCCCAGGTTTCTTTTGCAACGTCTAACAGTCCGCGAGGACGTCGGGCGTACAATAACTCGAAAGGCGAGAATCCCGTGGAAGACTGGGGTACTTCCCTGATGGCAAAAAGCAAATACGGAAGTAAATAGTCCCAGTTCTTCCCATCCTTGTCTATCACCTTTCTCAGCATCTGCTTCAGAGTTTTATTGAACCATTCGACCAACCCGTCTGTTTGAGGGTGATACACGGATGTGCGTAACGGTTCGATTTGTAACAATCGGCAGAGCTCCTTCATTACCCTGGACACAAATGGGGTCCCCTGTTCGGTGAGTATCTGTTTTGGTATACCGACCCGACTAAACACATGCACCAGTTCCTTGGCAATCGTCTTGGTGGCCGTGTTACGCAAAGGGATGGCCTCCGGGTAACGAGTGGCATAATCCAAGATGACCAGGATATGTTGGTGTCCACGTGCAGACAGTGGAAGGGGCCCAACTAAATCCATCCCAATCCTCTCAAACGGGACTTCAATAATAGGTAGGGGTACCAAAGGGCTACAGAACCGGGGCTTAGGTGCAGAGGCTTGACAGTCAGGACAAGACTCACAATATACACGAATATCGTGATGCATGCCTGGCCAAACAAAACAGTGTAATATCCTTTCGGTGGTTTTCTGGACTCCCAGGTAACCTCCCATCACCTGTCCGTGGGCCAGGTCCAGCACCTGCCGCCGGTAGGGTTTTGGCACGACTAATAGTTGCACCGTATCTTCCCCCTTTTTCTCTATCTGATAGAGTAAATCATTCTCCAGAACCATGTAAGGATATGCCAGCCTAGAGCCAGGTTCTACGGGTACCCCATTTATCACTTTTACATTTGTCCTAGCCTGAGAAAGGGTAGGATCCTTTATTTGCTCGCTTTGGAAGTCATCTTTCTGAACTTCTAAATCCGGCAAACGGGGAGGTGGACGGCTGTCGGCCTCCTCCTCTTCCCCAGTCTCCTCGGTATCACCCGCCATGACTGAAAACGGGAACTGCAGGTCATTTCCCGCAGACTCTTCCCCCGAGTCTTCCGGGGAGACCTCTTCCAGGGGTTCGGGACCCACACGCGCCCTGGGAGAAGAATCATGTACACGATTACCCGAGGGCATCAACTGATTCTCCCACAATTGCCAGAAGTGGGGAAAATCCCGTCCCAGGATAACATCATGCAATAACGCAGGGACGAGTCCCACTTTATGTTGCACAGACCCATAGGAAGTAGTAATGCATATGACCGTGGTGAGGTACGAACAGGTGTCTCCATGCACACACGTTACAGAAAATTTGTCTGATGGTCCAGTCGGGGCTGACACCAGACTGGCCTTCACCAGAGTCACCACACTTCCCGAGTCTAACAATGCCACCACATTTTTGCCATCAACAGTAAAATCACACAAGTGTTTTTCCACATCCTTTTGACCGGCATTCACACTCACTACCCGTGCAACCATAGACATGCGGTTTTGAGAGTCTGTGACGTCGCACTGCATGGGTTCAGTAGTGACCGGACAGTTCGCAGCAATATGTCCCATCTCTTGGCAGCGGAAACACCTAACGGGCCCCTTGCTTAGACCATAGTTCGTTACTCTCGGCCTCGCAGTGCGGGCAGTCCCGTTTTCCTCCCCCACTGTTTTAGGGATTTTTCCATCTCCCCTACTCCCAGAAACAGTCTTACCGGTTCCCCGTGGAGATGATGAAGAACGAGGTGGGGTAGCGTCGTCTCGGAGTCCTTCCGCCACGGAGTAACGTTCAACCAGATCCACCAGTTGATCTGCCGTCGTAGGATTTCCATGGCTTACCCACTTCCTCAGGGCTGGCGGTAGAGCTCTCAGGTACTTGTCCATGACGACTCTCTGGATTATCTCTGGCACTGTCAACACCTCGGGTTGTAGCCACTTCTTCGTCACGTGGATCAGGTCGAACATCTGTGACCGCGGTGGTTTATCCGGCTGATAAGTCCATTGATGCACTCTCTGTGCACGGACAGCGGTCGTCACTCCCAGCCAGGCCAAGATCTCGGCTTTCAATTTGTCAAA
This sequence comes from Dendrobates tinctorius, assembly GCF_039654945.1. Classification (NCBI taxonomy): domain Eukaryota; kingdom Metazoa; phylum Chordata; class Amphibia; order Anura; family Dendrobatidae; genus Dendrobates; species Dendrobates tinctorius. The sequence continues at coordinate 2,276,883 of NW_027361839.1, forward strand.
GTCCTGCGCAGCTTCAGGTTCCAAGTCATAATACGCCTTTTGGGCCTCACCGGAAAGAAACGGGGCAATCAGGCCGGCCCATCGTGCCTTCGGCCATTTTTCTCGCACCGCTGTCCGTTCAAACGTGGTCAGGTATGCCTCGACGTCATCTTCAGTCGTCATCTTCTGTCAGTATCGACTCACGTGAATCACTCTCGACTCTGCTTCCAGGTTAACCTCAGGTAAGCTTGCCAAGCGCTGCGCCACCTGCTGGAGAAGCGAACGATCAGTAACTGTCATGTCCACCAACTCCTTCAGCTGGGCCATCATCACCCGATTAGCTTCTTGCTGGACGGCGGTGGACTGTACCAGCGCTTTCACCACGTCCTCCATGCTCATGCTTGCAACGTGATGCCCGCGTTCTCCACCACAATGTGATAAAACACTCCGGGATCGGCTTTGCTGGGGTCAAAGGTCATGTGCGTTCAGCATGAAACTCAGGCGCAGAGCTGGGATTCGGGTGTAACTGACCCTGGGTCAGGTTTATTAACGGTGAAAGCAATGCATAAAGGAAATAAAACATAAAACAAATCCTTGCCTGTCCGGCACTAACTAAACAAGGTACAACCTAACTACCAACTGGCGGGCTTCTCCCGTCCAGCCAAACCACAGTTGCAGTGGGCACTGCTTCCACTCACGTGTGTCTCTCACACAGACAGACTCTCTGTGTTCCCAGGCTGAGACCCTCACACAACCACCTGGCATCCTTTTATATCCACCTCCCATTATTCATTAGCAAGCAGGTGCGATACTGACCAGACTAGGCCACATAGGAAAGGAATCTGGGCGAGATATACCTGCCCTCATCCACTATTCCCACAGGATTCTCACAGAGGGTACAACATACAACCCTGTCTCATGGTGAGGGCGCAACATACAACCCTGTCTCATGGTGAGGGCGCAACATACAACCCTGTCTCATGATGAGGGTACAACATACAATCCTGTCTCATGGTGAGGGTACAGCATACAACCCTGTCTCATGGTGAGGGTACAGCATACAACCCTGTCTCATGGTGACGGCACAACCTACAACCCTGTCTCATGGTGAGGGTACAACATACAACCCTGTCTCATGATTAGGGTACAACATACAACCCTGTCTCATGGTGAGGGCACAACATACAACCCTGTCTCATGATGAGGGTACAACATACAACCCTGTCTCATGGTGAGGGTACAGCATACAACCCTGTCTCATGGTGAGGGTACAGCATACAACCCTGTCTCATGGTGACGGCACAACCTACAACCCTGTCTCATGGTGAGGGTACAACATACAACCCTGTCTCATGATGAGGGTACAACATACAACCCTGTCTCATGGTGAGGGCACAACATACAACCCTGTCTCATGATGAGGGTACAACATACAACCCTGTCTCATGGTGAGGGTACAACATACAACCCTGTCTCATGGTGAGGGCACAACATACAACCCTGTCTCATGGTGAGGGCGCAACATACAACCCTGTCTCATGGTGAGGGCGCAACATACAACCCTGTCTCATGGTGAGGGCGCAACATACAACCCTGTCTCATGATGAGGGTACAACACACAACCCTGTCTCATGATGAGGGTACAACACACAATCCTGTCTCATGGTGAGGGTACAGCATACAACCCTGTCTCATGGTGAGGGCGCAACATACAACCCTGTCTCATGGTGAGGGCGCAACATACAACCCTGTCTCATGATGAGGGTACAACATACAATCCTGTCTCATGGTGAGGGTACAGCATACGACCCTGTCTCATAGTGAGGGTACAGCATACGACCCTGTCTCATGGTGAGGGTACAGCATACAACCCTGTCTCATGGTGAGGGCACAACCTACAACCCTGTCTCATGGTGAGGGTACAACATACAACCCTGTCTCATGGTGAGGGTACAACATACAACCCTGTCTCATGATGAGGGTACAACATACAACCCTGTCTCATGGTGAGGGTACAACATACAACCCTGTCTCATGGTGAGGGCACAACATACATCCCTGTCTCATGGTGAGGGTACAACATACAACCCTGTCTCATGGTGAGGGTACAACATACAACCCTGTCTCATGGTGAGGGCACAACATACATCCCTGTCTCATGATGAGGGTACAACATACAACCCTGTCTCATGGTGAGGGTACAACATACAACCCTGTCTCATGGTGAGGGCACAACATACAACCCTGTCTCATGGTGAGGGCGCAACATACAACCCTGTCTCATGGTGAGGGCGCAACATACAACCCTGTCTCATGGTGAGGGCGCAACATACAACCCTGTCTCATGATGAGGGTACAACACACAACCCTGTCTCATGATGAGGGTACAACACACAATCCTGTCTCATGGTGAGGGTACAGCATACAACCCTGTCTCATGGTGAGGGCGCAACATACAACCCTGTCTCATGGTGAGGGCGCAACATACAACCCTGTCTCATGATGAGGGTACAACATACAATCCTGTCTCATGGTGAGGGTACAGCATACGACCCTGTCTCATAGTGAGGGTACAGCATACGACCCTGTCTCATGGTGAGGGTACAGCATACAACCCTGTCTCATGGTGAGGGCACAACCTACAACCCTGTCTCATGGTGAGGGTACAACATACAACCCTGTCTCATGGTGAGGGTACAACATACAACCCTGTCTCATGATGAGGGTACAACATACAACCCTGTCTCATGGTGAGGGTACAACATACAACCCTGTCTCATGGTGAGGGCACAACATACATCCCTGTCTCATGGTGAGGGTACAACATACAACCCTGTCTCATGGTGAGGGTACAACATACAACCCTGTCTCATGGTGAGGGCACAACATACATCCCTGTCTCATGATGAGGGTACAACATACAACCCTGTCTCATGGTGAGGGTACAACATACAACCCTGTCTCATGGTGAGGGCACAACATACAACCCTGTCTCATGGTGAGGGCGCAACATACAACCCTGTCTCATGGTGAGGGCGCAACATACAACCCTGTCTCATGGTGAGGGCACAACATACAACCCTGTCTCATGATGAGGATACAACATACAACCCTGTCTCATGATGAGGGTACAACACACAATCCTGTCTCATGGTGAGGGTACAGCATACAACCCTGTCTCATGGTGAGGGCACAACATACAACCCTGTCTCATGATGAGGGTACAACATACAATCCTGTCTCATGGTGAGGGCACAACATACAACCCTGTCTCATGGTGAGGGCACAACGTACAACCCTGTCTCATGGTGAGGGCACAACCTACAACCCTGTCTCATAGTGAGGGCGCAACATACAACCCTGTCTCATGGTGAGGGCGCAACATACAACCCTGTCTCATGATGAGGGTGCAACATACAACCCTGTCTCATGATGAGGGTACAACACACAATCCTGTCTCATGGTGAGGGTACAGCATACGACCCTGTCTCATGGTGAGGGCACAACATACAACCCTGTCTGATGATGAGGGTACAACATACAATCCTGTCACATGGTGAGGGTACAACATACAACCCTGTCTCATGATGAGGGTACAACATACAACCCTGTCTCATGGTGAGGGCGCAACATACAACCCTGTCTCATGGTGAGGGTACAACATACAACCCTGTCTCATGATGAGGGTACAACATACAACCCTGTCTCATGGTGAGGGTACAGCATACGACCCTGTCTCATGGTGAGGGTACAACATACAACCCTGTCTCATGATGAGGGTACAACATACAACCCTGTCTCATTATGAAGGTACAACATACAACCCTGTCTCATGGTGAGGGTACAACATACAACCCTGTCTCATGGTGAGGGTACAACATACAACCCTGTCTCATGGTGAGGGTGCAACATACAACCCTGTCTCATGGTGAGGGCGCAACATACAACCCTGTCTCATGGTGAGGGTACAACATACAACCCTGTCTCATGGTGAGGGTGCAACATACAACCCTGTCTCATGGTGAGGGCGCAACATACAACCCTGTCTCATGATGAGGGTACAACATACAACCCTGTCTCATGGTGAGGGTACAACATACAACCCTGTCTCATGATGAGGGTACAACATACAACCCTGTCTCATGATGAGGGTACAACATACAACCCTGTCTCATGGTGAGGGTACAACATACAACCCTGTCTCATGGTGAGGGTACAACATACAACCCTGTCTCAAGATGAGGGTACAACATACAACCCTGTCTCATGGTGAGGGTACAACATACAACCCTGTCTCATGGTGAGGGTACAACATACAACCCTGTCTCATGGTGAGGGTACAGCATACGACCCTGTCTCATGGTGAGGGTACAGCATACGACCCTGTCTCATGGTGAGGGCACAACATACAACCCTGTCTCATGGTGAGGGCACAACATACAACCCTGTCTCATGGTGAGGGCACAACATACAACCCTGTCTCATGGTGAGGGTACAGCATACGACCCTGTCTCATGGTGAGGGTACAGCATACGACCCTGTCTCATGGTGAGGGCACAACATACAACCCTGTCTCATGGTGAGGGTACAGCATACGACCCTGTCTCATGGTGAGGGTACAGCATACGACCCTGACTCATGGTGAGGGTAGAGCATACGACCCTGACTCATGGTGAGGGTACAGCATATGACCCTGTCTCATGGTGAGGGTACAGCATATGACCCTGTCTCATGGTGAGGGCGCAACATACAACCCTGTCTCATGGTGAGGGTACAGCATACAACCCTGTCTCATGGTGAGGGTACAGCATACAACCCTGTCTCATGGTGAGGGCACAACACACGACACAGTCTCATGGTGAGGGCACAACACACGACACAGTCTCATGGTGAGGGCACAACATACAACCCTGTCTCATGGTGAGGGTACAGCATACGACCCTGTCTCATGGTGAGGGTACAGCATACGACCCTGACTCATGGTGAGGGCGCAACATACAACCCTGTCTCATGATGAGGGTTCAACATACAATCCTGTCTCATGGTGAGGGTACAGCATACAACCCTGTCTCATGGTGAGGGCACAACACACGACACAGTCTCATGGTGAGGGCACAACACACGACACAGTCTCATGGTGAGGGCACAACATACAACCCTGTCTCATGGTGAGGGTACAGCATACAACCCTGTCTCATGGTGAGGGCACAACACACGACACAGTCTCATGGTGAGGGCACAACACACGACACAGTCTCATGGTGAGGGCACAACACACGACACAGTCTCATGGTGAGGGCACAACATACAACCCTGTCTCATGGTGAGGGTACAGCATACGACCCTGTCTCATGGTGAGGGCACAACACACGACACAGTCTCATGGTGAGGGCACAATACACGACACAGTCTGATGGTGAGGGCACAACACACGACACAGTCTCATGGTGTGGGCACAACATACATCCCTGTCTCATGGTTAGGGTACACATAACCCCATCCTGCATTGCGGGCACAAGACGCAACCCTATGTTGCACAACAAGTACGTGTTTATTGTTTATTTATGAATGGCAGCCTCCCTCATTGAACTTTCCAGTATCTGGTCTGGCAAACCAGCGTCACCGGTGACATGTGGCCTGCACGGGAATAGCGCCCTACCAGCACAAGACCACACACGCAGCCAGGACTCCTACTTTAATATAACGTGCCAGGGCACAAGAGACAGGTATCTCACCCATGGCTACTGCCCTTCGCCACACTGCACGGGCACAACACACAACTCGCCTTGTGGTGTGGGCATAGGTTAGAGGCTTGCCAGTGTCCCTTGGCTTGTCACCATTGAAAGCGCTTTTGTGACTTCTGCTTTCTCTCACACAGACATATTCTACCTCCAGACGTGTGGGTCAGACCTTACCATAAGGCTTGGAATGGGCGACGGATAGATCGGAGTTGACAATGGAGGAACGGGGAGAGGTGGAGGACATGTGTTACTACTCAGTGATCAGGACGGTTTCATCCAGACATAATGTCTATGTAGAGTTTCTTCTACCCCAGAGGATTGCGGAGGTCTGATATGCCACAAGCTAGAAGTATCCGGATCATCAGCGCCGATATGCTGCGCTCTGGAAGTATCCGGATCACCAGCCCCAATATGCTGTGTGCTAGAAGTAACCAATCATTAGCCCCGATACGGTGCATGCTAGAAGTATCCGGATCACCTGCCCTGATATACTGCGAGCTAGAAGTATCTGGATCACTAGCCCTGATACTGTGCGTTCTAGAAGTATCCGGATCACCAGCCCCAATATGATGCATGCTAGAAGTATCTGGATCACCAGTTCCAATACACTGGACAATAGAAATGTCACGATTACAAGAGGCACATTGGAAAGTGGGGATCCGGATATCCCTGGCATGCAGTATATTGGGGAGTGGTGTATTCTGGATATTCCAGGCATGCAAACCTGAAGTTATTTCAGTCTGGAGACAGATGGTTTCATGTATGTAGCAGCTGAATCACTGGGTGGTTGAGAATTAAACTGGAAGATGGGCTTTTTCTTTTCTTAATATAATTTCCTGAAGGAGGAACGAGGAGTTTCTCCTGGTAGAGGCTGGACATGTCTCCGAGGGTGCAAATTGCTGTACACCCTTATATCGATCTCCTGATTGTTCCCTCTACACCTTCTATATCTGCACCCCGACTGCTCCCTCTACACCTACAATATCTACACTCCGACTGCTCCCTCTACACCCCCAATATCTACACTCCGACTGCTCCCTCTACACCCCCAATATCTACACTCCGAGTGCTCCCTCTACACCTCCTATATCTCCAGATGATCTACTGCTGCTGTCAAAAAATGAGAAAGGCCTCCAAGAAAACCTGAAAATCTTGGAGAAATTCAGCTCCACATGCGCACTACCGATCAATGCAAAGAAAACCAACATCATGGTGTTCCAGAAAAGAAAACCAAGATCGAACCAGCACCTTCCATTTGTGCTAAACAACTGCGTTCTTGTTAGGGATGGCGGAACCCACTAAATATTAAATAAATAATAAAGTGCATTCGCCGCCCGGAGTCCACCGTGCAGTAGGTGTTAAAACCGCTGCTAGACAATGGAAGACACGCTATATGGCGGTATAATGCGCACGGGTTCAACGTCACCCGATGTGCACAGAGCGGACTCTGTTAACTCACAGAGGCGCTGTAACAAAAACATAAACACCGAGCCTGTTAGACTCACAGGTCTCAGCGAAATTACACGGTCACAGGACAGGGTCCAAGACAGGGGACGGTGTCCGTCTAGACCTACCGTGCGTGCGGCGTCGGTACTGCGGACTCCGGTAAGTGCTGCTGAATGCAGCGCGGCGGCAGACACAGCCGCTATGCGATAGTGCCGTGAGAGACGTGACACCACCGGACGCTAGTGTAGAGGTGCGGGGTGCACAGTGGCCTATGGCTTGCCACTGACTGGCGCTGACTCTTTCAATGGTTCCTTATCCACATGCGTAATATCAGAGGGAGGGGAATCTTAATAAGTCAGTCACCAGAATCATACATCCATCACCATTCACACATCCAGCAAGAAGAGTCTATACTAGCGCATGGCCGAGCGGCCATGCGGGCCCATTATAGCCGTGCGCTGCCAGGACCTTCCAGATCTCTGAGATGGACCAATCAGATCAGGAGAAGGACCTGAGCATGTGACTCCCGATCTCCAATGGGAGAGCGTCTCGTCAGCATGCCCAGTAGCGGGACGAGAGGACTTAGCCTCTGGAGTGGCTTGCTGTAGGACAGCCTGCGCAGCTATTGCTGACCCAGAGGTGGCAGCAACAACCAGTCCTACTGAGCTGGTCTGAGCAGAGTGTCTGGGATGCCGAGATTGCTGTGCAGGCTCCTGAGCAGTCGGAGAATGGGAGACCACTGAATGCAAGGCTCTGGATTCCCGCTGTGCAGCTGCAGGAACCTGACGCCTAACATTACCCCCCTCTGAGCCTCGCTACGCTCAAAGGCTGCGATCAGGAGCGGAGCGTGGATGTTCTCCACTGGCTCCCAGGTCCGGACCTCTGGACCATGACCCATCCAGTCCACCAAATAAATTTTTTTGCCACGCACAATCCTGCGTACCACAATGGCGTTAACCTCAAACTCATCCGAAGACAAGTCTGATGACCCGGCAGATGACTCGGAGAATCGGGCCATGTGAACAGATTTGAGAAGGGACACGTGGAAGACGTCAGAGATGGCTAAATGTGGTGGAAGAGCCAGGCGGTAGACCACCGAGCTGATTCGCTCAAGAACCTTAAAAGGTCCAATGTATCGCGGCGCGTACTTGGTGGACTCGGCCCGCAGCTTGATATTTTGAGTAGAGAGCCGCACCAAGACGCCGGGGGAAAAGGTTGGAGCGGGGCGCCGATGTGTGTCGGCGGACGCCCTCATTCTTTCATTAGAGGCTCGAATTGCATCCTGAGTGCGATCCCAAATGTCGTGAGCCTCCACTGCCCAGTCTGCCACCCTGGAATCAGTGGAGGACACTGGCATCGGGACAGGGACGCTCGGATGCTGGCCGTAATTAAGAAGGAACAGCGTCTGACCAGTGGAATCAGCCACTGCATTACTCAGGGCAAATTCAGCCCATGGTAGTAAGGATGCCCAGTCATCCTGCCTGGCAGAGACAAAATGTCGTAGGTACGTGACCAGAGTTTGGTTGGCTCTCTCAACCAACCCGTTCGTCTCGGGATAATAAGCGAAGGACAGATTTAGCTCAATACTGAGTAGACTGCAGAGCTCCCTCCAAAACCGAGACACGAATTGGGGACCTCGGTCACTAACAATTTTGTCCGGCATGCCATGCAGACGAAATACATGTTTTATGAACAGTGTGGCAAGACCACGAGCGGAAGGCAGCCGCGCGAGTGGCACCAGATGCACCATTTTAGAAAAATGGTCGGTGACCACCAAGATGACCGTACTGCCACCACACTTGGGCAGGCCAACCACAAAATCCATGCCAACCATCTCCAACCATCGAGACGCATGCCTGTATGTATTCCTTCGTGTCCCAGGCCATGTGCGGCCACCAATAAGACCTTGCCAGGAGTTCTGTGGTCCGCTTATTGCCGAAGTGACCACCCACCCTGGACGCGTGTGCCCACGCGAGAACCTCCGGCCGTAGTTGAGGAGGGACAAAGGTCTTGCCTGGCGGCACTGACTCGAGAGCAACTGGGGCCACGGTCCTGAAACTCTCAGTAGGGAGAGTTAGCCGAGGCTCAGCCTCCTCTTCCTCTGCTGAAACCACCGAGCGAGAGAGAGCATCCGCACGGACGTTCTTCTCTCCAGACAGATAGTGCAAGGTGAAGCGGAAGCGGGAGAAGAAGAGCGACCACCTAGCTTGACGAGAGTTCAAGCGCTGGACCGTTTGTAAATAGACCAGGTTTTTATGGTTCGTATACACCTGGAAGGGAAACTGGGCTCCCTCCAGGAGATGTCTCCTCTCGGAAAAGGCCAACTTCATTGCTAGCAGCTCCCTGTCCCCGATGGAGTAGTTCTTCTCTGCCGGTGAGAAGGTCTTTGAGAAGAAAAAGCAGGGATGCTTCCGACCTTGAGTATCCTTCTGAAAAAGGACTGCTCCTGCACCGACGGAAGAAGCATCCACCTCTAGGATAAAAGGTTTATCCACATCGGGACGGTGTAAGATGGGGGCGCCGGCAAAATGGGTATTCAGAGACGAGAAGGCCTTGGAGACCTGTTCTGACCAAGCCTTGGGATTAGCTCCTTTCTTAGTGAGGGCAACCAGAGGAGCTACCACTGTGGAGAAGTGGGGAATGAACTGGCGGTAATAGTTGACGAACCCCAAAAAGCGCTACACCGCTTTGAGTGAAAGGGGCTCCTGCCAGTCCATTACCGCTTGCAATTTGGCAGGATCCATAGCCAACCCCTGGGCCGAAATGATGTAGCCCAGGAACGGCAAGGACTCCTGCTGAAACTGGCACTTCTCCAGCTTGACGAAGAGCGAGTTCGCCCGCAGACGGTCGAAGACCCTGCAGACGTCTCTCCGGTGGGAGGTCAAATCTGGCGAAAAGATGAGGATGTCATCCAGATAGACCACCACCGAGGTAGAGAGCATATTGTGGAAGACTTCGTTAACAAAATCCTGGAAGACAGCAGGTGCATTACAGAGGCCGAAGGGCATGACCAGATATTCATAGTGGCCATCCATGGTATTAAAGGCTGTCTTCCACTCGTCTCCTTCACGAATGCGATTCAGGTTGTACGCCCCCCCGTAGATCTAATTTTGTAAAGAACCGGGCCCCTCGCAACCTGTCAAATAACTCAGAGATCAACGGAAGAGGGTACTTGTTTTTAACTGTTATGGCGTTGAGACCTCTGTAGTCAATGCAGGGACGTAACTCTCCACTCTTCTTCTGCACGAAGAAGAACCCTGCACCAGCCGGCGACACCGACTTTCTGATAAAACCTCTTGCCAGGTTCTCCCGGATATATTGAGACATAGCCTCCGTCTCAGGGAGTGATAGCGGATACACGCAGCCTCTAGGAGGTTCCGTGCCTGGCAATAGATCTATCGGACAATCGTAAGGACGGTGCGGCAGAAGCGTCTCTGCAGATTTTTTAGAGAAGACGTCCGCGTACTGGTGGTATGGTTTGGGAAGCGTGGAGAGATCCGCGGGCACTTCAGTGGAGGCTACCTGAACACTGCCCCTCAGGCACCTTCCCTCACAGTCCTTGCTCCAACCCAGTATATTCCCTGAAGCCCAATCAATATGAGGGGAATGGCAACGGAGCCAGGGAACTCCGAGAAGCACCTGGTCGATGCCATCTGGCAAAATGAACAGGGACAAAATCTCACGGTGGGATGGTGAGATTGAGAGCCCGAGTGGTGCTGTCTGGTGGGTAACCTGAGATGGTAAAGGTGCACCATTAACCACCCTGATGGTCAAGGGTTGGGGCAGTAACACCAGCAGAATAGCGTGCTTTTGGGCGAAGGACGAGGACATAAAGTTCCCTTCTGCCCCGGAATCCACGGTGACATCTGCATCCCAGGTGGAAGCTCCGCTATCTAAGGTGCCACGGAATACCGGTTTGGGAGAGAAAGGTTTCATATCTGATAGACCCCCCCTACAACCACTGGACGTGATAGTTTTTTCAACCCCAGTGAACAGGTGTTAGCCGAGTGACCAAACTGCCGGCACTGGTAACAACGTGCTGAGATTTGCACCGGACGTGGCTTGGAACCGGCGCGAGACACCTCCATAGGTTCAGAAGGTATCAGCTCCTGAGCGGGAAATTTTAGCGGCTCGGAGAGGGTGGGAGCCAACATAACCCTTCGCCTGGATTGCGCACGCTCCAGCCCGCGCTCCGTAAACCGGAGATCAATGCGGGTGGAAATGCCAATCAACTCCTCCAGAGTTGTGGGGACCTCTCTGGTTGTTAGAGCATCCTTGACATGCTCCGCCAGCCCTCTCAAAAACACAGGGACGAGTGTCTAATCAGGCCACTCCAGCTTGGAAGCCAATGTCCGGAATCGGACGATGTAATGGCTGACCGAGAGGGACCCCTGTGTTAGGGCTAATAGTTGGAGAGAGGTGTTGTGAGTGACTCATGGTCCCAAAAAGACCTGCTTAATGGATGTTAGAAACTGAGCGGCACTCAGAACCACAAGGTCATCACGCTCCCACAATGGCGAAGCCCACTCTAACGCCCTGCCCGACAGGAGAGAGACAATAAACCCCACCTTAGCCCGCTCTGTAGGGAACCATGCGGCCAGTAGCTCAAGCTGAATAGAGCACTGGCTCACGAATCCCCTACAGGTGGCGCTGTCACCTGAAAACTTGTTGGGCAGCGGGAGGCGGGATAATGTCAGTGCCGGTGTGAGCGTGGGCATACGTGAGACAGCCTCTGCAACTGCCTGAACAGCGGCCGCAGTAGCATTCGCAGCTGAGGTGGGACTCTCTGGAGCCGCCAACCTGCCCTCCAGCTGCCAAATGTACTGCCGCAGCTGCTGTTGGTCCGCCATTACTAGCCAGACCCTGGCACTAGTATAATGTTAGGGATGGTGGAACGCACTAAATATTAAATAATAGAAAGTGCGTTCGCCGCCCGGGGTCCACCATGCAGTAGGTGTTAAAACCGCTGCTAGACAATGGCAGACACGCTATATGGTGGTATAATGCGCACGTGTTCAACGTCACCCGATGTGCGCAGAGGCGCTGTAACATAAACATAAACACGGAGCCTGTTAGACTCACAGGTCTCAGTGAAATTACACACACGGTATCAGGTCACAGGACAGGGTCCAAGACGGGACGGTGTCCGTCTAGACCTACCGTGCGTGAGGCGTCGCTACTGCGGATGCCAGTAAGTGCTGCTGAATGCAGCGCGGCGGCAGACACAGCCACTGTCATGAACTCATTTTCTGCTCCACCAGTTGAGAGTTCCCCTTCCGTTCTCCCTCTGGTGGTGACAGGAGGTAGTGCGGTGGGTTTAAGTGGTAGTGATCTGCCACCTGATGAGGAAGATAACGATTGGATCTCTGGAGTATCAGACTGGATATAAGACAGCCGACGCCCTATCCGGGTGCTGGTGATTAAGTCTGCTTCTCAGGTCCTGGACTTCAGCTCTCTTCCAGTCTTCTCAAGTTAAGTTTGTTTTTTGCTAATGTTCACACTTGCACTTGTTGGTCAATTCAGTTTGTTGTGTAATCAGCCTGCCCCTGCTGGGGCTATGCTGAAATTCCACTCCTATTAATCAGTATTTGCCAATCTGCTTTTTGTCTCTTATTAGATTGGCCTCTTTTTTGCTCTGTCTCAGAATATTTCAGAGTGCTGATATAGGTTTAGAAGTCTAGTGACTTCAGGGTTAATTTTGCTATCAGAAGTGTTGGACAATATTTTTGTAGGTTGTTTTTGGCAGATTGCAGACAGTGTCTTTCCTTTTCTGTCCTTTTTAGTTAGCCGGGCCCCATCGTTTGCTCAGCCTATTTTCCTGCCTTTGTTTCTATTTTCATCTTGTTTCACCGTCAATACATGTGGGGGGGCTGTCTTTCCTTTGGGGTCTGTTCTGGGGCAGTTACTTTTCCTCTTTTCCTGCTTTAGGCTTATGTAGCTCTCCGGTTGTGACGAGGAGTCTAGGACCAACGTAGGAACGCTCCACGACTGCTGCTAGTTGTGCGGTTAAGATCAGGGATCTGCAATCTGCATAGTTACCAACTTCTCTGGTTTTCTGAGACTTAGCTTGTTGTCTTGTTTTACCTCCTCGGCTTCCCATTCATAACAAGCCACTAAGCGATAGTGCCGTGAGAGACGTGACACCACCGGACGCTAGTGTAGAGGTGCGGTGTGCACAGTGGCCTATGGCTTGCCACTGACTGGCGCTGACTCTTTCAATGGTTCCCTATCCACATGCGTAATATCAGAGGGAGGAGAATCTTAATAAGTCAGTCACCAGAATCATACATCCATCACCATTCACACATCTAGCAAGAAGAGTCTATACTAGCGCATGGCCGAGCGGCCATGTGGGCCTTTTTTAGCCGTGCGCTGCCGGGACCTTCCAGATCTCTGAGATGGACCAATCAGATCAGGAGAAGGACCTGAGCACGTGACTCCCGATCTCCAATGGGAGATCGTCTCGTGAGCATGCCCAGTAGCGGGACGAGAGGACTTAGCCTCTGGAGTGGCTTGCTGTAGGACAGCCTGCCCTGCTATTGCTGACCCAGAGGTGGCCGCAACAACCAGTCCTATGGAGCTGGTCTGAGCAGAGCATCTGGGACGCCGAGATTGCTGTGCAGGCTCCTGAGCGGTCGGTGGAGAGTGGGAGACCACTGGATGCAAGGCTCTGAATTCCAACTGTGCAGCTGCAGGAACCTGACGCCTAACAGTTCTTACAGGAACGGACAAATATACCTACCTGGGCTTGGAAATTCACCAGTCAGGGGGCTTCAAACAAGCCTTAGAGACCCTGAAGGACAAGGCCTGCGAAACCTTCTATGCCATCCAAAGGAAACTCTACCATCTGAAGCTGCCAGTGAGGGTCTGGCAAAAATCTTCAATGCCATAATCACCCCAATCCTCCTGTACAGCAGTGAAGTCTGGGGCCCGCACACATACCCAGACGGGTCAAAGTGGGATTCCAGTCCAACAGAAATATTCCACCTGGAATTCTGTAAACACCTTCTCCAGGTCCATCGGAGCACCACCAACAGTGCCTGCCGGACTGAGCTGGGCAGATTCCCACTGTACCTAGCGGTCCTGAAGAGGGCGCAGTCCTTCCAGGCTCACCTACTGTTAGGGCTGGCGGAACGCACCAAATTATAAAATAATAGTAGGTGCGTTCGCAGCCTGGGGTCCACCGTGCAGAGGTGGTACACTGCTGCTAAGTTATGGCAGAAGAATTAAGCGGTGTGAAACCAGTCACACGTTGGTTACGTCACCCAATGTGAACAGGGGCGAACTCTGTTAATGCATAGAGCCGCTGAACGTAAATGCTGGAGCCTGTTAAGCTCACAGAGCCTGGCCAAAAGAGCGCACAGTGTACGGCCACAGAACTCTACCCCAAGGACACGGGGTTAGAGTCCTTCTAGGCCCACTGAACGCGCAGCGCTGCTGCCGCAAATGCCGCTATAGACGCTGGCTATGGAGCACGTGTACTGAGGTGTGCCGAGTCCCTGGTGAGGACTGCTGCCTGACTCAACCGCTGTCCTACCTACGCCTGGGCGCTAGCAGGCTAGGCTGCACAACACATGCATACCAAGGGTAGGGGTTTCTTAATGAGTCATTCACCAGAGACATTCATGCGTGCATACATCACTCACTCCACATAGTCTGTAAATACAGTCTTATCCTAGTGCATGGCCGAGCGGCCATGCGAACCTTTTATAGCCGCGAGCGTCCAGGACCTTCCTGGCTTCTCGAATGGGCCAATCCGAACAGGAGCAGGACCTGAGCACGTGACCTTCGATCTCCAATGGGAGATCACTCCACGGGCATGCTCAGTGGCCCGACATGGGGACTTAGTCCCTGGAGAATCTCGCTGCTGAGCAGCATGTATTGTCATAGCTGCGCCAGAGGTGGCAGTAGCAAGCAAACCCACGGAGCTGCTCTGGGCAGAGCGCCTGGACTGATGAGTTTGCTGAGCAACCTCCTCTGCGGCTGGAGAGGAATGGGAGACCGCTGGAAGTAAGGCTCGGGATTCTCGCTGTGCAGCAACAGAAATCCGACGCCTAACATTACCCCCCCCTCCTAGGACACCCTCCCCTCTGAGCCTCGCTGCGCTCCAACTCCACAATGAGAAGAGGAGTGTGGATGTTCTCCACTGGCTCCCAGGTCCGAGCCTCTGGACCATGACCCTTCCAATCCACCAAATAAAACTTTTTACCCCGCATCACCTTGCATCCCACGATGGCATTGACCTCAAACTCGTCCAAAGACAAGTCTGATGTCCCGGCAGATGACTCGGAGAACTGGGACAAGTGAACAGGCTTAAGGAGGGACACATGGAATGTATCAGAGATAGCCAAGTGTAGTGGAAGGGCCAGACGGTAGACCATAGAGCTGATCTGCTCGAGGACCTTGAAGGGGCCAATGTAGCGTGGTGCGAACTTAGCGGACTCTACCCGCAGCCTGATGTTTTGGGCGGAGAGTCACACCAAGTCGCCATGGGCAAAAGTCGGAGCAGGGCACCGGTGTGCGTCAGCGGAGGTCCTCATTCTCTCCTTGGAAGCCCGGATAGCATCCTGGGTGCGATCCCAAATGTCGCGTGCCTCCACCGCCCAGTCTGCCACCCTGGAGTCGGTGGATGACATGGGCATGGGCACAGGGACGCGCGGATGCTGACCATAATTTAGGAGGAATGGGGTCTGACCGGTGGAGTCGGCCACAGCATTGTTCAAAGCGAACTCTGCCCATGGCAGCAGGGATGCCCAGTCGTCCTGCCTGGCTGAGACAAAATGTCGAAGATATGTGATCAGGGTCTGGTTGGCTCTCTCTACCAACCCGTTCGTCTCAGGATGATAGGCCGAGGAGAGATTCAGCTCAATGCTGAGCAGGGAACAAAGCTCTCTCCAAAACCAGGACGCAAACTGAGGACCCCGGTCACTGACAATCTTGTCCGGCATGCCATGCAGGCGGAAAACGTGCTTAATGAACAACACTGCCAGGCCCCGCACAGAAGGTAACCGGGAGAGAGGTACCAAGTGCACCATCTTAGAGAAATGGTCGGTGACAACTCAAATGACCGTGCTGCCACTGGACTTGGGTAGCCCCACCACAAAGTCCATATCGACCATCTCCCAGGGCCTGTCTGCTACCGGCAAAGGAAAAAGAAGCCCAGCGGGCCGCTGCCGAGAGGACCTATTCTGGGCGCAAGAGATGCACGCCTGAATATAATCCCTGACGTCACGGGCCATATGCGGCCACCAGAACGTCCTCGCCAAAAGCTCAGAGGTCCGTTTTGTCCCGAAATGTCCACCCACCCTGGACGAATGAGCCCAAGAGAGGACCTCCGGTCGCAGACGGGCAGGGACAAATGTCTTGCCCGGAGGTACTGACTCAAGGGCAACTGGAGCCACAGTCCTCAGGCTCTCGGATGGGACGATCAGCCGAGGCTCCTCCTCCTCTTCCTCCGATGACACCACGGAGCGGGAGAGAGTATCGGCCCGGACGTTCTTCTCCCCGGAGAGAAAATGGAGGGTGAAGTGGAACCGGGAAAAGAACAAAGACCATCTGGCTTGGCGAGAGTTTAGCCGCTGGGCTGTTTGCAAATAGACCAAGTTTTTGTGGTCGGTGAACACCTGGAAAGGGTGGCGAGCAACTCCCTGTCCCCGATGGCATAATTCCTCTCCGCCGGTGTGAAGGTCTTGGAGAAAAAGAAGCATGGGTGCTTCCGACCTTGCGTATCCTTCTGAAACAGGACCGCTCCAGCACCGATGGAGGAGGCATCCACTTCCAGAATGAAGGGCTTATCTACATCGGGGCGATGTAGAATGGGAGCGCAAGCAAAATGGGACTTAATGGAGGAGAAGGCCATGGAGACTGGTTCCGACCACAACTTGGGATTTGCACCCTTCTTGGTGAGGGCTAACAAGGGTTCTACCAAAGTCGAGAAGTGGGGGATGAATTGGCGATAATAATTTATGAACCCCATAAAGCGCTGCACTGCTTTGAGAGAATGAGGTTCCTGCCAATCCATCACCGCCTGTAGCTTGGCAGTATCCATGGCCAATCCCCGGGCGGAGATGATATAGCCCAGGAAAGGCAAGGACTCCTGCTCAAACACACACTTCTCCAACTTGGCATAGAGGGAGTTTGCCCGCAGGCGATCGAAAACTCTGCAAACATCTCTCCGGTGGGAGTCAATATCTGGAGAGTAGATGAGAATATCATCCAGATAGACTACAACCGAGATGGTAAGCATATCCCGGAATATATCGTTCACAAAGTCTTGGAAGACGGCCAGGGCATTACAGAGGCCGAAGGGCATCACCAGGTATTCATAGTGCCCATCCCTGGTGTTAAATGCCGTCTTCCATTCGTCCCCATCACGGATGCGAATCAGGTTGTAAGCCCCCCGCAGATCAAGTTTGGAAAACACCCTCACTCCCCGTAGCCTATCAAACAGCTCTGATATCAGGGGCAGAGGATACTTATTCTTAACGGTGAAGGCGTTAAGACCCCTGTAATCAATGCAAGGATGTAGTTTCCACTCTTCTTCTGGACGAAGAAGAATCCCGCCCCCGCTGGTGACACTGACTTCCTAATGAATCCTCTTGCCAGATTCTCCCTGATGTATTGAGACATGGCCTCTGTCTCCGGGAGAGATAGGGGATAGACTCGACCCCAGGGAGGCTCAGCACCAGGCAAGAGGTCAATAGGACAGTCACAGGGGCAATTTGGTGGAAGGGTCTCCGCCGCCTTTTTGGAGAACACGTCCGCATACTGTCGATAGTGTTTGGGGAGCGAGGAGAGATCAGCGGGAACCTCGGTGGAGGCAACCTGAATGCACTCCCTCAGACATCTACCCTCACATGATTTACTCCACCCAATAATCCTCCCTGAAGACCACTCTATATGGGGGGAGTGGTACCGCAGCCAGGGGACCCCTAGAAGTACCTGGTCAATACCCTCGGGCATGACGAGGAGGGATATCGTCTCCTGATGAGATGGAGCCACTGAGAGTAACAAGGGGACGGTCTGGTGGGTTATCTGTGAGGGTAGAGTGGCGCCGTTCACACTCTGACGGTGACTGGTGTAGACATCATAACCAGGGGTATAGCGTGCCATTGAGCGAAGGCTGAAGACATAAAATTGCCCTTCTGCACCGTGTCACGGGGTCCTTCTCTGGTATCACACAATCAACAGAGCAAGCGAAGAGTGAACAATTCCAAGACCTTTATTCAGGCAAAAATACGAAAAGGTCCATATTCAGTCCACCACACAAAGGATAAGATAGTCCAGAATAAGAATGCAGTCCAGTATCAGGATAAAATGTCCAGGGAAACGAGATTCCAAAACTCTAGCACCAGAGGATAAAATGGGTCCTTCTCTCTCTGAAGTGCTGTCTGTACACGATCCTGTCCACACCGGAACTGATTTGTCCAGCTGCTGTTCTCCCCACCCCCTTCCTTGTCCAGGGGTAGTCAAACAAGTTGGGGCGGTTTCCAAGCCTCCCAGAGGAGAACAAAGGGCCTTAGGGATTATTGCACTACAGGGGGTCATCAAGAGACAGATACAGTGAGGCTGTAGACTTACAATGTAATAAGAAAAACACTATGAAAATAACTGAAATAGAAAAATAGGAATATACAAAAAATGATATCCACATAACATATCACACCATCACAACCTCTCCCCCCACATAATAAATGAGCACGCCATGAGGTCTACACAGACCTCTGGCCTGCTCACTTTAGTCCACATTGCTCAGTTATTTATAATTCCTTGTACAGTGGCAGGGGTAGGTCGGCCTGGGGAGCCTATGGTTCTTCTGGTCGAGACAGTCCATCGGCGTTCTGGTGTTGGCTTCCCCGCTTGTATTGGATGGAGAAGCTGTAGGGTTGTAAGGACAAGCTCCACCGCAGCAATCTTCCATTGTCCCCTGATACGCGATTCAGCCATGTGAGGGGGTTGTGGTCTGTAACAATCGTAAAGTCTCTGCCATACAAGTAGGGCTGCAATTTTTTTAGTGCCCATGCGATGGCAAGGCACTCCTTTTCAATAGTGGCATAGGCAACTTCCCGATCCAGTAGTTTCCGACTGGCAAAAGCAACAGGATGTTCTTCTCCAGCGGCGTTCACTTGGCTAAGTACTGCCCCAATCCCAAAGGTGGATGCATCTGTCTGCACGAGGAACCTGCGTTTATAATCCGGGGCAGCCAAGACAGGAGCAGTGACGAGGGTAGTCTTTAATGCTGAAAAGGCATCCTCACATGCCGTCGTCCACGTCACATTCCTAGGCATGTTCTTGCGGGTCAGGTCGGTTAGGGGCTTGGCCAAGGTGCTGAAGTTAGACACAAATTTGAAATAGTAACCAGCAGATCCTAAAAATGCAAGTACCTGCTTTTTAGCCTGGGGTCTACACCAGTTGCTAATGGTTTCCACCTTGGCAGGCTCAGGCCTTAGTGTCCCACCCCTACTCTATGCCCGAGGTACTGCACCTCAGCCATCCATATTTGGCACTTATCAGGGCGAATGGTCAGTCCTGCAGTAAGGATACAGTCCAGCACTATGCCCAAGTGTTTAAGACGTTCCTCCCAGGTTGTGCTAAAAATGGCGATGTCGTCTTAGTAAGCACAGGCAAAGTCCTGACATTGTTGTAACAGTCGATCCACCAGTCTCTGGAAAGTAGCGGGGGCAGTTTTCATCCCAAAGGGCATTCCCAGGAACTCATAAAGCCCAAATGGAGTAATGAAGGCTGAGCGCTCCCGAGCGTCCTCCGTTAGGGGTATCTGCCAGTACCCCTTGCTCAAGTCTAACGTGGTCACAAATTGGGCACTGGCCAGACGATCCAATAGATCATCAATCCTGGGCATGGGATAAGCATCACTCTTGGTGGCATCATTTAGTCGTCTGTAATCAACGCAGAATCGTGTTGTACCATCCTTCTTGGGGACCAGGACGACAGGAGAGGCCCAAGAACTGTGAGATGGCTGAATAACTCCCAGTTGTTTCATCTCCCCCAGTTCGTTCTTTATCATGCCTTGAACAGCCTCTGGAACCCGGTAGGCAGCCTGCTGGATGGGGCGTTGTCCGGGGGTTTCCACATGGTGGCTGGTGAGAGTAGTCTTCCCTGGCTTTGAGGAGAAAGCAGCAGCCCTCGGCCTTAGTACTGCGACAATATCGTCCTTTTGTATATCCGATAAATGGGAGCCCAGGTGCACTTGTTCCAGTGATCCTCCCGCTTGGGCAACCTGGAGGAGATCTGGGAGATACTCGTCATCGGCAGTATCACTAGGGGGGTGGCAGACAGCTAGAACAGGCAGAGATTGGTCGTAGTAGTCTTTCAGCATATTTATGTGGACGGTTTTCTGTCGTCGACCGCTAGAGTCCAGGGCAATAACATAGTTAGTGTCATTAATTTTCTTGACAACCTGATAAGGGCCTTCCCACACTGCTTGAAGCTTGTTGGCAGGGGAAGCAGTAATCATGAGCACTTGCTGTCCTTCCATAAATTCCCGGTTCCTGGCATAACGGTCATACAAGGTTCTTTGTCTGGACTGGGCCATTCGCTGATGTTCTTTAGCGAAGGTAGCTAGCTGGGCGAGACGGTCTCTGAGCTCTAGAACATAGGGAACGATGGGCATTCTGGTATCTGAGATGTCTCCCTCCAAATGTTCTTTCAGAAGAGTGAGAGGCCCACGGACCTTCCGGCTAAACAGTAGTTCGAAGGGAGAGAACCCTGTGGACTCTTGGGGAACCTCCCGATAGGCGAAGAGGAGATGTGGCAGGTACTTTTCCCAGTCTTTTTCAACGTCAACAGAAGCCCTCAGCATATTTTTTAGGGTTCCATTAAAGCGTTCACATAGCCCTTTGGTCTGCGGGTGGTATGGGGTGGTGCGAATGGCTCGAACACCACAGGTATGCCATAGGGACTGGACCAGATCTGACATGAACTGAGTGCCTTGATCAGACAATATTTCACTAGGAAACCCTACCCGGGTAAAGATGGTAACAAGGGCCTCGGCTACCTTTACTGCTGTAATACTGGACAGGGCCACAGCTTCAGGATACCTAGTGGCATAGTCCACCACGGTCAGGATATATTTTTTCCCCGACCTGCTGGGGTGGGCCAGCGGACCTATGATGTCGACGGCTACACGTTGAAATGGTTCCTCAATTATGGGCAGGGATTGCAGGGGTACCTTATGTCGAGCTCCTGGATGCCGCATTCGCTGGCACACATCGCAGGTGCGGCAATAATGGGCTACCGACTGCGAGACGCCTGGCCACTAAAAACTTTGGGTGAGTCTCTTTTCAGTCCTTTTTCTCCCTTGATGCCCAGCCAAGGGGATGTCATGGGCCAGTTGAAGTAGCTGTGCCCTGTACTTCTGAGGGACAATGAGTTGCCTGGTCGTTGCGTTAGGGTTGCCCTGGTCACTGCCCTTTGTTACACGATAATACAGTCCGTTTTCTCGAGTGAAGCCATCCCCATTATCTCCCAAGTGCCCAGTTTCTGCCTTTCGCCTAAGGACTGCTAAGTTAGTGTCACCCTCTATTTCTCTCCTAAACTCCTCTCTGTCCCAAGACTCTCCCAATGTAGTAGCAGTGAAAGTATTGCTTACCGACTCTGATGCGGTTCGTGGTGGTTGCTCCCCGGTGGGGTCCGGATGACGTAGTGCTTGAAGGGCCTGTAGTCGGGTGACTGCTCCCACAAATTGGCACTGTAACTCCCCAATGTCTTTCCCAAGGAGGATATCTGCAGGAAGTCCTCCCATAACTCCAATCCAGCACAGTTTTTCTCCACAACCATAATCTAAACGCACAGAAGCTCGCTGTATATATTTGCGGGCGCCCCCCGCCAGGACAATGGGAATTCCCGGACCCTGGTAAATTGCCTCGTGTCGAACCACACGGGGGTCAGCGATAGTCAAGAATGCCCCCGTGTCTCTAAATCCTGACACTTTGTATCCATCAATAAAGACATCCTGCAGGTGGCATTGCCGTTGCTCTGAGTAGCTAAAGGACAGAGGCCGGAGTCCGTACACTCCAGGAGGGGTATCTATGGTGCTGTGGTCGGTGGTCCACTCTGGTGGGGGTGGTGGTAGCTCTTCCTCAGGTGTGGTGGAATGTACAAGATGCACTGGACGAGGTGGGGCTGCGTGGAGCTCCCTCCGAATCCTGGAGGGACAGCCAGACTGCAAATGTCCAGGTTGCCCACACCCATAACACCTCCTCTCTGTGATACCCCCAGGTCGTGGTCAGAACTGTTGGGGCCTAGGATTGTGAGGCGTGATTGTCATCGGCTTGCGAGTAGGTGGAAGGGCAGATATAATTGGAGGGGGACGGGGCGCGGGAGCAGGCCGTGGTTCATTGTCCTGAAGCCTCCTCCATTGCGGCCGGATAGTAAGGGCTTCATCGGCCAGGGCTGCAGCTCTATCCACGGTACACAGCGTGCGCTCCCGGACTCATTCCCATACCTCTGCAGGGCACTTGGCAAGAAATTGTTCTATAAGGAACGCCTGTATAACATCTTCCACAGTAAAGGCGTTTTCTGCTTCCAGCCATCTCCGACATGCCTCGGACATCTTATGTGCATACATCCTAAACGATCCCCCCGTGGTGCATGGGAGGTCTCGGAACTTCGCCCTATATGAGTCTGGGGTGATAGCATAGTAATCCAGGATAGTCCGCTTTACTATGTTATAATCCCGGTTCCACGGTGCGTCAATGGTTCGGTAAACCTCCGCCATGCTTCCGTTCAGGAGCCCCACTAACAAACGCATCCAGCTAGAGTGGGGCACCTCCATCACAGCACACTGCTGCTTAAAGTCTTTGAAGAACCCCTCCACATCTCCAGAAGCCTCATCAAATGGCTTAAACTCTGTCCGGGTGATCCGTACAGGCTCCCGGATTGTTGGGGTTACACCACATTGCGTTACTCCCTTTTTCAAGCTCCATTGCTTCCTGTCTCCGCTGTGCCCGGTGGGCAGCCTCCTCCTTGTACTCCTGAGAGACGCCGGGGCCCAGAACCGCCATCTCTTCTTCATACCACACCAACCACTGGCTTTTCTGGATGGGAATCCCTGTCTCCAGTGCTCGTCCTTCAGACATCTGGGAGGAGGTGGCCGGGCTAGCGCCCACCAGTAGATCGATTAAGGCCTCTTTAGTCAGTCCCTGGTAGTTCAGGCCCAGGTCTCTGGCTCTCTCCTGTAAACTGCATACAGTCCAATTTCTGTACTCACTCTGTGGGTGGTTCTCCATTGGGTGACGCTCTGTTGATCCCACTGCTGCCACCAGTTGTCACGGGGTCCTTCTCTGGTATCACACAATCAACAGAGCAAGCGAAGAGTGAACAATTCCAAGACCTTTATTCAGGCAAAAATACGAAAAGGTCCATATTCAGTCCACCACACAAAGGATAAGATAGTCCAGAATAAGAATGCAGTCCAGTATCAGGATAAAATGTCCAGGGAAACGAGATTCCAAAACTCTAACACCAGAGGATAAAATGGGTCCTTCTCTCTCTGAAGTGCTGTCTGTACAGAGTCTACAGAGAAACTACAGACTGGCTCCAAACCTGGAGAAACTCCCGGACCCCAGAGACCGCAAGATCCTGAGCCGATATAGACTCAGTACCCACAATCTGGCCATCGAGGTCGGCCAGCACAAACATAGCTATAAGCCCAGGGAAGGCAGACTGTGCCTACACTGTGACCTGGAGGATGAGACCCACTTCCTGCTACACTGCACCAAATACTCAGCAGTGATGGACACTCTCCTCAGGGGACTATCCAATCTCTTCCTGGATTTCAGCTTTATCCAAGTCCATTGGACATTAGTTTAGTGGACCAAAGCAAAAGAAGATGTGGCGACTTGTTGTATTGGCGGACGTTTTTAGGGCGGGGTCAGATGGAGTGAGGAACAGAAGGATGCTGTAGCTTCGCAGGGAGCAGTACAGATGGGTTGGATGTTTTTCCAGAGGCAACCAAACCAGGTGACAGATGATTTCAAGTCTGGGGTGAAACAGGCAGAAGGACTTGTCATCATGGCGAGGTTAGGCCAGGAAGAAGCTGGGAAGCAGTCTAAGACGGTCCGGTCCGGGCATGTGCCGTATAGAAGAGTCAGCAAAGTAGGGAGAGCTGAGGAAGCAAGTAAAGATGAATGTGTCATCAATGATGCGCCAACTGTGGATATTATGTGTGAAGTAAAGTAACCGTTCAAGTAACTATGGACTGTGTCTCAGTTTCTGAGAGTCGCCTCGGAGTAGGGCCAATGCCGCTTGAGGAGTGCCCAGGGGGACCTGAACCTGAAGACACAGGTATGCCGAACAGTGGATTGCAATTTTCTGTGAGGGAAGACCGAGACACTTATGCTTTAGTGTCTCTGACCACAACTATAGTCCTGGCCGACACTTACATATCTACAATCCGACTGCTCCTTCATTTACATCTATATCTAAACCCCAACTGCTCCTTCTATACTGTGACTGCTCCCTTTTCTTCCTTACATCCATACTCCCATAGTCTCCCTCTAAACCTCCTATATCTACACCCTGACCGATCCCTCTAGAACTCGTATCTGCAACCCAACTTTTCCCAATACACCTCCCACGAATGCTCCCTCTACATCTCTTATATTATTCTCCTAGTTATATTTTTGTACATAGGGGCAGTATTATAGTAGTTATATTCTTGTACATAGGAGGCAGTATTATAGTAGTTATATTCTTGTACATAGGAGCAGTTTTATAGTAGTTATATTCTTGTACATAGGAGCAGTTTTATAGTAGTTATATTCCTGTACATAGAGGCAGTGTTATAGTAGTTATATTCTTGTACATAGGGGGCAGTATTATAGTAGTTATATTCTTGTACATAGGAGCAGTATTATAGTAGTTATATTCTTGTACATAGGGGCAGTATTATAGTAGTTATATTCTTGTACATAGGAGCAGTATTATAGTAGTTATATTCTTGTACATAGGAGCAGTATTATAGTAGTTATATTCTTGTACATAGGAGCAGTTTTATAGTAGTTATATTCCTGTACATAGAGGCAGTGTTATAGTAGTTATATTCCTGTACATAGGGGCAGTATTATAGTAGTTATATTCTTGTACATAGGGGCAGTATTATAGTAGTTATATTCCTGTACATAGGGGCAGTATTATAGTAGTTATATTCTTGTACATAGCAGCAGTATTATAGTAGTTATATTCTTGTATATAGGGGCAGTATTATAGTAGTTATATTCTTGTACATAGGAGCAGTATTATAGTAGTTATATTCCTGTACATAGGGGCAGTATTATAGTAGTTATATTCTTGTACATAGCAGCAGTATTATAGTAGTTATATTCTTGTATATAGGGGCAGTATTATAGTAGTTATATTCTTGTACATAGGAGCAGTATTATAGTAGTTATATTCTTGTACATAGGAGCAGTATTATAGTAGTTATATTCTGATATCAGCACTCAGGTATTTTCTGAGGACAGAGCTAAAGGAATTCAGCTCACCCCAGCAGGGAATGGCAGAAATCCAGCAAAACAAAGTCAAAACACAAATGCAAAAGGCAGAGCAGGAATTCAGACTGGTTTCCAAAGATCCCACAGAGAAATCACCCGCAGGGCAGAAGGGCGTCGGCGGCCTTATATCCAGTCAGTAACTCCACTCAGCCAGTCATTATCATTAGTCTCAGATGTTTGATAATCAGGCTCACTACCTTTCTTAACCAGCAGAGGGAGTTCATTGGGCCTGAGTGGTGAAGGGGAAAATGAACTCACAACAGGGAGCAGTATTATAGTAGTTATATTCTTGTACATAGGGGCAGTATTATAGTAGTTATATTCTTGTACATAGGGAGCAGTGTTATAGTAGTTATATTCTTGTACATAGGAGCAGTATTATAGTAGTTATATTCTTGTATATAGGGGCAGTATTATAGTAGTTATATTCTTGTACATAGGGGGCAGTATTATAGTAGTTATATTCTTGTACATAGGGGGCAGTATTATAGTAGTTATATTCTTGTACATAGGGGCAGTATTATAGTAGTTATATTCTTATATATAGGGGCAGTATTATAGTAGTTATATTGTTATACATAGGGGCAGTATTACAGTAGTTATATTCTTGTACATAGGGGCCAGTATTATAATAGTTATATTCTTGTACATAGGGAGCAGTGTTATAGTAGTTATATTCCTGTACATAGGGGCAGTATTATAGTAGTTATATTCTTGTACATAGGAGCAGTATTATAGTAGTTATATTCTTGTACATAGGGGGCAGTATTATAGTAGTTATATTCTTGTACATAGGGGGCAGTATTATAGTAGTTATATTCTTGTACATAGGGGGCAGTATTATAGTAGTTATATTCCTGTACATAGGGGCAGTATTATAGTAGTTATATTGTTATACATAGGGGCAGTATTATAGTAGTTATATTCTTGTACATAGGGGCCGGTATTATAGTAGTTATATTCTTGTACATAGGAGCAGTATTATAGTATTATTATTATTATTATTATTATTTATTGTTATAGCGCCATTTATTCCATGGCGCTTTACATGTGAGGAGGGGTATACATAAAAACAAGTACAATAATCTTAAACAATACAAGTCGTAACTGGTACAGGAGGAGAGAGGACCCTGCCCGCGAGGGCTCACAATCTTCAAGGGATGGGTGATAATACAGTAGGCGAGGGTAGAGCTGGTCGTGCAGCGGTTTGGTCGATCGGTGGTTACTGCAGGTTATTGGCTTGTCGGAAGAGGTGGGTCTTCAGGCTCTTTTTGAAGGTTTCGATGGTAGGTGAGAGTCTGATATGTTGTGGTAGAGAGTTCCAGAGTAGGGGTGATGCGCGAGAGAAATCTTGTATGCGATTGTGGGAAGAGGAGATAAGAGGGGAGTAGAGAAGGAGATCTTGTGAGGATCGGAGGTTGCGTGCAGGAAAGTACCGGGAGACGAGGTCACAGATGTATGGAGGAGACAAGTTGTGGATGGCTTTGTATGTCATGGTTAGGGTTTTGTAATGGAGTCTCTGGGCAATTGGGAGCCAGTGAAGGGATTGACAGAGGGGAGAAGCTGGGGAATAGCGGGGGGACAGGTGGATTAGTCGGGCAGCAGAGTTTAGAATAGATTGGAGGGGTGCGAGAGTGTTTGAGGGGAGGCCGCAGAGCATGAGGTTGCAGTAGATAGTAGTATATAGTATATAGTATATAGTAGTTATATTCTTGTACATAGGGGCAGTATTATAGTAGTTATATTCTTGAACATATGAGCAGTATTATAATAGATATATTCCTGTACATAGGAGCAGTATTATAGTAGTTATATTCTTGTACATAGGAGCAGTATTATAGTAGTTATATTCTTGTACATAGGGTCAATATTATAGTAGTTATATTCTTGTACATAGGAGCAGCATTATAGTAGTTATATTCTTGTACATAGGGGGCAGTATTATAGTAGTTATATTCTTGTACATAGGGGCAGTGTTATAGTAGTTATATTCTTGTACATAGGAGCAGTAATATAGTAGTGATATTCTTGTACATAGGGGCAGTATTATAGTAGTTATATTTTTGTACATAGGAGCAGTATTATAGTAGTTATATTCTTATACATAGGGGGCAGTATTATAGGATTTATATTCTTGAATATAGGAGCAGTATTATAGTAGTTATATTCTTGTACATAGGAGCAGTATTATAGTAGTTATATTCTTGTACATAGGGCGCAGTATTATATTAGTTATATTCTTGTACATAGGGGCAATATTATAGTAGTTATATTCTTGTACATAGGAGCAGTATTATAGTAGTTATATTCCTGTACATAGGGGCAGTATTATAGTAGTTATATTCTTGTACATAGGGGCAGTATTATAGTAGTTATATTCTTGTACATAGGGGCAGTGTTATAGTAGTTATATTCTTGTACATAGGGGCAGTATTATAGTAGTTATATTCTTGTACATAGAGGCAGTAATTATAGTAGTTATATACTTGTACATATGAACAGTATTATAGTAGATATATTCTTGTACATAGGAGCAGTATTATAGTAGTTATATTCTTGTACATAGGAGCAGTATTATAGTAGTTATATTCTTGTACATAGGAGGCAGTATTATAGTAGTTATATTCTTGTACATAGGAGCAGTATTATAGTAGTTATATTCTTGTACATAGGGAGCAGTGTTAAAGTAGTTATATTCTTGTACATAGGGGGCAGTATTATAGTAGTTATATTTTTGTACATAGGGAGCAGTGTTATAGTAGTTATATTCTTGTACATAGGAGCAGTATTATAGTAGTTATATTCTTGTACATAGGGAGCAGTATTATAGTAGTTATATTCTTGTACATAGGAGGCAGTATTATAGTAGTTATATTCTTGTACATAGGAGCAGTATTATAGTAGTTATATTCTTGTACATAGGAGCAGTATTATAGTTGTTATATTCTTGTACATAGGGGCAGTATTATAATAGTTATATTCTTGTACATAGGAGCAGTATTATAGTAGTTATATTCTAGCACATAGGAGCAGTATTATAGTAGTTATATTCTTGTACATAGGGAGCAGTGTTATAGTAGTTATATTCTTGTACATAGGAGCAGTATTATAGTAGTTATATTCTTGTACATAGGGAGCAGTGTTATAGTAGTTATATTCTTGTACATAGGAGCAGTATTATAGTAGTTATAATCTTGTACATAGGAGGCAGTATTATAGTAGTTATATTCTTGGACATAGGAGCAGTATTATAGTAGTTATATTCTTTTACATAGGAGGCAGTATTATAGTAGTTATATTCTTGTACATAGGGGCAGTATTATAGTAGTTATATTCTTGTACATAGGAGCAGTATTATAGTTGTTATATTCTTGTACATAGGGGCAGTATTATAATAGTTATATTCTTGTACATAGGAGCAGTATTACAGTAGTTATATTCTTGTACATAGGAGCAGTATTATAGTTGTTATATTCTTGTACATAGGGGCAGTATTATAATAGTTATATTCTTGTACATAGGAGCAGTATTATAGTAGTTATATTCTTGTACATAGGAGGCAGTATTATAGTAGTTATATTCTTGTACATAGGAGCAGTATTATAGTAGTTATATTCTTGTACATAGGAGCAGTATTATAGTAGTTATATTCTTGTACATAGGGGCAGTATTATAGTAGTTATATTCTTGTACAAAGGAGCAGTATTATAGTTGTTATATTCTTGTACATAGGGGCAGTATTATAATAGTTATATTCTTGTACATAGGAGCAGTATTATAGTAGTTATATTCTTGTACATAGGGGCAGTATTATAGTAGTTATATTATTGTACATAGGAGCAGTATTATAGTTGTTATATTCTTGTATATATAGGGGCAGTATTATAATAGTTATATTCTTGTACATAGGAGCAGTATTATAGTAGTTATATTCTTGTACATAGGAGGCAGTATTATAGTAGTTATATTCTTGTACATAGGAGCAGTATTATAGTAGTTATATTCTTGTACATAGGAGCAGTATTATAGTTGTTATATTCTTGTACATAGGGGCAGTAGTATAATAGTTATATTCTTGTACATAGGAGCAGTATTATAGTAGTTATATTATTGCACATAGGGGGCAGTATTATAGTAGTTATATTCTTGTACATAGGAGCAGTATTATATTAGTTATATTCTTGTACATAGGGAGCAGTGTTATAGTAGTTATATTCTTGTACATAGGAGCAGTATTATAGTAGTTATATTCTTGTACATAGGAGGCAGTATTATAGTAGTTATATTCTTGTACATAGCAGCAGTATTATAGTAGTTATATTCTTTTACATAGGAGCAGTATTATAGTAGTTATATTCTTGTATATAGGGGGCAGTATTATAGTAGTTATATTCTTGTACATAGAAGCAGTATTATAGTAGTTATATTCTTGTACATAGGGGCAGTATTATAGTAGTTATATTCTTGTACATAGGAGCAGTATTATAGTTGTTATATTCTTGTACATAGGGGCAGTATTATAATAGTTATATTCTTGTACATAGGAGCAGTATTATAGTAGTTATATTCTTGTACATAGGGGCAGTATTATAGTAGTTATATTCTTGTACATAGAAGCAGTATTATAGTTGTTATATTCTTGTACATAGGGGCAGTATTATAATAGTTATATTCTTGTACATAGGAGCAGTATTATAGTAGTTATATTCTTGTACATAGGAGGCAGTATTATAGTAGTTATATTCTTGTACAAAGGAGCAGTATTATAGTAGTTATATTCTTGTACATAGGAGCAGTATTATAGTTGTTATATTCTTGTACATAGGGGCAGTAGTATAATAGTTATATTCTTGTACATAGGAGCAGTATTATAGTAGTTATATTCTTGTACATAGGGGCAGTATTATAGTAGTTATATTCTTGTACATAGGAGCAGTATTATAGTTGTTATATTCTTGTATATATAGGGGCAGTATTATAATAGTTATATTCTTGTACATAGGAGCAGTATTATAGTAGTTATATTCTTGTACATAGGAGGCAGTATTATAGTAGTTATATTCTTGTACATAGGAGCAGTATTATAGTAGTTATATTCTTGTACATAGGAGCAGTATTATAGTTGTTATATTCTTGTACATAGGGGCAGTAGTATAATAGTTATATTCTTGTACATAGGAGCAGTATTATAGTAGTTATATTATTGCACATAGGGGGCAGTATTATAGTAGTTATATTCTTGTACATAGGAGCAGTATTATAGTAGTTATATTCTTGTACATAGGGAGCAGTGTTATAGTAGTTATATTCTTGTACATAGGAGCAGTATTATAGTAGTTAAATTCTTGTACATAGGAGGCAGTATTATAGTAGTTATATTCTTGTACATAGCAGCAGTATTATAGTAGTTATATTCTTTTACATAGGAGCAGTATTATAGTAGTTATATTCTTGTATATAGGGGGCAGTATTATAGTAGTTATATTCTTGTACATAGAAGCAGTATTATAGTAGTTATATTCTTGTACATAGGGGCAGTATTATAGTAGTTATATTCTTGTACATAGGAGCAGTATTATAGTTGTTATATTCTTGTACATAGGGGCAGTATTATAATAGTTATATTCTTGTACATAGGAGCAGTATTATAGTAGTTATATTCTTGTACATAGGGGCAGTATTATAGTAGTTATATTCTTGTACATAGAAGCAGTATTATAGTTGTTATATTCTTGTACATAGGGGCAGTATTATAATAGTTATATTCTTGTACATAGGAGCAGTATTATAGTAGTTATATTCTTGTACATAGGAGGCAGTATTATAGTAGTTATATTCTTGTACAAAGGAGCAGTATTATAGTAGTTATATTCTTGTACATATGAGCAGTATTATAGTTGTTATATTCTTGTACATAGGGGCAGTAGTATAATAGTTATATTCTTGTACATAGGGGGCAGTATTATAATAGTTATAATCTTGTACATAGGGGCAGTATCATAGTAGTTATATTCTTGTACATAGGGGGCAGTATTATAATAGTTATAATCTTGTACATAGGAGCAGTATTATAGTAGTTATATTCTTGTACATAGGAGCAGTATTACAGTAGTTATATTCTTTTACATAGGAGGCAGTATTATAGTAGTTATATTCTTGTACATAGGGGCAGTATTATAGTAGTTATATTCTTGTACATAGGGGGCAGTATTATAATAGTTATAATCTTGTACATAGGAGCAGTATTATAGTAGTTATATTCTTGTACATAGGAGCAGTATTATAATAGTTATATTCTTGTAGATAGGAGCAGTGTTATAGTAGTTATATTCTTGTACATAGGAGCAGTATTATAGTAGTTATATTCTTGTATATAGGGGCAGTATTATAGTAGTTATATTCTTGTACATAGGAGCAGTATTATAGTAGTTATATTCTTGTACATAGGGAGCAGTGTTATAGTAGTTATATTCTTGTACATAGGAGCAGTATTATAGTAGTTATATTCTTGTACATAGGAGGCAGTATTATAGTAGTTATATTCTTGTACATAGGGGCAGTATTATAGTAGTTATATTCTTGTACATAGGGGGCAGTATTATAATAGTTATAATCTTGTACATAGGAGCAGTATTATAGTAGTTATATTCTTGTACATAGGAGCAGTATTATAGTAGTTATATTCTTTTACATAGGAGGCAGTATTATAGTAGTTATATTCTTGTACATAGGGGCAGTATTATAGTAGTCATATTCTTGTACATAGGGGGCAGTATTATAATAGTTATAATCTTGTACATAGGAGCAGTATTATAGTAGTTATATTCTTGTACATAGGAGCAGTATTATAGTAGTTATATTCTTGTAGATAGGAGCAGTGTTATAGTAGTTATATTCTTGTACATAGGAGCAGTATTATAGTAGTTATATTCTTGTATATAGGGGGCAATATTATAGTAGTTATATTCTTGTACATAGGAGCAGTATTATAGTAGTTATATTCTTGTACATAGGGAGCAGTGTTATAGTAGTTATATTCTTGTACATAGGAGCAGTATTATAGTAGTTATATTCTTGTACATAGGAGCAGTATTATAGTAGTTATATTCTAGTACATAGGGGCAGTATTATAGTAGTTATATTCTTGTACATAGGAGCAGTATTATAGTAGTTATATTCTTGTACATAGGGAGCAGTGTTATAGTAGTTATATTCTTGTACATAGGAGCAGTATTATAGTAGTTATATTCTTGTACATAGGAGCAGTATTATTGTAGTTATATTCTTGTACATAGGAGCAGTATTATAGTAGCTATATTCTTTTACATAGGAGGCAGTATTATAGTAGTTATATTCTTGTACATAGGGGCAGTATTATAGTAGTTATATTCTTGTACATAGGGGGCAGTATTATAATAGTTATATTCTTGTACATAGGGGGCAGTATTATAATAGTTATATTCTTGTACATAGGAGCAGTATTATAGTAGTTATATTCTTGTACATAGGAGCAGTATTATAGTAGTTATATTCTTGTACATAGGAGCAGTGTTATAGTAGTTATATTCTTGTACATAGGAGCAGTATTATAGTAGTTATATTCTTGTACATAGGAGCAGTATTATAGTAGTTATATTCTTTTACATATGAGGCAGTATTATAGTAGTTATATTCTTGTACATAGGGGCAGTATTATAGTAGATATATTCTTGTACATAGGGGGCAGTATTATAATAGTTATAATCTTGTACATAGGAGCAGTATTATAGTAGTTATATTCTTGTACATAGGGGGCAGTATTATAATAGTTATAATCTTGTACATAGGAGCAGTATTATAGTAGTTATATTCTTGTACATAGGAGCAGTATTATAGTAGTTATATTCTTGTACATAGGAGCAGTGTTATAGTAGTTATATTCTTGTACATAGGAGCAGTATTATAGTAGTTATATTCTTGTACATAGGGGGCAGTATTATAATAGTTATAATC
This sequence comes from Dendrobates tinctorius, assembly GCF_039654945.1. Lineage (NCBI taxonomy): Eukaryota > Metazoa > Chordata > Amphibia > Anura > Dendrobatidae > Dendrobates > Dendrobates tinctorius. Next base: position 2,310,553 of record NW_027361839.1, read on the forward strand.
TTGTACATAGGAGCAGTATTATAGTAGTTATATTCTTGTACATAGGAGCAGTATTATAGTAGTTATATTCTTGTACATAGGAGCAGTGTTATAGTAGTTATATTCTTGTACATAGGAGCAGTATTATAGTAGTTATATTCTTGTACATAGGAGCAGTATTATAGTAGTTATATTCTTTTACATAGGAGGCAGTATTATAGTAGTTATATTCTTGTACATAGGGGCAGTATTATAGTAGATATATTCTTGTACATAGGGGGCAGTATTATAATAGTTATAATCTTGTACATAGGAGCAGTATTATAGTAGTTATATTCTGGTACATAGGGGGCAGTATTATAATAGTTATAATCTTGTACAGAGGAGCAGTATTATAGTAGTTATATTCTTGTACATAGGAGCAGTATTATAGTAGTTATATTCTTGTACATAGGAGCAGTGTTATAGTAGTTATATTCTTGTACATAGGAGCAGTATTATAGTAGTTATATTCTTGTACATAGGGGGCAGTATTATAATAGTTATAATCTTGTACATAGGAGCAGTATTATAGTAGTTATATTCTTGTACATAGGAGCAGTATTATAGTAGTTATATTCTTGTACATAGGAGCAGTGTTATAGTAGTTATATTCTTGTACATAGGAGCAGTATTATAGTAGTTATATTCTTGTACATAGGAGCAGTATTATAGTAGTTATATTCTTTTACATATGAGGCAGTATTATAGTAGTTATATTCTTGTACATAGGGGCAGTATTATAGTAGTTATATTCTTGTACATAGGGGGCAGTATTATAATAGTTATAATCTTGTACATAGGAGCAGTATTATAGTAGTTATATTCTTGTACATAGGAGCAGTATTATAGTAGTTATATTCTTGTAGATAGGAGCAGTGTTATAGTAGTTATATTCTTGTACATAGGAGCAGTATTATAGTAGTTATATTCTTGTATATAGGGGGCAATATTATAGTAGTTATATTCTTGTACATAGGAGCAGTATTATAGTAGTTATATTCTTGTACATAGGGAGCAGTGTTATAGTAGTTATATTCTTGTACATAGGAGCAGTATTATAGTAGTTATATTCTTGTACATAGGAGCAGTGTTATAGTAGTTATATTCTTGTACATAGGAGCAGTATTATAGTAGTTATATTCTTGTACATAGGGGCAGTATTATAGTAGTTATATTCTTGTACATAGGAGCAGTATTATAGTAGTTATATTCTTGTACACAGGAGCAGTATTATAGTAGTTATATTCTTGTACATAGGAGCAGTATTATTGTAGTTATATTCTTGTACATAGGAGCAGTATTATAGTAGTTATATTCTTGTACATAGGAGCAGTATTATAGTAGTTATATTCTTTTACATATGAGGCAGTATTATAGTAGTTATATTCTTGTACATAGGAGCAGTATTATAGTAGTTATATTCTTGTACACAGGAGCAGTATTATAGTAGTTATATTCTTGTACATAGGAGCAGTGTTATAGTAGTTATATTCTTGTACATAGGAGCAGTATTATAGTAGTTATATTCTTGTACATAGGAGCAGTATTATTGTAGTTATATTCTTGTACATAGGAGCAGTATTATAGTAGTTATATTCTTGTACATAGGAGCAGTATTATAGTAGTTATATTCTTTTACATATGAGGCAGTATTATAGTAGTTATATTCTTGTACATAGGGGCAGTATTATAGTAGATATATTCTTGTACATAGGGGGCAGTATTATAATAGTTATAATCTTGTACATAGGAGCAGTATTATAGTAGTTATATTCTTGTACATAGGGGGCAGTATTATAATAGTTATAATCTTGTACATAGGAGCAGTATTATAGTAGTTATATTCTTGTACATAGGAGCAGTATTATAGTAGTTATATTCTTGTACATAGGAGCAGTGTTATAGTAGTTATATTCTTGTACATAGGAGCAGTATTATAGTAGTTATATTCTTGTATATAGGGGGCAATTTTTATTGTATAAAACCAACAAATACAATTAAAAGAAACAGAATTCTTCCTTAATACAAAACAAATTCTCATGAATGCATCAGACAATAATTATAGAACTAAATTAATACATTAGGAATAAAATTAACTTAGAGTTCACTCCTGTGGAAGGAAGAATATGAAATAAACACTTTTAGTAACATGATCATGTTATTATCCCACAGACACATTCCTCCATAGTTTCTCATTACTCTGACTTTTCTTTATCTCTATCGCTCTTATCCATCTGAGCTCGGACAGTATCTTTGTGGCTGCGGTGACGGGATGGAAGGGCTCGCTGTGGAGGGACACTCGGGTTCTCATGTGCCAGTGGTTATACTTAATGGTGGTAATGATCAGGTACATTGTCCCCCTGTCGATGTTACCGTGAGTGGATGGGACACCATAGATAATGTCAGGGTATTTCAGGGACAGCAGTCTGGGGATTTTTAGCTTGGTCGATACTTCCGTCCATATTTCCCTACCTCCCCAGCAATCACAAATAAAATGCTCCATGGTTTCCTCCTGCTGACAACCAAGGGGACAGTTCCGATCCGAAACACTTAAATATTTTAAGTTCCCCCTCACAAAGAGCTTCCCATGTAGCGACAGCCAAGCAATGTCAAAAAACTTTGCTGGAAGTCGCCTCCCGTTGAGGAATCGGAGACTGTCCTGAAGGGTCCTGGTGGCACAATCTCTTAGGGCCAGTGGAGAGTAGAAGAAAGTCCTACATATATGAGCACACAGATCTTTCCTCGTATTACTCTCAATGTAGGACTTCTCCAGTCCCCACTTCCTGACACACTTCAGACCATATTCCAGATACTGGGGGAGGTGGTCACCTGTCCATCTCCTCCTTTTGAGACTGCCGCCTCGCACCCAAGATTCCGCAAAAGGCAATATCCAATACCTGATACTATTCGCCCACAGGGAGCTACTGTTTGAATCCATGCTCCCAAAATTTACATTCAGAAACAAGGAGTCAAAGAAAACCCTTGGATTTAACATATCCAGTCCGCCCTCACTCCGCCGTAGGTACGTTATTCCCCTCTTTATCAGGTTCATCCTGTTCCCCCACAAGAGCTGGAAGAACAGGCTGAGGAGCCTCGCTGAGAAGGATTCTGGCAAAGGAAAAACGACAGAGACATACAAGAAGACGGGGACCAGGTAAGTCTTCAACATAGCAACCCTTTCTCTGTAAGTCAGCCTCCAGTTCTTCCATCGCTGAACCTTTGCATTTCCGGTCTCCAATTTTTCCTCCCAATTTAGGCTGGCATTATCTTCCCTCCCAAATTTAACCCCTAAGATCTTAATATGGGAGGAGGCCTTAACAAACTGCGGCAGATCAAAGTCTGGGTCAGATTGCAATGTCCACAGAGCTTGACTCTTCTCAAGGTTGACCAGAGACCCGGAGGCCTCTGAGTAACTTCTGATGGCCGCAGACAACATCTGCACCTCATGAGGATTAGATATCACCAGCGTCACATCATCCGCGTAGGCAACCACCTTCAGAGGCAAGCAGTGGGGGACCGGCACCCCCCAAAAGTTACACTCCTGCAGTGACCTCAAAAACGGGTCTATGGCAAAAACATACAGGAGTGGACTCAGCGGGCAGCCCTGTCTCACCCCCGCCTCAACTCCAAAAGTGCCACCCTGCCAACCATTAATCAGAGGAAAGCTCACCGCCTCTCTGTACAAAGTCTTCAGCCAATCCACAAATTGTCCTGGAATACCGTACTTTGACAAAGTGGCCCACAGATAATCATGATCAACTCTGTCAAAGGCTTTAGCCTGGTCCAGACTGACAACATATCTCCCACACCGCAGAGCTTTACATCTCTCAAACATCTCCCGTATCGAGATGACCGCTCCAGAGATGTTCCGCCCTTTTACCGTGCCAAACTGAGAGCCTACCAACAGTGCTGAGGACAAACAGACTAACCTAGAAAACAGGATCTTCGCCAGAATCTTCCTGTCAACATTCAAGAGGGCAATTGGCCTCCAGTTCTTGATGTCGCTCGGCTCCTTACCTTTAGACAGCAGAATTAATGAGGACACTCTCATGGATGGAGGCATCAGGTGATTTTCTAGACAATTTTTGTAAACATCCACAAGAATTGGAGCCAGGAGGTCTCTGAATTTCTTATAAAATTCTGCTGTTATACCATCTGGACCTGGTGCCTTCTTCAGATGTAACTTATCAATGGCCTCCTTAACCTCCTCCACCGTTAATTCTGCTGTCAAAGGAGAAAAGTCCAGATCATTAGTATCAGGCGTTGGAGTTGCCTCCAAGAATTGAGTCATTTTATGTTTATCCAAAGCCTTCCTCTGAAACAAGTCAGTATAATAAGATTTCACAACCCCCAGGATACCCTCCCGAGATTCCTGCAATACACCCTGGGAGTCAATGAGACCTGTGACCAATTTATTGGCCACCCGCTCCCGGCAATTCTCAAAGGGATCAGGTGCCCCTAAGACCCCATAATCCCGTTCAAGAACCAAGGAGGTATACCTGCTGTACTGATACTGCCTTATCTCAGATTTCAACCGGTCGATCTTCTCTTTGTTACCCCCGCCCTCCGAATAGAGTGACTCCAATTCTTTGCGCAGCCTTAGGTACTGGCTATACTTACTCCTGCCCTTCTTAACTGACAGTCTCTTCAAGAGGTATCTGATATCATCCTTGACGTCCTCCCACCAGTCGGCCATGTTGTCATAGAAGTCCACTCTCTGTAGATGACCCTGCAAAAGGGAGTGGACACAACTCTGGACAGAGACATCATGGAGGAGGCTAGAATTGAGTCTCCATAAACCCCTACCAACATCAGCTCGCTTAGTGGCCCCCAGGCAGAAATATAGGGCAAGATGGTCTGAGTATGGGACGACTCTCTCACTCATGGCACCAATGACTTCCATGGGACTTACAAAAGCCAGATCTATTCTACTGCCTCTATTGGAGCAGGAATAGGTTAATTTTGGCTTTCGACCTCCCCGTTTAAAGACGTCCCCTAATCCGGCCTGCAGGACTATGTTATTCAAGATCCTACCATCCCTCGTCACGGTTCTACCTGAGGAGCTGTCACCTGATGTCAGTATGGCATTAAAGTCCCCCACCATTATCACTGGAAGAGAGGTGAACAGATAAGGCTTGACATCATTAAATAACTGTATCCTGTCAGTCACCGTCTGTGGCCCATAGATGTTAATAAGCCGGAGACGCCTCCCATGGACAGTGACTTCTAGGACCAGACATCTTCCCATAACCACCTCCGTCATCCTATGTACTGTCACATCCCTGGTGTTAAACAGAATGGCGACCCCGGCGTACGACTCCACAGCCAGTGACCAAAAAGAGGGACCAGACCGCCATTCCCTCTCAGCCTCCCTCATGAGCCCCTGAGTCATCAGCCGCGTCTCCTGCAGAAAGAGGACATCTGCGTCCAGGTATCGGAGATGGTCATAGACAGCGTGCCTCGTCCTCCTCACCTTAATGCTGTTCACATTACTGGATGTTATTTTTAATGAGAAATCAGCCATCACAATGCCACAACAGAGGAGCAGAGATGTAAAAGCCGCCATCATAAGTCTGGGTCACAGATGTTCTGACTACCACCGGTCTCCATGTCAGACTGTATCTCATTGTCAGCAGGTACGGGCTTCCGTTTTGTAGGGGGGTGGTCCGCTACGTCCCTGTCATACTCAGTCTCTATTCTTTTTATCTCTTCCTCCAAGTCCCCATCAGACTCAGACAAAACATCAAACTTATTGGACACAACCATCACACCTGCCGAACTCTGGACTTTTTTCCTGCCACCCTGGCTAGTGACATACTCCTCCTCAGGTTTACGGGAGGCCTTGTCCTTTTTTTTCCTTTTTACCTGATTACAGCCACTTTCTTCAGCTAGAGATGGTGATACTGAAGTGGTGGCTACATGTGGCTGCTGGACCTGAGGGACGACCTCCATGCTCCCCTCTGTACAATGCTGCTCTGATGTTACCTGAGCGGACCCCTGGTGGACCTCTGACCTGGTCAGTACTGTCCCTGACATTAAAGCCTCCTCCTCCTGAGCCTCTGTCCCTGTCACTAACTCCTCATCAGGAAGGAGCTTGCATATATTGTGCCAGGCATCTGGACAGTCCCTGTGAGGGTGGCCGATCTCCCCACAGAGGTTGCACTTGATGTTCTGGCAATCTGCCGCTAAGTGGCCGACTTCCCCGCACAGGCTGCACTTTACCACGGTACAGGTGTTTGCCAGGTGACCCACTTTACCACACTTAAAGCACTTTCGTGGCTGCCCAGGGTAGAAGCAAACTCCCTTCTCCCTCCCGATAAAGAAGGAGTTGGGTAAGTGAGCCGTGATATTGTTGTGCTGGCGCAGTTTCACCAGCACCTTCCATCCACCGGTCCATATACCGTCCTCATCCCTGTTTTTGGTGAGGTCGGAGACAAGGTCACAATGCCTCCGGAGCCACACCACAATGTCCTGCGGGGGAACAGCCTCATTCCAAAAGATGATATTAACCGTGGCGGTATCCGGTTTAGATATTGGAATGAAGCTGAACTTATTCCACCCATCAGCGTCCCTGAACTTGGGGAAATTGGCCCAGAATCTGTCCAGATCAGACATAAGCTTAAAGCTGATGTCATAGCCCTGTCTGTCTGGCAGATTGATGACCGCCAAGATATTAACCGGCACAAACCCCATCTGGCGGCACAGAAGCTCCCTGACCACCAGCCTCCTATCCGGCAGATCCTCCTTGGCACCCCTGTGCCTGAACCGTACCACATTCCTCCTTTTGAAAGCCTGCCCAGTGTAATTGGCGCTGGAGGTAAAGGATGGAGCGCCGCGGCTCCAAACATTACTGGGAGGGACCTGTGGGGCCACACTGGGCTGACTGACAGGGCGAGGGTCTGCAGCGGAGGGGCCTGTTGCACCTTGTGTGCTGGAAACCAAAGGGGGGAAATCACAGACATTTTGCACATTATTATCATCAATCTCAATAGCATCATCAGGATGCGCAATGTCCACCACAGTCACTGTACCCCCTTCAGCCCCCAACCCCACATGAACAGTATCAATATCCCCAGAATTAGTGCTCTCCTGGGCTCCAACAGTAGATGCAGTCTCATGTCCACTGTCTTGCTGTTGTGCTGGGCATGCTGGGACTTGTGGTACCGCTGGGATCTGAGCCTCTTGCTCCAGCTTGGGGTCCGCCGCAGGTAGTTGCGGCTGCTGGTGCAGTATCTGACCCTCCTTAAAACAGAAGCTAGCGGGCTGCAGCACCGGCCGTACCTGCTGCCGGGTCCCACCTGGGACAATGTCTGTGCGGGAACCAGCAGAGTCCTGCGCGCAGGACCTAAACCGCTCCTGGTTCCTATATGTCTCTGCCAGGGGCCCCATCCTCGCCAGCACACAGTCTATGTCCCGCACCACAGTCGCCAGCTCTACCCCCAGTTCATTCAGTCTCTGGTCATATACAGAGTGATCCCCAGGATTCGCAGCCTTCAACTTGTAAATACAGTCAATTTCCATTTGCAGAAGATTCCTCTGCTGCTGCAACTCACCCATCCTCCTGACCAGTCCTGGTATCTCCTCTGCCAGCTGTAGCTCTGGGGCACGCGGCGGCTCCTTCTGGGGTCTTGCTTTAGGGGATGACACGTTGGTTTTTAATGTCACTGGTTTTGTGGCTCCAGCCTCCGCAACACTTTTACCGCTGCCACCAGCCTGCAACCTCGTGCGTCCAGAGCTCGCCATGCTGGTCACCACATGTCCCAGCTGAAGGTTCTCCTGGAGTGTTTGCTTCTCCAGAGATGTCCGTCTCTGTTTGCCTGGAGTGAGCTGCACACCTGAAGCTGGTGATGGACTCTGCCTCACCTTCTGTGCAGCCACCTGCCCTCCAACACTCAGGTTCTCAGCAGAAGATGCCTTCTGGGATTTCCTTCCAGGTTCTGGACACTGTTTGCCTTCACTGGCCGACTGTTTAACTGCACCATCCTTGCACACAGACAAAGCTTTCTCTTGTTTCTTTCCTGTGCTGAACTTCAACACAGGATCTTTCTCCATGCTGCTGGGTCTTCCATTCTGTGGTTTATTTCCCGCAGAGGCAACTCTGGGATTTCCATCCACATGAGAAGGTTGGGAGTTTCCTCCCAGTGTAGGCCTGGAAGCCAGGGCCTTGCTTGGGGAGCTTCCCCGCCCAGGGTGGCCCCTCCCTGGGCTTGCTCCAGACATGAGGAGAACCACAGACACACAACCTCACAGCTAGGAGGCAGTATTATAGTAGTTATATTCATGTACATAGGGGCAGTATTATAGTAGTTATATTCTTGTACATAAGAGCAGTATTATAGTAGTTATATTCTTGTACATAGGGGCAGTATTATAGTAGTTATATTCTTGTATATAGGAGCAGTATTATTGTAGTTATATTCTTGTACATAGGGGCAGTATTATAGTAGTGATATTCTTGTACATAGGAGGCAGTATTATAGTAGTTATATTCTTGTACATAGGAGGCAGTATTATAGTAGTTATATTCTTGTACATAGGGGGCAGTATTATAGTAGTTATATTCTTGTACATAGGGGCAGTATTATAGTAGTTATATTCTTGTATATAGGAGCAGTATTATAGTAGTTATATTCTTGTACATAGGAGCAGTATTATAGTAGTTATATTCTTGTACATAGGGGCAGTATTATAGTAGTTATATTCTTGTACATAGGAGGCAGTATTATAGTAGTTATATTCTTGTACATAGGAGCAGTATTATAGTAGTTATATTCTTGTACATAGGGGCAGTATTATAGTAGTTATATTCTTGTATATAGGGGGCAGTATTATAGTAGTTATATTCTTGTACATAGAAGCAGCATTATAGTAGTTATATTCTTGTACATAGGGGCAGTATTATAGTAGTTATATTCTTGTACATAGGAGCAGTATTATAGTAGTTATATTCTTGTACATAGGGGCAGTATTATAGTAGTTATATTCTTGTATATAGGGGGCAGTATTATAGTAGTTATATTCTTGTACATAGAAGCAGTATTATAGTAGTTATATTCTTGTACATAGGAGCAGTATTATAGTAGTTATATTCTTGTACATAGGGGCAGTATTATAGTAGTTATATTCTTGTATATAGGAGCAGTATTATTGTAGTTATATTCTTGTACATAGGGGCAGTATTATAGTAGTGATATTCTTGTACATAGGAGGCAGTATTATAGTAGTTATATTCTTGTACATAGGAGGCAGTATTATAGTAGTTATATTCTTGTACATAGGGGGCAGTATTATAGTAGTTATATTCTTGTACATAGGGGCAGTATTATAGTAGTTATATTCTTGTATATAGGAGCAGTATTATAGTAGTTATATTCTTGTACATAGGAGCAGTATTATAGTAGTTATATTCTTGTACATAGGGGCAGTATTATAGTAGTTATATTCTTGTACATAGGAGGCAGTATTATAGTAGTTATATTCTTGTACATAGGAGCAGTATTATAGTAGTTATATTCTTGTACATAGGGGCAGTATTATAGTAGTTATATTCTTGTATATAGGGGGCAGTATTATAGTAGTTATATTCTTGTACATAGAAGCAGCATTATAGTAGTTATATTCTTGTACATAGGGGCAGTATTATAGTAGTTATATTCTTGTACATAGGAGCAGTATTATAGTAGTTATATTCTTGTACATAGGGGCAGTATTATAGTAGTTATATTCTTGTATATAGGGGGCAGTATTATAGTAGTTATATTCTTGTACATAGAAGCAGTATTATAGTAGTTATATTCTTGTACATAGGAGCAGTATTATAGTAGTTATATTCTTGTACATAGGGGCATTATTATAGTAGTTATATTCTTGTACATAGGGGCAGTATTATAGTAGTTATATTCTTGTACATAGGGGTAGTATTATAGTAGTTATATTCTTATACATAGTGGCAGTATTATAGTAGTTATATTCTTGTACATAGGAGCAGTATTATAGTAGTTATATTCTTGTACCTGGGGCGGTATTATAGTAGTTATATTCTTGTACATAGGAGCAGTATTATAGTAGTTATATTCTTGTACATAGGAGACAGTATTATAGTAGTTATATTCTTGTACATAGGAGACAGTATTATAGTAGTTATATTCTTGTACATAGGGGGCAGTATTATATTAGTTATATTCTTGTACATAGGAGCATTATTATAGTAGTTATATTCTTGTACATGGGGCGGTATTATAGTAGTTATATTCTTGTACATAGGGGCAGTATTATAGTAGTAATATTCTTGTACATAGAGGCAGTATTATAGTAGTTATATTCTTGTACATGGGGCAGTATTATAGTAGTTATATTCTTGTACATGGGGCGGTATTATAGTAGTTATATTCTTGTACATAGGAGCAGTATTATAGTAGTTATATTCTTGTACATAGGGAGCAGTATTATAGTAGTTATATTCTTGTACATAGGAGCAGTATTATAGTAGTTATATTCTTGTACATAGGGGGCAGTATTAAAGTAGTTATATTCTTGTACATAGGGGCAGTATTATAGTAGTTATATTCTTGTACATTGGAGCAGTATTATAGTAGTTATATTCTTGTACATAGGAGCAGTATTATAGTAGTTATATTCTTGTACATAGGAGACAGTATTATAGTAGTTATATTCTTGTACATAGGGACAGTATTATAGTAGTTATATTCTTGTACATAGGGGGCAGTATTATAGTAGTTATATTCTTGTACATAGGAGACAGTATTATAGTAGTTATATTCTTGTACATAGGGATAGTATTATAGTAGTTATATTCTTGTACATAGGAGAGGATAGACGTGTGTTTGTGAGCTCCCAGCAGGGCGGAGGCATGGCTTCTGACCCAGGTGGAGGGGAGGGAAGTTGGGCTGATGATCCAGGGAAAGCCCCTAGCCTGCCGCATGGACCTGATGGTAATGGAAAGCTGGACATGGTGGCTGGTGAGTAGTGTTGAGCATTCCGATACCGCAAGTATCGGGTATCGGCCGATACTTGCTGTATCGGAATTCCGATACCGACTTCCGATATTTTTTCAATATCGGAAGTCGGCATCGGAATCGGAAGTTCAAAGTTGATTGACAGCCTGACGTCATCATGATGCGCGGTGTGTGCGCATCATGATGCGCCGTCATTTCGGGCCTTCCGGGGGTCTCTGGCGGCCTGCCGGGGGGCTGTGCCGGCCTGCCGGGGGGCTGTGTGGACTGCCCGGGGTCTGTACCGGCCTGCCGGGGGGCTGTGCACCCTGTGGGGGTCTGTACCGGCCTGCCGGGGGGCTGTGCCGGCCTGCCGGTGGTCTGTGCACCCTGTGGGGGTCTGTACCGGCCTGCCGGGGGGCTGTGCCGGCCTGCCGGGGGGCTGTGCTGATGTCCGGGGGTCTGTGCAAGCATCGTCCGATGGGACTACAAGTCCCATCGGGCGATGCCTGCTACCATGACAGTGATTGACACATTAGCCAATGATGGGACAGTAGTAGTCCCATCATCCGGCTAATGTGTTAAATGTTAAAAAAAAAAAAAAAAATACTACATGCTACATACATACTACATACATACTACATGCATGCTACATAGATACTACATGCTACATACATACTACATATATACTACATGCATGCTACATACATACTACATGCTACATACATACCACATATATACTACATACATACTAAATACAATACATTCATACAATACATACATAGACATACAGTACATATAACATAGAGTAACATACTTACCAATACTTGTCACATTGTTCCCCGAAGCCATTGTCTTTTCCGGAATAAATATTAACATAACAAACCACAAAAATACTCACCCACGATCCGAAGCAGTCCACGAGTGTGTCCCACGACGATCTTGGGTAGAGAACGGCAGCATCAGCTGTTGCTGCCGTTCTCTACGGGCTGCAGGAATCCAATGACGGAAGGTAGGTATCCTTCCGCACTGTATTCCTCCGCCACTTAAAAAAAAAAAAAGTCCCTAGTCTCACTTTATGCCATTGCTGTGTGGGAATTTCCAATACAAGTATTGGTAAGTATGTTACTCTATGTTATATGTACTGTATGTCTATGTATGTATTGTATGAATGTATTGTATGTAGTATGTATGTAGTATATATGTGGTATGTATGTAGCATGTAGTATGTATGTAGCATGCATGTAGTATATATGTAGTATGTATGTAGCATGCAGTATGTATGTAGCATGCATGTAGTATATATGTAGTATGTATGTAGCATGTAGTATGTATGTAGCATGCATGTAGTATATATGTAGTATGTATGTAGCATGTAGTATGTATGTAGTATGTATGTAGTATATATGTAGTATGTATGTAGCATGTAGTATGTATGTAGCATGCATGTAGTATATATGTAGTATGTATGTAGCATGTAGTATGTATGTAGCATGCATGTAGTATGTATGTAGTATGTATGTAGCATGTAGTATGTATGTAGTATGTATGTAGTATATATGTAGTATGTATGTAGCATGTAGTATGTATGTAGCATGCATGTAGTATATATGTAGTATGTATGTAGCATGTAGTATGTATGTAGCATGTAGTATGTATGTAGCATGCATGTAGTATATATGTAGTATGTATGTAGCATGTAGTATGTATGTAGCATGCATGTAGTATGTATGTAGTATGTATGTAGCATGTAGTATGTATGTAGCATGCATGTAGTATATATGTAGTATGTATGTAGCATGTAGTATGTAGTATGTATGTAGCATGCATGTAGCATGCAGTATGTATGTAGCATGCATGTAGTATATATGTAGTATGTATGTAGCATGTAGTATGTATGTAGCATGCATGTAGTATATATGTAGTATGTATGTAGCATGCATGTAGTATATATGTAGTATGTATGTAGTATGTATGTAGTATATATGTAGTATGTATGTAGCATGTAGTATGTATGTAGCATGCATGTAGTATATATGTAGCATGTAATTTTTTTTTTTTTTTTTACATTCAACACATTAGCCGGATGATGGGACTACTACCGTCCCATCATTGGCTAATGTGTCAATCACTGTCATGGTAGCAGGCATCGCCAGATGGGACTTGTAGTCCCATCGGACGATGCCTGCACAGACCCCAGAAGCCTGCACAGCCCCCCCGGCAGGCCGGCACAGACCCCCGGAGCCTGCACAGCCCCCCCGGCAGGCCGGCACAGCCCCCCGGAGCCTGCACAGCCCCCCGGCAGGCCGGCACAGCCCCCCGAAAGGCCCGTACAGACCCCAGAGAGGCTGTACAAGGGAAAAACAGGATTTTTCTTATTCCGATACCGGAAGTCCCATAGACTTGAATGGGACTTCCGGTATCGGAATCGGCGATACCGATACTTTTTTTTAAGATCGGCCGATCCATTCCGATCCGATACTTTGAAATATCGGACGGTGTCGCTCAACTCTACTGGGGAGTCTTCTAAACCAGCTTGTTATGTTGCTGGATTGAGTGGTAAAGTTACAAGTCAAAGCATTTTTAAGCTGGAAATGCAAATCAGGAAATTACAAGATGAAATTAAGAATGAGACTGATCCAAAGATAAAACTGATGAAATGTGAGAGCCTGGATGTTTGCAGACGAGAGCTGGACATTCGGAAAGGAAACCTGGACAAAGATGCGAACTCTGTGCCCAGAAAGGAAACTTGGGCTATGGAGAAAAAGAGGGGAGCCAGAGCCCAGAAGGAGAATAGAAAACACTCCATTAGTAATAAGGACATTAAATCTGAAATTGTGCACAGTGTGGGGCAAGGACGTCTGGTAAGAAATGCAGCACTTATATCAGCCGCACAATGTGAGGGGTCTGAGGCAGCAGACAATGCTGGGAGCGCTGCAGAGGAAAGTGTGTCAGCAACCGAGGGGTTAACCGCAGTGGACTCTGTGTGCAGCAATGAAGGGAGCTCAGCTCCTGTAAGTGATGAAGTAAGTGTCCCCTGTACTGTCGCTGTGTGCGAGACCCCTCTCAGTGCTGTGAGTGAGACTCCACTCGGTGCTGTGAGTGAGACCCCGCTCAGTGCTGTGAGTGAGACCCCGCTCAGTGCTGTGAGTGAGACCCCGCTCACTGGTGCTAGTGAATGTATGTCTGCAACAGATACAAACATTATAATGGACTCTGAACCTTCCATGTCAGTGAATGGAGACCACATTGTGCAACAATCAGAAGTGGATCTGGGCGTTTTTTCAGCACAAACAGGTGTCAGTGATCATGGGGCTGTTGAGAGCTCCAGCACTGCTCCACCTGCGGCTGGGGAGAGCTCCGGCACTGCTCCACCTGCGGCTGGGGAGAGCTCCGGCACTGCTCCACCTGCGGCTGGGGAGAGCTCCGGCACTGCTCCACCTGCGGCTGGGGAGAGCTCCGGCACTGCTCCACCTGCGGCTGGAGAGAGCTCCGGCACTGCTCCACCTGCGGCTGGGGAGAGCTCCGGCACTGATCCTCCTGCGGCTGGGGAGAGCTCCAGCACTGATCCTTCTGCGGCTGGGGAGAGCTCCAGCACTGCTCCACCTGCGGCTGGGGAGAGCTCCAGCACTGATCCTCCTGCGGCTGGGGAGAGCTCCAGCACTGATCCTCCTGTGGCTGGGGAGAGCTCCAGCACTGATCCTCCTGCGGCTGGGGAGAGCTCCAGCACTGATCCTCCTGCGGCTGGGGAGAGCTCCAGCACTGATCCTCCTGCGGCTGGGGAGAGCTCCAGCACTGATCCTTCTGCGGCTGGGGAGAGCTCCAGCACTGCTCCACCTGCGGCTGGGGAGAGCTCCAGCACTGATCCTTCTGCGGCTGGGGAGAGCTCCAGCACTGCTCCACCTGCGGCTGGGGAGAGCTCCAGCACTGATCCTCCTGCGGCTGGGGAGAGCTCCAGCACTGATCCACCTGCGGCTGGGGAGAGCTCCAGCACTGATCCTTCTGCGGCTGGGGAGAGCTCCAGCACTGATCCTCCTGCGGCTGGGGAGAGCTCCAGCACTGCTCCACCTGCGGCTGGGGAGAGCTCCAGCACTGCTCCACCTGCGGCTGGGGAAACCTCCGGCACTGATCCTCCTGCGGCTGGGGAGAGCTCCAGCACTGATCCTCCTGCGGCTGGGGAGAGCTCCAGCACTGCTCCACCTGCAGCTGGGGAGAGCTCCAGCACTGCTCCACCTGCGGCTGGGGAGAGCTCCAGCACTGATCCTCCTGCGGCTGGGGAGAGCTCCAGCACTGATCCTCCTGCGGCTGGGGAGAGCTCCAGCACTGATCCTCCTGCGGCTGGGGAGAGCTCCAGCACTGCTCCACCTGCGGCTGGGGAGAGCTCCAGCACTGCTCCACCTGCGGCTGGGGAGAGCTCCAGCACTGCTCCACCTGCGGCTGGGGAGAGCTCCAGCACTGCTCCACCTGCGGCTGGG